>NC_069500.1:221331637-221931637 GCF_027579735.1 Bombina bombina
AAGACAAAACCTGTTTTCACAAGGTCCTTTTTTCAATCAGGATCTCAAATCTCTAAGTTTGACGCCGTGAAGGTTGATCGCCTAGTTTTGAGACATAGAGATTTTCAGACTCTGTAATCAATAATCTGATACAGGATAGGAAAACCGTGACTCAAATGATTTACCATAAATGTGTTCTAAGGGATTTTCTTGGAGTTCCTTTTGTATCCCGAGTATTCTTAAAGGGACACTGAACCCAATTTTCTCCAACATTGGTGTGTCCGGTCCACGGCGTCATCCTTACTTGTGGGAATATCTCTTCCCCAACAGGAAATGGCAAAGAGTCCCAGCAAAGCTGGCCATATAGTCCCTCCTAGGCTCCGCCCACCCCAGTCATTCTCTTTGCCGTTGCACAGGCAACATCTCCACAGAGATGGTTAAGAGTATGTGGTGTTTAGTTGTAGTTTTTTTATTCTACTATCAAGAGTTTGTTATTTTAAAATAGTGCTGGTATGTACTATTTACTCTGAAACAGAAAAGGATGAAGATTTCTGTTTGTGAGAGGAAGATGATTTTAGCAGACAGTAACTAAAATCGATTGCTGTTTCCACATAGGACTGTTGAGATGAAGTAACTTCAGTTGGGGGAAACAGTTAGCAGACTTTTCTGCTTAAGGTATGACTAGCCATATTTCTAACAAGACTATGTAATGCTGGAAGGCTGTCATTTCCCCTCATGGGGACCGGTAAGCCATTTTCTTAGTCTCAAACAGAATAAAGGGCTTAATATGGGCTATAAAGCTGGTAGACACTTTTATGGGCTAAATCGATTGCTTTATTTGGACATTTTATACATGTTTATGCTATTAATTCACACTTATAAACTTGGGGAACGTTTCTCTTGTTAAGTGTAGTCAGTCCACGGGTCATCCATTACTTATGGAATATATCTCTTCCTAACAGGAAGCTGCAAGAGGATCACCCAAGCAGAGTTGCTATATAGCTCCTCCCCTCACATGTCATATTCAGTCATTCTCTTGCAGCCTAACTAAAGATAGGTCGCTGTGAGAGGTCTGTGATGTTAAATGTTTTTTGTGAGGTACTTGGTGATAAAACTTATTGGGGCATGATTTTTACCACATGGCCATCTTTGTTTTCTGCATAGAAACAGTTATCTGAGCTTCCCCACTGTTGTAATATGAGTGGGAGGGGCCTATTTTAGCGCTTTTTTGCGCAGTAAAAATTCAGTCACAATCTGTCTAGTTAATCCTCCATGATCCAGGTCGTCTCTAGAGAGCTCAGGGGTCTTCAAAATTCATTTTGAGGGAGGTAATCAGTCACAGCAGACCTGTGACAGTGTGTTTTGACTGTGTTAAAAACGTTAATTATTAAATTGTTATCCGTTTTTGGGTATTAAGGGGTTAATCATCCATTTGCTGGTGGGTGCAATCCTTTGCTAACTTAATACATTTACTGTGAAAAATTGGTTGCTATAACTATTTTGGTTCATTGTTATTTCAACTGTGACAGCTTTTTGTGCTTCTTAAAGGCACAGTAGCGTTTTTTATATTGCTTGTAAATTTATTTAGAAAAGTATTTCCAAGCTTGCTAGTCTCATTGCTAGTCTGTTTAAACATGTCTGACTCAGATGAATCTCTTTGTTCACTATGTTTAGGCCAATGTGGAGCCCAATAGAAATTTGTGTACTAATTGCATTGATGTTACTTTAAATAAAAGTCAATCTTTACATGTAAAGAAATTATCACCAGACAACGAGGGGGAAGTTATGCCGACTAACTCTCCTCACGTGTCAGTACCTTCGCCTCCCGCTCAGGAGGTGCGTGATTTTGTGGAGCCAAGTACATCAGGGAGGCCCTTACAAATCACTTTGCAAGACATGGCTACTGTTATGACAGAAGTATTATCTAAATTGCCAGAATTAAGAGGCAAGCGCGATAGCTCTGGGTTAAGGACAGAGCGCGCGGATGAGGTGAGAGCCATGTCAGATACTGCGTCACAGTTTGCAGAACATGAAGACGGAGAGCTTCATTCTGTGGGTGACGGATCTGATCCAGGGAGACTGGATTCAGAGATTTCTAATTTTAAATTTAAGCTTGAGAACCTCCGCATATTGCTTGGGGAGGTATTAGCGGCTCTGAATGATTGTAACACGGTTGCAATTCCTGAAAAATTATGTAGGTTGGATAGATACTATGCGGTACCGGTGTGTACTGACGTGTTTCCTATACCTAAAAGGCTTACAGAGATTATTAGCAAGGAGTGGGATAGACCTGGTGTGCCATTTTCCCCTCCTCCCATATTTAGGAAAATGTTTCCTATAGACGCCACCACACGAGACTTATGGCAGACGGTCCCTAAGGTGGAGGGAGCGGTTTCTACTTTAGCTAAGCGGACCACTATCCCGGTGGAGGAGAGTTGTGCCTTTTCAGATCCAATGGATAAGAAATTAGAGGGTTACCTTAAGAAAATGTTTGTTCAAAAAGGTTTTATCTTACAGCCCCTTGCATGCATTGCGCCTGTCACTGCTGCGGCGACATTCTGGTTTGAGTCTCTGGAAGAGGCCATTCGCACAGCTCCATTGGATGAAATTATGAACAAGCTTAAAACACTTAAGCTAGCTAACACATTTGTTTCTGATGCCGTCGTACCTTTAACCAAACTTACGGCTAAGAACTCCGGATTCGCCATCCAAGCGCGCAGAGCGCTATGGCTTAAATCCTGGTCAGCTGACGTGACTTCTAAATCTAAATGGCTTAATTTTCCTTTCAAAGGGCAGACCTTATTCGGGCCCGGCTTGAAAGAAATTATAGCTGACATTACGTGAGGTAAGGGCCATGCTCTACCTCAGGACAGGGCCAAATCAAAGGCCAAACAGTCTAATTTTCGTGCCTTTCGTAACTTCAAGGCAGGAGCAGCATCAACTTCCTCCGCTCCAAAACAGGAAGGAGCTGTTGCTCGTTACAGACAGGGCTGGAAAGTTAACCAGTCCTGGAACAAGGGCAAGCAGGCCAAGAAACCTGCTGCTGCCCCTAAGACAGCATGAAGAGAGGGCCCCCTATCCGGAAACGGATCTAGTAGGGGGCAGACTTTCTCTCTTCGCCCAGGCTTGGGCAAGAGATGTCCAGGATCCCTGGGCGTTGGAGATCATATCTCAGGGATATCTCCTGGACTTCAAAACTTCTCCACGAGGGAGATTTCATCTTTCAAGGTTATCAGCAAACCACATAAAGAAAGAGGCGTTTCTACGCTGTGAAAAAGACCTCTTACTAATGGGGGTGATCCACCCAGTTCCGCGGACGGAACACGGGCAAGGATTCTATTCAAATCTATTTGTGGTTCCCAAGAAAGAGGGAACCTTCAGACCAATCTTGGATTTAAAAATCCTAAACAAATTCCTAAGAGTTCCATCATTCAAAATGGAAACTATTCGAACCATCCTTCCCATGATCCAAGAGGGTCAGTACATGACCACAGTGGACTTAAAGGATGCCTACCTTCACATACCGATTCACAAGGATCATTATCGGTACCTAAGATTTGCTTTCCTAGACAGGCATTACCAGTTTGTAGCTCTTCCCTTCGGATTAGCTACGGCTCCAAGAATCTTTACAAAAGTTCTGGGCTCACTTCTGGCGGTACTAAGACCGCGAGGCATAGCGGTGACTCCGTACCTAGATGACATTCTGATACAAGAGTCAAGTTTTCAAACTGCCAAGTCTCATACAGAGATAGTTCTGGCATTTCTGAGGTCGCATGGGTGGAAGGTGAACGTGGATAAGAGTTCTCTATTACCACTTACAAGGGTTCCCTTTCTAGGGACTCTTATAGATTCTGTAGAGATGAAAATTTACCTGACGGAGGCCAGGTTATCAAGACTTCTAAATGCTTGCCGTGTCCTTCATTCCATTCCACACCCGTCAGTAGCTCAGTGCATGGAAGTAATCGGCTTAATGGTAGCGGCAATGGACATAGTACCATTTGCGCGCCTGCATCTCAGACCGCTGCAATTGTGCATGCTAAGTCAGTGGAATGGGGATTACTCAGATTTGTCCCCCCTGCTAAATCTGGATCAAGAGACCAGAGATTCTCTTCTATGGTGGCTTTCTCGGCCACATCTGTCCAAGGGGATGACCTTTCGCAGGCCAGATTGAACGATTGTAACAACAGACGCCAGCCTTCTAGGCTGGGGCGCAGTCTGGAACTCCCTGAAGGCTCAGGGACTATGGACTCAGGAGGAGAAACTCCTCCCAATAAATATTCTGGAATTAAGAGCAATATTCAATGCTCTCCTAGCTTGGCCTCAGTTAGCAACTCTGAGGTTCATCAGATTTCAGTCGGACAACATCACGACTGTGGCTTACATCAACCATCAAGGGGGAACCAGAAGTTCCCTAGCGATGTTGGAAGTCTCAAAGATAATTCGCTGGGCAGAGTCTCACTCTTGCCACCTGTCAGCGATTTATATCCCAGGCGTGGAGAACTGGGAGGCGGATTTTCTAAGTCGCCAGACTTTTCATCCGGGGGAGTGGGAACTTCATCCGGAGGTCTTTGCTCAACTGATTCATCGTTGGGACAAACCAGATCTGGATCTCATGGCGTCTTGCCAGAAGCCAAGCTTCCTTGTTACGGATCCAGGTCCAGGGACCCGGGAGCGGTGCTGATAGATGCTCTGACAGCCCCTTGGGTCTTCAACATGGCTTATGTGTTTCCACCATTTCCGATGCTTCCTCGTTTGATTGCCAAGATCAAACAGGAGAGAGCTTCGGTGATTCTGATAGCGCCTGCGTGGCCACGCAGGACCTGGTATGCAGACCTAGTGGACATGTCGTCCTGCCCACCATGGTCTCTGCCTCTGAGACAGGACCTTCTAATTCAGGGTCCTTTCAACCATCCAAATCTAATTTCTCTGAGGCTGACTGCATGGAGATTGAACGCTTGATTCTATCCAAGCGTGGCTTCTCGGAGTCGGTTATTGATACCTTAATACAGGCTAGGAAGCCTGTTACCAGAAGAATTTACCATAAGATATGGCGTAAATATTTATATTGGTGCGAATCCAAGAGTTACTCATGGAGTAAGGTTAGGATTCCTAGGATATTGTCTTTTCTACAAGAGGGTTTAGAAAAGGGCTTATCTTCTAGTTTGTTAAAGGGACAGATTTCTGCTCTGTCTATTCTTTTACACAAACGTCTGGCAGAAGTTCCAGACGTTCAGGCTTTTTGTCAGGCTTTAGCTAGGATTAAGCCTGTGTTTAAGACTGTTGCTCCGCCGTGGAGCTTAAACTTAGTTCTTAACGTTCTTCAAGGCGTTACATTTGAACCCCTTCATTCCATTGATATCAAGCTGTTATCCTGGAAGGTTCTGTTTTTGATGGCTATTTCCTCGGCTCGAAGAGTCTCTGAGTTATCTGCCTTACATTGTGATTCTCCTTATCTGATTTTTCATTCAGACAAGGTAGTTCTGCGTACTAAACCTGGGTTCTTACCTAAGGTAGTTACTAACAGGAATATCAATCAAGAGATTGTTGTTCCATCACTGTGTCCTAACCCTTCTTCAAAGAAGGAACGACTTTTGCATAATCTGGACATAGTCCGTGCCCTGAAGTTCTATTTGCAGGCAACTAAAGATTTTCGTCAAACTTCTTCCCTGTTTGTCGTTTACTCTGGACAGAGAAGAGGTCAAAAGGCTTCGGCTACCTCTCTTTCTTTTTGGCTTCGAAGCATAATACGTTTAGCCTATGAGACTGCTGGACAGCAGCCTCCTGAAAGGATTACAGCTCATTCTACTAGAGCTGTGGCTTCCACCTGGGCCTTTAAAAATGAGGCCTCTGTTGAACAGATTTGCAAGGCTGCAACTTGATCTTCACTTCACACTTTTTAAAAATTTTACAAATTTGACACTTTTGCTTCTTCGGAGGCTATTTTTGGGAGAAAGGTGCTTCAGGCAGTGGTTCCTTCTGTTTAAGGTTCCTGCCTTGTCCCTCCCTTCATCCGTGTACTTTAGCTTTGGTATTGGTATTCCATAAGTAATGGATGACCCGTGGACTGACTACACTTAACAAGAGAAAACATAATTTATGCTTACCTGATAAATTTATTTCTCTTGTAGTGTAGTCAGTCCACGGCCCGCCCTGTCTAAGGCAGATCTAAATTTTAATTAAACTCCAGTCACCACTGCACCCTATGGTTTCTCCTTTCTCGTCTGGTTTTGGTCGAATGACTGAATATGACATGTGAGGGGAGGAGCTATATAGCAGCTCTGCTTGGGTGATCCTCTTGCAGCTTCCTGTTAGGAAGAGATATATTCCATAAGTAATGGATGACCCGTGGACTGACTACACTACAAGAGAAATAAATTTATCAGGTAAGCATAAATTATGTTTTTTTAACGTCAGGCACTGTTAGACACCTTTTCCAGTCAGGAAGGGCCTTCCCAGTTATAGGCTGAGCCTCATTTTTGCGCCATTACTGCGCAGTTGTTTTTGAGAGCAAGACATGCAGATGCATGTGTGAGGACCCGAAAGTAGTTGGAAAAGTTCCTAGAAGGCGTCTTTTGGTATCGTATTCCCCTCTGGGCTTGGTAAAGTCACAGCAAAGGCTGTAGCTGGGACTGTATAGGGGTTAAATCTGTAACCGGCTCCGGTTTCGTTATTTTAAGGGTTAAAGCTCTGAAAATTGGTATGCAATACTTTTAAGGCTTTAAGACACTGTGGTGAAATTTTGGTAAATTTTGAACAATTCCTTCATATTTTTTCACATATTCAGTAATAAAGTGTGCTCTGTTTAAAATTTAAAGAGACAGTAACGGTTTTGTTTTAAAACGTTTTCTCCAACATAGGTGTGTCCGGTCCACGGCGTCATCCTTACTTGTGGGATATTCTCTTCCCCAACAGGAAATGGCAAAGAGCCCAGCAAAGCTGGTCACATGATCCCTCCTAGGCTCCGCCTTCCCCAGTCATTCTCTTTGCCGTTGCACAGGCAACATCTCCACGGAGATGGCTTAGAGTTTTTTGGTGTTTAAATGTAGTTTTTATTCTTCAATCAAGAGTTTGTTATTTTAAAATAGTGCTGGTATGTACTATTTACTCTGAAACAGAAAAGAGATGAAGATTTCTGTTTGTAAGAGGAAATGATTTTAGCAACTACTACTATCGATGGCTGTTTCCACACAGGACTTTTGAGAGGAATTAACTTCAGTTGGGGGAAACAGTGAGCAGACTTTTGCTGCTTGAGGTATGACACATTTCTAACAAGACTTGGTAATGCTGGAAGCTGTCATTTTCCCTATGGGATCCGGTAAGCCATTTTTATTAAATAAGAATAAAGGGCTTCACAAGGGCTTTAAAGACTGGTAGACATTTTTCTGGGCTAAAACGATTGATTTATAAGCATTTTTAATAGTTTATAGCTTTGAGGAGTTATTTTATTCTTGGGAATTATGTTAAAGAAACGGCAGGCACTGTATTGGACACCTTTTTCACTGGGGGCCTTCTCTAATCATAGGCAGAGCCTCATTTCTTTCATGTAATTAGCAAGAGTCCATGAGCTAGTGACGTATGGGATATACATTCCTACCAGGAGGGGCAAAGTTTCCCAAACCTTAAAATGCCTATAAATACACCCCTCACCACACCCACAATTCAGTTTTACAAACTTTGCCTCCGATGGAGGTGGTGAAGTAAGTTTGTGCTAGATTCTACGTTGATATGCGCTCCGCAGCAAGTTGGAGCCCGGTTTTCCTCTCAGCGTGCAGTGAATGTCAGAGGGATGTGAGGAGAGTATTGCCTATTTGAATGCAGTGATCTCCTTCTACGGGGTCTATTTCATAGGTTCTCTGTTATCGGTCGTAGAGATTCATCTCTTACCTCCCTTTTCAGATCGACGATATACTCTTATATATACCATTACCTCTGCTGATTCTCGTTTCAGTACTGGTTTGGCTTTCTACAAACATGTAAATGAGTGTCCTGGGGTAAGTAAATCTTATTTTCTGTGACACTCTAAGCTATGGTTGGGCACTTTGTTTATAAAGTTCTAAATATATGTATTCAAACATTTATTTGCCTTGACTCAGAATGTTCAACTTTCCTTATTTTTCAGACAGTCAGTTTCATATTTGGGATAAATGCATTTGTTTCAATCATTTTTTCTTACCTTTAAATTTGACTTTTTCCCTGTGGGCTGTTAGGCTCGCGGGGGCAGAAAATGCTTCATTTTATTGCGTCATTCTTGGCGCAGACTTTTTTGGCGCAAATTTTTTTTTCTGTTTCCGGCGTCATACGTGTCGCCGGAAGTTGCGTCATTTTTTGACGTTTTTTTTGCGTCAAAAATGTCGGCGTTCCGGATGTGGCGTCATTTTTGGCGCCAAAAGCATTTAGGCGCCAAATAATGTGGGCGTCTTTTTTGGCGCTAAAAAATATGGGCGTCATTTTTGTCTCCACATTATTTAAGTCTCATTATTTATTGCTTCTGGTTGCTAGAAGCTTGTTCACTGGCATTTTTTTCCCATTCCTGAAACTGTCATTTAAGGAATTTGATCAATTTTGCTTTATATGTTGTTTTTTTCTTTTACATATTGCAAGATGTTCCACGTTGCAACTGAGTCAGAAGATACTTCAGGAAAATCACTGCACAGTGCTGGAGCTACCAAGCTAAGTGTATCTGCTATAAACTTTTGGTATCTGTTTCTCCAGCTGTTGTTTGTATTGCTGTCATGTCAAACTTATTAATGCAGATAATATTTCCTTTAGTACTGTTACATTACCTGTTGCTGTTCCGTCAACATCTAATTTTCAGAGTGTTCCTGATAACATAAGAGATTTTATTTTTTAAATCCATTAAGAAGGCTATGTCTGTTATTTCTCCTTCTAGTATACATAAAAGTCTTTTAAAACTTCTCTTTTTTCAGATGAATTTTTAAATGAACATCATCATTCTGATACCGATAATGGTTCTTCTGGTTCAGAGGTTTCTGTCTCAGAGGTTGATGCTGATAAATCTTTGTATTTGTTCAAGATGGAATTTATTCGTTCTTTACTTAAAGAAGTGTTATTTGCATTAGAAATAGAGGATTCTGGTCCTCTTGATACTAAATGTAAACGTTTAAATAAGGTTTTTAAATCTCCTGTAGTTATTCCAGAAGTGTTTTATCTCCCTGATGCTATTTCTGAAGTAATTTCCAGGGAATGGAATAATTTGGGTAATTTATTTACTCCTTCTAGACGTTTAAGCAAATTATATCCTGTGCCATCTGACAGATTAGAGTTTTTTGGGACAAAAATCCCTAAGGTTATGGGGCTGTCTCTACTCCTGCTAATGTATTACTATTCCTTCGGCAGATAGTACTTCATTTAAGGATCCTTTAGATAGGAAAATTGAATCCTTTCTAAGAAAAGCTTACTTATGTTCAGGTAATCTTCTTAGACCTGCTATATTTTTAGCGGATGTTGCTGCAGCTTCAACTTTTTGGTTAGAAGCTTTAGCGCAACAAGTAACAGATCATAATTTTATAGCATTATTATTATTCTATAACATGCTAATAATTTTATTGGTGATACCATCTTTTGATATCATTAGAGTTGATGTCAGGTATATGTCTCTAGCTATTTTAGCTAGAAAAGCTTTATGGATTAAACTTGGAATGCTGACATGTCTTCTAAGTCAACTTTGCTTTCCCTTTCTTTCCAGGGTAAATATTCATTTTCGTTCCTTTCCTCACAACAAGGAACAAAAGCCTGATCCTTCATCCTCAGGAGCGGTATCAGTTTGGAAACTATTTCCAGTTTGGAATATATCCAAGCCTTATAGAAACCTATAGCCAGCTCCTAAGTACCTATGAAGGTGCGGCCCTTATTCCAGCTCAGCTGATATGGGGCAGATTACGTTTTCTTCAAAGAAATTTAGATCAATTCCGTTCTTAATCTCTGGTTTCAGAAACATTGTTTCAGAAAGGTACAGAACTGGCTTCAAGTTAAGGCCTCCTGCTAAGAGATTCTTTTCTTTCCCGTGTCCCAGTTAACACAGCAAAGGCTCAGCATTTCTGAAATGTGTCTCAGATCTAGAGTTGGCTGGAGTATTTATGCCAGTTCCAGTTCTGGAACAGGGGCTGGGGTTTTATTTTATCTCTTCATTGTACCAAAGAAGGTCAATTCCTTCAGACCAGTTCCGGATCTATCAATATTGAATCGTTATGTTAGGATACCAACATTCAAGATGTTTACTGTAGGACTATCCTGCCTTTTGTTTAGCAAGGGCATTATATGTCTACAATAGATTTACAGGATGTGTATCTGCATATTCCGATTCATCCAGATCACTTTTAGTGTCTGAGATTCTCTTTTTAGACAAGCATTACCAGTTTTGTGGCTCTACCGTTTGGCCTAGCCTCAGTTCCAAGAATTTTTTTCAAAGGTTCTCGGTGCCCTTCTTTCTGTAATCAGAGAATAGGGTTTTGGTATTTCCTTATTTGGACAATATCTTGGTACTTGCTCAGTCTTCTCATTTTCGAAGAATCTCATACGAATCGACTTGTGTTGTTTCTTCAAGTTCATGGTTGGAGGATCAATTTACCAATCAGTTCATTGATTCCTCAGACAAGGGTAACCTTTTTAGGTTTCTAGATAAATTTAGTGTCTATGACTCTGTCCTTGTCAGACAAGAGAAGCTTAACATTGATATCAGCTTGTCAAAACCTTCAGTCACAATCATTCCCTTTGGTAGCCTTATGCATGGAAATATTGGGTCTTAGGACTGCCGCATCAGATGCGATCTCCTTTGCTCGTTTTCACATGCGACCTCTTCAGCTCTGTATGCTGAACCAATGGTGCAGGGATTACTCAAAGATATCTCAATTAATATCTTTAAACCGATTTTACGACACTCTCTGACATGGTGGACAGATCACCATCGTTTAGTTCAGGGGGCTTCTTTGTTCTTCCGACCTGGACTATAATCTCAACAGATGCAAGTCTTACAGGTTGGGGAGCTGTGTGGGGGTATCTGATGGCACAAGGGGTTTGGGAATCTCAGGAGGTGAGATTTCCGATCAATATTTTGGAACTCCGTGCAATTTTCAGAGCTCTTCAGTCTTGGCCTCTTCTGAAGAGAGAGTTGTTCATTTGTTTTCAGATAGACAATGTCACAACTGTGACATACATCAATCATCAAGGAGGAACTCACAGTCCTCTGGCTATGAAAGAAGTATCTCGAATTTTGGTTTGGGCGGAATCCAGCTCCTGTCTAATCTCTGCGGTTCATATCCCAGGTATGGACAATTGGAAAGCGGATTATCTCAGTCGCCAAACGTTGCATCCGGGCGAATGGTCTCTTCACCCAGAGGTATTTCTTCAGCTTGTTCAAATGTGGGAACTTCCAGAAATAGATCTGATGGCTTCTCATCTAAACAAGAAACTTCCCAGGTATCTGTCCAGATCCCGGGATCCTCAGGCGGAGGCAGTAGATGCATTATCACTTCCTTGGAAGTATCATCCTGCCTATATCTTTCCGCCTCTAGTTCTTCTTCCAAGAGTAATCTCCAAGATTCTGAAAGAATGCTCGTTTGTTCTGCTGGTAGCTCCGGCATGGCTTCACAGGTTTTGGTATGCGGATCTTGTCCGGATGGCCTCTTGCCAACCGTGGACTCTTCCGTTAAGACCAGACCTTTTGTCTCAAGGTCCTTTTTTCCATCAGGATCTGAAATCCTTATATTTAAAGGTATGGAGATTGAACGCTTGATTCTTGGTCAAGAGGTTTCTCTGACCCTGTGATTAATACTATGTTACAGGCTCGTAAATCTGTATCCAGAGAGATATATTATAGAGTCTGGAAGACTTATATTTCTTGGTGTCTTTCTCATCATTTTTCTTGGCATTCTTTTAGAATACCGAGAATATTACAGTTTCTTCAGGATGGTTTAGATAAGGGTTTGTCCGCAAGTTCCTTGAAAGGTCAAATCTCTGCTCTTTCTGTTCTTTTCCACAGAAAGATTGCTATTCTTCCTGATGTTCATTGTTTTGTACAAGCTTTGGTTCGTATAAAGCCTGTCATTAAGTCAATTTCTCCTCCTTGGAGTTTGAATTTGGTTCTGGGGGCTCTTCAAGCTACTCCATTTGAACCTATGCATTCATTGGATATTAAATTACTTTCTTGGAAAGTTTTGTTCCTTTTGGCCATCTCTTCTGCCAGAAGAGTTTCTGAATTATCTGCTCTTTCTTGTGAGTCTCCTTTTCTGATTTTTCATCAGGATAAGGCGGTGTTGCGAACTTCTTTTGAATTTTTACCTAAGTTGTGAATTCCAACAACATTAGTAGAGACATTGTGGTTCCTTCATTATGTCCTAATCCTAAGAATTCTAAGGAGAAATCGTTGCATTCTTTGGATGTTATTAGAGCTTTGAAATATTATGTTGAAGCTACTAAGTCTTTCCGAAAGACTTCTAGTTTATTTGTTATCTTTTCCGGTTTTAGAAAGGCCAGAAAACTTCTGCCTTTTCTTTGGCATCTTGGTTGAAATCTTTAATTCATCTTGCCTATGTTGAGTCGGGTAAGACTCCGCCTCATAGGATTACAGCTCATTCTACTAGGTCAGTTTCTACTTCCTGGGCGTTTAGGAATGAAGCTTCGGTTGATCAGATTTGCAAAGCGGCAACTTGGTCCTCTTTGCATACTTTTACCAAATTCTACCATTTTGTTGTATTTTCTTCTTCTGAAGCAGTTTTTGGTAGAAAAGTACTTCAGGCAGCGGTTTCAGTTTGAATCTTCTGCTTATGTTTTTCATTAAACTTTATTTTGGGTGTGGATTATTTTCAGCAGGAATTGGCTGTCTTTATTTTATCCCTCCCTCTCTAGTGACTCTTGTGTGGAAAGATCCACATCTTGGGTAGTCATTATCCCATACGTCACTAGCTCATGGACTCTTGCTAATTACATGAAAGAAAACATAATTTATGTAAGAACTTACCTGATAAATTCATTTCTTTCATATTAGCAAGAGTCCATGAGGCCCGCCCTTTTTTGTGGTGGTTATGATTTTTTTGTATAAAGCACAATTATTCCAATTCCTTATATTATATGCTTTCGCACTTTTTTCTTATCACCCCACTTCTTGGCTATTCGTTAAACTGAATTGTGGGTGTGGTGAGGGGTGTATTTATAGGCATTTTAAGGTTTGGGAAACTTTGCCCCTCCTGGTAGGAATGTATATCCCATACGTCACTAGCTCATGGACTCTTGCTAATATGAAAGAAATGAATTTATCAGGTAAGTTCTTACATAAATTATGTTTTTCGCGCCACTAATGCGCAGTTGTTTTTGGGAAGCAAGGCATGCAGATGCATGTGTGAGGAGCTCAGATACATAGAAAAAGCTTACTGAAGGCGTCATTTGGTATCGTATTCCCCTCTGGGCTTGGTTGGGTCTCAGCAAAGCAGATACCAGGGACTGTATAGGGGTTAAATATAAAAACGGCTCCGGTTCCGTTATTTTAAGAGTTAAAGCTTTCAAATTGGGTGTGCAATACTTTTAAGGCTTTAAGACACTGTGGTTAAATTTTGGTGAATTTTGAACAATTCCTTCATACTTTTTCACATATTCAGTAATAAAGTGTGTTCAGTTTAAAATTTAAAGTGACAGTAACGGTTTTATTTTAAAACGTTTTTTGTACTTTGTTATCAAGTTTATGCCTGTTTAACATGTCTGAACTATCAGATAGACTATGTTCTGTATGTGAGGAAGCCAAGGTTCCTTCTCATTTAAATAGATGTGATGTATGTGACAAACAATTTAGAGAAAATGATGCCCAAGATGATTCCTCAAGTGAGGGGAGTAAGCATGGTACTGCATCATCCCCTCCTTCGTCTACGCCAGTCTTGCCCACACAGGAGGCCCCTAGTACATCTAGTGCGCCAATACTCCTTACTATGCAACAATTAACGGCTGTAATGGATAATTCTATCAAAAACATTTTAGCCAAAATGCCCACTTATCAGCGAAAGCGCGACTGCTCTGTTTTAGAAAATACTGAAGAGCATGAGGACGCTGATGATAATGGTTCTGACATGCCCCTACACCAGTCTGAGGGGGCCAGGGAGGTTTTGTCTGAGGGAGAAATTTCAGATTCAGGGAAAATTTCTCAACAAGCTGAACCTGATGTGATTACATTCAAATTTAAATTGGAACATCTCCGCGCTCTGCTTAAGATGGACAAGTTCCTAGAGGTCACGGGGCCCCCCGAAGCTTTTCCTATACCCAAGCGGGTGGCGGACATTGTAAACAAAGAATGGGAAAGGCCCGGCATACCTTTTGTCCCTCCCCCTATATTTAAGAAATTGTTTCCTATGGTCGACCCCAGAAAGGACTTATGGCAGACAGTTCCAAAGGTCGAGGGGGCGGTTTCTACTCTAAACAAACGCACTACTATCCCTATAGAAGATAGTTGTGTTTTCAAAGATCCTATGGATAAACAATTAGAGGGTTTGCTTAAAAAGATGTTTGTTCAGCAAGGTTACCTTCTACAACCAATTTCATGCATTGTTCCTGTCACTACAGCAGCGTGTTTCTGGTTCGATGAACTAGAAAAGTCGCTCGATAAAGATTCTTCTTATGAGGAGATTATGGACAGAGTTCACGCTCTTAAATTGGCTAACTCTTTTACTTTAGACGCCACTTTGCAATTAGCTAGATTAGCGGCGAAAAATTCAGGGTTTGCTATTGTGGCGCGCAGAGCGCTTTGGCTAAAATCTTGGTCAGCGGATGCGTCTTCCAAGAACAAATTGCTTAACATACCCTTCAAGGGGAAAACGCTGTTTGGCCCTGACTTGAAAGAGATTATTTCAGATATCACTGGGGGTAAGGGCCACGCCCTTCCTCAGGATAGGTCTTTTAAGGCTAAAAATAAACCAAATTTTCGTCCCTTTCGCAGAAACGGACCAGCCTCAAGTTCTACATCCTCTAAGCAAGAGGGTAATACTTCTCAAACCAAGCCAGCCTGGAGGCCAATGCAAGGCTGGAACAAGGGTAAGCAGGCCAAGAAACCTGCCACTGCTACCAAGACAGCATGAGATGTTGGCCCCCGATCCGGGACCGGATCTGGTGGGGGGCAGACTTTCTCTCTTCGCTCAGGCTTGGGCAAGAGATGTTCTGGATCCTTGGGCGCTAGAAATAGTCTCCCAAGGTTATCTTCTGGAATTCAAGGAGCTACCCCCAAGGGGGAGGTTCCACAGGTCTCAATTGTCTTCAGACCACATAAAAAGACAGGCATTCTTACGTTGTGTAGAAGACCTGTTAAAAATGGGAGTGATTCATCCGGTTCCATTAGGAGAACAAGGGATGGGATTCTACTCCAATCTGTTCATAGTTCCCAAAAAAGAGGGAACATTCAGACCAATCTTAGATCTCAAGATCCTAAACAAATTTCTCAAGGTTCCATCGTTCAAAATGGAAACCATTCGGACAATTCTTCCTACCATCCAGGAAGGTCAGTTCATGACCACGGTGGATTTAAAGGATGCGTATCTACATATTCCTATCCACAAGGAACATCATCGGTTCCTAAGGTTCGCCTTTCTGGACAAGCATTACCAGTTTGTGGCACTTCCATTCGGATTAGCCACTGCTCCAAGAATTTTCACAAAGGTACTAGGGTCCCTTCTAGCGGTGCTAAGACCAAGGGGCATTGCAGTAGTACCTTACTTGGACGACATACTGATTCAAGCGTCGTCTCTACCACAAGCAAAGGCTCCTACGGACATTGTCCTGGCCTTTCTCAGATCTCACGGGTGGAAAGTGAACGTAGAAAAAAGTTCTCTATCTCCGTCAACAAGAGTTCCCTTCTTGGGAACAATAATAGACTCCTTAGAAATGAGGATTTTTCTGACAGAGGCCAGAAAATCAAAACTTCTAAGCTCTTGTCAAGTACTTCATTCTGTTCTTCTTCCTTCCATAGCGCAGTGCATGGAAGTAATAGGTTTGATGGTCGCGGCAATGGACATAGTTCCTTTTGCGCAAATTCATCTAAGACCATTACAACTGTGCATGCTCAGTCAGTGGAATGGGGATTATACAGACTTGTCTCCGACGATACAAGTAGATCAGAGGACCAGAGATTCACTCCGTTGGTGGCTGACCCTGGACAACCTGTCACAAGGGATGAGCTTCCGCAGACCAGAGTGGGTCATTGTCACGACCGACGCCAGTCTGGTGGGCTGGGGCGCGGTCTGGGAACCCCTGAAAGCTCAGGGTCTTTGGTCTCGGGAAGAATCTCTTCTCCCGATAAATATTCTGGAACTGAGAGCGATATTCAATGCTCTCAAGGCTTGGCCTCAGCTAGCAAAGGCCAAATTCATACGGTTTCAATCAGACAACATGACGACTGTTGCGTATATCAACCATCAGGGGGGAACAAGGAGTTCCCTGGCGATGGAAGAAGTGACCAAAATAATTCAATGGGCGGAGACTCACTCCTGCCACTTGTCTGCAATCCACATCCCAGGAGTGGAAAATTGGGAAGCGGATTTTCTGAGTCGTCAGACATTTCATCCGGGGGAGTGGGAACTCCATCCGGAAATCTTTGCCCAAATAATTCAATTGTGGGGCATTCCAGACATGGATCTGATGGCGTCTCGTCAGAACTTCAAGGTTCCTTGCTACGGGTCCAGATCCAGGGATCCCAAGGCGACTCTAGTGGATGCACTAGTAGCACCTTGGAGCTTCAACCTAGCTTATGTGTTCCCACCGTTTCCTCTCATTCCCAGGCTGGTAGCCAGGATCAAACAGGAGAGGGTATCGGTGATCTTGATAGCTCCTGCGTGGCCACGCAGGACTTGGTATGCAGATCTGGTGAATATGTCATCGGCTCCACCATGGAAGCTACCTTTGAGACAGGACCTTCTTGTTCAAGGTCCGTTCGAACATCCGAATCTGGCCTCACTCCAACTGACTGCTTGGAGATTGAACGCTTGATTTTATCAAAGCGAGGGTTCTCAGATTCTGTCATTGATACTCTTGTTCAGGCCAGAAAGCCTGTAACTAGAAAAATCTACCATAAAATATGGAAAAAATATATCTGTTGGTGTGAATCTAAAGGATTCCCATGGAACAAGATAAAAATTCCTAAGATTCTATCCTTTCTTCAAGAAGGTTTGGAGAAAGGATTATCTGCAAGTTCTTTGAAGGGACAGATTTCTGCTTTATCTGTTTTACTTCACAAAAAGCTGGCGGCTGTGCCAGATGTTCAAGCTTTTGTTCAGGCTCTGGTTAGAATCAAGCCTGTTTACAAACCTTTGACTCCTCCTTGGAGTCTCAATTTAGTTCTTTCAGTTCTTCAGGGGGTTCCGTTTGAACCCCTACATTCCGTTGATATCAAGTTATTATCTTGGAAAGTTTTGTTTTTGGTTGCAATTTCTTCTGCTAGAAGAGTTTCAGAGTTATCTGCTCTGCAGTGTTCTCCTCCTTATCTGGTGTTCCATGCAGATAAGATGGTTTTGCGTACTAAACCTGGTTTTCTTCCGAAAGTTGTTTCTAACAAAAATATTAACCAGGAGATAGTTGTACCTTCTTTGTGTCCGAATCCAGTTTCAAAGAAGGAACGTTTGTTGCACAATTTGGATGTAGTTCGTGCTCTAAAATTCTATTTAGAGGCTACAAAGGATTTCAGACAAACATCTTCCTTGTTTGTTGTTTATTCTGGTAAAAGGAGAGGTCAAAAAGCAACTTCTACCTCTCTCTCTTTTTGGCTTGAAAGCATCATCAGATTGGCTTATGAGACTGCCGGACGGCAGCCTCCTGAAAGAATCACAGCTCATTCCACTAGGGCCGTGGCTTCCACATGGGCCTTCAAGAACGAGGCTTCTGTTGATCAGATATGTAAGGCAGCGACTTGGTCTTCACTGCACACTTTTACCAAATTTTACAAATTTGATACTTTTGCTTCTTCTGAGGCTATTTTTGGGAGAAAGGTTTTGCAAGCCGTGGTGCCTTCCATCTAGGTGACCTGATTTGCTCCCTCCCATCATCCGTGTCCTAAAGCTTTGGTATTGGTTCCCACAAGTAAGGATGACGCCGTGGACCGGACACACCTATGTTGGAGAAAACAGAATTTATGTTTACCTGATAAATTACTTTCTCCAACGGTGTGTCCGGTCCACGGCCCGCCCTGGTTTTTTAATCAGGTCTGATAATTTATTTTCTTTAACTACAGTCACCACGGTATCATATGATTTCTCCTATGCAAATATTCCTCCTTTACGTCGGTCGAATGACTGGGGAAGGCGGAGCCTAGGAGGGATCATGTGACCAGCTTTGCTGGGCTCTTTGCCATTTCCTGTTGGGGAAGAGAATATCCCACAAGTAAGGATGACGCCGTGGACCGGACACACCGTTGGAGAAAGTAATTTATCAGGTAAACATAAATTCTGTTTTTTTTGTGCTTTATTGACAAGTTTAAGCCTGTTTAACATGTCTGTGCCTTCAGATAAGCTATGTTCTATATGTATGAAAGCCAATGTGTCTCCCCCTTCAAAATTGTGTGATAATTGTGCCATAGAGTCCAAACAAAGTAAGGACAGTACTGCCACAGATAATGAAATTGCCCAAGATGATTCCTCAGATGAAGGGAGTAGACATGGTTCTACATCATCTCCTTCTGTGTCTACACCAGTTTTGCCCACGCAGGAGGCCCCTAGTACTTCTAGCGCGCCAATGCTTTTTACCATGCAACAATTGACGGCTGTAATGGATAACTCCATAGCTAATATTTTATCCGAAATGCCTGCATATCAGAGAAAGCGCGATTGCTCTGTTTTAAACACAGAAGAGCAGGAGGGCGCTGATGATAATTGTTCTGTCATACCCTCACACCCATCTGAAGGGGCCATGAGGGAGGTTTTGTCAGATGGGGAAATTTCAGATTCAGGAAAAATTTCTCAACAGGCTGAACCTGATGTGACATATAAATTTAAATTAGAACATCTCCGCGCACTGCTTAAGGAGGCGTTATCTACTCTGGATGATTGTGACAACTTGGTCATTCCAGAAAAATTATGCAAGATGGACAAGTTCCTAGAGGTTCCGGTGCACCCCGACGCTTTTCCTATACCCAAGCGGGTGGCGGACATAGTGAATAAGGAGTGGGAGAAGCCTGGCGTACCTTTTGTTCCCCCTCCTATATTTAAGAAATTATTATGGTCGACCCCAGAAAGGACTTATGGCAGACAGTCCCTAAGGTCGAGGGGGCAGTTTCTACTCTAAACAAGCGCACTACTATTCCTATCGAGGATAGTTTTGCTTTCAAAGATCCTATGGATAAAAAATTGGAAGGTTTGCTTAAAAAGATTTTTGTACAGCAAGGTTACCTTCTACAACCCATTTCGTGCATTGTTCCTGTCACTACAGCAGCGTGGTTCTGGTTCGAGGAACTAGAAAAGTCGCTCAGTAGAGAGACTCCATATGAGGAGGTTATGGACAGAGTTCACGCACTTAAGTTGGCTAACTCTTTTATTTTAGATGCCGCTTTGCAATTAGCTAGATTAGCGGCGAAAAATTCAGGGTTTGCAATTGTGGCGCGCAGAGCGCTTTGGCTAAAGTCTTGGTCAGCGGATGTATCATCCAAGACAAAATTGCTTAACATCCCCTTCAAGGGTAAAACTCTCTTTGGACCAGAATTGAAAGAGATTATCTCAGACATCACTGGGGGAAAGGGCCATGCCCTCCCACAAGATAGGCCTTTCAAGGCCAAGAATAAGTCTAATTTTCGTTCCTTTCGTAATTTCAGGAACGGACCGGTCTCTAATTCTGCATCCTCTAAGCAAGAGGGTAATGCCTCACAGTCCAAACCAGCCTGGAAACCGATGCAAGGCTGGAACAAGGGTAAGCAGACCAAGAAGCCTGCTACCGCTAACAAAACAGCATGAAGGAGTAGCCCCCGATCCGGGACCGGATCTAGTGGGGGGCAGACTCTCTCTCTTTGCTCAGGCTTGGGAAAGAGATGTTCAGGATCCCTGGACGCTAGAAATAGTTTCTCAGGGTTATCTTCTGGAATTCAAGGAACTACCCCCAAGAGGAAGGTTCCACATGTCTTACTTATCCTCAAACCAAATAAAGAGACAGGCATTCTTACATTGTGTAGAAGACCTGTTAAAGATGGGAGTGATACACCCAGTTCCAATGACGGAACAAGGAATGGGATTTTACTCAAATCTGTTCGTAGTTCTCAAAAAAGAGGGAACCTTCAGACCAATTCTGGATTTAAAGATCCTAAACAAATTTCTCAGGGTACCATCGTTCAAAATGGAAACCATTCGAACGATTCTACCCACTATCCTGGAAGGTCAATTTATGACTACCGTGGATCTAAAGGATGCGTACCTACATATTCCTATCCACAAAGAACATCATCAGTTCCTAAGGTTCGCCTTTCTGGACAAACATTACCAGTTTGTGGCCCTCCCATTCGGATTAGCCACTGCTCCAAGGATTTTCACAAAGGTACTCGGGTCCCTTCTAGCGGTTCTAAGACCGAGGGGCATTGCAGTAGTACCATATTTGGACGACATTCTAATACAAGCGTCGTCCCTTTCAAAAGCAAAGGCTCATACAGACATCGTTCTGGCCTTTCTCAGATCTCACGGATGGAAGGTGAACATAGAAAAAAGTTCTCTGTCTCCGTCAACAAGAGTTCCCTTCTTGGGAACAATAATAGATTCCTTAGAAATGAGGATTTTTCTGACAGATGTCAGAAAGTCAAAACTTCTAAGCGCTTGTCAAGTTCTTCATATTGTTCCACGTCCTTCCATAGCTCAGTGCATGGAAGTAGTAGGGTTGATGGTTGCAGCAATGGACATAGTTCCTTTTGCGCGAATTCATCTAAGACCATTACAACTGTGCATGCTGAAACAGTGGAATGGGGACTATACAGACTTGTCTCCAGTGATTCAAGTAGATCAGAAGACCAGAGATTCACTCCGTTGGTGGATATCCCTGGACCACCTATCCCAGGGAATGAGCTTCCGCAGACCAGAGTGGGTCATTGTCACGACCGACGCCAGTCTAGTGGGCTGGGGTGCGGTCTGGGAATCCCTTAAAGCTCAGGGACTATGGTCTCGGGAAGAGTCTCTTCTCCCGATAAACATTCTGGAACTAAGAGCGATATTCAATGCTCTCAGGGCTTGGCCTCAGCTTGCAAAGGCCAGATTCATAAGATTCCAATCAGACAACATGACGACTGTTACGTATATCAATCATCAGGGGGGAACAAGGAGTTCCCTGGCGATGAAAGTGACCAAAATAATACAATGGGCGGAGAATCACTCCTGCTATCTATCTGCGATCCACATCCCAGGTGTGGATAACTGGGAAGTGGATTATCTGAGTCGTCAGACATTCCACCCGGGGGAGTGGGATCTCCACCCGGAGATTTTTGCCCAGTTGACTCAATTATGGGGCATTCCAGACATGGATCTGATGGCGTCTCGTCAGAACTTCAAGGTTCCTTGCTACGGGTCCAGATCCAGGGATCCCAAGGCGACTCTAGTAGATGCACTAGTAGCGCCTTGGTCCTTCAACCTAGCTTATGTGTTTCCACTGTTTCCTCTCATTCCCAGGCTGGTAGCCAGGATCAAACAGGAGAGGGCCTCGGTGATCTTGATAGCTCCTGCGTGGCCACGCAGGACTTGGTATGCAGACCTGGTGAATATGTCATCGGTTCCACCATGGAAGCTACCTTTGAGACAGGACCTTCTTGTTCAGGGTCCATTCGAACATCCAAATTTGGTCTCCCTCCAGCTGACGGCTTGGAGATTGAACGCTTGATTCTATCAAAGCGTGGGTTTTCAGATTCTGTGATAGATACTCTGGTTCAGGCCAGAAAACCGGTAACTAGAAAGATTTATCATAAAATATGGAAAAGATATATCTGCTGGTGTGAATCCAAGGGATTCCCATGGAATAAGATAAAAATTCCTAAGATTCTTTCCTTTCTGCAAGAAGGTTTGGATAAAGGATTATCTGCGAGTTCTCTAAAGGGACAGATTTCTGCTTTATCTGTCTTACTACACAAACGACTGGCAGCTATGCCAGATGTTCAAGCATTTGTTCAGGCTCTGGTTAGGATCAAGCCTGTTTACAGACCTTTGACTCCTCCCTGCAGTTTAAATCTAGTCCTTTCAGTTCTTCAAGGGGTTCCGTTTGAACCTCTACATTCCATGGATATTTAGTTGTTATCTTGGAAAGTTTTGTTTTTGGTTGCTATTTCTTCTGCTAGAAGAGTTTCAGAGTTATCTGCTCTGCAGTGTTCTCCGCCCTATCTGGTGTTCCATGCAGATAAGGTGGTTTTGCGTACTAAGCCTGGTTTTCTTCCAAAGGTTGTTTCTAACAAAAATATTAACCAGGAGATAGTTGTACCTTCTTTGTGTCCGAATCCAGTTTCAAAGAAGGAACGTTTGTTACACAATTTGGACGTAGTCTGTGCTCTAAAATTCTATTTAGAAGCTACAAAGGATTTCAGACAAACATCTTCTCTGTTTGTCGTCTATTCTGGTAAAAGGAGAGGTCAAAAAGCGACTTCTACCTCTTTCCTTTTGGCTTAAAAGCATCATCCGATTGGCTTACGAGACTGCCGGACGGCAGCCTCCTGAAAGAATCACAGCTCACTCCACTAGGGCTGTGGCTTCCACATGGGCCTTCAAGAACGAGGCTTCTGTTGATCAGATATGTAAGGCAGCGACTTGGTCTTCACTGCACACTTTTGCCAAATTTTACAAATTTGATACTTTTGCTTCTTCGGAGGCTATTTTTGGGAGAAAGGTTTTGCAAGCCGTGGTGCCTTCCGTTTAGGTAACCTGATTTGCTCCCTCCCTTCATCAGTGTCCTAAAGCTTTGGTATTGGTTCCCACAAGTAAGGATGACGCCGTGGACCGTACACACCAATGTTGGAGAAAACAGAATTTATGCTTACCTGATAAATTACTTTCTCCAACGGTGTGTCCGGTCCACGGCCCGCCCTGGTTTTTTAATCAGGTCTGATGAATTATTTTCTCTAACTACAGTCACCACGGTACCATATGGTTTCTCCTATATTTTTCCTCCTGTCCGTCGGTCGAATGACTGGGGTGGGCAGAGCCTAGAAGGGACTATATGGCCAGCTTTGCTGGGACTCTTTGCCATTTCCTGTTGGGGAAGAGATATTCCCACAAGTAAGGATGACGCCGTGGACCGGACACACCGTTGGAGAAAGTAATTTATCAGGTAAGCATAAATTCTGTTTTTTTTCTTTCATGATTCAGATAGAACATGATATTTTAAGCAACTTTCTAATTTACTCCTATTATCAAATTTTCATAATTCTCTTGGTATCTTTATTTGAAATGCAAGAATGTAAGGTTAAATGCCGGCCCATTTTTGGTGAACAACCTAGGTTGTCCTTGCTGATTGCTGGATAAATTCATCTACCAATCAAAAACTGCTGTCCAGAGTTCTGAACCAAGAAAAATGCTTAGATGCCTTTTTTTTTCAAATGAAGATATCACGAGAATAAAGAAACATTGATGATAGGAGTAAATTAGAAAGTTGCTTAAAATTGCATCCTCTATCTGAATCACAAATGAAAAAAATTGGGTTCAGTGTCCCTTTAAATTCTTACAAGATGGCCTTGAAAGGGCCATCCTCCCTGGAGTTTAAACCTAGTTCTTTCCGTTCTTCAGGGTCCTCCCTTTTAATTTATGCACTCCATAGACACACAATTATTTGTCTTGGAGGGCAAGAAGAGTTTGAGTTGTCCGCATTATCCTGTGACCCTCCATTTTTTATTTTTCACAAGGATAAGGCAGTACTGCATACCAAATATGATTTTCTTACAAAAGTGGTTGCTACTGATAACATCAATCAAGAAATTGTCGTTCCTTCTCTTTGTCCAGATCCTGCTAACTCTAAGGAAAGATTGTTACATAATCTGGCCGTTGTCAGAGCTTTGAAGCGACTAAAGAGTTAAGAAAAACTTCTAGTTTGTTTGTGCATTACTCTGGTAATCGTAAAGACCAGAAAGCTACTAAGGTAGCATTGGCATCTTGTCTTAAACAGGTGATTTTACAAGTCTTTTTTTTTTTTTTTTTGTGGTGGGTTAGTCGCCTCCTTAATGTATTACCCCTCTCTACCAGAGCAGTGGCAACATCATGGGCCTTTAAAAATTATGCATCGTTGGAGCAAATTTGCAAAGCTACCGCATGGTTCTCCTCACAAGCTTTTTTCCAAATTTGATCGTTTTGATGATTTTGCTATTTCGCAAGCAGCTTTTGGCAGGAAAATCCTTCAGACCGTGGTGTTGGTTAAATGGGACCTGTCAGAGGTAAGTATTGTCCCACCCTATCCGTAACATAGACCATCGGCTCTGGTATTAATTCTATGTGTTATGGAGGAATTTGGACCATCATTCTACAAAACATTTTCTGCTTACCTGATATTTTTTTTTTCTTTTGGAATGATCGTCCACAGGCCCACTTGCTTCTTTGGGCAACAGTTTTAATGAAGCAGTTTTAGACCCTGCTTTGCCTTTTCTACCTTTCTTTCCTGTTCTCTACTCGGCTATACGTAAAGCTAAGAGAGAGGAGGGAGGGTTTTAAAGCTCTTGTATGTTTTTCACTACCTCCTAGTGGTGGGTAAATATATCCCATATGTTATGGAAGACTGTCCATCATTCCGAAAGAGAAAATAATTTATCAGTTAAGCATAAATTCTTTGTTTTTGTGATTTTAGACGGAGCATACCATTTAAAAAAAAAAAAAATTTGAAAGTTTTTATATGACATGATCTATCTGCAACGTGAAACAAAAATAGGGTTTCATATCCCTTTAAGAGAACACATTTTATAGTACAATGTCCCTTTAAATACTGCAGACACACCTGGATGTTACATTGTTTGTTTTTGTTTTTCAGTACTGGCGGCGTGCAACAGCATTTCTCTGCTGTCAACAGCAGGAAAATACTGGCAGAACCATGCAATACGTGTATCTAAATAGCATAGGTATTTAGAGCAGTGCACTGCTTGGCGTACATACACTTCCATATAGAGTTAAGAGGTTAACCACTAGAATGCCAAACTTGTTAATTTAATGTCCATTGAAAATGGGCTTCCAGGGCCAAGCACATTAATGCGACAGACGAGTCAAAATTAAACGTTCATGATTCAGATAGGGCATGCAATTTTAAACAACTTTACAATTTACTTTTATCGTCAAATTTGTTGAAAGCTAAACCTAGGTAGGTTCATATTCTACGTTCTAAGCCCTTGAAGGCCGCCTCTTATCTCTGTGCATTTTGGCAGGTTTTTTTTTACAGCTTGACAGCACTAGTTCATATGTGCCATATAGATAACATTGTGCTCACTCCCTTGGAGGGACTTATGATTTAGCACTGATTAGCTAAAATGCAAGTCTGTCAAAAGAAATTAAACTTAGGGGTAGTCTGCAGAGGGTTATATTAAGGTAAAAAGTATATTAATATAACCATATTGCTTATACATAACTTGGGAGTTGGTAATGAAGGGATTATTTATCTTTTAAAAAAATAACATTCTCCCTTTAACGTGCTGTAGTAAATAGCTGATCACCTCCTCCTGACACCAGCCTGCATGAGGTGGCAGAGGAGGCATAGGGCAACTGTCCCAGATCCTTTAGTTTTAAATAAAATTGTAACTATAATTGTATTTTATTTTTAATTGTATATTAATTGCCCTCCCTCTCTTTAAAAAAAAAAAAAAAATCCATTTACCTCCCAGGGTTCTTACCTGATGTCAAGAGGTTCTCTGGATTAGCGGTTTATAGTGGGAGTGGGACCAGAATATTTGCATTTCCCCCGGAAATGCAACTCTTCCTTCGGACATGTAGCGCTGCGCTCCTAAACAGATGTGCCATGCAGTCTCCCCGATGACGCTTTTAGGCAGGGCAGGGAATTTTTGGTGAGTCACTGATGACTTCGCTCTAATCTGTGAAAATTACTGCTGGAGTATACTAACAGCAAAGAACTTCTGGGTGTAAATTCACTTCCATATGGGGTAAGGGGTTAATGTTGCATATTTCACATAGTCCACAGCTGCATTCATTACTTTTGGGAATTTAGAACCTGGCCACCAGGAGGAGGCAAAGGCACCCCAGCCGAAGGCTTAAATACTCCTCCCACTTCCCTCTTCCCCAAGTCATTCTTTGCCTTTCGTCCCAGGAGGTTGGCAGAGAAGTGTCAGAAGTTTTCGATAGTCTCTTATGGAGGGTAGTACTCTTTGGTATGGGACTGGAGTTTTAAGTAGCCCTGTCAACCTTTCAGTGAAAACATGGCTGAAAGTTAGAGTCCGGAGATGCAGGGAGAGTCTTTCTGATTTTTTTCTCTCAAGTCCATTGCAGAAGCGACGCTACTATCTGTCACACTTGAAGGGCCGTGTTCCTGTTCCACGGCATAGATTCCGGTAAGATTGTTTCATTTTACTTTCATCATGGATGTATTGTAATTACAACTGTTTATCCGAGAGGGGCTACAACCTTTCGGGGATAACTTTAACATATGTGAGGCTCCTTTTTGTATCTAGGAATCAAGGGTTAATATCTCCTGAGGGGGGTTATTGAACAGGGGGGTTTATAATCATGTTTATGTGATTCTGTCTGCTACTGTGTAGTGTTGCTTCGGCTCATGGCTATTTTGGAACATAACGGCCTATGTCTAGTGACGCAGCCTTTTCGGTCGGGTGCACTTTTGCATGGACTGCATGGTTTACCTTGTGACCTTATTAACGTTTTCCTGACCGTGTGGCAACTTAGAAATACTGGTTCGCTGGTGTCTGGTTCTCTGGAGGCGGCAGTGTCCCAGTTATGGAGGATTCTTGGGGACGGAGGTCTCTGATTCAGACTCTACTTCTGTCGAAGAATATGAATTGGCCCTGGTGATACATGCCCATCAGTTATGTTCCGAATGCCGTTTTAGAGTGCTCTGTTCCTCAGGATCAGGGAATCGGGTGCCCACTGAGCTATCCGTCTCTGGGAATTCTATTTCTCACGAGACGAGTTCCCTATCATCAACTCTTACTATGCATGCCGGTAACCCAAACGCTACTTATCTTTTCTAGGGAGTGTGGCCTGTTCCCACCGGAGGTTACGACACGGATCCGCATGGCCATAACTTAGGCGCTGGCGCATCTGCACCTCCCGGGAGTGTGCTTACGATATTGTCAGTGTTTGGTTAACCGGTGCTCGTCTGGCTTGGGATCGCCTGGTCCAGTTCAGCCTTCTGGGGGAGCAACTGCCCCTAAAGCCTCAGGGGGTCAACCTTCGGGGGCCAGTGTTTCCTTTTGTCCCGGCGGAGGTAAGTTGCGCCGTTAGACTGGTGCGCCTTAGTGTTCTACTAAGTCACGTTTTTGGTGTTGCTGGAGGATCCAACTCTTAATGGGTCTGGGAATTCTCAGTCTTACTGTTCGACTGGCTTGCATACATAGACATAAAGGGATGAAGTAATCTTCTTATAGTCTTTATTTGTGTATCCTTTTCCAGTTCTGAGCTTGGAAGTCTCGGACCCTAGTTGGGCTTGGGGGCCGGCCATTCTTCCTGGGCGATAACCTACTGGTTGCCTTATCTTTTATTTTCATCCGGTGAGGATGATTTTTATTTGGTTTAAAGCTCATGTTGTGGTGTGATGTTTCCTTCGGGAACGTTCCTCTCTGGAATTGATACGCATGATTTTGTTAGCTCTGTTTACAAAGGTCTGTCTGACTGTTCTTTATCCCTCCATCATCCGGGTAGACTCTATTTGACCTTGACAGTGCTGGGGCCCTTGGTTTCAGGCTGGTCCTGACTGGGTACAAATCCTTCTGTCTTTGAGGCCTAGTTCAGACACGTGGCTTTTTTTAATGTCCAGTTGGTCCGGTGAGGGCGCCCAGTAATCGCAATATGATTGTGTGATTGTCTTGTTTTACAAGCTTCAACTAGCATCCTGAAAGGACTTGAGGGTCCGTGGTTGCTTAGGGGCATGGGGGATTGGTTCAGTCCTTATTCGCATTTCAATCTAGTGGTCCTGGACTACGTTGAGATCCACAGCGACATGCTCAGTCATTACAAAATTTTTCGGGAACTAGAGTTTTCCTTCCCGTTGTTGGTTGGATGCTTGGAGGATTTAGGTCCCTCATAACGCCATTCTTACGGTTTTGCCTTTCATGGTCTCTTTCGAAGTGTCCTTTTAGGACTAATTCCTTTTAGATGTTCTCTTCCTTTGGGTCGAGACTTTCTGGACTTCGTCCAGTTTTTGTGGCGTCTTTGGCCGCTTAATTAGGAAATGAAGGCCGTGAGGCTCTGTCTTCCTTCGGGAGTTAGTCGTCTCCGTATCAGGGGCGATAGGAGGTGTCCCTTTTTCCAAGCTTTTTGCTTAGGGGATGTTTTTCTGCCTGGGTTTGGATGCTTTGCATTCTTCTCCCTTGGGTGTTTTCTTCTGGAACGTTAATCTGAAAGGATTATGGAGACTAGCCTTTCTTCTACTCTTTCAGGTGACTCTGCTCTCGTTTTAGTTTCCCTTAGTGCTGCCCTTGGGGCCTTTGGGCTCTAGAGAAATTGCGTGACTTTGTACCTTGGTGGCGGGGTGTTGATGTCCGGCTAAGGGTGTTCTCTTCCCTTTGGGCTGGGAATTACAAGCGAGTCCTGTAACCGTTCTCTGTGTTTCCGGGTTCTCATCCCCTGTGATGTCTGATTGCTTCAGACGGGGTATCTTGTGTTCCCTGAGGGTGTCGTTCATTCTAGGACGATTCTGGTAGCCGGGTCTGGAGTTCTTGTCTTGGATCCTTCTTGGATTTCTGGAGACTTTTGACCTGATGGACTGGTTCGGGACGACCCAGGTTTTTTTCAGGGACCCTATGTTGCGACATAGGGGCTAGCTCATTAGGCTTGCAAGCAGGTAGGCCAGAGTTCTCATCCACCTTCGGGAGCTGGTTATAAACTTTAAGGCCTGACTTGTCCTTCGGACGGAGTGTGCTCCTCTATGGGGAGTTTTTTTCTCTGGATCAACAGTGGTGTCTGGATGATTTTTCATTTGGTCCATGTTTTGATCATACTGTGGCTTCATGTCTTGTGGACATGTACGCTGTTATTATCTGTCCCTTCCCTTTGGAGTGGATAGTTTATCTTCCTTATGAGTTGGGGTTTCCTCTCTGGAGGGTCCTTGTCCTGCCCTGTGTGTAGGAGTTTGGATCAGGTGGCTTATTTCTGTAAAGGGCAGCATCTGCTGCTCTGTGGGCTCTGTTCCACCTGTTAGACAGTCTCTACATAAAGAGACCAATTTCCAAGAGAGTTGTGACAGGTCTTCCTACGGATCTATTGCACTTTTCTCTGTTCCTGGTCCTAGGGGGTTCTCCTTGGGAGTGCCTTATTTTGGAGGAGCGGATTGGGTTGGCACCCCTTTTTTCTTTCATTCCCTGGGGGCGTGTGGTTGGGGTCTTCTGTCCCCCTGTCTATCAGACATGTCTGTCGCTTGGGCAGGTCTGGTGTTGAAGCAGAATCTGAGATCTGTTGCTCTGCTATTTCGTCCTCTGAGCATTCGAGGCACAGTAAGCCTTTAAGTTTCTCCTTTCTCCACATTCAAGATTTGTGGTAAGGACTGGCTGCTCTTAGATAGCCTAGGACGTTATCCGCTGGTTAGTGGATACTTAGCAATCTGAAGAATCCTATCTTCAGCTGCTTTCTGCTTGCCCTGCAAGAATTTAAGTTCTAGAGTCATTTTTAAATGACTGCAGCGTGCAATGTTTTTGCTTCAGGTGTTGTTTGTCAGACCTATCTGAGCTTGCTGCACGAGGTTTCGTTCTGAATATTTCGGTATTCTGAGATACCTTTTTGTGACTTGGGGACATTGCTTTCTAGAGTGTGGTTGCACTGTGTTAAGGGAAGATCCTCTTTCTGTTTCAGACTCCCGGCCTTATCCTGTGGTTTCTGTATTTCTGGGGTCTGGGCGTTGCCTCCCCTTGTTTCTATGAGACTGGTTGGGTCTCTGTTAGCCTGACCCGGTTTCTCTGGTTTTTGCTCTGTGTTTTTATTTAGGACTCATGGTGCCACTTTTAGTTTTTGTTTTTTTTCTGGCGTTCCTTATGCTAGCTGGAAGCTAGCTCGGCATACTAATGCACCGTGGCTACTCTGCACTGTAGCAAACCGAGGGTTGCAAGTTCGATCCCCGGCGAGGTCTACTCAGCCTTTCCTCCTTTCGAGGTTGATTAAATGAGCAGCGCCTTTTCTTCTTTGTGGAAGAATACAGTAGTTTGTTCCCTTTCTTTAGAAAGGGCTGTGTTGTTTGGAGACCGACTGCTGCGGACGATGTCTCACTCTAGCAAGGCTTTGGACTATCTGTGGGTCAGTGTCCTTGGGCCTTTTCCTTTTTTCAAAGTTGTTCTCGGCTTCGGACGAAGTGGGATTTTGTTAGGTAGGGGTTTTCAGTCCTGGTGCCCTCAGAATGGGCCGCCTCTTGTACCCTCCCGTTTTTCCATTCATTGTCCTTTATAGCTTGGGTATTGTTTTCCCAAAAGTAATGAATGCAGCTGTGGTGTGGACTCTTCATTTATGAAGAAAAACTTTAATTATGCTTACCTGATAATTTTCTTTTCTTCAGATGGAAAGAGTCCACAGCTCCCCGCACATATTTTTTCTGTGGGGTGTCTGTTATTTTTGTTCTTCTGGCACCTTTTCACCCTGTTTCTTCTACTGTTCCTTCTAGGAGTATTTAAGGCTTTGTCTGGGGTGTCTTTGCCTCCTCCTGTTGGCCAGGTTCTAAATTCCCAAAAGTAATGAATGCAGCTGTGGACTCTCTCCATCTGAAGAAAAGAAAATTATCAGGTAAGCATAATTTAAGTTTTTGTTGAATTATTTTGCTTATGCTTTCTGCTGTAACTTATTAAATTAAATATATTTTTTGTAATATCTTTTTCCATGTATCATGATTGTGTTATCTGTTTACAGTGTAATATCTTACATAAACATTCTAAGATGCTTCTCATTTTCAATTCCTTGTTTTGCTGTATCATCGCAAAATGAACTTTAATTGAAATTTTGGAATACTTATTTTTCTTGCTGAGCAGATATGTTAATCTTTCAATGGGAAATCATTTTGCTTTGTGTAAGCTTTGTTTTTACTCTTTGCAGTATAAGGCGTATTTTATGATGTATGTTTTTGTTTTAACAGAATTGATGACATCATTGAGCATTATAAAAAAGAACAAATTGTTGAAGGCTATTTTCTAAAGGAGTCTGTCCCAGTGCAGGTAAAAAATAATATATATACTACTAGAAATGTCTGCAAAATGTCCCTTTAAACATTATCCTAGCATTAAAGTTAACTTCTAAGACTTTTTTTTTTCTCCACAAGGGAGACATTTTAATATTAGCTCTCTAAATCTTCTTCCAACAGGACTATCTAGTTTTTAGAACCACCCCTCTTAACCTCTAAGGGCAAAATATTTTTATTTTATAATTTAGACAACTTTCTAATGTACTTCTATTATCAAATTTTCTTTTCTCTTGGTATCTTTTGTTGAAAAGCATAAATGTAAGTTCATGAGCGAGCACATGTCTGGAGCACTATATGGCAGCAGTTTTGCAATAATGTTATTAATTTACAAGAGCACTAGACACAGTAAATTGGAAGCTTTTTATATGCTCTGATGGGTTTCATATCCCTTTTAATTCTAAGACTGTGATACCTGTAATTCTGTCACAGAATTACAAGGCTTTTTCTTTTTAATGACACTGAGTCCACGGATCATCTTAGTTACAATTGGGATATTCACCTCCTGGTCAGCAGGAGGCGGCAAAGAGCACCACAGCAAAGCTGTTCAATAGCTCCTCCCTTCCCTCCCACTCAAATCATTCTCTTTGCCTACGTCAGTGTGAGGAAGTGATAAAGTGAGGTATTAGATTAGATTCTTCAATCAATAGTTTATTATTTTTAAAGTAGTGCAAGATTGTGCTGCTTTGTCCTAGGGTGTAGCCGTAGTCCATATCAGTCTCTTCAGTAGAGCCTCCCATATTCAGATGCTGCCCTTACCAAGAAAATCTGAGGAATATTACTCAGGACTTTCGTTATATTACAGGTCCATGGGAGGGAGAGGACCTGTCAAACCTGGGAACTGCCTTGGTGTCAGGCAGAAGGTGAGGTAAGTGTTGACTTTATTTCTGGGGGTAGAAGTAAAACTGAGAAAAAGGTTACACTTTATTTTTTATTTATACCTCATTAAATCTGGGCTCTTTATTTAGGGTTTCAGAGTGAGTTTCTTCTAGAAGGGACACTTTGGACAGTTTGGGCGCAGGCACTGGGGCTGTATGTGATATGTTCACTAATCTCCCAACGGTTTAATAATAGCCGACCGGGACTTTGCATATTGATATAAGCTTTACTGCAAGCTCAATGTGAGGTGGTTCCATGATTAAACTGTACTATCAGCTACCCAATCTGAAGCTGGATCGGTCTGTTTTTATTCTCCCGGTGCTTTCACTTGTAAAATATTAATGGCAACCGGTAGATGGCTTTTGGTAACTAACGCCCACGATGGGCGGAGTTGTGTGGCGCAAATTTAGTTGCGCACCACTTTACTAATACTTCCGTAATCGGAGGATTCAGTCTAGGTGTGTGTTCTTAGTACCGGACAGTACTACAGCTGAGTCCGGAATTTTTGCGGAGCAGAAGGGCTGGCAGGCACCTCAGCTAGGTTTAGCTGAGGTGTGGAAGGGGTTGCAATATTGTGTACTTAGTACAGACATGTTTGCACAAGAGCCCAAGTAGCTCACACTGATAAATAATAAAGGTTACACTTTAAGAGTTAGAGACAGTAATGCAAATAAAAAAGTTACACTTTAAAAATTAAAAAGACAGTAACGTTTTTTTCTGTGTTCATTTTTATTGGATTAATCACCTAGATGTGAGTCAAATTGGTCCAAGAGATCCTACACAGTGTATCCTTATGTTTTGAAAATGAATATGGAACCACCAATCCCTTTCTAAGGTGTTTGCTGTTTAGGAGTCTATTGACAAGGGTCAAGCTATGCCACATTTTCTCCTACAGTGCCCCAAAAAAGTTATGGCCCACATTCAGTGCCCTGCACTTCCTCTCACACTTCACTTGGAGTTACTCTGCTTTTCATGCATTATTTGTTTTTCCTACAAGGTAGAAAACATTACTAGAGGACATCTTTTCAATCATTTAGGATGATTGATTCAGTAGTTGCTATTCTGAATGTTTCTTCCTTGTAACCTGTAAGAGGAAGATACTTCAGTAATATCTGAGGGGGAATTCTCAGACTCAGATTAATATCTTTATCTGATCCTGAGGTTGTTCTCTTTAATTTTTTTAGCTTGAATACCTCCTCTTGTTAATTGAGGAGGTTTTAGCTTCCCCGGGCGACCCCGACAATAGAACTGCTATATCCTTAGAGGATAGTTGTGTTTTCAAAGGTCCTTTGGACAAGAAATAAGAGCGTCTAATCAAAAAGATGTATGTACACCAGGGCCTACAATGGCGGCCAGCTGTGTGCATTGCTACCGTCACTAGTGTGGTGGCGTATTGGTTCGATACGTTGTCTGATGCTCAGGACAGAAACTTCTCTGGATGAAATCCAAGATAGGATAAAAGCTCTTAAGCTAGCGAATGCCTTTTTTACGGATGCTTCCCTTCAAGTTATCAAACTGGGAGCAAAGATTTCAGGTTTCTCTATTCTAGTTCGCAGAGCCTTATGGTTAAAACTTTGGTCTGCGGATGTGTCTATGTCTAAGCTGTTAGCAATTCCTTACAAGGAGAAGACCTTGTTTGGACCTGACTTGATGGAAATTATCTCTGATATCACGGGAGGTAAAGGTCACCTTTTCCCTCAGGATAAGAGAAATAAACAAGAAGGACAACAGAGTAATTTTCGTTCCTTTTGAAATTTCAAGGGAAATTCTTCCTCTTCCACCTCCAAGCAGGAACACTCTAAACCTTCATGGAGACCCAATCAGTCTTGGAATAAGGCAAAGTAATCTAAGAAGCCTGCTATTGAACTAATGACAGCATGAAGGGCCTGCACCTGATCCGGGACCGGATCTTGTAGCGTGCAGACTTTCCTTTTTTTTGCTTGAGCTGGGGTTCGAGATATTTAGGATCCGTGGACAATAGAAATTGTGTCCCAGGTATACAAACTAGAGTTCAAAAGTTTTCCTTCCAGTGGCAGGTTCTACTTTCAAGATTATCTGCAGACCAGGCAAAAAGAGGCATTATTACACTGTGTAGGAGACCTCTCCGACCTGGGAGTGTTTGTTCCTGTTCCGATACAGGAACAGGGTCTGAGATTTCATTCCAATCTGTTCGTGGTTCCCAAAAAAATAGGGAACCTTCAGGCCAATTTTAGATCTCAAGAGTCTAAACAAATTTCTCAGAGTACCGTCCTTCAGGATGGAAACTATTCGTTCCATTCTCCCTTTGATCCAAGAGGGTCATTTTATGACCACAGTGGATTTTAAGGACGTGCTCCCTTTCACAGGGTTCATCACAAGCTCCTAAGGTTTGTCTTTCTGGACAAACACTTCCAGTTCGTGGTTCTTTCCTTCGGCCTTGCCACAGCTTCCAGAATTTCACAAAGGTTCTGGGATCGCTGTTGGCGGTGCTTCAGTTACGGGGCATTGCAGTGGCGCCCTATCTGAACGACATCCTAGTCCAGGCGCCATCCTTACAGCAAGCAAGATCCCACACGGACTTTGTTACCCTTCCTGCAATTCACAGGTGGAAGGTAAATTTGGAAAAAAAGTTCCTTAGTACCAAATACAAGGGTAACTTTCTTGGGAAACATAATAGATTCCCTATCAATGAAGATTTTTCTGACAGAAATCAGGAAATCAAAGATTTTCGTTACTTGTCTAGCCCTTCAGTCCAATCCTCGGCCATCAGTGGATCAGTGCAGGGAGGTAATCGGGCTGATGGTGGCAGCAATGGACATCATCCCGTTTGCTCGGTTCAATCTTAGTCTTCTACAGTTAAACATGCTCAGGCAATGGAACAGAGATTATGCCGATTTGTCTCCTCGAATACTTCTGGAAACGGGAGACAAGGGCTTCTCTTCAATGGTGGTTGTCTCGAGTTAATCTCTCCTAGGGAACCTGCTTTCACTGACCATTTTACGTGATTGTGACTACAGACGCCAGCCTTCTAGAATGGGGAGCCATCTGGGGCTCCCTAAAGGCTCAGGAGGTTTGGACTCAGTCAGTCTTTTCTCCCTATAAACATTCTGGAGTTGAGAGCAGTCTTTAATGTTCTTCTGGCCTGGCCTCAGTTAACTTCAGTCCAGTTTATCAAGTTCCAGTCAGACAACTTAACTTCTGTGATATACATCAATCATCAGGGAGCAACTAGGAGTTCCTTAGCGATGACAGAGGTAACCAAAATAATCAGTTGGAGGAGGCCCATTCCTTCTATCTGTCGGCGATCCACATCCCAGGGGTGGTCAACTGGGAGGCAGACTTCCTGAGCAGACAGACCTTTCATCTGGGGGAGTGGGAACTCCATCCGGAAGTGTTCTCCAGCCTGATTCTCAAGTGGGGTCCAATTGAATGGATCTCAGGGCATCTCAACAGAAGGCCAAGCTTCCGAGATGTGGGTCGTAGTCCAGGGACCCCTAGGCGGAACTGATAGATGCTCTGCCGGTCCCTTGGGCATTCAGTCTAGCATACTTATTTCATCCGTTTGCTCTTCTTCCTCGGGTCATTGCTCGAATCAAGCAGGAGAGGGCATCAGTGTTCCTCATAGGATTTGGTATGTAGATCTGGTGGACATGTCATCTATATCACCTCGGAGACTTCTGTTGAGGAAGGACCTTCTAATTCAAGGGCCCTTCCTTCACCAAAATCTAGTTTCTCTGAAACCGACTGCTTGGAGATTGAACGCTTAATTTTATACAAGCGAGGTTTTTCTGACTCGGTCATAGAGACCATGATTCAGTCTTGTAAGTCTGTTACTAGAAAGATTTACCATAATATTTGGCGTAAATTTCTCTATTGGTGTAAATCCAAGGGCTACTCATGGAGTAGAGTTAGGATTCCTACAGTTTTGTCCTTTCTACAAGAGGGTTTGGAGCATTATCGACAAGTTCCCTAAAGAGTCAAATCCCTGTCTTATCTATTGTGTTACTCAAACATCTGACAGATGTTCCAGATGTACACTCATTTTGTCAGGCCTTGGTCAGGATCAGGCCTGTGTTCAAACTAGTTACTCCTTCATTGAGTCAGAATTTAGTTCTCAAAGTTCTTCAAGGGGCTCCCTTTGAGCCTATGCATTCCTTAGATTTTAAGTTGTTATCTTTGAAAGTTTTTTGTTTCTTATTTCTTCTGCTCGTAGAGTGTCAGAACTCTTGGCATTGCAGTATGAGTCCCCTTACCTTATTTTCCATTCAGATAAGGTGGTTTTACGTACTAAATTAGGATTTCTTCCTAAGGTTAGTTTTGATTGGAACATTAATCAGTAATTTGTTGTTCTGTCCTTGTGTCCTAATCCTACTTCTCAGAAGGAACGGTTTATGCACAATTTGGACGTGGTCTGTGCTTTAAAGTTTTACCTGCAGGCGACTAAGGATTTTCGCCAGTCTTCTGATTTGTTTGTGGTTTTCTCAGGAAAACGTAAGGGACAGGAAGCTACAGCTACTGCTCTTTCTTTCTGACTGAAGAGTATCATTCCTTTTGCATATGAGAGTGTTACGGCTCAGTTTATGAGGGCCGTTGCTTTCTTATGGGCATTCAAGAATGAAGCTTCTATAGAACAGTTTTGCAAGGCTGCAACTTGGTTCTCTCTCCACACTTTTTCAAAGTTCTATAAATTTGACACTTTTGCTTTGGCTGAGGCCGCTTTTGGGAGAAAGGTTCTTCAAGCAGTGGTGCCTTCCGTTTACGTTCCCTGTCTTGTCCCTCCCATATCATCTGTGTACTCTAGCTTGGGTATTGAATCCCATTAGTAATTAAGATGATCCATGGACTCATCGTGTCATTAAAAAGAAAAGAAAATTTATGCTTACTTGCTAAATTTATTTCTTTTTTGACACGATGAGTCCACGGCCCGCCCTGTTTTTGGAAGACAGGTTGTTAGTTATTATAAACTTCAGACACCTCTGCACCTTGGTATTACCTTTCTATCCTTAACTTCGGTCAAATAACTGGAGTGGGAGGGAAGGTAGGAGCTATTTAACTGCTTTGCTGTGCTGCTCTTTGCCGCCTCCTGCTGACCAGGAGGTGAGTATCCTATTAGTAATTAAGATGATCCGTGGACTCATCGTGTCAAAAAAGAAATACATTTATCAGTTAAGCATAAATTTTCTTTTTCTACACAAGCTTGTTGTTGTCTGTACTGTCTTATTGTGAAGCTACCAAGGATATTTTTTTTTGCACCTTTCAGTCAGCTGTTTCTCAGACCTAGGCAAGGAGTTTCTCACACACCAGTGCTATCATGTGGTTTGCTGTAGAACCAGTGGTGTATTTAATTTCTATTTTTCCTTGGATCTAAAATATCTGATGTCCCCTGAGCCCCCCACTCCTAAACGTTTTTTTAGTTCATATTTGTCACATATATTTCTAAAAATATATCAATAGCTTCTATCTACTCCATGTTGCATAATGCTACCTTTCTAAGGGACATTGTAAAATGTGTTTTTCTCTTTTCCAGTTACTTTTTATAAGCAGAAGCGTAGTATTAAATGTATGGGATATTGCACATTTGTTTACTTTTGTATATGAATTAGCCATTTTGCTCCTTGAAACCATTTTAATGGGTTGATCTTTCAGACAGAGCAGACATCCTTGATAGTACAAGAAACAGCTCAAAAAGTATGCTCACACCTATTGTAATCTAATTGTTCCCAAAAAGTAAAGTAGTTTTCTTTTGCATGATGTACCGAGTCCACGGATTCATCCTAACAAAGTAGCAAAGAGAGCACCACAGCAGAGCTGTCTATATAGCTCCCCCCTTAACTTCACCCCCCCAGTCATTCTCTTTGCTGGCTCTAAGCAGGAAGAGTAAAGAGAAGAGGTGTTAAACTGTTAGTTTTATTTTATCTTCAATCAAGAGTTTATTTTTAAATGGTACCAGTGTTGTACTATTTACTCTCAGGCAGGACATAGATGAAGATTTCTGCCTGGAGGATGATGATCTTATCATTTGTAACTAAGGTCCACTGCTGTTCCCACAGAAGCTGAGGAGTACAGGAAAACTTCAGTGTGAGGAACGATTTCTTGCTATACAGCAATGAGGTATGTTCAGTCATTTTTTTTTTGTTAACTCAGAAAGGCTGACAGTGTCCCCATTAGGGGAAGGGTAAGCAGTAAGCCTAGTGTTATCAGAGGTTTTTACTAGCTTGCATAAAGGGTTAATTTTTTGTGGGCACTCTGTCTGGGAGTAACGTTTTCTGTTTTATGGGACATTTGCTTAAGGGTTCTTTGGGGTTGTTTATAACCCACATGGCTTTCAGGCAGGGTTTGTTAGCTTTGTGTAGGCCCCAGCAACATCGAGTGAGGTGGGTGGGGCCTACATTTACAAGCAGCAAGCAACTTCTCCTGAGGTCCTGAGAGTCTTCTGAGGGACTAATTGAAGCTTTAAACCCCATATTATCGTTCCCTAAGGGCAGGTAGGGCCACAGCAGAGCTGTGGCAAGGTGCTAATAGGTGTTTTAACCGGTTTTAGACATTTATCAATCCGGTTTTGTCATTTGGGGGTCTATTGCTTTTTTACTTGTGGTGCAATCCTTCTAAAGCTTAGTGGGTACACTGTTAAAATTTCGGAAAATTTGAAGCAATTTTAACCTGTTTTGCAGTTTGTGTATGCCTTTTTTTCTCTTAATAGCACAGTACCGTCTTTGCAAATTGTGTTTTTTTCATTAAATAAAGTGTTTTCCAAGCTTGCTTGCTTTATTACTAGTCTGTTAAACATGTCTGACACTGAGGAAACTCATTGTTCAATTTGTTTAGAAGCCATTGTGGAACCCCCTCTTAGAATGTGTCCCACTTGTACTGATATGTCTATAAATTGCAGACCGCATATTTTGACTTATAAAAAAGAAAAAAGAAGGAAATCAGGTTTTGCCATCTAATTCTCCCCAAGTGTCACAATCAGTAACGCCTGCACAAGCGACGCCAAGTACTTCTAGTGCGTCTAATTCTTTCACCTTGCAAGATATGGCTTCATTTATGAATACTACCCTCACAGAGGTTTTATCTAAACAGCCAGGGTTGCAAGGGAAGCGCAGTAGCTCTGGGTTAAGAACAAATTCTGAGCCTTCTGACAATTTAGTAGCCGTATCCGCTATTCCCTCACAATGTTCTGTGGTAGGGATGAGGGATTTGCTGTCTGAGGGAGAGATTTCTGATTCAGGAAAGATGTTCTCTCAGACAGATTCAGATATGACGGCATTTAAATTTAAGCTAGAGCACCTCCGCTTATTGCTCAGGGAGGTTTTAGCTACTCTGGATGATTGTGACCCTATTGTAGTTCCAGAGAAATTGTGTAAAATGGACAAATATTTAGAGGTTCCTGTTTACACTGATGTGTTTCCGGTCCCTAAGAGGATTTCGGACATTGTTACTAAGGAGTGGGATAAACCAGGTATTCCGTTCTCTCCCCCTCCTGTTTTTAAGAAAATGTTTCCCATTTCTGACACCATAAAGGACTGGTGGCAGACGGTCCCTAAGGTGGAGGGAGCTATTTTTACCCTGGCTAAGCATACAACTATACCTATTGAAGACAGTTGTGCTTTCATTGATCCTATGGATATAAAATTAGAGGGTCTCCTAAAGAAAATTTTTGTTCATCAAGGTTTTCTTCTTCAACCTATAGCATGCATTGTTCCTGTAACCACTGCAGCTGCCTTTTGGTTTGAGGCTCTAGAGGCTCTTTAGATGGAGACCCCACTAGATGATATTTTGGACAGAATTAAGGCGTTTAAGTTGGCTAATTCTTTTATTACAGACGCCGCTTTTCATCTTGCTAAATTAGCGGCTAAGAATTCAGGTTTTGCCATTTTAGCGCGTAGAGCGTTATGGCTTAAGTCCTGGTCAGCTCTAAATCTAAGCTTTTGTCCATCCCTTTCAAAGGTAAGACCCTATTCGGGCCTGCATTGAAATAATTTCAGACATTACTGGGGGGAAGGGTCATACCCTCCCTCAGGATAAGTCAAATAAGACAAGGACCAAACAAAATAATTTTCATTCCTTTCGAAACTTCAAGAGTGGTCCCTCTACCTCTTCCCCTGCTGCAAAGCAAGAGGGGAACTTTAGGTCTCCAGGTTGGCTTGGAACAAGGGTAAACAGGCCAAAAAGCCTGCTGCTGCCACTAAGTCAGCATGAAGGGGTAGCCCCCGATCCGGGACCGGATCTAGTAGGGGGCAGACTCTCTCTTTGCTCAGGCCTGGGCAAGAGACGTTCAGGATTCCTGGGCAGTAGAAATTGTAACCCAGGGATACCTTCTAGATTTCAAGGATTCCACTCCAAGGGGGAGGTTCCATCTTTCTCAATTGTCTGTAAACCCGACAAAAAGAGAGGCTTCTTACGCTGTGTAGAAGACCTTTTTACCATGGGAGTGATCTGCCCAGTTCCAAAAGCAGAACAGGGGCAGGGGTTCTACTCCAATCTGTTTATAGTTCCCAAAAAGGAGGGAACCTTCAGACCAATTCTGGATCTCAAGATCCTAAACCAATTCCTAAGAGTTCCATCTTTCAAGATGGAGACCATTCGGACAATCTTACCATTGATCCAGGGGGGGCCAATATATGACTACCGTGGACTTAAAGGATGCGTATCTACACATTCCTATCCACAAAGATCATCACAAGTTCCTCAGGTTCGCCTTTCTTGACAAGCATTATCAGTTTGTGGCTCTTCCTTTCGGGTTGGCCACGGCGCCGCGAATCTTCACGAAGGTGCTAGGATCCCTTCTGGCGGTTCTAAGGCCACGGGACATAGCAGTGGCGCCTTATCTAGACGACATTCTAATTCAAGCGTCGTCCTTCCAACTAGCCAAGTCTCACACAGACTTAGTGTTGGCCTTTCTAAGGTCTCACGGGTGGAAAGTGAACGTAAAAAAAGAGTTCTCTTTCCCCCCCTCACAAGAGTTTCATTTCTAGGGACTCTGATAGACTCGGTGGACATGAAAATATTTCTGTTGGAGGTCAGGAAATCAAAGATTTTGTCCACCTGCCGAGCTCTTCATTCCATTCCTCGGCCGTCAGTGGCTCAGTGTATGGAGGTAATCGGACTAATGCTAGCGGCAATAGACAAAGTTCTGTTTGCTCGCTTGCATCTGAGACCACTGCAACTATGCATGCTCAATCAGTGGAATGGAGATTATGTGGATTTATCTCCCCAGATAAATCTGGATCAAGAGACCAGAAACTCTTTTTCTTTGGTTGTCACAGGATCATCTGTCCCAGGGAATGTATTTCCGCAGGCCAGAATGGGTTATAGTGACGACAGACGTCTTCTGGGCTGGGGTGCAGTCTGGAATTCCCTGAAAGCTCAGGGTTTGTGGACTTGGGAGGAGGCTCTCCTACCGATAAATATTCTGGAATTAAGAGCGATATTCAATGCTCTCCAGGCATGGCCTCAGCTGGCTTCGGACAGATTCATCAGATTTCAGTGGGACAACATCACGACTGTGGCTTATATCAATCATCAGGGCGGAACAAAGAGTTCCTTAGCGATGATAGAGGTCTCAAGGATAATCCAATGGGCAGAGGCTCACTCTTGCCATCTGTCAGCGATCTATATCCCAGGTGTAGAGAACTGGGAGGCAGATTTTCTAAGTCGTCAGACTTTCTAAGTCGTCAGACTTTTCATCCGGGGGAGTGGGAACTCCATCCGGAGATGTTTGCTCAGCTGGTTCGAATATGGGGCACACCAGAGTTGGATCTGATGGCGTCTCGTCAGAACGCCAAACTTCCTTGTTACGGCTCCAGGTCAAGGGATCCTCGGGCTGTACTGATAGATGCTCTAGCAGTACCCTGGTCGTTCAACCTGGCTTATGTGTTTCCACCATTTCCTCTCCTTCCTCGTCTGATTGCCAGAATCAAACAGGAGAGGGCTTTGGTAATTTTGATAGCACCTGCGTGGCCACGCAGGACTTGGTATGCAGACCTGGTGGACATGTCATCTCTTCCACCATGGACTCTGCCACTGAGACAGGACCTTCTGATACAAGGTCCGTTCCAGCATCCAAATCTAGTTTCTCTGCGGCTGACTGCTTGGAGATTAAACACTTTATTTTATCCAAGCAGGGTTTCTCTGAGTCGGTCATAGATACCTTGATTCAGGCTCGAAAGCCTGTCACTAGGAAAATTTATCATAAGATATGGCGTAAATATCTTTATTGGTGCGAATCCAAAAGCTACTCATGGAGTAAGATCAGGATTCCTAGGATTTTGTCCTTTCTACAAGAAGGATTGGAGAAGGGGCTATCAGCTAGTTCCTTAAAGGGACAGATATCTGCTTTATCAATTCTACTGCACAAGCGTCTGGCAGATGTTCCAGACGTTCAGTTGTTCTGTCAGGCTTTTGTTAGAATCAAGCCTGTGTTTAAACCTGTTGCTCTGCCATGGAGTTTGAATTTAGTTCTTAGAGTTCTTCAGGGGGTTCCGTTTGAACCCATGCATTCCATAGATATTAAGCTTTTATCTTGGAAAGTTTTGTTCCTAGTTGCTATCTCTTCAGCTCGAAGAGTTTCTGAACTATCTGCATTACAATGTGACTCTCCTTATCTTGTGTTCTATGCTGATAAGGTGGTTTTGCGTACCAAGCCTGGGTTCCTACCTAAGGTTGTTACGAACAGGAATATCAATCAAGAAATTGTTGTTCCTTCTCTGTGTCCTAATTCTTCTTGTAAGAAGGAACATCTGTTGCACAACTTGGACGTGGTTCGTGCTTTGAAATTTTATTTGCAGACAACCAAAGATATTCGTCAAACATCTTCTTTGTTTGTTGTCTATTCTGGAAAGTGTAGGGGTCAAAAGGCTACGGCGACTTCTCTTTCCTTTTGGCTGAAAAGCATCATCCGTTTGGCTTATGAGACTGCTGGACAGCAGCCTCCTGAAAGGATTACAGCTCATTCTACTAGAGCGGTAGCTTCCACATGGGCTTTTAAAAATGATGCTTCTGTTGAACCGACTTGTAAGGCTGCGACTTGGTCGTCGCTTCATACCTTTTCAACATTTTATAAATTTGATAATTTTGCTTCTTCGGAGGCTATTTTTGGGAGAAAGGTTTTGCAAGCAGTGGTGCCTTCCATTTAGGTTCCTGTCTTGTCCCTCCCTTCATCCGTGTCCTAAAGCTTTGGTATTGGTATCCCACAAGTAAGGATGAATCCGTGGACTCGGTACATCATGCAAAAGAAAACAAAATGTATGCTTACCTGATAAATTTCTTTCTTTTGCGATGTACAGAGTCCACGGCCCGCCTTGTCTATTCAAGACAGATAGTATTTTTTTATGTAAACTTCAGTCACCTCTGCACCTTTTATAGTTTCTCCTTTTCTTCCTTGGCCTTCGGTCGAATGACTGGGGGGTGGAGTTAAGGGGGGAGCTATATAGACAGCTCTGCTGTGGTGCTCTCTTTGCTACTTCCTGTCAGGAAGGACAATATCCCAAAAGTTAGGATGAATCCGTGGAAAGAAATTTATCAGGTAAGCATAAATTTTGTTTTATACAAAAAAAATCTTTCAGTCACACCACTAAGTTTATTAAATTATGTTTGAAAACAGACATTCAGCTACACACATACAATGATTAAATCATAGCTCCTTAAATTATTACCCGTCAATAAATCTATTGTTAAAGGGATATGAAACCAACATTTTTTTTTTATTTTATGATTCAGATAAAGCATGTAATTTTAAGCAAAAAATATTGGGTTTCATATCCCTTTAATGGTATGGGGCTTCTGTATCTTTAATTCAGGGTAGTTTTTACAAGAATCAAATATCAGCTAAGTTCCTACAATCCAGGAGCTATATTTTAATATTATTTATTGAAATATTAGTACACAATACTGTACAAGTGCCCAAATTGGCAGACAAACTAAACCACTAATATTTTTTGGTAGAATATTGCCATTATTATTTGGGTTATATTAAGCAGGTTAAAAGAGGGGGAGGCGGAGCTCCTGTGTAGGATCCCCCTCTGAATGTAAGAATCTAACCGCGAAAACCAGGAGAGAGTTAAAAAAAATATGGATGCATGCTTGAAAAATTCATAATGTTTAAACGGGGGAATTACCAAAATACTTACCTGTCCCAAGGAGAGAGAGAGAGAGAGAGAGAGATTATATAGATATATAAAAACCTAGGAGACTTACAGAGTGCTAGAAATAATACAACAAATATAGTACTTACCAATAGGCACCCTACTTCTGGAGGAAACTAGTAGGAAGCCAAACTAGTGCTGAAACATAAGAGGATCTGGTATAGGAGTATATCGACGACTAAACAGGAGGAGGCAAAGGACAAGTCCCTGCGACACCTGTGGAAGTCTTGTGACTAAATCCCAACAGGTGAAAAATATGCCACTACCCATACTCCAAATACATCCCTTCGCCAAAAATTGAGCCTCAACTCAATCTGGGAACCCCTCTAACTGAGGAATCAAACTGCACCTTTATTCTCCACCTTCCTCTGTCTAGCGGAGGCAAACATAAGACTAAGGTAATAAAGTAAATTATATTGGCTAATTTTAGAATTGCTGTTGGAACTCTTACATTTTTGCAGTTAATAAAGTAAATATTGGCTAATTTTAGAATTGCTGTTGGAACTTTCTTACATTTTTGCAGGATGGAAAATGGTTTATTAGCCAGTTTCCTCTAAGGCAAACTTTCTTCCCTTTTAGCCTTGTATCAAAAGAAGATTTTGAGACTTACTGACATTTTTTTCAAGCCTCGGTCAGGATAAGAATGGTTATCCGGTCTGTTATCCTAACTCTTCTGACGCTACTTTTGGTAGGAAAGTTCTGCAGGCCGCAGTGTCTGTTTAGCATCCCTACTTGCCTTAATTTTTTTCCTGCCCTATTTCATAATGGTCTTGTTGACTTCATAGCATGTGTATAGAATCCCACATGTGATGGTTTGTGGATTCTCACCATCTTATAAAAGAAAACAATGCTTACCTGATGAATTAATTTCTTTCATGATGGCAAGACTCCATGAGACCCGGCCCTGTTTTTTTTTCTTTCATAAGTTTGCGGTGGTACCATTTTTCCCTTTTTACCCTGCTATTTCCTTTTCTGCTTTTCTTTTTATTCTCTCTCTTGGCCATATGTATGACTAAGGAATCATGGGAAGGGGTGCTTAAAGCTATATTGTTGTGGGTGTTTTACCTACTCCTGTAGGACTGGACTTTAATTTCACATGTAATGTCTCGTGAATTCTCACCATCAGGTAAACATACATTTCTCCAACATTGGTGTGTCCGGTCCACGGCGTCATCCATAACTTGTGGGAATATTCTCTTCCCCAACAGGAAATGGCAAAGAGCACAGCAAAAGCTGTCCATATAGTCCCTCCTAGGCTCCGCCCACCCCAGTCATTCTCTTTGCCGCTGAACAAGCAGCATCTCCACGGAGATAGTGAAGAGTATGTGGTGATTAGTTGTAGTTTTTTATTCTACTATCAAGAGTTTGTTATTTTAAAATAGTGCTGGTATGTATTATTTACTCTGAAACAGAAAAAGATGAAGAGTTCTGTTTGTGAGAGGAATATGATTTTAGCAGCAGTAACTAAAATCGTTTGCTGTTTCCACATAGGACTGTTGAGATGAGATAACTTCAGTTGGGTGAAACAGTTGGCAGACTTTTCTGCTTAAGGTATGACTAGCCATATTTCTAACAAGACTGTGTAATGCTGGAAGGCTGTCATTTCCCCTCATGGGGACCGGTAAGCCATTTTCTTAGTCTCAAACAGAATAAAGGGCTTAATATGGGCTATAAAACTGGTAGACACTTTTATGGGCTAGATCGATTGCTTTATTTGGGCATTTTATACAGCTTGATGTTGAAATTCACACTTTATAAACTTTGGGGAACGTTCTTTTACGTCAGGCACTGGTTTAGACACCTTCCCAGTCAGGAAGGGCCTTCTCTGTAGTAGGCAGAGCCTCATTTTCGCGCCATTACTGCACAGTTACTTTTGAGAGCAGGACATGCAGCTGCATGTGTGTGGGTCTGAAAGTAGTTGAAAAGGTTCTTAGAAGGCTTCATTTGGTATCGTGTACCCCCCTGGGTTTGGTAAAGTCGCAGCAAAGGCTGTAGCTGGGACTGTAGAGGGGTTAAAATTGTAACCGGCTCCGGTTTTAAGGGTTAAAGGTCTGAAATTTGGGGTGCAATGCTTTGAATGCTTTAAGACACTGTGGTGAAAATTTGGTTAAATTTGAACAATTCCTTCATAGTTTTTCACATATTCAGTAATAAAGTGTGCCCTGTTTAAAATTTAAAGAGACAGTAACGGTTTTGTTTTAAAACGTCTTTTTGTACTTTATTGACAAGTTTAAGCCTGTTTAACATGTCTGTGCCTTCAGATAAACTTTGTTCTGTATGTATGGAAGCCAAGGTGTCTCCCCCTTCAAAATTGTGTGATAATTGTGCCATAGCGTCCAAACAAAGTAAGGACAGTACTGCCACAGATAATAAAGTTTCCCAAGATGATTCATCAGATGAAGGGAGTAGACATAGTTCTAAATCATCTCCTTCTGTGTCTACACCAGTTTTGCCCACGCAGGAGACCCCTAGTACTTCTAGCGCGCCAATGCTTGTTACTATGCAACAATTGACGGCAGTAATGGATAACTCCATAGCAAATATTTTATCCAAAATGCCTGCATTTCAGAGAAAGCGCGATTGCTCTGTTTTAAACACTGTAGAGCAGGAGGGCGCTGATGATAATTGCTCTGTCATACCCTCACACCAATCTGAAGTGGCCATGAGGGAGGTTTTGTCAGATGGGGAAATTTCTGATTCAGGTATAAATTTCTCAACAGGCAGAACCTGATGTTGTGACATTTAAATTTAAATTAGAGCATCTCCGCGCACTGCTTAAGGAGGTGCTATCTACTCTTGATTGTGACAACCTGGTCATTCCAGAAAAAATGTGCAAGATGGACAAGTTCCTAGAAGTTCCGGTGCACCCCGACGCTTTTCCTATACCCAAGCGGGTGGCGGACATAGTGAATAAGGAGTGGGAGAAGCCCGGCATACCTTTTTGTCCCCCCTCCTATATTTAAGAAATTATTTCCTATGGTTGACCCCAGAAAGGACTTATGGCAGACAGTCCCTAAGGTCGAGGGGGCAGTTTCTACACTAGCCAAGCGCACTACTATTCCTATCGAGGATAATTGCGCTTTCAAAGATCCTATGGATAAAAAATTGGAGGGTTTGCTTAAAAAGATTTTTGTACAGCAAGGTTACCTCCTGCAACCTATTTTGTGCATTATTCCTGTCACTACAGCAGCGTGGTTCTGGTTCGAGGAACTAGAAAAGTCGCTCAGTAGAGAGACTCCGTATGAGGAGGTTATGGACAGAATTCACGCACTTAAGTTAGCTAATTCCTTTATTTTAGATGCCGCTTTGCAGTTAGCAAGATTAGCGGCAAAAAATTCAGGGTTTGCAATTGTGGCGCGCAGAGCGCTCTGGCTAAAGTCTTGGTCAGCGGATGTATCTTTCAAGACAAAATTGCTTAATATCCCTTTCAAGGGTAAAACCCTTTTTGGGCCAGAATTGAAAGAGATTATCTCAGACATCACTGGGGGTAAGGGCCACGCCCTTCCACAAGATAGGCCTTTCAAGGCCAAGAATAAGTCTAATTTTCGTTCCTTTCGCAATTTTAGGAACGGACCGGCCTCCAACTCTGCAGCCTCTAGACAAGAGGGTAATGCTTCACAAACCAAACCAGCTTGGAAACCGATGCAAGGCTGGAACAAGGGTAAGCAGACCAAGAAGCCTGCTGCTGCTACCAAAACAGCATGAAGGAGTAGCCCCTGATCCGGGACCGGATCTAGTAGGGGGCAGACTCTCTCTTTGCTCAGGCTTGGGCAAGAGATGTTCAGGACCCCTGGGCACTAGAAATAGTTTCTCAGGGTTATCTTCTGGAATTCAAGGAACTACCCCCAAGGGGAAGGTTCCACATGTCTCACTTATCTTCAAACCAAATAAAGAGACAGGCATTCTTACATTGTGTAGAAGACCTGTTAAAAATGGGAGTGATACACCCAGTTCCAACCGTGGAACAAGGAATGGGTTTTTACTCAAATCTGTTTGTAGTTCCCAAAAAAGAGGGAACTTTCAGACCAATTCTGGATTTAAAGATCCTAAACAAATTTCTCAGAGTGCCATCGTTCAAAATGGAAACTATTCGAACGATTTTACCTACAATCCAGGAGGGTCAATTTATGACTACCGTGGATCTAAAGGATGCGTATCTACATATTCCTATCCACAAAGATCATCATCAGTTCCTAAGGTTCGCCTTTCTGGACAAACATTACCAGTTTGTGGCTCTCCCATTCGGGCTAGCCACTGCTCCAAGGATTTTCACAAAGGTACTCGGGTCCCTTCTAGCGGTTCTAAGACCAAGGGGCATTGCAGTGGCACCTTACTTGGACGACATTCTGATACAAGCGTCGTCTCTTTCAAAGGCAAAGGCTTACACAGACATCGTTCTGGCCTTTCTCAGATCTCACGGATGGAAAGTGAACATAGAAAAAAGTTCCCTGTCTCCGTCGACAAGAGTTCCTTTCTTGGGGACAATAATAAATTCTTTAGAAATGAAGATTTTCCTGACAGATGTCAGAAAGTCAAAACTTCTAAACGCTTGTCAAGTTCTTCACTCTGTTCCACGACTTCCATAGCTCAGTGCATGGAAGTAGGGTTGATGGTTGCAGCAATGGACATAGTTCCTTTTGTGCGAATTCATCTAAGACCATTACAACTGTGCATGCTGAAACAGTGGAATGGGGACTATACAGACTTGTCTCCAGTGATTCAAGTAGATCAGAAGACCAGAGACTCACTCCGTTGGTGGCTAACCCAGGATCACCTGTCCCAGGGAATGAGCTTCCGCAGACCAGAGTGGGTCATCGTCACGACCGACGCCAGTCTAGTGGGCTGGGGCGCGGTCTGGGACTCCCTGAAAGCTCAGGGGCTATGGTCTCGGGAAGAGTCTCTTCTCCCGATAAACATTCTGGAACTGAGAGCGATATTCAATACTCTCAGGGCTTGGCCTCAACTAGCAAAGGCCAGATTCATAAGATTCCAATCAGACAACATGACGACTGTTGCTTACATCAACCATCAGGGGGGAACAAGGAGTTCCCTGGCGATGAGAGAAGTGACCAAAATCATAAAATGGGCGGAGGATCACTCCTGCCACCTATCTGCGATCCACATCCCAGGAGTGGAAAACTGGGAGGCGGATTATCTGAGTCGTCAGACATTCCATCCGGGGGAGTGGGAACTCCACCCGGAGATATTTGCCCAGTTGACTCAATTATGGGGCATTCCAGACATGGATCTGATGGCGTCTCGTCAGAACTTCAAGGTTCCTTGCTACGGGTCCAGATCCAGGGATCCCAAGGCGACTCTAGTGGATGCATTAGTAGCGCCTTGGACCTTCAACCTAGCTTATGTGTTTCCACCGTTTCCTCTCATTCCCAGGCTGGTAGCCAGGATCAAGCAGGAGAGGGCCTCGGTGATCTTGATAGCTCCTGCGTGGCCACGCAGGACTTGGTATGCAGACCTGGTGAATATGTCATCGGCTCCACCATGGAAGCTACCTTTGAGACAGGATCTTCTAGTACAAGGTCCATTCGAACATCCAAATCTAGTTTCCCTCCAGCTAACGGCTTGGAAATTGAACGCTTGATTTTATCTAAGCGTGGGTTTTCGGATTCTGTAATAGATACTCTGGTACAAGCCAGAAAACCTGTACCTAGAAAAAATTTACCATAAAATATGGAAAAGATATATCTGTTGGTGTGAATCCAAGGGATTCTCATGGAGTAAGATTAAAATTCCTAGGATCCTTTCCTTTCTACAAGAAGGTTTGGATAAGGGATTATCAGCGAGTTCTCTAAAGGGATAGATTTCTGCTTTATCTGTCTTGTTACACAAACGACTGGCAGCTGTGCCTGATGTTCAAGCTTTTGTTCAGGCTTTGGTCAGGATCAAGCCTGTTTACAGATCTTTGACTCCTCCCTGGAGTCTGAATTTAGTTCTTTCAGTTCTTCAAGGGGTTCCGTTTGAACCTCTACATTCCATAGATATCAAGATCTTATCTTGGAAAGTTCTGTTTTTGGTTGCTATTTGTTCTGCTAGAAGAGTTTCTGAGTTATCTGCTTTGCAGTGTAATCCGCCCTATCTGGTGTTCCATTCAGATAAGGTTGTTTTGCGTACTAAACCTGGTTTCCTTCCAAAGGTTGTTTCCAACAAGAATATTAACCAGGAAATAGTTGTGCCTTCTTTGTGTCCGAATCCAGTTTCAAAGAAGGAACGTTTGTTACACAATTTAGATGTAGTTCGTGCTTTAAAGTTCTATTTAGAAGCAACAAAGGATTTCAGACAAACATCTTCTCTGTTTGTCGTTTATTCTGGCAAGAGGAGAGGTCAAAAAGCTACTGCTACCTCTCTTTCCTTTTGGCTAAAAAGCATCATCCAATTGGCTTACGAGACTGCAGGATGGCAGCCTCCTGAACGCATCACAGCTCACTCTACTAGTGCTGTGGCTTCCACATGGGCCTTCAAGAACGAGGCTTCTGTTGATCAGATATGTAAGGCAGCGACTTGGTCTTCCCTGCACACTTTTGCCAAATTCTACAAATTTGATATTTTTGCTTCTTCGGAGGCTATTTTTGGGAGAAAGGTTTTGCAAGCCGTGGTGCCTTCTGTTTAGGTAACCTGATTGGCTCCCTCCCTTCATCCGTGTCCTAAAGCTTTGGTATTGGTTCCCACAAGTTATGGATGACGCCGTGGACCGGACACACCAATGTTGGAGAAAACAGAATTTATGCTTACCTGATAAATTACTTTCTCCAACGGTGTGTCCGGTCCACGGCCCGCCCTGGTTTTTTAATCAGGTTTGATGAATTTCTTTCTTTAACTACAGTCACCACGGCACCTTATGGTTTCTCCTGTTTTTTCTCCTGTCCGTCGGTCGAATGACTGGGATGGGCGGAGCCTAGGAGGGACTATATGGACAGCTTTTGCTGTGCTCTTTGCCATTTCCTGTTGGGGAAGAGAATATTCCCACAAGTTATGGATGACGCCGTGGACCGGACACACCGTTGGAGAAAGTAATTTATCAGGTAAGCATAAATTCTGTTTTTGTTTAGCCCTTTCTCTTTATACAAAGGCCTCATCTTATCTCTCTATATACAATAAGGCTGATACTTAGAGAGAACAATTGAAAAATGAACATGTTGGTACCCATCTCTTCCTCCCTCATGCTACTGCTGCTGCCTCTTGTTTGCATAGCTTGTCTTTAGAGAATACAACAGTATTTAAAATTAAAAAGAGTGGTAAAGGAGTGATTTGTAAACAATACACTTCAGCCGGTAAATTGATAATTGGGGACTGATGGGTTGAAAAACTTACAGTATGTCTGTTTAGTATAATTTTTAGCATGAAAAAATTATTTACCTGTATTTATAAAACTTGTTTTGAGCAGTCCTCATTTTTTATTTAAACTTTTAATCACTATCATTTATTCCTCAGCATCAAGATCAAGTACTGAATGATTTATTGGATGGCAAAGAAATCTACAACACAATCCGCCGAAAAACAAAAGATGCCTTTTATAAAAATATTGTTAAGAAAGGTTACCTTCTGAAAAAGAGTAAGTTTTTTTTTTTTTTTTTTTTTTTTTTAGAAACAAAAAAAAAAATCATTTTTTTCCTATAGATCTGTAGATAGTAAAATGTGGAATAAAAATGTTAAATACACCAAACTATTTATTCAATTTTCTGAATAATTTGTAGAAAATTACTCTGTTTTCATTTTAATTTTTTAAATTATGTTTTTTTAAATTATGTTTTTTTAATTGATATTTTTTGGTGGTAGTCAATTTGAGGGATCCTTGTAATAGGTGCAGGGTCCTACACGTGTTAGAGAGTGTATATGTTTTGATGTTTTAAAGCTATAGCAAAATGTGGAATCATGTAGTGGGGAATCTGTTGTAATGTTTGTTGTGATTTGAGAAGAACTGGCTATTGGGTCTAGACTGCAGCTGGGGCTTGTGCAGTTGTAGCAGAGCAGGTGATGTTATGGTTGGTGACATTAGAGAGTCACAGTAATAGCTGTGGGTAGAGATGGAGGATTGTGTTAATTTTTTTCGAAGGCTTGTGATTAGAGTTTAACTGGTATGGGAATTGCAGCTGGGGTTAATTGTAATGACATTCTTTTTGATAGAATAAGGAACAGAAACCAAATCTTGTTCCAATTGGAAGCCTTCTTCATGTTGGAATAAATCCAAGCCTTTTAAGAAACCTTTTAAGAAACCTTTTAAGAAACCTTTTAAGAAACCAAAGCCAGCCCAGAAGTCTGCAGAAGTCTCATTCCAGTTCAGCTGGTGTTTGGCAGATTCTGTCAAAAATCATTGGATTCAGAGCATTCTCTTAAGGGTATCGAATAGGATTCAGAGTAAGACCTTCTGTGAGAAGATTTTTCCTCTCACGCGTTCCAGCAAATCCAGTGAAGGCTCAGGCTTTTCTGAAGTGTGTTTTAGATCTAGAGCTTTCAGGGGTAATTATACCAGTTCTGTTTTGAGGAACAGGGTCTGGGGTTTTGTTCAAATCTATTAATTGTCCCAAAGAAAGAAAATTCATTTTGGCCAGTTCTGGATCTGAAAATTTTGAACCGTTTTGTAAGAGTGCCAACTTTCAAAATGGTGACTATAAGAACTATTCTGCCTTTTGTTCAGCAAGGTCATTATATGTCCACGATAGACTTACAGGATGCATATCTTCACATTCCGATTAATCCAGATCACTATCGGTTTCTGAGATTCTCTTTTCTAGACATGCATTAACAATTTGTCGCTCTTCCATTTGGCCAAGCGACGGCTACAAGAATTTTTTCGAAGATTTTCGGTGCCCTACTCTCTGTAAGCAGAGAACAGGGTATTCCAGTGTTTTCTTATTTGGACGATATCTTGGTTCTGGCTCAGTCTTTACATTCCGCAGAATCTCACACAAATCAACTAGTGTTGTTTCTTCAAAGACATGGTTGGAGGATCAATTTACCAAAAAGTTCCTTGATTCCTCAGACAAGGGTCACCTTTTTAGGTTTCCAGATAGATTCAGTGTCCATGATTCTGTCTCTAACAGACAAGAGACAAATAAAATTGGTTTCAGCTTGTCGGAACCTTCAGTCTCAGTCATTCCCTTCAGTGGCTTTGTGCATGGAAGTTTTAGGTCTCATGACTGCAGCATCGGACGCGATCCCCTTTGCTCGTTTTCATATGAGACCTCCTCAGCTTTGTATGCTGGATCAATGGTGCAGGGATTATACAAAGATATCACAATTAATATCCTTAAATCCCAATGTTTGACTCTCTCTGACTTGGTGGTTAGATCTATGGAATAAATCCCTTTTAACCTAAAGGGAAGGTGGGAAAGAACTGGAGGTGACAACCCACAAACCTAATTCCTTATAAACCTAAGTATAGGATAAGGTAGTGCCTAATGCCAAAACATAGTTTAATTTTATAAACAGAGAGAAAGGACAGAAGCATTTATATGGCACACTTGGGGGGTATTGTCATCTCATACATATGTAGGTGGTGAGTTCATTGTGTAGAATTGTGAGTTATATTAAAACTTAACATTTATTAAATATATATATAAAATAGTTCAAGTGTTGTGGACCATGCCACTTTTAATAAAAACGTTGCATCAAGTTATACTATAACTTGATGCAACGTTTTTATTAAAAGTGGCATGGTCCACAACACTTGAACTATTTTATATATATATTTAATAAATGTTAAGTTTTAATATAACTCACAATTCTACACAATGAACTCACCACCTACATATGTATGAGATGACAATACCCCCCAAGTGTGCCATATAAATGCTTCTGTCCTTTCTCTCTGTTTATAAAGTTTGGTGGTTAGATCACCATTGTATAGTTCAAGGGGCCTCCTTTGTTCGTCCAACCTGGACTGTAATCACAACAGTTGCAAGTCTTTCAGGTTGGGTAGCTGTCTGGGGATCTGACAGCACAAGGGGTTTGGAAATCTCAAGAGTCGAGGTTACCAATCAATATTTTAGAACTCCGTGCTATTTTAGGGCTCTTCAGGTTTGGCCTCTATTGAAGAGAGAACCATTCATTTGTTTTCAGACAGACAATGTCACAACTGTGGCATATGTCAATCATCAGGGTGGGACTTGCAGTCCTCTAGCTATGCAAGAAGTATCTTGTATACTTGCTTGGGCGGAATCCAGCTCTTGTCTAATTTCTGCGGTACATATCACAGGTGTAGACAATTGGGAAGCAGATTATCTCAGCCGTCAGACTTTACATTCGGGGGAGTGGTCAATCCATTTTTCAGATTGTTCGTATGTGGGGTCTTCCAGAAATAGATCTGATGGCTTTCCATCTGAACAAGAAACTTCCCAGGTACCTGTCCAGGGAGTCTGTGGATGCATTAGCAATTCCTTGGTTTTACCAACCTGCTTATATTTTCCCGCCTCTAGTTCTTCTTCCAAAAGTGATCTCCAAGATCATCATGGAACATGTGTTTGTGTTTCTGGTAGCACCAACATGGCCTTACAGGTTCTGGTATGCGGACCTTGTCCGGATGTCCATTTGTCAACCTTAGCCACTTCCTTTAAGACCAGACCTTCTGTCTCAAGGACCGTTTTTCCAACAGGATCTCAAATCATTAAATTTGAAGGTTTGGACATTGATTGCTTAGTCATAGAGGTTTCTCTGACTCAGTGATTGATACTATGTTACAGGCTCGTAAATCTGTTTCCACGAAGATTTATTATCGAGTTTGGAAGACTTATATTTCATGGTATTCTTTTCATAAATTCTCCTGGCATTCTTTTAGAATTCCTAGAATTTTACACTTTCTTCAGGATGGTTTGGATAAAGGTTTGTCTGCAAGTTCCTTGAAGGGACAAATCTCTGCTCTTTCTGTTTTACTTCACAGAAAGATTGCTAAACTTCCTGATATTAACTGTTTTGTTCAGGCTTTAGTTTGCAGCAAGCCTGTCATTAAATCAATCTTTCCTCCTTGGAGTCTTAATTTGGTCTTGAAAGCTTTACGGGCTCCTCCTTTTGAGCCTATGCATTCTTTGGATATTAAACTACTTTCTTGGAAAGTGTTGTTCCTTTTGGCTATCTCTTCTGCTCGAAGAGTTTCTGAATTATCCGCTCTTTCTTGTGAGTTTCTTGTGATTTTTCATCAAGATAAGGCAGTTTTGCGGATTTCATTTAAATTGTTACCTAAAGTTGTGAATTCTAACAACATTAATAGGGAAATTGTTGTCCCCTCTTTGTGTCCTAATCCTAATAAAACTTTGGAGAGATCCTTACATTCTCTGGATGTTGTAATAGCTTTAAAATATTATGTTGAAGCTACTAAAGATTTCAGGAAGACTTCTAGTCTATTTGTTGTCTTTTCTGGTTCTAGGAAAGGTCAGAAAGCTTCTGCCATTTCCTGGGCATCTTGGTTAAAGCTTTAGATTCATAAGGCTTATGTGGAGTCTGGTCAGGCCCCGCCTCAGAGAATCACAGCTTATTCTACTAGATCAGTCTCCACTTTGTGGGCTTTTAAGAATGAAGCTTCAGTTAATCAGATTTGCAAAGCAGCGACTTGGTGGTCCTTGCATACATTTACTAAATTCTACCGTTTTAATGTATTTGCCTCTTAGTTTGATTCATCTGCTTATGTTTTAAGTCTTTTTTTTTCTTTTCAATTATAAGAAAAACTTATTCTTTTGGTTGTGGATTTAATTTGTCAGCGGAAAATGGCTGTTTTTATTTTATCCCTCCCTCTCTAGTGACTCTTCTGTGGAGTTCCACATCTTGGGTATTACTATCCCATATGTCACTAGCTCATGGACTCTTGCCAATTACATGAAAGAAAACATAATTTATGTAAGAACTTACCTGATAAATTCATTTCTTTCATATTTGCAAGAGTCCATGAGACCCACCCTTTTTATGGTGGTTATGTTTTTTTGTATAAAGCACAATTATATTTCCAGTTCCTTTTTTGATGCTTTTTGCTCCTTTTTCTATAACCCCGCTACTTGGCTATTCGCTAAACTGAATTGTGGGTGTGGTGAGGGGTGTATTTATAGGCATTTTGAGGTTTGGGAAACTTTGCCCCTCCTGGTAGGATTGTATATCCCATACATCACTAGCTCATGGGCTCTTGCCAATATAAAATAAATGAATTTATCAGGGAAGTTCTTACATAAATTCTGTTTTTTTCTCAATTGCTGTTGCAAAGAATAAGAATGTTGCTTTCTCCAACATAGGTGTGTCCGGTCCACGGCGTCATCCTTACTTGTGGGATATTCTCTTCCCCAACAGGAAATGGCAAAGAGCCCAGCAAAGCTGGTCACATGATCCCTCCTAGGCTCCGCCTACCCCAGTCATTCTCTTTGCCGTTGTACAGGCAACATCTCCACGGAGATGGCTTAGAGTTTTTTAGTGTTTAACTGTAGTTTTTATTATTCAATCAAGAGTTTGTTATTTTAAAATAGTGCTGGTATGTACTATTTACTCTGAAACAGAAAAGAGATGAAGATTTCTGTTTGTATGAGGAAAATGATTTTAGCAACCGTTACTAAAATCCATGGCTGTTCCACACAGGACTGTTGAGAGGAATTAACTTCAGTTGGGGGAACAGTGAGCAGTCTTTTGCTGCTTGAGGTATGACACATTCTAACAAGACGATGTAATGCTGGAAGCTGTCATTTTCCCTATGGGATCCGGTAAGCCATTTTTATTCACACAGTAAATAAGGGCTTTACAAGGGCTTATTAAGACTGTAGACATTTTCTGGGCTAAATCGATCATATTTACACATATTTAGCCTTGAGGAATCATTTAATCTGGGTATTTTTTGTAAAAGAATATCAGCAGGCACTGTTTTAGACACTTTATTCTATTGGGGCTTTCCCTAATCATAGTCAGAGCCTCATTTTCGCGCCGGTATGGCGCACTTGTTTTTGAGAACAGCATGACATGCAGCTGCATGTGTGTGGAGCTCTGATACATAGAAAAGTCTTTCTGAAGGCATTATTTGGTATCGTATTCCCCTTTGGGCTTGGTTGGGTCTCAGCAAAGCAGATTCCAGGGACTGTAAAGGGGTTAAATATAAAAACGGCTCCGGTTCCGTTATTTTAAGGGTTAAAGCTTCAAAATTTGGTGTGCAATACTTTTAAGGCTTTAAGACACTGTGGTGAAATTTTGGTGAATTTTGAACAATTCCTTCATACTTTTTCGCAATTGCAGTAATAAAGTGTGTTCAGTTTAAAATTTAAAGTGACAGTAACGGTTTTATTTTAAAACGTTTTTTGTGCTTTGTTATCAAGTTTATGCCTGTTTAACATGTCTGAACTACCAGATAGATTGTGTTCTGACTGTGGGGAAGCCAAGGTTCCTTCTCATTTAAATAGATGTGATTTATGTCATAATAAATTTAGTAAAAATGATGCCCAAGATGATTCCTCAAGTGAGGGGAGTAAGCATGGTACTGCATCATCCCCTCCTTCGTCTACACCAGTTTTGCCCATACAGGAGGCCCCTAGTACATCTAGCGCGCCAATACTCCTTACTATGCAACAATTAACGGCTGTAATGGATAATTCTATCAAAAACATTTTAGCCAATATGCCCACTTATCAGCGAAAGCGCGACTGCTCTGTTTTAGAAAATACTGAAGAGCATGAGGCCGCTGATGATATTGTTTCTGAAGGGCCCCTACACCAGTCTGAGGGGGCCAGGGAGGTTTTGTCTGAGGGAGAAATTTCAGATTCAGGAAAAATTTCTCAACAAGCTGAACCTGATGTGATTACTTTTAAATTTAAGTTGGAACATCTCCGCGCTCTGCTTAAGGAGGTGTTATCCAATTTGGATGATTGTGATTATCTGGTCATTCCAGAAACACTATGTAAAATGGACAAGTTCCTAGAGGCCCCGGGGCCCCCCGAAGCTTTTCCTATACTCAAGCGGGTGGCGTACATTGTTAATAAAGAATGGGACAGGCCCGGTGTACCTTTCGTACCTCCCCCCATATTTAAAAAAAAAAAAAAAAAAAAAAAAAATTAGGTTTGCTAAAAAAGATGTTTGTTCAGCAAGGTTACCTTCTACAACCAATTGCATGCATTGTCCCTGTCACTACAGCCGCGTGTTTCTGGTGCGATGAGCTAGAAAAGGCGATTATTAGTAATTCTTCTTCTTATGAGGAGATTATGGACAGAATTCGTGCTCTTAAATTGGCTAATTCTTTCACACTAGACGCCACCTTGCAATTGGCTAGGTTAGCGGCGAAAAATTCTGGGTTTGCTATTGTGGCGCGCAGAGCGCTTTGGTTAAAATCTTGGTCAGCGGATGCGTCTTCCAAGAACAAATTGTTTGACATTCCTTTCAAGGGGAAAACACTGTTTGGCCCTGACTTGAAAGAGTTTATCTCTGATATCACTGGGGGCAAGGGCCACGCCCTTCCTCAGAATAGGTCTTTCAAGGCCAAAAATAAACCTAATTTTCGTCCCTTTCGCAGAAACGGACCAGCCCCAAGTGCTACGTCCTCTAAGCAGGAGGGTAATACTTCTCAAGCCAATCCAGCCTGGAGACCAAGGCAAGGCTGGAACAAAGGAAAGCAGGCCAAGAAACCTGCCACTGCTCCCAAGACAGCATGAGATGCGGGCCCCCGATCCGGGACCGGATTTGGTGGGGGGCAGACTCTCTCTCTTCACTCAGGCTTGGGCAAGAGATGTTCTGGATCCTTGGGCGCTAGAAATAGTCTTCCAAGGTTATCTTCTGGAAGTGATTCATCCTGTTCCATTAAAAGAACGAGGGATGGGGTTCTACTCCAATCTGTTCGTAGTTCCCAAAAAAGAGGGAACGTTCAGACCAATCTTAGATCTCAAGATCCTAAACAAGTTTCTCAAGGTTCCATCGTCCAAAATGGAAACCATTCGAACAATCCTTTCATCCAGAAAGGTCAATTCTTGACCACGGTGGATTTAAAGGATGCGTATCTACATATTCCTGTCCACAAGGAACATCATCGGTTCCTAAGGTTCGCATTCCTGGACAAGCATTACCAGTTCGTGGCGCTTCCTTTCGGATTAGCCACTGTTCCAAGGATTTTCACAAAGGTACTAGGGTCCCTTCTGGCGGTGCTAAGACCAAGGGGCATTGCTGTAGTACCTTACTTGGACGACATTCTGATTCAAGCGTCGTCCCTTCCTCAAGCAAAGGCTCACACGGACATAGTCCTGGCCTTTCTCAGATCTCACGGATGGTAAGTGAACGTGGAAAAGAGTTCTCTATCTCCGTCGACAAGAGTTCCCTTCTTGGGAACAATAATAGAATCCTTAGAAATGAGGATTTTTCTGACAGAGACCAGAAAAACAAAACTTCTAAACTCTTGTCGGATACTTCCTTCCGTTCCTCTTCCTTCCATAGCACAGTGCATGGAAGTGATAGGTTTGATGGTAGCGGCAATGGACATAGTTCCTTTTGCGCGCATTCATCTAAGACCATTTCAATTGTGTATGCTCAGTCAGTGGAATGGGGACTATACAGACTTGTCTCCGAAGATACAAGTAAATCAGAGGACCAGAGACTCACTCCGTTGGTGGCTGTCCCTGGACAACCTGTCGCTAGGGGTGACCTCCCGCAGACCAGAGTGGGTCATTGTCACGACCGACGCCAGTCTGATGGGCTGGGGCGCGGTCTGGGGATCCCTGAAAGCTCAGGGTCTTTGGTCTCGGGAAGAATCTCTTCTACCGATAAATATTCTGGAACTGAGAGCGATATTCAATGCTCTCAAGGCTTGGCCTCAGCTAGCGAGGGCCAAGTTCATACGGTTTCAATCAGACAACATGACGACTGTTGCGTACATCAACCATCAGGGGGGAACAAGGAGTTCCCTGGTGATGGAAGAAGTGACCAAAATCATTCAATGGGCGGAGACTCGCTCCTGCCGCCTGTCTGCAATCCACATCCCAGGAGTGGAAACTTGGGAAGCGGATTTTCTGATTCGTCAGACATTGCATCCGGGGGTGTGGGAACTCCATCCGGAAATCTTTGCCCAAATCACTCAACTGTGGGGCATTCCAGACATGGATCTGATGGCCTCTCGTCAGAACTTCAAGGTTCCTTGCTACGGGTCCAGATCCAGGGATCCCAAGGCGACTCTAGTAGATGCACTAGTAGCACCTTGGACCTTCAACCTAGCTTATGTATTCCCGCCGTTTCCTCTCATCCCCAGGCTGGTAGCCAGGATCAATCAGGAGAGGGCGTAGGTGATCTTGATAGCTCCTGCGTAACCACGCAGGACTTGGTAGGCAGATCTGGTGAATATGTCATCGGCTTCACCATGGAAGCTACCTTTGAGACGAGACCTTCTTGTTCAAGGTCCGTTCGAACATCCGAATCTGGTCCTACTCCAGCTGACTGCTTGGAGATTGAACGCTTGATCTTATCAAAGCGAGGGTTCTCAGATTCTGTTATTGATACTCTTGTTCAGGCCAGAAAGCCTGTAACTAGAAAAATTTACCACAAAATATGGAAAAAATATATCTGTTGGTGTGAATCTAAAGGATTCCCTTGGGACAAGGTAAAGATTCCTAGGATTCTATCATTTCTTCAAGAAGGATTGGAGAAAGGATTATCTGCAAGTTCCTTGAAGGGACAGATTTCTGCCTTGTCTGTGTTACTTCACAAAGAGCTGGCAGCTGTGCCAGATGTTCAAGCCTTTGTTCAGGCTCTGGTTAGAATCAAGCCTGTTTACAAACCTTTGACTCCTCCTTGGAGTCTCAACTTAGTTCTTTCAGTTCTTCAGGGGGTTCCGTTTGAACCCTTACATTCCGTTGATATTAAGTTATTATCTTGGAAAGTTTTGTTTTTGGCTGCAATTTCTTCCGCTAGAAGAGTTTCAGAATTATCTGCTCTGCAGTGTTCTCCTCCTTATCTGGTGTTCCATGCAGATAAGGTGGTTTTACGTACTAAACCTGGTTTTCTTCCAAAAGTTGTTTCTAACAAAAACATTAACCAGGAGATAGTCGTGCCTTCTTTGGGTCCGAAACCAGTTTCGAAGAAGGAACGTTTGTTGCACAATTTGGATGTTGTTCGTGCTCTAAAATTCTATTTAGATGCTACAAAGGATTTTAGACAAACATCTTCCTTGTTTGTTGTTTATTCTGGTAACAGGAGAGGTCAAAAAGCAACTTCTACCTCTCTCTCTTTTTGGATTAAAAGCATCATCAGATTGGCTTACGAGACTGCCGGACGGCAGCCTCCTGAAAGAATCACAGCTCATTCCACTAGGGCTGTGGCTTCCACATGGGCCTTCAAGAACGAGGCTTCTGTTGATCAGATATGTAGGGCAGCGACTTGGTCTTCACTGCACACTTTTACCAAATTTTACAAGTTTGATACTTTTGCTTCTTCTGAGGCTATTTTTTGGGAGAAAGGTTTTGCAAGCCGTGGTGCCTTCCATTTAGGTGACCTGATTTGCTCCCTCCCTTCATCCGTGTCCTAAAGCTTTGGTATTGGTTCCCACAAGTAAGGATGACGCCGTGGACCGGACACACCTATGTTGGAGAAAACAGAATTTATGTTTACCTGATAAATTACTTTCTCCAACGGTGTGTCCGGTCCACGGCCCGCCCTGGTTTTTTAATCAGGTCTGATGATTTATTTTCTTTAACTACAGTCACCACGGTATCATATGGTTTCTCCTATGCAAATATTCCTCCTTAACGTCGGTCGAATGACTGGGGTAGGCGGAGCCTAGGAGGGATCATGTGACCAGCTTTGCTGGGCTCTTTGCCATTTCCTGTTGGGGAAGAGAATATCCCACAAGTAAGGATGACGCCGTGGACCGGACACACCGTTGGAGAAAGTAATTTATCAGGTAAACATAAATTCTGTTTTTGGGATTGGAGAGTGTTTGAGCTGAGGGATGTGGTGAGCTTTGTGAGTGGTTTCTGATGGTGCATTGCTGTCAAAGTACTAGCAAGGTTTTTTGCTATTCCTCTGTTCACTTTCCTCTTCAAATGTAACCATCACCGGTAAGCCATTTTAACACTGCAGCCCCTACATATCTCAGCTTGTGTCCAAACACACACAGTATCCCTGCCTCTAACTTATGCCTCTGCTATTGTCATCATCACCTCCACTTTTTTCTCTCCCTCCACTTCCAGTGTACTCTCCATTAGTTCACCTAAACCTAAAATCTCATATGTATCCTATCTGTGCTAATAGAAATTAATCCTGTATCCTTACACGCATTTTGTTTCTGAGCAGCAAAGACATTTAAAACTCTGGTGGAGGATGGCATAGCTGATGCAAATTTAATGTCCTAAGACCTCCAATGAGGGGTCGACAAATCTGTTTAAAATTTAGGAGCCAGTAAGAATATTTAGGAGCCAGCACACTTTTAGAAGCCAGAAACCAGAATAATATTTGTATATAGCTATATGGAGAATAACCCAAAAAGTTAAGAGCCAGGAGTTAAATTCTAGGAGCCAGTGGCTCCCAGGCTCCTGGGTTTGTCGAGCCCTTTATATGATTTATATGAACAGAATGGTTATGTTAAGGAAGGCTGTAAAGGATGATGAAAATGCCAATTACTGAAAGGCAAGACAAGAGGGAAATGGAGAAGGTAAAAATGTGTGAGTGTACTTGCTAAATACCATCTTTGTCTTCTATATGTGGAAATACACCTTTTTTCTTCCTCCATATGATATGTGGTTTAATTATTAGACCATCATAATAGAAAATGACATCCTCTAGTTGGCTCACTGGCAGTTTCTGCTGCTCCTTGTTGTTACTTTTTAGCTATGTGTTTAACCCCTCTGTGATCTATTTACATGCTCTAATGAATCAGAGCATTATTTTTTACATTGAAATGGCTATTTAATATACATTTTATTATTGCATGGCTGATTACTATTTGTATATTATACATGTTAGCTTGCCTAGTTTATAAACTATAAGCCCATGGATACTTTCTCTTGTTTAGATCCATATCTGTGTGGGATTGCTGGATAAATAATGGTAATTGGCATGCTGGGTTGCATTTTATGCTACTGCTCTTCGTATGTAGGATTACACAATATATATTTGTTGTGATTGTCCGTGTATGGTTGAACTCTACATATGTAAATGTTAGCTTACTGGATATGTATTGCCAATTGCGTATCTTCATTCTTAAGGTTGTAATTTATATCCATTTTTGTATGTATGGCTTGCTAGTGTGGTGGATTGCTGGTGATTTTCCTCTTCTGTGCATTTTGTAACTGTTGGACCCAAAATTATTTTGCAGTAGTGTGGTCTACTGTATCCAGTGCTTGTGTAATTGCTGAATGTCTTTATTTGGTCCTACACAAATAAAGGAAGCATAGTTAATGTATATTGGTAAACAGAGTGGAATCAAAGTGGGTATTAAGGAATAAAATAAAGCTAGAAAGGGATGTAATTTAGCAAGAGATGGTTTGGAAGAAAAGGTGGAATTATTAGTTACAGCACCCCGGTATCGCATACTGTCATTTGATATTTCATGTTTTATTGTTTTTGATTGTGCCATTCCCATAGTTAGAGACATTTAGGACTGCCCCAATGAATAGCAAGTGAAGAAGAGTCAGAGATGATTATCTTAACTCTCCAGTAGGTAAGGAACTAATAGCCCAGCATGAAAGACTATGCTTTTAATTACACAGATAGTAATATCCAAATTTAAACTTTCATGATACAAATAGAGCATACCATTTCAAACAATTTTCTGAGATCTTATATTTTTTAAATGTACTTTGTTCATTTAGTATCATTTGTTAAATAGTAGGCACAGGAGCAGTAGTGCACTACAGGGTCCTTGCTGAATATATTTGGTGTGACAATAACAAAAAGCATATGTTCCGCAGCCAATCGCTTGCAACTTCCCAGCATTGCTGCTCTTGAGCCTACCTTATTTTGTTTCCCTCTCTTGTTATCCTTGTTTATCTAGGTTATCTCAGGAGCGGCAAATAAACCTAGGTTCTAGCTGCTGATTGGTGGCTGCATATATATACTGATTGTCATTGGCTCACCCATGTGTTCAGTCAGAAACCAGTAGTGCATTGTTGCTCCTTCAACAAATGATACTAAGTGAATGAAGCAAATTTGATATTAGAAGTAAACTAGAAACTTGTTTAAAATTGTATTTTCTACCTAAATCATGAAAGAAACATTTTGGGTTTTTAACCCAAACTTTTACTCAGTAACTAAGTACACAAGAATAACAAAATATGCATTTTTTTGTAAATTTTAAGAAGACAAAACTTTTGAGTTTGATTTATATCAGAGGATTTTCTATATAAAAAAAATCAGTGTGTCATTGATGTTTGCCTTGTATGTTTAGTGTTTTGTATTTAAAAAAGCTAAACATTTAGATGAAATGCTATAGAGCATTATGAACGCTGCCTAAATACATTTTACATAACTGATTTTTTTTTTTTTTTCTTTCAGGTAAAAGTAAACGTTGGAAGAACTTGTATTTTATCTTAGAGGGTAATGATGCCCAACTTATTTTTTTTGAAAGTGAAAAGCGTGCTACAAAGCCCAAAGGATTAATTGATTTGAGTGTATGTTCTGTCTATATAGTCCATGACAGTCTGTTTGGCAGGTGAGAGGTTCCAAATCCTCTTTATTTTGCTCTTAATTTTTCATTATGATTATCAAAAACATACAATACAGCAAACCATGTCTTTCTCTGCAGCCCTTATTTTTTTATCATTATCACACAGTTATACTCTAATACAACCCCTTTACTTTGACCCAATTTTCTATTTTTTCATTCAACTACTGTAACCAACACGCAGTGGGCTGACTGTTAAAACCACAATGTAGCACTTTTAAGGTCATGTTGGCCACATATTCTGCCATGTTTATCATCACGGCTAAGCCTTTTTCACACACCCCAGTACAGGGCCAATGTTGAGCTTTTTTTGTTACTTACACATAAACAGTATTGCAAGTCAAATTTCAGTGAGTGACCCACACACATTTTTCAGCAGGCCCATCAGATTCAGAATATACCATTATTATATTTTATATTTTATGGCATGTGAAAAAGCTGTGGCAAAAACTGTAAAAATATGAAATTTGCCACTGTTGTTTCTGTGATCACCTTACTAAACTGTCATCAAGGGTAGCCATATATGAAATAGGAGCCCATACTGGCTTTGGGGTTATAATATAAACTAGAGAAGCCCCTTTGTGGAGTACAGAAATACAATTACTTTCTCTTGTTAAGTGTATTCAGTCCACGGGTCATCCATTACTTATGGGATATATTCCCTTCCCAACAGGAAGTTGCAAGAGGATCACCCAAGCAGAGCTGCTATATAGCTCCTCCCCTCACATGTCATACCCAGTCATTCTCTTGCAACTGACATAGTAGGAAGGTGTGAGAGGAGTGTGGAATTTTTATACTTCATTATTTCTTCAATCAAAAGTTTGTTATTTTAAATGGCACCGGAGTGTGCTGTTTTTTTCTCTCAGGCAGTATTTGGAAGAAGAATCTGCCTGCGTTTTCTATGATCTTAGCAGAAGTAACTAAGATCCACTGGCTGTTCTCGCACATTCTGAGGATTGGGGTAACTTCAGAAAGGGAATAGCATGCGGGGTCCCCTGCAGATGAGGTATGTGCAGTAGAATATTTTTCTAAGGAATGGAATTGACTAAGAAAATACTGCTGATACCGATGTAATGTAAGTACAGCCTTAAATGCAGTAGCGACTGGTATCAGGCTGATGAATGTATGTACAATAAGTAATTTTCTAAGGAATGGAATTTGACTAAGAAAATACTGTTAATACTGAAGTAATGTATGAGCCTTAACTGCAGTAGAAGCGACTGGTAGCAGGCTTATTAATAACACTACCTAACTTTTAAAGTGTATGTTTAAAACATTTACTGGCATGTTATTCGTTTTTTTGTGAGGTACTTTGGTGATAAATCTTTTGGGCATGATTTTCCACATGGCTGTCGTTTATTTCTACATAGAAATGGTTAACTGAGGTTTCCCACTGTTGTAATAGGAGTGGGAGGGGCCTATTTTAGCGCTTTTTTGCGCAGTAAAAATTCAGTTAGTCTTCCTGCTTCTTCCTCCTTGATCCAGGACGTCTCTAAAGAGCTCAGGGGTCTTCAAAATTCATTTTGAGGGAGGTAATCAGTCACAGCAGACCTGTGACAGTGTGTTTTGACTGTGATAAAAACGTTAATTGTTAAATTGATTATCCGTTTTTGGGTATTAAGGGGTTAATCATCCATTTGCTAGTGGGTGCAATGCTTTGCTAACTTAATACATTTACTGTGAAAATTTGGTTGCTATAACTGATTTGGTTCATTGTTATTTCAACTGTGACAATTTTTTTGTGCTTCTTAAAGGCGCAGTAGCGTTTTTTATATTGCTTGTAAACTTATTTGAAAAGATTTTCCAAGCTTGCTAGTCTCATTGCTAGTCTGTTTAAACATGTCTGACACAGATGAATCTGTTTGTTCACTATGTTTGAAGGCCAATGTGGAGCCCCACAGAAATGTGTACTAAATGTATTGATGTCACTTTGAATAAAAGTCAATTTATATCTGTAAAGAAATTATCACCAGACAACGAGGGGGAAGTTATGCCGACTAACTCCCCTCACGTGTCAGTACCTTCGCCTCCCGCTCAGGAGGCGCGTGATATTGTGGCGCCAAGTACATCAGAGAGGCCCATACAAATCACTTTGCAAGACATGGCTGCTGTTATGACAGAGGTATTATCTAAATTGCCTGAATTAAGAGGCAAGCGCGATAGCTCTGGGTTAAGGACAGAGCGCGCTGATGATGTGAGAGCCATGTCTGATACTGCGTCACAATTTGCAGAACATGAGGACGGAGAGCTTCATTCTGTGGGTGACGGATCTGATCCAGGGAGACCGGATTCAGAGATTTCTAATTTTAAATTTAAGCTTGAGAACCTCCGTGTATTGCTAGGGGAGGTATTAGCGGCTCTGAATGATTGTAACACGGTTGCAATTCCAGAGAAGATATGTAGGTTGGATAGATACTTTGCGGTACCGGTGTGTACTGACGTTTTTCCTATACCTAAAAGGCTTACAGAAATTATTAGCAAGGAGTGGGATAGACCCGGTGTGCCCTTTTCCCCTCCTCCGATATTTAGAAAAATGTTTCCAATAGATGCCACCACACGAGACTTATGGCAGACGGTCCCTAAGGTGGAGGGAGCAGTTTCTACTTTAGCTAAACGTACCACTATCCCAGTGGAGGATAGTTGTGCTTTTTCGGATCCAATGGATAAAAAATTAGGTTACCTTAAGAAAATATTTGTTCAACAAGGTTTTATCTTACAGCCCCTTGAAATGCATTGCGCCTGTCACTGCTGCTGCGGCATTCTGGTTTGAGTCTCTGGAAGAGGCCATTCGCACAGCTCCATTGGATGAGATTATGGCCAAGCTTAAAGCACTTAAGCTAGCTAATGCATTTGTTTCTAATGCCGTTGTACATTTAACCAAACTAACAGCTAAGAACTCCGGATTCGCCATCCAGGCGCGCAGAGCGCTATGGCTTAAATCCTGGTCAGCTGACGTGACTTCTAAATTGCTTAATATTCCTTTCAAAGGGCAGACCTTATTCGGGCCCGGCTTGAAAGAAATTATTGCTGACATTACTGGAGGTAAGGGTCATACTCTTCCTGAGGACAGGGCCAAATCAAAGGCCAAACAGTCTAATTTTCGTGCCTTTCGTAACTTCAAGGCAGGAGCAGCATCAACTTCCTCCGCTCCAAAACAGGAAGGACCTGTTCGTTACAGACAGGGCTGGAAAGCTAACCAGCCCTGGAACAAGGGCAAGCAGGCCAGAAAGCCTACTTCTGCCCCTAAGACAGCATGAAGAGAGGGCCCCCTATCCGGAAACGGATCTAGTGGGGGGCAGACTATCTCTCTTCGCCCAGGCTTGGGCGAGAGATGTCCAGGATCCCTGGGCGTTGGAGATCATATCTCAGGGATATCTTCTGGACTTCAAAGCTTCTCCTCCACAAGGGAGATTTCATCTTTCAAGGTTATCAGCAAACCAAATAAAGAAAGAGGCATTCTACGCTGTGTACAAGACCTCTTAGTAATGGGGGTGATCCACCCAGTTCCGCGGACGGAACAAGGGCAAGGGTTTTACTCAAATCTGTTTGTGGTTCCCAAGAAAGAGGGAACCTTCAGACCAATCTTGGACCTAAAAATATTAAACAAATTCCTAAGAGTTCCATCATTCAAAATGGAAACTATTCGAACCATCCTACCCATGATCCAAGAGGGTCAATACATGACCACAGTAGACTTAAAGGATGCCTACCTTCACATACCGATTCAAAAAGATCATTATTGGTACCTAAGATTTGCCTTTCTAAACAGGCATTACCAGTTTGTAGCTCTTCCCTTCGGGTTAGCTACGGCCCCGAGAATTTTTACAAAGGTTCTGGGCTCCTAGCGGTGCTAAGACTGCGCGGCATAGTGGTGGCTCCGTATCTAGACGACATTCTGATACAGGCGTCAAGTTTTCAAATTGCCAAGTCTCATACAGAGATAGTTCTGGCATTTCTGAGGTCGCATGGGTGGAAGGTGAATGTGGAAAAGAGTTCTCTATCACCACTCACAAGAGTCTCCTTCCTAGGGACTCTGATAGATTCTGTAGAAATGAAAATTTACCTGACGGAGGCCAGGTTATCAAAACTTTTAAATGCTTGCCGTGTCCTTCATTCCATTCCACGCCCATCAGTAGCTCAGTGCATGGAAGTAATCGGCTTAATGGTAGCGGCAATGGACATAGTACCATTTGTGCGCCTGCATCTCAGACCTCTGCAATTATGCATGCTAAGTCAGTGGAATGGGGATTACTCAGATTTGTCCTCTCTACTAAATCTGGATCAAGAGACCAAAGATTCTCTCCTCTGGTGAATTTCTCGGGTACATCTGTCCAAGGGGATGACCTTTCGCAGGCCAGATTGGACAATTGTAACAACAGATGCCAGCCTTCTAGGTTGGGGCGCAGTCTGGAACTCCCTGAAGGCTCAGGGATTATGGACTCAGGAGAAGAAACTCCTCCCAATAAATATTCTGGAGTTAAGAGCAATATTCAATGCTCTTCTAGCTTGGCCTCAGCAACACTGAGGTTCATCAGATTTCAGTCGGACAACATCACGACTGTGGCTTACATCAACCATCAAGGGGGAACCAGGAATTCCCTAGCGATGTTGGAAGTCTCAAAGATAATTCGCTGGGCAGAGTCTCACTCTTGCCACCTGTCAGCGATCTACATCCCAGGCGTGGAGAACTGAGAGGCGGATTTTCTAAGTCGCCAGACTTTTCATCCGGGGGAGTGGGAACTTCATCCGGAGGTCTTCACTCAACTGATTCATCGTTGGGGCAAACCAGATCTGGATCTCATGGCGTCTCGCCAGAACGCCAAGCTTCCTTGTTACGGATCCAGGTCCAGAGACCCGGGAGCGGCGCTGATAGATGCTCTGACAGCCCCTTGGGTCTTCAACATGGCTTATGTGTTTCCACCATTTCCGATACTACCTCGACTGATTGCCAAGATCAAACAGGAGAGAGCATCGGTGATTCTGATAGCGCCTGCGTGGCCACGCAGGACCTGGTATGCAGATCTAGTGGACATGTCGTCCTGTCCACCATGGTCTCTACCTCTGAGGCAGGACCTTCTAATACAAGGTCCTTTCAAACATCCAAATCTAATTTCTCTGAGGCTGACTGCATGGAGATTGAACGCTTGATCCTATCAAATCGTGGCTTCTCGGAGTCGGTTATTGATACTTTAATACAGGCACGGAAGCCTGTTACCAGAAAAATTTACCATAAGATATGGCGTAAATATTTATATTGGTGCGAATCCAAGGGTTACTCATGGAGTAGGGTTAGGATTCCTAGGATATTGTCCTTTCTACAAGAGGGTTTAGAAAAGGGCTTATCTGCTAGTTCGTTAAAGGGACAGATTTCTGCTCTGTCTATTCTCTTACACAAACGTCTAGCAGAAGTTCCAGACATCCAGGCTTTTTGTCAGGCTTTGGCTAGGATTAAGCCTGTGTTTAAGACTGTTGCTCCTCCGTGGAGCTTAAACTTGGTTCTTAAAGTTCTTCAAGGGATTCCGTTTGAACCCCTTCATTCCATTGATATTAAGCTTTTATCTTGGAAAGTTCTGTTTTTGATGGCTATTTCCTCGGCTCGAAGAGTCTCTGAGTTATCTGCCTTACATTGTGATTCTCCTTATCTGATTTTCCATTCAGACAAGGTAGTTCTGCGTACTAAACCTGGGTTTTTACCTAAGGTAGTTTCTAACAGGAATATCAATCAGGAGATTGTTGTTTCATCATTATGTCCTAATCCTTCTTCAAAGAAGGAACAACTTTTGCATAATCTGGACGTAGTCCGTTCCCTGAAGTTCTATTTACAGGCAACTAAAGATTTTCGTCAAACTTCTTCCCTGTTTGTCGTGTACTCTGGTCAGAGGAGAGGTCAAAAAGCTTCGGCAACCTCTCTCTACTTTTGGCTTCGTAGCATAATACGTTTAGCCTATGAGACTGCTGGACAGCAGCCCCCTGAAAGAATTACAGCTCATTCCACTAGAGCTGTGGCTTCCACCTGGGCCTTCAAGAATGAGGCCTCTGTTGAACAGATTTGCAAGGCTGCAACTTGGTCTTCGCTTCACACTTTTTCAAAATTTTACAAATTTGACACTTTTGCTTCTTCGGAGGCTGTTTTTGGGAGAAAGGTTCTACAGGCAGTGGTTCCTTCCGTTTAAGTTCCTGCCTTGTCCCTCCCATCATCCGTGTACTTTGGCTTTGGTATTGGTATCCCATAAGTAATGGATGACCCGTGGACTGAATACACTTAACAAGAGAAAACATAATTTGCTTACCTGATAAATTTATTTCTCTTGTAGTGTATTCAGTCCACGGCCCGCCCTGTCTTTTTAAGGCAGATCTAAATTTTAATTAAACTCCAGTCACCACTGCACCCTATGGTTTCTACCTTTCTTGTCTTGTTTCGGTCGAATGACTGGATGTGACATGTGAGGGGAGGAGCTATATAGCAGCTCTGCTTGGGTGATCCTCTTGCAACTTCCTGTTGGGAAGGGAATATATCCCATAAGTAATGGATGACCCGTGGACTGAATACACTACAAGAGAAATAAATTTATCAGGTAAGCATAAATTATGTTTTTCTTCTTGCAAGGTGATCAATGTTAACACAGTGATCATCTGGTTATACAGACAAAAATGCATATCTTTTTTTGAGAGACTTGTCTACTAGAAAATAAACTTTTAGGGGTCACTCTAGTTATAACAGATTTTTTTTTTATTTTATGGATCATATAGTGTCCCATCCCCATGTATTGTCTTTGTATTCTGATTTGTTGTAGCTTTCCAAGACCGCATGTTGTTCTCTTTAAAATGAGGGTTCTTGGAGGCCTGTGGCTACTAAGGGGGCTCAGATCGAGGGATTTGAACAGCAACGCTCCCCCATCCAGCTCCCTTATCTGCTTGTCATATTGAGGGTTCGCCCCCTCAGTGATGTCACCACACACGGTCGTGGTGACATCACAGGCAAACCAATGTTGCTCTAGGAGTGCTGCCCACTATGCCACCAATGATCAGACATTCAGTGCAGGTGAATTGGCGATCTGGTGCTGTGATTAGCAATTCTCCCTACATGACGAGAATGACCTGTCATGTGCTCACAGGCAGCAATTTGCATGACAACCTGTTCCGGCCATGTCCATGCAAGTGGTTAAACAAATTTGGTTTGGGATTTTTTTTCTCTATGCCTCATAACTAATGATGTACATAATGTCTTGCTTTTACATTACTGAAGATATAAGTAATATATGTGTGTGAATCTAGAAATATATATAACTATGCTTTACCAGTCAAGAGTGAACATAACTAGACTGCTGTAAAAACATATTTTCTTTTTAATGACACAATGAGTCCATGGATCATCTAATTACTAATGGGAATATCACTCCTGTCCAGCAGGAGGCAGCAAAGAGCGCCACAGCAAAAGCTGTTAAATATCACCTCCCTTCCCTCCCACCCCAGTCATTCTCTTTGCCTACGTTAGAGCAAGGAAGTGGTAAAGTTAGGTGTTGGTAAAAGATGTTTCAATCAAAAGTTTATTATTTTCTAAGCAGTGCAAGATTGTGCTGCTTTGTCCTAGGGTGTAGTCGTAGTCCATATCAGTCTCTTCAGTAGAGCAGTGGTGGCTTTAGAGCAATGGGAACTTGTGGGACATAATTCTCACTGCGTCTCCCATATAGTTTATGCTGCCCTAACTCCTAAAGCCTGAGTAATATTACTCAGTCTTTATTTTCCACAGGTCCAATGTGAAGGAAAGGACCTCTCAAACCTGGTGAGCTGCCTTGCTGTCTGGCAGATTTATGAGGTAAGTGTTAACTTAATATTCTGGGGAAGCAAGAACACTCAGAGGAAATTAAGGCACTTTATTATTTGGATCATAAACTCTTCTATAACTTGAGGGGCCTTATGTTGACAGCTTATTAAGCAGGCACTGGGGCGGAGAGAAAATGCGCTCACTTTTCTTGGTGGTTTTCACTGTTTCCGGCAGTTTAAGTTTAAAACAAAGATGCCGACCGGGAGATTCACTTTTTTAACACGCCCACAATGGGCGGAGCTTTGAGAGGCGGCAATTAGTGTTGCGCGCCACTTTTTCTTTCTTCCTGTGACGGGGGAAAGAGATTAGTCTCAACTGGAATCGCGTTTATCTAGGGATCTTGCGTTTCTAGAACTGGAGAGGAGGTCATTGCATTTACTGCTGAGTTCTGGATCTTCTGCTAAGGAGATGTTCAAAAGTTACGGTGTCAGCAGGGCAGGTAGGCAACTCAGCAGATAAGCTGAGGTGTAGAGGTGTTTTGAACTACTGTTAGCATATTTTTTGCATAGAAAAATAAAAGGAGTAAAAAAAGTTTAAAAATTAAACTGACAGTAACGTTATTTTCTTTTTAAATTCTAATAAAAGATTTAGACTTTTTACTTATTTTTTGGATCCATTGTGAGTCAGAATGAACCAAGAGGCCCTGCAACATGTGAATTGTTCTTTATGTTTTGATTGACAGAAAGTTAAATTGTAGGGATAGACTTTTTTCTGAGCCAACATTTTCTAAAGCAGATGTTGTTCAGGAGTCTGACAATGTTGAATATATGCCACAGCTTTCTCCTCAAGCGTCCCAAATTTTACAGTCCACTCATGTAGTGCCCTGCGCTTCCTCTCTAAATTCTCCTGGGGTTACATTGCAAGACATTCCCTCATGTCTTCTGCAGTCTCTGATGCATTGTCTGCTTTTCCCATATTGCAGGGAAAGCGCAATAGGAAGAATAAACATTCAGCAAGCGAGGTTACTGATACAGTAGTTGCTATTTCGAATGCCCTTTCTCATAAGCCTGAAGAGGGGATACTTTGGTAGCATCTGAGGGTGAAATCTCAGATTCTGACAGTGTAATTCCTCCTGCTGATACTGAAGTTGTTTCCTTCAGGTTTAAGCTAGAACACCTCAGTCTGTTACTTAAGGAAGTTTTAGCTACATTGGACGACAGCGACACCATGGTCGTAGTTAATCCTAAAAAATCTAGTAAGCTAAACAAATATTTTGATGTACCTTCCTCGGTGGGGGTTTTTCCTGTACCAGATAGAGCTACTGAGATAATTGCTAAGGAATGGGATAGACCGGGTATCCCTTTTTCTCCTTCTATATTTAAAAAGATGTTTCCCATAGTGGACTCTATCAAGGACGCTTGGCAAACAGTACCCAAGGTGGAAGGAGCTATTTCCACTCTGGCCAAAAGAACCACTATTCCTATAGAGGATAGTTGTGCCTTTAAAGATCCTATGGACAAAACATTAGAGGGGTTACTCAAGAAGATGTTTGTACACCAGGGTTTACAATGGCAACCTGCTGTGTGCATTGCTACCGTCACTAGTGCGGCAGCATATTGGTTTGATACGTTGTCTGATGCTATCAGGACAGACACTACCCTTGACGAAATCCAGGATAGGATAAAAGCCCTTAAGTTGGCTAATTCCTTTATTACTGATGCTTCCCTACAGGTTATAAAATTGGGAGCAAATATTTCAGGTTTTGCTGTACTAGCCCGCAGAGCTTTATGGTTAAAACCTTGGTCTTCGGATGTGTCATCTAAGTCTAAACTTTTTACGATTCCTTACAAGGGAAAGACATTGTTTGGACCAGGTTTGACGGAAATTATCTCTGATATTACGGGAGGAAAGGGTCATCTTCTCCCTCAGGATAAGAGAAACAAACAAAAGGGACGTCAGAGTAATTTTCGTTCCTTTTTAAATTTCAAGGGAAATTCTTCTGCTTCCTCTTCCAAGCAAGAACAGACCAAATCTTCTTGGAGACCTAATCAGTCTTGGAACAAAGGAAAGCAATCTAAAAAGCCTGCTATTGAATCAAAGACAGCATGAAGGGCTTGCCCCCAATCCGGGCCCGGATCTTGTGGAGGGGCAGGCTTTCCTTCTTCACTCAGGCTTGGGTTCGAGACGTTCAGGATCCCTGGGCAGTGGACATAGTGTCCCAGGGATACAAACTAGAGTTAAAAAATTTCCCTCCCAGAGGCAGATTTCTACTGTCCAGATTATCTGTAGACCAGATAAAAAGAGAGGCGTTCTTACACTGTGTACGGGACCTCTCAGACCTGGGAGTGATAGTTCCTGTTCCGATGCAGGAACAGGCTTTGGGGTTTTATTCCAATCTGTTCGTGGTTCCAAAAAAGGAAGGAACCTTCAGACCAATTTTAGATCTCAAAAGTCTAAACAAATTTCTCAGAGTACCGTCCTTCAAGTTGGAAACTATTCGTGCCATTCTTCCTTTGGTCCAAGAGGGCCAATTTATGACAACGGTGGATTTAAAAGACGTTTATCTATATTTTCCCATTCACAGGGATCATTACAAGTTTCTAAGGTTTGCATTTCTGGACAAACACTTTCAATTCGTGGCTCTGCCCTTCAGCCTTGCAACAGCTCCCAGAGCTTTCTCAAAGGTTTTGGGATCCCTGTTGGCGGTGCATTGGGCATTGCAGTGGCACCCTATCTGGACGACCTCCTGGTCCAATCGCCATCCTTTCAACAGGCAATGTTACACACGGAAATGTTGCTATCCTTCCTGTGATCTCACAGATGGAAGGAAAAGAGTTCCTTAGTTCCAAATACAAGGGTAACTTTCTTGGGAACAATAATAGATTCACTATCAATGAAGATTTTTCTGACAGAAGTCAGGAAAACAAAGATTTTCGATTTTTGCCTAGCGCTTCAGTCCGCTCCTCGGCCTTCAGTGGCTGTGCATGGAGGTAATCGGGCTGATGGTGGCGGCAATAGACATCATCCCGTTCGCTCTTTTCCACCTCAGACCTCAGTCAGTGGAACGGAGATTATGCGGATTTGTCTCCGCGAATACAGCTGGAGCAGGAGACAAGGGATTTTCTTCTTTGGTGGTTGTCTCAAGATCATCTCTCCCAGGGAACCTGCTTTCGCAGACCCTCCTGGATGATTGTGACAACAGAAGCCAGCCTTCTGGGATGGGAAGCAGTCTGGGGCTTTCTAAAGGCTCAGGGAACTTGGACTCAGTCGGAGTCTGTTCTGCCCATAAATATTCTGGAGCTAAGAGCCATCTTCAATGCTCTTCTGGCCTGGCCTCAGTTAGCCTCGGCACGGTTCATCAGATTCCAGTCGGACAACATAACTTCAGTGGCTTACGTCAATCATCAGGGAGGAACGCCAAGTTCCTTAGCCATGACAGAGGTAGCCAAGATAATTTGGTGGGTGGAGACCCACAATCGCTTTCTGTCGGCGATCCACATCCCAGGGGTGGATAACTGGGAGGCGGACTTCCTGAGCCGACAGACCTTTCACTCGGGGGAGGGGGGGAACTCCATTCCGGAAGTGTGTTCCAGCCTGATTCTCAAATGGGGTCAGCCGGAATTGGATCTCATGGCATCTCGGCAGAATGCCAAACGTCCGCGGTATGGATCGAGGTCAAGGGACCCTCAGGTGGTACTGATAGATGCTCTGGCTGCAATTTGGTCCTCTCTTCACACTTTTTCAAAATTCTATAAATTTGACACTTTTGCCTCGGCTGAGGCCTCTTTTGGGAGAAAGGTTCTTCAAGCAGTGGTGCCTTCCGTTTAGGTACCCTGTCTTGTCCCTCCCTTATCTGTGTACTCTAGCGTGGGTATTGATTCCCATTAGTAATTAGATGATCCGTGGGCTCATCGTGTCATTAGAAAGAAAACAAAATTTATGCTTACCTGATAAATTTATTTCTTCTATAAGATACGACGAGTCCACGGATTCATCCTTTACTTGTGGGATATTATCCTCCTGCTAACAGGAAGTGGCAAAGAGCACCACAGCAGAGCTGTCTATATAGCTCCTCCCTTGACTCCACCCCCCAGTCATTCTCTTTGCCTACTCTAAGTACTAGGAAGGGTAAAGTGAAAGAGGTGATAAAATGTTAGTTTTTATTTTCTTCAATATATGACCACCGTGGATTTGAAGGATGCATATCTTCACATTCCTATCCACAAAGTTCATCACCAGTTCCTCAGGTTCGCCTTCCTGGACAAGCATTACCAGTTTGTGGCTCTTCCCTTCGGGTTGGCCACAGCTCCCAGAATTTTCACAAAAGTGCTAAGGTCCCTTCTGGCGGTTCTAAGGCCGCGGGGCATAGCAGTTGCGCCTTATCCGGATGATATCTTAATTCAGGCTTACCAACTAGCCAAATCTCACACAGACATCGTGTTGGCTTTTCTAAGATCTCACGAGTGGAAGGTGAACGTAAAATTCCATTCCTGGGAACTCTGATAGATTCGGTAAACATGAAACATTTTCTGACGGAGGTCAGAAAATCAAAGATTTTAACCACCTGCCGAGCACTTCATTCCATTCCTCAGCCGTCAGTGGCTCAGTGTATGGAGGTAATTGGACTAATGGTAGCGGCAATGGACATAGTTCCGTTTACTCGCTTGCATCTCAGACCACTGCAACTATGCATGCTCAAACAGTGGAATGGGGATTATGCAAATTTATCTTCTCAGATAAATCTGGATCAAGAGACCAGAGACTCTCTTCTTTGGTGGTTGTCACAGGATCATCTGTCCCAGGGAATGTGTTTCCGCAGGCCTATTGGGCTAGGGTGCAGTCTGGAATTCCCTGAAAGCACAGGGTGTGTGGACTCAGGAGGAGGCTCTCCTTCCAATAAACATTCTAGAACTGAGAGCGATATTCAACTCGCTTCAGGCGTGGCCTCAGCTGGCTTCGGCCAGATTCCTAAGATTCCAGTCGGACAATATCGCGACTGTAGCATATATCAATCATCAAGGGGGGAACAAAGAGTTCTCTAGCGATGATAGAGGTTTCCAAAATAATTTGATGGGCAGAGACTCACTCTTGCCATCTATCAGCAATCTATATCCCAGGAGTGGAGAACTGGGAAGCGGATTTTCTAAGTCGTCAGACTTTTCATGCGGGGGGAGTGGGAACTCCATCCGGAGGTGTTTGCACAATTGATTCATCAATGGGGCACACCAGAATTGGATCTAATGGCATCTCGTCAGAATGCCAAACTTCCTTATTACGGGTCCAGATCAAGGGATCCCCAAGCAGTACTGATAGATGCTCTAGCAGTACCTTGGTCATTCAACCTAGCTTAAGTGTTTCCACCATTTCCTCTCCTTCCTCGTCTGATTGCCAGAATCAAACAGGAGAGGGCTTCGGTGATTCTGATAGCACCTGCGTGGCCACGCAGGACTTGGTATTCAGACCTGGTGGAAATGTCATCTCTACCACCGTGGACACTGCCTCTGAGACGGGACCTTTTCATTCAAGGTCCGTTCCAGCATCTATATCTAGTTTCTCTGCGGCTGACTGCCTGGTAATTTAACGCTTGATTTTATCTAATCGGGGATTCTCTGAGTCGGTCATAGATACCTTGATTCAGGCTCGAAAGCCTGTCACTAGGAAAATTTACCATAAGATATGGCGTAAATATCTTTATTGGTGTGAATCCAAAGGCTACTCATGGAGAAAGATCAGGATTCCTAGGATTTTATCTTTTCTCCAAGAAGGATTGGAGAAAGGGTTATCAGCTAGTTCCTTAAAGGGACAGATATCTGCTTTGTCAATTTTACTGCACAAGCGTCTGGCAGATGTTCCAGACGTTCAGTCGTTTTGTCAGGCTTTGGTTAGAATTAAGCCTGTGTTTAAACCTATTGCTCCGCCATGGAGTTTGAATTTAGTTCTTAAAGTTCAAGGGGTTCCATTTGAACCTATGCATTCCATAGATATTAAGCTTCTATTCGGCTTGAAGAGTTTCTGAACTATCTGCATTGCAATGCGATTCGCCTTATCTTGTTTTCCATTCTGATAAGGTGGTTTTGCATACCAAACCTGGATTCCTTCCTAAGGTTGTTACTAATAAGAATATTAATCAGGAAATTGTTGTTCCTTCCCTGTGTCCTAATCCTTCCTCTAAGAAGGAGCGTCTGTTGCACAACTTGGACGTGGTTCGTGCTTTGAAGTTTTACTTGCAAGCGATTAAAGATTTCCGTCAAACATCTTCTCTGTTTGTTGTCTATTCTGGAAAACGTAGAGGTCAAAAAGCTACGGCTACCTCTTTCATTTTGGCTGAAAAGCATCATCCGTTTGGCATACGAGACTGTTGGACAGTACCCTCTTGAAAGAATTACAGCTCACTCTACTAGAGCGGTGGCTTCCACATGGGCTTTTAAAAATGATGCTTCTGTTGAATAGATTTGTAATGCTGCGACTTGGTCTTCACTTCATACTTTTTCCAAATTTTACAAATTTGATACTTTTGCTTCTTCGGAGGCTATTTTTGGGATGAAAAGTTCTTCAAGCACTGGTGCCTTCTGTTTAGGCATCTGTCTTGTCCCTCCCGTTCATCCGTGTCCTTTAGCTTTGGTATTGTATCCCACAAGTAAAGGATGAATCTGTGGACTCGTTGTATCTTATAGAAGAAAAGTAAATTTATGCTTACCTGATAAATTGATTTCTTCTATGATACGAGTCCACGGCCCGCCCTGTCAATTTAAGACAGATTATATTTTTTTGATTTAAAACTTCAGTCACCTCTGCACCTTTTAGTTTCTTCTTTTTCTTCCTGTACCTTTGGTCGAATGACTGGGGGGGGTGGAGTCAAGGGAGGAGCTATATAGACAGCTCTGCTGTGGTGCTCTTTGCCACTTCCTGTTAGCAGGATGATTATATCCCACAAGTAAAGGATGAATCTGTGGACTCATATCATAGAAGAAATCAATTTATCAGGTAAGCATAAATTTACTTTTCTTGACACAAGTCCACGGCCCACCCTGTTCTTTTGGACAGGTTGTTGGTATGTTTTAAACTTCAGACACCTCTGCACCTTGTTGCTTCCTTTCTCTCCTTTGCTTCGGTTGAATGACTGGGGTTGGAGGGAAGGGAGGTGATATTTAACAGCTTTGCTGTGGTGTTCTTTGCTGCCTCCTGCTGGGCAGGAGTGATATTCCCAATAGTAATTAGATGATCCGTGTACTCATCGTGTCAAGAAATAAATAAATTTGTCAGGTAAGCATAAATTTTGTTTTTTCAGTATCATTGGGTACTGGTAGGTGTGTTTACTTGTCTACTGAAGTATAAATCCTCCCAGAAGACAGTTCAATTTATACAGAGATTTGTTTTTATAGTGGTTTTTAATATGTTTCAATCTGACAAATTTTATTATACCTCGCTTGACAAGTAGGGAGGAAGTTTGGGTTGTGGTTCATGAAAACATTTTGTCTCTCTCAAACCAATTGCTCCCAGAGGGTTGTACAGAACCAGACGACTCCTCCTTACCTTTTATAAAGCTGACTCCCTTTACAAAGCTCTCCATGTCTTGCACAGGACTGAGTCTTCTCCTCTTCATGGCTTCTTGGCAGATTGCGTGATGATGGAAATATTGTCCCTTTATGCAGGCATGCTTCAACTTAATGACCTTTGATCTAGTACACTAGGGCCTGGGACAATATAGCTTAAGATTAGATTAACTTATTTCTTGTGTTTGGAGGAGGGAAAGCCAATGTGTAGTAATCCTAAGTAGGTCCCTGCTTGTTCCTTCCTTCCTTGGTGGGTGCCATCATAGGCACTCAGTAGGGACATTACGCCTGTAATAATTCGAACATCAGGACAAATTGCCATGCATGGAATCACTCATTGTCATATTTATGTATTCACTGATTTATACAAAAATGCTGGGTCTCTTCATCTCTACTGGAGGAGTAAGTCATGGCACCATCCACTGCATAGTACGTTAGTATATTTATCATGATTAAGGGCTCAGGTTTTCCCAATACATCATGGAATAATCTGCTCAAACAATATAGTCCAAAGCAGGGGAGTCTGTCCTTTAAAAAATGTAAGTTGTTATGCTTTTTAAATTTTAAAGTTTAAGTAGGGTGCCTTTAGTTTTCCTTCTGTGAAAATCCAGTTCTTTATGCTCTAATCTTGTATGTTAACAAATGTTGTGCTGTATATTCATCTCAAATTTTCATTACTAATGTTTTCTTGTGAACGGCAGTTGCTAACTGCTTCAGAATTATTACCTTGTATTTATATGACTGAGGAGATGGACTACTCTGTTTATGATGTACGGAACAAAAAAGATAATGAAGATGCCTTCATTATTTTTTGAATTGTTATCATTTAAGATAATTATAGACACTTTAGGACTTTCAAAAGAAATGTGTTAGCCCTCTAACAAGAAGAGTTTGTTGCAAGAAAAAAATCATTGTTATCCACATTTACCAAGCCAGTTGCTCAGACATTTGGGCTTTCGGCTAAAGAAAAGATCTTTATTCAGAAAAAAAAGAATATGCCTATAAGAAAATCCACTTGCATTTTGTTGGCCATGTTTCACTTTTTAAATTGATGTTTCAAAGGTTGTAAATACAGTAGGCGATTTTGTTGCCGATTTATATTTTGTAGTTAAGCAAGTCTTCACCACCTTTACTAATGATTGCTCATGGTGAGATGGTAGCAAATCTGGTGAGATGAGCACTTTGCTTGAAGCATTAGAAAGCAAACTGTGGCCAAGGTAAAACTATATAACTATTTCTTTCTAATGACACGGTGAGTCCACGGATCATCTTAATTACTGTTGGGAATATCACTCCTGACCAGCAGGAGGAGGCAAAGAGCACCACAGCAAAAGCTGTTAAATATCCCTCCCCCTACCCACAATCCCCAGTCATTCGCTTTGCTTGTATTAGTTGCAAGGAGGGGTTAAGTTAGGTGTCTGATTCTTCAATCAAGAGTTTGTTAATTTTTAAGCAGAGCAAGTTTGCTCTGGTTTTCTTTGGGGTTTAGCCATAGTCCATGTCAGTCTCTTAAGTAGAACAAGTTGTGGCTTTTAAGCATTTGGGAACTTGTGGGGTATAATCCCCACTGGGCCTCCCAAGTAATTTCATGCTGCCCTTGGTTGAAAGTTTGAGTAAGTTTACTCAGCCTTTTCTTTTTTCCACAGGTCCATGTGAGGTAGGAAGCCCCTCTCATACCAAGTGAGCTGTCCTGCTGGCGGACAGATTTTTGAGGTAAAAGCCTATTTCTTTCCCTGTTTTGATATAGCAGAATTTGGCACTTTGACAGTTAATTCTGTCTAAATATTCAATTAGCCTTCTAGGTTAACGGTTTATGGTATGGCAGTTTTGCAGGCACTGGGGATGTTTGGAGGCTCAGTTTATTATGTTTTCTCTTTGGTGTACATGTTTTTTGTTTGTGTATTAATGGCTACCGGGAGGTTTGTTAGGCCACGCCCACAATAGGCAGGCTTATCTGAGATAGCAGGGACATTTTTGGCGCCCTTTTAGCTTTTTCCTGTTGTTCCTGGATGTTGCAGCTCTGTTGCATAGCTCCTCAGAGGTGGTTCAGCGTTTTCTCTGGTACGGCTGTTTGGGGGTCCGGATCATTGTCTGACTTTGTCTCCTGCAGCAAGGTCGTCAGGTAGGCACCTCAGCAGAGCTTGCTGAGGTGTGGAGGTTGCCTGTTGTTTTTTTTGTGGGGCTGCTGCTCTGTTTATATTTGTTTCTGTCTGAATTTCAGGGACTATAACGTTTGTGTCTCTCTTTGCATTCATTTTGTGAAAAATTGTTGCTGCAAGTGTTATTATGGGTGATGGGGGAAACCAGACGTGGACTCCTTGCCCAGTGTGCTTAGAGGAATGTGGCTGCACCTCACTGACGAGGCCCATAGGAGGCCGAAACGATCGTCTGGGGTTGTCATGTTCCTTGTTCAGAGGAGAATTGCCTGGTATTTCGGGGCTGGACTGACCTTACTTGGCAGGATCAGACTGATATACTTCAGGAAAGTTTTCTTCTGTGAAAAGCACACTGGTCTAAAAGAGGCTGCTTCCGGGTGGTAAATCGCCATAGAACAAGCCACTGAGCTGTTGTTCGTTCCTGGTAGAGCGCTTCTCTCTTTGTATGCAAATTATTATGACCCTGGGGAAGTCTCCCTATGGGTGATGGGGGAAACCAGACGTGGACTCCTTGCCCAGTGTGCTTAGAGGAATGTGGCTGCACCTCACTGACGAGGCCCATAGGAGGCCGAAACGATCGTCTGGGGTTGTCATGTTCCTTGTTCAGAGGAGAATTGCCTGGTATTTCGGGGCTGGACTGACCTTACTTGGCAGGATCAGACTGATATACTTCAGGAAAGTTTTCTTCTGTGAAAAGCACACTGGTCTAAAAGAGGCTGCTTCCGGGTGGTAAATCGCCATAGAACAAGCCACTGAGCTGTTGTTCGTTCCTGGTAGAGCGCTTCTCTCTTTGTATGCAAAGTGTTATTGTGCAGTTTATTTAAGGATTTTCTAGTTTAAAAAAAAAAAAAAAAGTCTGTTTAAAATTTAAAGGGACCGTAACATTTTTTTTTTTTTCATAAAAATTCTGATTTGAACTTAGAATTTTTATTGATTAAGGTTTTTTTTCTTTGGAATAAGATGGACCAAGAGGCCCTGCAAGCTGTTGCTTGTTCTCTATGTTTAAATACTAATGTTGAGCCTCCTATTCCTTTTTGTTCCTCTTGTATTGAGAGAACATTACATTGCAAGGATAGACTCTTTGATTCTGAGCCTTCATTGTCTAGGGCGGATGTTGTTCAGGAGTCTCCTGTTCAGGCTAATCCACAGCTTTCTCCTCAAACCGCCTAATCTTCTGCAGTGCCCTGTGTTTTGTCTCAGGTTGGTTTTTCCTTGCAGGATATGGCTAGCCATATATCCTCGGCAGTATCTGAGGCTTTGTCTGCTTTTCCTATGTTGCAGGGGGAAGTGCAAGAGGAAGTATAAGGTTTCTGATTCTGTTGCAATTGTGTCTAGGGTTTCTTCTCATAAGTCTGAGGAGGACGATACTTCAGTAGCATCTGAGGGGGAGATCTCGGATTCTGATAGTGTAAATCCTTCTTCTGAACTTGAGTTTTTTTCCTTTAGGTTTAAGCTAGAGCACCGCCGTTTGTTACTCAAGGAGGTTTTGGCTACCTTGGATGACTCTGAGGTGTCAGTCATGGTTATTCCTAAGAAATCTAGGAAACTTAAAACGTTTTTTGATGTCCCTTCCTCGGTGGAAGTTTTTCCTATGCCAGATTGTGTTTCAGATATTATTGTACGAGAATGGGAGAAGCCTGGGATTCATGTTTCCCCTTCTCCAATTTTTAGGAAGATGTTTCCTATTGCTGATTCTATTATGGAATCTTGGCAGATGGTTCCTAAGGTGGAGGGAGCAGTTTCCACTCTGACCAAGAGGACCACTATTCCTATTAAGGACAGCTGTTCCTTTAAAGATCTTATGGATAAGAAGAAGCTGTGCTTAAAAATATTTATGTTTACCAGGGTTATCAATGGCAACCGGCTGCATGTATTGCTACGGTTACTAGTGCTGCGGCATATTGGTTTAATGCATTGTCTGATTCTATTCCGCAAGATACTCCTCTTGAAGAAATTCAAGATAGAATCAAGGCTTTGAAGTTGGCTAATTCATTTATTGCAGATACTTCTGTACAGGTCATCAAGTTGGGAGCTAAAATGTCTGGTTTTGCCATTTTAGCTCGCAGAGCTTTATGGTTAAAATCCTGGTCTGCGGATGTGTCCTCTAAGTCTAAGCTTTTGTCTATTCCTTACAAGGGTAAGACCTTGTTTGGGCCAGGTTTGGCAGAGATCATTTTTGATATTACGGGAGGGAAGGGGCATTCTCTTCCTCAGGATAAAAGAAATAAACAGAAGGGTCGGCAGAGTAATTTTCATTCCTTCTGTAACTTCTCTGGTAAATCTTTTTCCTCTTCCTCCAAGCAGGAACAACCCAAGCCATCTTGGAAGTCAAATCAGTCTTGGAATAAGGGGAAGCAGTCCAGGAAGCCTGTTGCTGACTCAAAATCAGCATGAAGGGTCTGCCCCCGATCTGGAAATGGATCTTGTGGGGGGCAGACTTTTTCTTCACTCAAACTTGGGTTCGAGATGTTCAGTATCCCTGGGTGGTAGATATCGTGTCTCAGGGTCACAAACTGGAGTTCAAGAATTTTCCTCCCAGAGGCAGGTTTCTTCTCTCCAGGTTATCTGTAAACCAGATAAAGAGAGGCGTTTTTACGTTGTGTTCAGAATCTTTCTGAAATGTGAGTGATAGTTCCTGTTCCAGGGTCTGGGTTTTTATTCCAATCTCTTAATCGTTCCCAATAAGGAGGGACCTTTCAGACCTATTTTAGATCTCAAGAGTGTAAACAAGTTTCTCAGGGTTCCGTCTTTCAAGATGGAAACTATTTGCTCCATTCTTCCTTTGGTTCAGGAAGGTCAGTTCATGACCACAGTGGATCCAAAGGATGCGTATCTGCATATTCCCATTCACAGGGATCATCACAGGTTCCTAAGATTTGTATTTATAGACAAACATTTTCAGTTTGTAGCTCTTCCTTTTGGTCTGGCAACAGCTCCCAGAATTTTTTCAAAGGTCCTGGGAGCATTGTTGGCGGTGCTTAGATTGAAGGGTGTTGCAGTGGCTCCTTATCTGGACGACATTCTAGTACAGGCTCCATCTTTTCAACTAGCAAACTCCCACACAGAGTTTTTGTTGTCTTTTCTGCGCTCCCACGGTTGGAAGGTGAATTTAGGAAAAAGTTACTTCCGGCTACAAGAGTGGTTATTTTGGGGACCATTATAGATTCTCTATATATGATGTTTTTGACAGAAGCAAGAAAGTCAAAGGTTTTCAATACGTGTCTTGCTCTTCAGTCCCTTCCTCGGCCATCAGTTTCTCAGTGCATGGAGGTTATTGGTCTGATTGTTTCAGTCATGGACATCATTCCGTTTGCTCGGTTTCATCTCAGACCTCTGTAGTTATGCTTGCTCAGGCAGTGGAACTGGAATTATGCGGATATATCTCCAAAGATTGTTCTAAATCAGATATCTAGAGATTCTCTTCCATGGTGGTTGTCTCAGGATCTTCTCTCTCAGGGAACTTGCTTTTGCCGACCTGCCTGGGTGATTGTAACCACGGATGCCAGTTTGCTGGGCTGGGGTGCTGTCTGGGGTTCATTAAAGGCTCAGGGTCTATGGACTCGGAAGGAGTCGGTTCTTCCAATAAATGTTTTGGAACTGAGAGCAATTTTCAATGCTCTTCTAGCCTGGCTTAAGCTAGCTTCAGCCCAGTTTATCAGGTTTCAGTCATACAACATAACGTCAGTGGCTTACATCAATCATCAGGGAGGAACTCTGAGTTCCTTGGCCATGACAGAGGTAGCCAAGATTATTCAGTGGGCGGAGATTCACAACTGTTGTCTGTCTGCTATCCACATTTCAGGGGTGGACAATTGGGAAGCGGATTTTCTGAGCAGACAGACGTTTCATCCGGGGGAGTGGGAATTTCATCCAGAGGTATTTTCCAGCTTGATTCTCAGTTGGGGGCAGCCGGAGTTGGATCTCATGGCATTTCGTCAGAATACCAAGCTCCCGAGGTACGGGTCGAGGTCAAAGGATCCTCAGGCTGTTCTGATAGATGCTCTGGCAGTTCCTTAGACTTTCAGTCTGGCATATGTGTTCCCTCCATTTGCTCTTCTTCCTCGGCTCATTGCTCGGGTCAAACAGGAGAGGGCATCTGTGATTCTCATTGCTCCGGCGTGGCCTCGCAGAATCTGTTTTGCAGATCTGGTGGAGATGTCTTCTCTTCCACCTTGGCGTCTTCCATTAAGGAAGTATCTTCTTCTGCAGGGTCCTTTCCTTCATCCAAATCTCGTTTCTCTGAATTTGACTGCTTGGAGATTGAACGCTTGATTCTTTCTAAGCGTGGTTTTTCTGAGTCAGTCATTGAGACTATGATTCAGGCTCGTAAGCCTGTGACTAGGAAGATTTATTATAAGATTTGGCTTAAATATTTGTATTGGTGTGAATCCAAAGGCTACTCGTGGAGTAGAGTTAGGATTCCTAGGATTTTGTCTTTTCTCCAGGAGGGTTTGGAGAAAGGTTTATCTGCTAGTACCCTGAAGGGTCAAATTTCTGCTTTATATCTATTTTAATGCACAAGCATCTGGCGGATGTGCCAGATGTTCATTCTTTTTGTCAGGCCTTGGTTAGAAATCGGCCTGTGTTTAAGTCTACTACTCCACCTTGGAGTCTTAATTTGGTTCTTAGACTCCTTCAACAGGCTCCGTTTGAACCTATGCATTCTTTGGATATTAAGATGTTATCTTGGAAGGTTTTGTTTCTGGTGGTTATTTCGTACAGTATGAATCGCCTTTTCTTTCATGTAATTAGCAAGAGTCCATGAGCTAGTGACGTATGGGATATACATTCCTACCAGGAGGGGCAAAGTTTCCCAAACCTCGAAATGCCTATAAATACACCCCTCACCACACCCACAAATCAGTTTTTACAAACTTTGCCTCCTGTGGAGTTGGTGAAGTAAGTTTGTGCTAGATTCTTCGTTGATATGCGCTCTGCAACAGGTTGGAGCCCGGTTTTCCTCTCAGCGTGCAGTGAATGTCAGAGGGATGTGAAGAGACTATATTGCCTATTTTGAATTCAATGATCTCCTTCTACGGGGTCTATTTCATAGGTTCTCTGTTATCAGTTGTAGAGATTCATCTCTTACCTCCCTTTTCAGATCGACGATATACTCTTATATATACCATTACCTCTACTGATTCTCGTTTCAGTACTGGTTTGGCTTTCTACTACATGTAGATGAGTGTCCTGGGGTAAGTAAGTCTTATTTTCTGTGACACTCAGCTATGGTTGGGCACTTTTTTTTATAAAGTTCTAAATATATGTGTTTAAACATTTATTTGCCTTGATTCAGGATGTTCAACGTTCCTTATTTCAGACAGTCAGTTTCATATTTGGGATAATGCATATGAATAAATCATTTTTTCTTACCTTAAAATTTGACTTTTTTCCTGTTGGCTGTTAGGCTCGCGGGGGCTGAAAATGCTTCATTTCATTGCGTCATTCTTGGCGCTGACTTTCTTGGCGCAAAAATTTTCTTGTCATTTCCGGCGTCATACGTGTCGCCGGAAGGTGCGTCATTTTTTTGATGTTTTTTGCGCCAAAAAATTTCGGCGTTACCGTATGTGGCGCCATTTTTGCCGCCAAAAGCATTTAGGCTCCAAATAATGTGGGCGGCTTTTTTTGGCGCTAAAAAATTCGAGCGTCATTGTTGTCTCCACAATATTTAAGTCTCATTATTTATTGCTTCTGGTTGCTAGAAGCTTGTTCATTGGCATTTTTTCCCATTCCTGAAACTGTCATTTAAGGAATTTGATCTTTTTTGCTTTATATGTTGTTTTTTCTATTACATATTGCAAGATGTCTCAGATTGACCCTGAATCAGAAGCCACTTCTGGAAAAACGCTTAACTGAGTTTCAGTTCTACCAAAGCTAAGTTCATTTATTTTAAATGTTTTAAATGTTTATCTTTAGCTATGGTTTGTAATGTTATTATGATATACTTTTACATGCAGAATCCATTAGTGTTTATGCTTTATATATTTCCATTCTTACATCTTATGTACAAGAAATATTTAGAAGATTTATAAGAAATATTTTTCTGATTCTATTTTAAAGGCTTTGTCTGACTTCGTGCCTTCTAATAAAATTTTTAGGTCTTTTTCACTTCTTTTAATTATTGAAGTTTCAAATGACCAACAACATACTGATTTATCCTTCTCTGATGATGTTTTTTCTCTTTCAGAAATTTTCTTCATCAGATATTGACACTAACAAATCTACTTTTTTATTATTTTTCTATTATTAAAGTACATTTGTTCTTTGTTGAAAAGGTGTTGATTATTATGGATATTAAGGTAACTAGTTCTTTAAGACTAGCTGACACTATTTCTGCCTATTTATTTCTTCTGTGTTTTCAGAGGTTTTCTTTCCAATTCCCCATTCTAGGGAATGGAATAGGCTGAGAATTTTCTTTTATTCCTTCTTCAAAGGTTTTAAACTATATTATTTGCCAGCAGTTAAATTCAATTTGGAGGGTTCTCCAATTTATTGGGGCTATCTCTACTTCTACTAATTATGCTATTGTTTCTATAGCAAAATAGTATTTATTTTCCTTTAGATAGTTGTATCTTATTTATGGAAAATTATTTAGTTTCAGGTACTTTTCTTGGTCCTGTGATTTATTTGGATATTGCAATTGCTTCATTTTTTCTGTTTACTTTAAGATCAAGTATCAGATTATGATTTATTTTAGCATTGTTAAGGGACAACATTTACTAGACTAGGTGCTGTTGCATTTGTCTTGTTGTTTTGCATTTATTGATTATGCAAGTCCACTGTATTGACTGGTCCTTTAAACTGGACTATCATGCTAATAATTTCATTTGTGTCTTCATTTTATTGAATATTTTCGCAAATGAGGGTTAATCTATGTCTTTAGCTATTTTAGCTAGAAGAATTTTGTGATTTTTAAAAAAAATAAAATAAAAAAATCCATTTTTCTTTTGTTCTAAGATAATCAATTATTTGTTTTATAATTAGGTTCAATTCTTAACGGTTACTCTGGGCTTCAAGATTGAGTTCTAAGACTAAAACTTTAAGCTTATACTAGTTTGGTTGTTCTTATTAAGGAACGAATTCCTGAGTTCTTTCCCAAGTAACATGTTTTTAATCGGGGTTCGAAATCAGCTCCCTAATATTGCGATGTACGTGCCGTATTCCAGCTTGGCTGGTAAAGGGCAGGTTAAGACTTCTTTGAAATTTATTTGTTTCTATTTTGTCCAAATTTCTTTGATTTATTCCAGTAAGGCTAACACTTTCTTTAAGTGTGTTTCTGTCCTATATATTTTGGATACTGTTGAAGCATGGCTGGGCACCCATGGGGTTCAAGCGCTGCTCAGACCTGGAATCTTCTGGGGTATTTCTTCCAGTTCCTTTTTTAGGAACCGGGTTTGGAGTTTGATTCAAACTATTTTGCCTTTTTATGGTCATTGATAGCATTATTTGTTTTCCTTAGATACAATAAATGCATATTTTCATTTTTCTGTTTTCATTCAGATTATTTTCTGAGGATGCAGAATCTCATATGATTCACTTGCTCTTCAGGACATAGTTAGAGGATCTTTTTTTCGAAAGCTCTTGATTCCTCAAACAAGGGTCACCTTTTTTAGGTTTCCAGATAGTTTGTGTCACTGTCTTTGTCTCTATCAGACAAGGGATAATTCTATTGGGTTCCGTCTGTCGGTACCTTTAGTCTCTATTATTTCCTTCAGTTGCTATATATGCACAGAAGTTTTAGGTCTTATGGCCACAGCATTGGATTCAATTCCCTTTGCTCATTTTCACTAGAAAGAACCTTTCCAGTCTTTTATGAGTGTTGTTTCTTCTAGAACATGGTTGGAGGATCAATTTACCAAAAAGTTCGTTGATTCCTCAGACAAGGGTAACCTTTTTAGGTTTCCTGATAGATTCAGTGTCCTTGACTCTGTCTCTAACAGACAAGAGACGTCTGAAATTGGTTTCAGCTTGTCGAAACCTTCAGTCTCAATCTTTCCCTTCGGTAGCCTTATGCATGGAAATTCTAGGTCTTATGACTGCTGCATTGGACGCGGTCCCCTTTGCTCGTTTTCACATGCGACTTCTTCAGCTCTGTATGCTGAACCAGTGGTGCAGGGATTATACAAAGATATCTCAATTAATATCTTTGAAACCGTTTGTACGACACTCTCTGACGTGGTGGACAGACCACCATCGTTTAGTTCAGGGGGCTTCTTTTTGTTCTTCCAACCTGGACTGTGATTTCAACAGATGCAAGTCTGACAGGTTGTGGAGCTGTTTGGGGGTCTCAGACAGCACAAGGGGTTTAGGAATCTCAGGAGGTGAGATTACCAATCAATATTTTGGAACTCCGTGCAATTTTCAGAGCTCTTCAGTCATGGCCTCTTCTAAAGAGAGAGTCGTTCATTTGTTTTCAGACGGACAATGTCACAACTGTGGCATATGTCAATCATCAAGGAGGGACTCGCAATCCTCTGGCTATGAAAGAAGTATCTCAAATTCTGGTATGGGCGGAATCCAGCTCCTGTCTAATTTCTGCGGTTCATATCCCAGGTATAGACAATTGGGAAGCGGATTATCTCAGTCGCCAAACGTTACATCCGGGCGAATGGTCTCTTCAACCAGAGGTATTTCTTCAGATTGTTCAAATGTGGGGACTTCCAGAAATAGATCTGATGGCTTCTCATCTAAACAAGAAGCTTCCCAGGTATCTGTCCAGATCCAGGGATCCTCAGGCGGAGGCAGTGGATGCATTGTCACTTCCTTGGAAGTATCATCCTGCCTATATCTTTCCGCCTCTAGTTCTTCTTCCAAGAGTAATTTCCAAGATTCTTTTTTTTTATAAATCAAAGTTTTTTATTGAGGTTATTAGTAATACAGCATTCATTACACAACAACATATATATTAACTCTGCAGACATATGCCACCATGGATGACCTCTTCAGCACACAATATACAAAGAATAGCATGCCATTTCTAGAGAAAGTTAAGTCTACATAAAAAATAAAAACAAAAGGAAGAAATATATACATAATAATGAAACCTCTTTTTCTTTAGTTATGTTCCTCAGCTGCTTAAAGTAATGCTCTTGAACCTGTCAAGGCTAATGATATAGGAAAGAGGAATGATAGTAATGACAATAGCTGTGGATAATAATATATTGAGGTGCAAAGTAGCGGATAAGTACCGCTGAAGAAGTTCACCATACTGGGTAAATAAAAAGATCTGAAAAAATGGGTGAATATAGACTAATCTATAGTCAAATGGGGGGGGGGGAGGTTAGCGATTAATGCAAACTACAGTTATCTCCTATACTTTTAATACAAGATCACATAAAACTCCAAGTCACAGTCAGAAATATGGGCATTAATTAAATATGAATGTGGTAGTAGGGGAGGGGCCCAAGGAAAGTACACAGCACCACCTCTTGAGTTAATCTAGTACTATCAACAGTATATCAGTTGCAACCTCAGATGTTTGCTAAATTCCAATCTGCATGCCCCTAGTTTATTGCCCAATATTACCAATATTTTGTATGATTGAGTTAAAAGCTTAATTTTCCTGTGTCTCATAAAGCATGGAGGGTGCGCTGTCTCGGCCGCAGACAGCAACCCCCACGTCTAACACCAGTACAAACCAACCAGAGATTTTTCTGTAAAATACCAAGGCTGTTAATATCATATACAAAATTGGAGAGCTCCAGTATCATGTTGCGACAGAGATCAAAGTATTTTCGGAGCTTAGCTGTATCCTAATAATTCTCTAGTGAAAGTCGCTTAAAGATCTACTCCACATAAGTAAACCACAGTGGAACACTGAACGGTACAGCCCAGGCTCTTAAGGCTAATAACCAGCTCACATGTATCGACTTTTATATATATCAGAAAATTAGGGATATTTATATTGTATTACAATTCCATATTTAGTGAGCCATTCATGTGAAATGTGAACATGTAAAAGTTGGAATCTCTGGCTGAACCAGTGATAGCTAAGTTATAATGAACCCATGAGCTAAATTCAGGGACACCCCATTTCTTTATGCGAACCATAGTACCGTGTATGTGAGCAAAAATGGGAAACATACTAGAGAATCAAGGACTCTCTATGAAAAACATTCATATTAAAGTAAACCCAAGCAATATCTCATATTATTCTATGTGACATGCCAATTAACATTCTCTAAATGAGAAGACCTATGTATATTTCTTTATTTAAATAAAGCATTAGTTTCGTTAGAAGGTCCAGCACATGCAGTCACCGGGTCACGACTCCCCAACTTCTCCAGTGAACAGTTAAAGTCCCTCATGCGTGTTATGCAGAGGATCAAAGATAAATATAAAAAACAACTATCCACCCGGATCGAAGGGGCTCCCTGTTAGTCCAGTAAGCGCTATGGTGACTCGTATTCCAGATTTCTGCCTTAGACACATCCATGCAGCCTTCACGTGGACCTTTCTTAAGCCTCCCGGCTTCAGAACATATAGAGCATGTATGTAACTGATCGATAATTTTCTCCAATACTTGCCAGCAGCTTGTAATGATGCAAGACTTCCTGCAGACCTCCGTTGCTTCTCCAGCACTGTCTGAGTGGACATAGTGTGCGTGGTATGCTGAACCTCATTTCTCCAACATAGGTGTGTCCGGTCCACGGCGTCATCCTTACTTGTGGGATATTCTCTTCCCCAACAGGAAATGGCAAAGAGCCCAGCAAAGCTGGTCACATGATCCCTCCTAGGCTCCGCCTACCCCAGTCATTCTCTTTGCCGTTGTACAGGCAACATCTCCACGGAGATGGCTTAGAGTTTTTTAGTGTTTAACTGTAGTTTTTATTATTCAATCAAGAGTTTGTTATTTTAAAATAGTGCTGGTATGTACTATTTACTCTGAAACAGAAAAGAGATGAAGATTTCTGTTTGTAAGAGGAAAATGATTTTAGCAACCGTTACTAAAATCCATGGCTGTTCCACACAGGACTGTTGAGAGGAATTAACTTCAGTTGGGGGAACAGTGAGCAGTCTTTTGCTGCTTGAGGTATGACACATTCTAACAAGACGATGTAATGCTGGAAGCTGTCATTTTCCCTATGGGATCCGGTAAGCCATTTTTATTCAGACAGTAAATAAGGGCTTCACAAGGGCTTATTAAGACTGTAGACATTTTCTGGGCTAAATCGATTCATATATTACACATATTTAGCCTTGAGGAATCATTTAATCTGGGTATTTTGGTAAAATAATATCGGCAGGCACTGTTTTAGACACCTTATTCTTTAGGGGCTTTCCCTAATCATAGGCAGAGCCTCATTTTCGCGCCGGTATTGCGCACTTGTTTTTGAGAACAGCATGACATGCAGTCGCATGTGTGAGGAGCTCTGATACATAGAAAAGACTTTCTGAAGGCGTCATTTGGTATCGTATTCCCCTTTGGGCTTGGTTGGGTCTCAGCAAAGCAGATACCAGGGACTGTAAAGGGGTTAAAGTTAAAAACGGCTCCGGTTCCGTTATTTTAAGGGTTAAAGCTTCCAAATTTGGTGTGCAATACTTTTAAGGCTTTAAGACACTGTGGTGAAATTTTGGTGAATTTTGAACAATTCCTTCATACTTTTTCGCAATTGCAGTAATAAAGTGTGTTCAGTTTAAAATTTAAAGTGACAGTAATGGTTTTATTTTAAAACGTTTTTTGTACTTTGTTATCAAGTTTATGCCTGTTTAACATGTCTGAACTACCAGATAGACTGTGTTCTGAATGTGGGGAAGCCAGGGTTCCTTCTCCTTTAAATAAATGTGATTTATGTGACACTGAAAATGATGCCCAAGATGATTCCTCAAGTGAGGGGAGTAAGCATGGTACTGCATCATTCCCTCCTTCGTCTACACGAGTCTTGCCCACTCAGGAGGCCCCTAGTACATCTAGCGCGCCAATACTCCTTACTATGCAACAATTAACGGCTGTAATGGATAATTCTATCAAAAACATTTTAGCCAAAATGCCCACTTATCAGCGTAAGCGCGACTGCTCTGTTTTAGATACTGAAGAGCATGAGGACGCTGATGATAATGGTTCTGAAATGCCCCTACACCAGTCTGAGGGGGCCAGGGAGGTTTTGTCTGAGGGAGAAATTTCAGATTCAGGGAAAATTTCTCAACAAGCTGAACCCGATGTGATTACATTTAAATTTAAGTTGGAACATCTCCGCGCTCTGCTTAAGGAGGTATTATCCACTCTGGATGATTGTGAGAATTTGATCATCCCAGAGAAACTATGTAAAATGGACAAGTTCCTAGAGGTCCCGGGGCTCCCAGAAGCTTTTCCTATACCCAAGCGGGTGGCGGACATTGTAAATAAAGAATGGGAAAGGCCCGGTATACCTTTCGTCCCTCCCCCCATATTTAAAAAATTGTTTCCTATGGTCGACCCCAGAAAGGACTTATGGCAGACAGTCCCCAAGGTCGAGGGAGCGGTTTCTACTTTAAACAAACGCACCACTATACCCATAGAAGATAGTTGTGCTTTCAAAGATCCTATGGATAAAAAGTTAGAAGGTTTGCTTAAAAAGATGTTTGTTCAGCAGGGTTACCTTCTACAACCAATTTCATGCATTGTCCCTGTCACTACAGCCGCGTGTTTCTGGTTCGATGAGCTAGTAAAGGCGATCGATAGTGATTCTCCTCCTTATGAGGAGATTATGGACAGAATCCGTGCTCTCAAATTGGCTAATTCTTTCACCCTAGACGCCACTTTGCAATTGGCTAGGTTAGCGGCAAAGAATTCTGGGTTTGCTATTGTGGCGCGCAGAGCGCTTTGGTTGAAATCTTGGTCAGCTGATGCGTCTTCCAAGAACAAACTCCTTAACATTCCTTTCAAGGGGAAAACGCTGTTTGGCCCTGACTTGAAAGAGATTATCTCTGATATCACTGGGGGTAAGGGCCACGCCCTTCCTCAGGATAGGTCTTTCAAGGCCAAAAATAAACCTAATTTTCGTCCCTTTCGTAGAAACGGACCAGCCCCAAGTGCTACGTCCTCTAAGCAAGAGGGTAATACTTCTCAAGCCAAGCCAGCCTGGAGACCAATGCAAGGCTGGAACAAGGGAAAGCAGGCCAAGAAACCTGCCACTGCTACCAAGACAGCATGAAATGTTGGCCCCCGATCCGGGACCGGATCTGGTGGGGGGCAGACTCTCTCTCTTCGCTCAGGCTTGGGCAAGAGATGTTCTGGATCCTTGGGCACTAGAAATAGTCTCCCAAGGTTATCTTCTGGAATTCAAGGGGCTTCCCCCAAGGGGGAGGTTCCACAGGTCTCAATTGTCTTCAGACCACATAAAAAGACAGGCATTCTTACATTGTGTAGAAGACCTGTTAAAAATGGGAGTGATTCATCCTGTTCCATTAGGAGAACAAGGGATGGGGTTCTACTCCAATCTGTTCATAGTTCCCAAAAAAGAGGGAACGTTCAGACCAATCTTAGATCTCAAGATCTTAAACAAGTTTCTCAAGGTTCCATCGTTCAAAATGGAAACCATTCGAACAATTCTTCCTTCCATCCAGGAAGGTCAATTCATGACCACGGTGGATTTAAAGGATGCGTATCTACATATTCCTATCCACAAGGAACATCATCGGTTCCTAAGGTTCGCATTCCTGGACAAGCATTACCAGTTCGTGGCGCTTCCTTTCGGATTAGCCACTGCTCCAAGGATTTTCACAAAGGTACTAGGGTCCCTTCTAGCGGTGCTAAGACCAAGGGGCATTGCAGTAGTACCTTACTTGGACGACATTCTGATTCAAGCGTCGTCCCTTCCTCAAGCAAAGGCTCACACGGACATAGTCCTGGCCTTTCTCAGATCTCACGGATGGAAAGTGAACGTGGAAAAGAGTTCTCTATCTCCGTCGACAAGGGTTCCCTTCTTGGGAACAATAATAGACTCCTTAGAAATGAGGATTTTTCTGACAGAGGCCAGAAAAACAAAACTTCTAAACTCTTGTCGGACACTTCATTCCGTTCCTCTTCCTTCCATAGCGCAGTGCATGGAAGTAATAGGTTTGATGGTAGCGGCAATGGACATAGTTCCTTTTGCGCGCATTCATCTAAGACCATTACAACTGTGCATGCTCAGTCAGTGGAATGGGGACTATACAGACTTGTCTCCGAAGATACAAGTAAATCAGAGGACCAGAGACTCACTCCGTTGGTGGCTGTCCCTGGACAACCTGTCACAAGGGATGACCTTCCGCAGACCAGAGTGGGTCATTGTCACGACCGACGCCAGTCTGATGGGCTGGGGCGCGGTCTGGGGATCCCTGAAAGCTCAGGGTCTTTGGTCTCGGGAAGAATCTCTTCTACCGATAAATATTCTGGAACTGAGAGCGATATTCAATGCTCTCAAGGCTTGGCCTCAGCTAGCAAAGGCCAAGTTCATACGGTTTCAATCAGACAACATGACGACTGTTGCGTACATCAACCATCAGGGGGGAACAAGGAGTTCCCTGGCGATGGAAGAAGTGACCAAAATCATTCAATGGGCGGAGACTCACTCCTGCCACCTGTCTGCAATCCACATCCCAGGAGTGGAAAATTGGGAAGCGGATTTTCTGAGTCGTCAGACATTACATCCGGGGGAGTGGGAACTCCATCCGGAAATCTTTGCCCAAATTACTCAACTGTGGGGCATTCCAGACATGGATCTGATGGCCTCTCGTCAGAACTTCAAGGTTCCTTGCTACGGGTCCAGATCCAGGGATCCCAAGGCGACTCTAGTAGATGCACTATTAGCACCTTGGACCTTCAAACTAGCTTATGTATTCCCGCCGTTTCCTCTCATCCCCAGGCTGGTAGCCAGGATCCATCAGGAGAGGGCGTCGGTGATCTTGATAGCTCCTGCGTGGCCACGCAGGACTTGGTATGCAGATCTGGTGAATATGTCATCGGCTCCACCATGGAAGCTACCTTTGAGACGAGACCTTCTTGTTCAAGGTCCGTTCGAACATCCGAATCTGGTCTCACTCCAGCTGACTGCTTGGAGATTGAACGCTTGATCTTATCAAAACGAGGGTTCTCAGATTCTGTTATTGATACTCTTGTTCAGGCCAGAAAGCCTGTAACTAGAAAAATTTACCACAAAATATGGAAAAAATATATCTGTTGGTGTGAATCTAAAGGATTCCCTTGGGACAAGGTAAAGATTCCTAAGATTCTATCCTTTCTTCAAGAAGGATTGGAGAAAGGATTATCTGCAAGTTCCTTGAAGGGACAGATTTCTGCCTTGTCTGTGTTACTCCACAAAAAGCTGGCAGCTGTGCCAGATGTTCAAGCCTTTCTTCAGGCTCTGGTTAGAATTAAGCCTGTTTACAAACCTTTGACTCCCCCTTGGAGTCTCAACTTAGTTCTTTCAGTTCTTCAGGGGGTTCCGTTTGAACCCTTACATTCCGTTGATATTAAGTTATTATCTTGGAAGGTTTTGTTTTTGGTTGCAATTTCTTCTGCCAGAAGAGTTTCAGAATTATCTGCTCTGCAGTGTTCTCCTCCTTATCTGGTGTTCCATGCAGATAAGGTGGTTTTACGTACTAAACCTGGTTTTCTTCCAAAGGTTGTTTCTAACAAAAACATTAACCAGGAGATAGTCGTGCCTTCTTTGTGTCCGAAACCAGTTTCGAAGAAGGAACGTTTGTTGCACAATTTGGATGTTGTTCGCGCTCTAAAATTCTATTTAGATGCTACAAAGGATTTTAGACAAACATCTTCCTTGTTTGTTGTTTATTCTGGTAAAAGGAGAGGTCAAAAAGCAACTTCTACCTCTCTCTCTTTTTGGATTAAAAGCATCATCAGATTGGCTTACGAGACTGCCGGACGGCAGCCTCCTGAAAGAATCACAGCTCATTCCACTAGGGCTGTGGCTTCCACATGGGCCTTCAAGAACGAGGCTTCTGTTGATCAGATATGTAGGGCAGCGACTTGGTCTTCACTGCACACTTTTACCAAATTTTACAAGTTTGATACTTTTGCTTCTTCTGAGGCTGTTTTTGGGAGAAAGGTTTTGCAAGCCGTGGTGCCTTCCATTTAGGTGACCTGATTTGCTCCCTCCCTTCATCCGTGTCCTAAAGCTTTGGTATTGGTTCCCACAAGTAAGGATGACGCCGTGGACCGGACACACCTATGTTGGAGAAAACAGAATTTATGTTTACCTGATAAATTACTTTCTCCAACGGTGTGTCCGGTCCACGGCCCGCCCTGGTTTTTTAATCAGGTCTGATAATTTATTTTCTTTAACTACAGTCACCACGGTATCATATGGTTTCTCCTATGCAAATATTCCTCCTTAATGTCGGTCGAATGACTGGGGTAGGCGGAGCCTAGGAGGGATCATGTGACCAGCTTTGCTGGGCTCTTTGCCATTTCCTGTTGGGGAAGAGAATATCCCACAAGTAAGGATGACGCCGTGGACCGGACACACCGTTGGAGAAAGTAATTTATCAGGTAAACATAAATTCTGTTTTCCGTACCATAGTCTCTCCCTTGTTACTTCATTAGACCCACATTCACTCTGTAGTGCTAGCCTGGCCCGCTGAAAGCTTAATGGGCCACTAGCAGAGCATATTTCAGTAGATGGGAGGGAGGATGAGCTGACTGAAGCCTGCAGCATAGCCACGCAATCTGACAAATGATGATCTAGACGTGCGCACATATCTTGCAGCAGCGATGTAATTAGTCTCAAAGTGATTCTATGGCGCGCTGCGTTGTGAAAGTCCGCCATGTTAATGTATCGGCTTATAGCGATCCAAAATAGAGGCCGTAGTGGTCTGTAGACTGTAAATTTTAGGCGTCTGGATCTCCTTAAGTCATAAATCTCTGTAGTGGAACACTGTTCTGACAGTGAGGTATAATGTATGCCGATGCTCAGCTAGCTAACTGGAACTGATCTCGTAAACATTATCCAGGCCCCATCGATCAATATCTTCTTATGGAGATTATAAGTTATATTTGGCTCCAAATATTAAACACAGGTGTCGACCCACCCTTCACTGTCTAACAACAAAGAGGGTAAACTGCTAGTGAAGTCATTTTGGCATTTTTGGTTATTTTAAATGTAGTCTGTAGCTGGAGCCCAAGACAGATGCGACTGTTCTCCTCGGCAGTTGGCTCCGCCCCCCAATTTCCAAGATTCTAAAGGAGTGCTTGTTTGTTCTGCTGGTGGCTCCAGCATGGCCTCACAGGTTTTGGTATGCAGATCTTGTCCGGATGGCCACTTGCCAACCGTGGACTCTTCCGTTAAGACCAGACCTCCTATCACAAGGTCCTTTTTTCCATCAGGATCTCAAATCCTTAAATTTGAAGGTATGGAGATTGAACGCTTGATTCTCAGTCATAGAGGTTTCTCTGACTCTCTGATTAATACTATTATACAGGCTCGTAAATCTGTATCTAGGAAGATATATTATCGAGTCTGGAAGATTTACATTTCTTGGTGTTTTTCTCATCTTTTTTCTTGGCATTCTTTTAGAATTCCTAGAATTTTACAGTTTCTTCAGGATGGTTTGGATAAAGGTTTGTCTGCAAGTTCCTTGAAAGGACAAATCTCTGCTCTTTCTGTTCTTTTTCACAGAAAGATTGCTAGTCTTCCTGATATTCATTGTTTTGTACAAGCTTTGGTTCGTATAAAACCTGTTATTAAGTCAATTTCTCCTCCTTGAAGTTTGAATTTGGTTCTGGGGGCTCTTCAAGCTCCTCCGTTTGAACCTATGCATTCGCTGGACATTAAATTACTTTCTTGGAAAGTTTTGTTTCTTTTGGCCATCTCTTCTGCTAGAAGAGTTTCTGATTTATCTGCTCTTTCTTGTGAGTCTCCTTTTCTGATTTTTCATCAGGATAAGGCGGTGTTGCGAACTTCTTTTGAATTTTTACCTAAGGTTGTGAATTCTAACAACATTAGTAGAGAAATTGTGGTTCCTTCATTGTGTCCTAATCCTAAGAATTCTAAGGAAAGATCGTTGCATTCTTTGGATGTAGTTAGAGCTTTGAAATATTATGTTGAAGCTACTAAAAATTTCCGTAAGACTTCTAGTCTATTTGTTATCTTTTCTGGTTCTAGGAAAGGTCAGAAGGCCTCTGCCATTTCTTTGGCTTCTTGGTTAAAGTCTTTGATTCATCATGCTTATGTCGAGTCGGGTAAAACTCTGCCTCAAAGGATTACAGCTCATTCTACTATGTCAGTTTCTACTTCCTGGGCGTTTAGGAATGAAGCTTCGGTTGATCAGATTTGCAAAGCAGCATCCTGGTCTTTGCATACTTTTACTAAATTCTACCATTTTTGAGGTGTTTTCTTCTTCTGAAGCAGTTTTTGGTAGAAAAGTACTTCAGGCAGCTGTTTCAGTTTGATTCTTCTGCTTATAATTTCAGTTTTTTTCATTATAAGATTTAAACTTTATTTTGGGTGTGGATTATTTTCAGCGGAATTGGCTGTCTTTATTTTATCCCTCCCTCTCTAGTGACTCTTGCGTGGAAGATCCACATCTTGGGTATTCATTATCCCATACGTCACTAGCTCATGGACTCTTGCTAATTACATGAAAGAAAACATAATTTATGTAAGAACTTGCCTGATAAATTCATTTCTTTCATATTCGCAAGAGTCCATGAGGCCCACCCTTTTTTGTGGTGGTTATGATTTTTTTGTATAGAGCACAATTATTCCAATTCCTTATTTTTTATGCTTTTGTACTTTTGTCTTATCACCCCACTTCTTGGCTATGCGTTAAACTGATTTGTGGGTGTGGTAAGGGGTGTATTTATAGGCATTTTGAGGTTTGGGAAACTTTGCCCCTCCTGGTAGGAATGTATATCCCATACGTCACTAGCTCATGGACTCTTGCTAATTACATGAAAGAAATGAATTTATCAGGTAAGTTCTTACATAAATTATGTTTTCATATTTTTCACTCTGATAAGTTAGTTCTGCGGACTGTCTTGGGTTTTCTTCCCAAGGTTGTTTCTGATAAGAATATTAATTAAGAGATTGTTGTTCCTTCTTTTTGTCCTAATCCTTCTTCTCATAAGGAGCGTTTGTTGCACAACCTGGATGTGGTTCATCCATTGAAATATTATTTGCAGGTGACTAAGGATTTTCGGCAGTCTTCTTCTTTATTTGTTGTCTTTTCTGGGAAGCGTAAGGGTAAGAAAGCTATGGCTACTTTTCTTTCTTGTTGGTTGAGGAGTGTTATTCGCTTGGCATATGAGACTGCTGGTCAGCAGCCTCCTGAGAGAATCACGGCTCATTCCACGTGGGCTGTTGCATCTTCTTTGGCTTTCAAATATGGAGCTTCGTCGCAGCCTTGCAAAGCTGATCTACGGGTCATCTTTGCATACTTTTTCTAAATTTTAAAAATTTGATACTTTTGCTTCAGCAGAGGCTTCTTTTGGGAGAAAGGTTCTTCAAGCAGTGGTGCCTTCTGTTTAGGTTAACTGTCTTGTCCCTCCCATATCATCCGTGTCCTCTAGCTTAGGTATTGATTCCCAACAGTAATTAAGATGATCTGTGAACTCGCCGTGTCATTAGAAAGAAAACATTTATTCTTACCTGATAAATGTATTTATTTCTTCACACACTGTTTTTCAGACAGTTTGCTTTTCTATAAACTTCAGGCACCTCTGCACCAATGATTACTTCCTTTCTCCTTTCCCTTTGGTTCAATGACTGGGGACTGTGGGTAGGGGGAGTGGTATTTAACAGCTTTTGCTGTGGTGCTCTTTGCCGCCTCCTGCAGGAGTGATATTCCCAACAGTAATTAAGATGATCCGTGGACTCACTGTGTCAAGAAATAAATTTATCAGGTAATAATAAAAAATTTTTTTATTTTAAAATGGTATGTTTGGGAAACAGATATCAGTTAATATCTAAGAGATCTGTAAATGTAAAGTTCTGCCACAAACATTTTAACTAACAAGCTTCTGTGTTAAAAAGTCAAAGGTCTCCATTTAATTCTAAATAGTAGCAGCCTAAAAAACATTTCATTCCCAGAGATGGAAGTCACATAAGCTATCCAGAAACAGGGCTACAGAGGGTTCTTCTCTCAGCAATAGACAACCGCTCACCACATTTGGGTAATTTTAAGAGACTATTTGTAAAGGCTACTCCATCAAATCAAATGATTTCCCACTTCCTCTTTCTCAAATCCAGTTTTCCTGAAAGACAAGTGAAACGGGGAGTTTACCAGCATTTTGCAAAACAAGGCATGGATTTTATTCACATCTGAATAATAAAAATACATTTTAAAAAACTGGAGACCTTAAATAAAAAGAAATTAAAGATGGAATCTTTCTCAACAAGGGTAAATCTTATTTGTACAATAGAAAAGAGAAGTGGTGTGAGTGCTAGCTTAAAAGTGTTTAGCTATCAAAAATGATCAAATAGTGTGTAAAAAAGAAAAGTCTGTGGAACAGTAGCGCTCCTAAGAAACGGAGATTACCATACAAAAAGTTACAACTTGTGATAAAATAAATATATATATATATATATATATATATATATATATATATATATACATATATACATACATATACACACACACACACACACACACATATATATATATATATATATATATATATATATATATATATATATATATATAATAGGAATATATAAAATGATATTCCTATAAAAATAAATAATTAATAAATAATATACAGGGAGTGCAGAATTATTAGGCAAGTTGTATTTTTGAGGATTAATTTTATTATTGAACAACAACCATGTTCTCAATGAACCCAAAAAACTCATTAATTTCAAAGCTGAATAGTTTTGGAAGTAGTTTTTAGTTTGTTTTTAGTTATAGCTATTTTAGGGGGATATCTGTGTGTGCAGGTGACTATTACTGTGCATAATTATTAGGCAACTTAACAAAAAACAAATATATACCCATTTCAATGATTTATTTTTACCAGTGAAACCAATATAACATCTCAACATTCACAAATATACATTTCTGACATTCAAAAACAAAACAAAAACAAATCAGTGACCAATATAGCCACCTTTCTTTGCAAGGACACTCAAAAGCCTGCCATCCATGGATTCTGTCAGTGTTTTGATCTGTTCACCATCAACATTGCGTGCAGCAGCAACCACAGCCTCCCAGACACTGTTCAGAGAGGTGTACTGTTTTCCCTCCTTGTAAATCTCACATTTGATGATGGACCACAGGTTCTCAATGGGGTTCAGATCAGGTGAACAAGGAGGCCATGTCATTAGATTTTCTTCTTTTATACCCTTTCTTGCCAGCCACGCTGTGGAGTACTTGGACGCGTGTGATGGAGCATTGTCCTGCATGAAAATCATGTTTTTCTTGAAGGATGCAGACTTCTTCCTGTACCACTGCTTGAAGAAGGTGTCTTCCAGAAACTGGCAGTAGGACTGGGAGTTGAGCTTGACTCCATCCTCAACCGAAAAGGCCCCACAAGCTCATCTTTGATGATACCAGCCCAAACCAGTACTCCACCTCCACCTTGCTGGCGTCTGAGTCGGACTGGAGCTCTCTGCCCTTTACCAATCCAGCCACGGGCCTATCCATCTGGCCCATCAAGACTCACTCTCATTTCATCAGTCCATAAAACCTTAGAAAAATCAGTCTTGAGATATTTCTTGGCCCAGTCTTGACGTTTCAGCTTGTGTGTCTTGTTCAGTGGTGGTCGTCTTTCAGCCTTTCTTACCTTGGCCATGTCTCTGAGTATTGCACACCTTGTGCTTTTGGGCACTCCAGTGATGTTGCAGCTCTGAAATATGGCCAAACTGGTGGCAAGTGGCATCTTGGCAGCTGCACGCTTGACTTTTCTCAATTCATGGGCAGTTATTTTGCGCCTTGGTTTTTCCACACGCTTCTTGCGACCCTGTTGACTATTTTGAATGAAATGCTTGATTGTTCGGTGATCACGCTTCAGAAGCTTTGCAATTTTAAGAGTGCTGCATCCCTCTGCAAGATATCTCACTATTTTTGACTTTTCTGAGCCTGTCAAGTCCTTCTTTTGACCCATTTTGCCAAAGGAAAGGAAGTTGCCTAATAATTATGCACACCTGATATAGGGTGTTGATGTCATTAGACCACACCCCTTCTCATTACAGAGATGCACATCACCTAATATGCTTAATTGGTAGTAGGCTTTCGAGCCTATACAGCTTGGAGTAAGACAACATGCATAAAGAGGATGATGTGGTCAAAATACTCATTTGCCTAATAATTCTGCACTCCCTGTATATGGATCCTGGGATTGGATACAAAGTGTGACTAAAAAGTGGGTTAAAGTGCTCAGAAAGCCAATCTAAACACACCCAAAAAAGAAAAAATATATTATCTATAAGTATAGTTATACTTTATCTTAATGACAAATATATATCTGATGTATGGATGTGACAAAATGCGCAAAACTATTATACATAAATCAAATATATCAAATTTATTGGAAAATTACCATTGCTAATATATCATACTAGAAAGGAATTATAAAAATTATATATATTAAGTTAGATGCCAGCATCAAAATTATAAAAAGGGTATAAAAAGGCTATATCCATATATAACATTCCTATATATGCGTCTATATAGTTATATATCAGAACACTAAATGTGCTATTGATATGGGACAATATAGAATCAAAAGGTTACGCTTTAAACAAATAGATATACATATGAGCCGCCCACTCTCTTAGCACTAGAGAGTGTATTAGAGCTTGTAGTTCGTAGGCTTATAGTGTTCTTGCATAGAATATTGAGGAAAGTGAGTTGGTGAAGCGGTTATTTTCAGCTGTGCACAGCTTAAACACTAAAAACTCACAGTTCTCCGATACACGGAAGAGTATTTCAGTTTTTTAGGAGCTCCGATTGAATGATGTCAGACCTCTTCCGGTCCAATCCGTATGCACTGTGGATTTCTCACCCAATGGGGGGATTTCAATACCGGAGACCTTGCCGATTCCAAATTGCAGTATCAAACTTCAAAGTGTTTGTTCCGTTTAGAAGAGAGAATGTATCATTCTCTTTTGTGTTTGGGAATCTGCAACAATCTCTTTGTTATGGTATCATTGATCCGGAGTCTTAAAATGCAAAAGGGGCCCTATCCAGGTTAGGCAAATATTATAAGTTGAACACTTAGACAGGAATTATACATATGGTTTGTATTTCCAAGGATAAAACACAAACGATGTACCTGCAATGTGTTATAGAAAGAAGGAAGGCCAAGCAACACAGGAAATTATTTATATGCCCAAAAAAACGATAAAATCAAAATTTAGGGATGAACCTGCTTGTTGCAAGTATATAGCCTATTTTAATAAAATCAATAAACAAGTTCTACGCGTTTCGGTAGTCAAAAGCTACCTTTATCAAGATATCAAATCTTATTTGTAGCAAGATTTGTGGTAAAAATTTAAATGCATGTAATATATTTTCTACAAGATCATGGATGGCTAATCACAGCAGGGAATTCTTCTTTGTGGAGCTGAATATGGATCACTATTTATTCAGTCCACCAGGATCCGGCAACCCTATACCACCTCCAAGGACATCTTAAAGAAAAATACATCTTTCTGAAAAACTAATTAATATGATAGAATTTACTAGTTATATCTATCTCTTGCATGATTTCTGTATTCTATCAAGTTAATCAGTATTACTTCAGACGTGAAGAAGAAAGGAAAGTTGAAAGTGTGTTTTCTAAAAATGCATTGCTAGCACAATGAATAGTTATTGCTACTTTCAATACTCTTGCTAATTTAGCTTCTGAATCTCTAAATAACATGACCTTCCAGTGTGTTATGTTTATCACAGTATAGCACATCTAATACAGAGGGTTTGTTTCAGCTCTATGCAAAAAAAAAACACTTGTGAATGAATAGCATGTTTACACAATCATATATGATGTGACCAGTAGTTCTTGGCCTAAACAAAATTAAAATGAATATACAGTACACATTGCTTACTTGAAAGCATAATAAAAACACGGGTCAAGTGCTTAATATAAGGAAAAGATATAATTGAATACTGTGTAACTAAAATGCTGTGTATATACTTACTTACACACACACACATCCACACAAAACACCTAGAAGCCAGCAGCACAGTTTTCAGTGACTTAGGCAGTGAACCCCAGAACACAACACATAGAACCTCTGACACTCTCTTGCAAGCACACAGATTTAAAGCAAAATGGAAGCGTTAGTTACAGCTTTTGGCCAAATGGTGGTCATCTTCCTCCCTGGGTCCCTAACCTACAGCCACACAATGCATGCCTTCAACAAACCACACTAAGACACAAACAATGGTGCACTATCCTAGATACATACAAAACACTGAAATGGACTGCGCTCTCTATTTATTTATTTTTATATATATATATATATATGGCTTGCTTGTCTTTATACGTTTCTCATGTTTTGCTTTTGTTGAATATCAGTAGTTCTGTTCTTTGTGTTTAAAGAGTTGCAATAATTTCTCAGGAAATTGGACATCCTACCACATTTTAATTTACATATAAGACATAATAAGGATGAGTTAACTTAACAATATAAAACAGCCTTTTCTCCGACATTTCAATGGTCAAGGCCGTTGAATTGCAAAAATTCCACAATCCATTTGAAAATTTGTTTTCTGATGGGTTAGAATGGCTTTTGGATTTGAGAAACCATGTGAAAACCTGAACGTAATATTATCGCGATCTGTTCTAATATACCACTGTAAATATCTTCAAAGCTACTTAAAGTGTCAGTGAAGTCAAAATTAAGCTTCCATGTTTCAGATAGGGCATTCAGTTTTAAACAACTTTACAATTTAATTTTATCACCAAATTTTCTTTGTTCTCTTATTCTCTTTTGAAATCTACATCTAGGTGGCTCAAACCGATTTCTAAGCCGTTGAACGCCATCTCATCTGCATTTTGAAAGTTTTTCACAGTTAAACGGTGCTAGTTCATTTGTGCCCTGTAGATAACATTGTTCTCACTCCTGTAGAGTTATTTATAATTTATGAGTCCGCACTGATTGTCTAAAATGCAAGTCTGTCAAAAGAACTGAGATAAGGTGGCAGTCTGCAGAGGCTTTAGATACAAGGTAATCAGAGGTAAAAAAAAGTGTATTAATGTTGGTTATACAAAACTGGGGAATTTGGTAATAAAGGGATTACCTATCTTTTTAAACAATAACAATTTTCAAGTAGACTGTCCCTTTATTGGATTCTTTTCAAATTTAAAATGATTTTAAACCAAATTCTATTCAATAGGTATAACAAATTTTAGTTTGTTCGGTTATTAACCTTTGAAAAATGGAAATCAATCTTCTAATGCAGTGTTGTATTAACAGATGTGATGTGCTCAAAATCACTTAATCATTTCATTATTTGCTGTGGGAAAAAAAAAACTTTACTATAAATGCTGCTTTTTAAAGTAAATTTCTTTTATCTTTATCTGGTTAACTTCAAATGTCAAAGTTATAATACTTTTTCTCCACCTGACTGGTAAACTGTAGTGATGTATTTCTACTGTGTTGTGTGTTTATATTTGTGTGTCTGGTTTATATATAATTGTGTTTATGTAATGTATACATATTTTATATGCTTTTTTTTAGTCATTGTTTGGCAATTTCCATTTTTTTGTATTAAAGGTATATGAAACATAATTTTTTTTCTTTCATGATTCAAGTAGTGCATGCACTTTTAAGCAACTTTATAATTTACGCCTATTATCAATTTTTCGTTGTTCTTTTGGTATCTTTATTTGAAAAAGCAGGAATGTATGTTTAGGAGCCAGCCCATTTTTGGGGGTTTAGCACCCTGGGTAGCACTTGCTAATTGGTAGATCAGCAAGTGCTACCCAAGTGCTGAACCAAAAATGGTCCGGCTCCTAAACTTACATTTCTACTTTTCAAATAGATACCAAGCTATCAAAGAAACGTAATAGGAGTCATTGCAATATATTAACTTCGACAAAGCCTTTCTACGTATGATTTGTTTTTCATTTTTCTTTCTTTGTGTAACAAATTATCATGAATTCTTAGATACAGCTTTAAAGAAAATAATTTTTTTTTTTATTTTTTTTTTTAGGCCAAACTGTTTTCAAATTGTGGTTCAGCACTTTAGTGAAGAGCATTACATTTTTTACTTTGCTGGGGAAACTCCAGAACAAGCAGAGGTTAGTACGGTGATGAAACGGCATCAATATGTTTGTTGTCCAGGTGAGAGACTTTTGTATAGACCTATACTAGTAAAAACTATTTGGAGAAATAAATTGACAGTAAAACAGAGGAAAGTTGCTTCAGAACAAAAGAAGCCATTTAAAAGTTTTCTCCAACATTGGTGTGTCAGGTCCACGGCGTCATCCATAACTTGTGGGAATATTCTCTTCCCCAACAGGAAATGGCAAAGAGCACAGCAAAAGCTGTCCATATAGTCCCTCCTATTCTCCGCCCACCCCAGTCATTCTCTTTGCCGCTGAACAAGCAGCATCTCCACGGAGATGGTGAAGAGTATGTGGTGTTTAGTTGTAGTTTTTTATTCTACTATCAAGAGTTTATTTTAAAATAGTGCTGGTATGTACTATTTACTCTGAAACAGAAAAAGATGAAGAGTTCTGTTTGTGAGAGGGATATGATTTTAGCAGCAGTAACTAAAATCGTTTGCTGTTTCCACATAGGACTGTTGAGATGAGATAACTTCAGTTGGGGGAAACAGTTGGCAGACTTTTCTGCTTAAGGTATGACTACTCATATTTCTAACAAGACTGAGTAATGCTGGAAGGCTGTCATTTTCCCCATCATGGGGACCGGTAAGCCATTTTCTTAGTCGCAAACAGAATAAAGGGCTTAATATGGGCTATAAAACTGGTAGACACTTTTATGGGCTAGATCGATTGCTTTATTTGGGCATTTTATACAGCTTGATGTTGAAATTCACACTTTATAACTTTGGGGAACGTTTTTTTACGTCAGGCACTTGTTAGACACCTTCCCAGTCAGGAAGGGCCTTCTATGTAGTAGGCAGAGCCTCATTTTCGCGCCATTACTGCGCAGTTACTTTTGAGAGCTGGACATGCAGCTGCATGTGTGTGGGTCTGGAAGTAGTTGAAAAGGTTCCTAGAAGGCTTCATTTGGTATCGTATACCCCCCTGGGTTTGGTAAAGTCGCAGCAAAGGCTGTAGCTGGGACTGTAGAGGGGTTAAAACTGTAAACGGCTCCGGTTTCATCATTTTAAGGGTTAAAGGTCTGAAATTTGGGGTGCAATGCTTAGAATGCTTTAAGACACTTCATAGTTTTTCACATATTCAGTAAAAAAGTGTGCCCTGTTTAAAATTTAAAGAGACAGTAACGGTTTTGTTTTAAAACGGTTTTTGTATTTTATTGACAAGTTTAAGCCTGTTTAACATGTCTGTGCCTTCAGATAAACTATGTTCTGTATGTATGGAAGCCAATGTGTCTCCCCCTTCAAAATTGTGTGATAATTGTGCCATAGCGTTCAAACAAAGTAAGGACAGTACTGCCACAGATAGTAAAGTTGCCCAAGATGATTCATCAGATGAAGGGAGTAGACATAGTTCTACATCATCTCCTTCTGTGTCTACACCAGTTTTGCCCACGCAGGAGACCCCTAGTACTTCTAGCGCGCCAATGCTTGTTACTATGCAACAATTGACGGCAGTAATGGATAACTCCATAGCAAATATTTTATCCAAAATGCCTGCATTTCAGAGAAAGCGCGATTGCTCTGTTTTAAACACTGTAGAGCAGGAGGGCGCTGATGATAATTGTTCTGTCATACCCTCACACCAATCTGAAGGGGCCATGAGGGAGGTTTTGTCAGATGGGGAAATTTCTGATTCAGGTAGAATTTCTCAACAGGCAGAACCTGATGTTGTGACATTTAAATTTAAATTAGAGCATCTCCGCGCACTGCTTAAGGAGGTGCTATCTACTCTGGATGATTGTGACAACCTGGTCATTCCAGAAAAATTGTGCAAGATCGACAAGTTCCTAGAGGTTCCGGTGCACCCCGACGCTTTTCCTATACCCAAGCGGGTGGCGGACATAGTGAATAAGGAGTGGGAGAAGCCCGGCATACCTTTTGTCCCCCCTCCTATATTTAAGAAATTATTTCCTATGGTCGACCCCAGAAAGGACTTATGGCAGACAGTCCCTAAGGTCGAGGGGGCAGTTTCTACACTAGCTAAGCGCACTACTATTCCTATCGAGGATAATTGTGCTTTCAAAGATCCTATGGATAAAAAATTGGAGGGTTTGCTTAAAAAGATTTTTTGTACAGCAAGGTTACCTCCTGCAACCTATTTCGTGCATTATTCCTGTCACTACAGCAGCGTGGTTCTGGTTCGAGGAACTAGAAAAGTTGCTCAGTAGAGAGACTCCGTATGAAGAGGTTATGGACAGAATTCACGCACTTAAGTTAGCTAATTCCTTTATTTTAGATGCCGCTTTGCAGTTAGCTAGATTAGCGGCGAAAAATTCAGGGTTTGCAATTGTGGCGCGCAGAGCGCTCTGGCTAAAGTCTTGGTCAGCGGATGTATCTTCCAAGACAAAATTGCTTAATATCCCTTTCAAGGGTAAAACCCTTTTTGGGCCAGAATTGAAAGAGATTATCTCAGACATCACTGGGGGTAAGGGCCACGCCCTCCCACAAGATAGGCCTTTCAAGGCCAAGAATAAGTCTAATTTTCGTTGCTTTCGCAATTTCAGGAATGGACCGGCCTCCAACTCTGCAGCCTCTAGACAAGAGGGTAATGCTTCGCAAACCAAACCAGCTTGGAAACCGATGCAAGGCTGGAACAATGGTAAGCAGGCCAAGAAGCCTGCTGCTGCTACCAAAACAGCATGAAGGAGTAGCCCCCGATCCGGGACCGGATCTAGTAGGGGGCAGACTCTCTCTCTTCGCTCAGGCTTGGGCAAGAGATGTTCAGGATCCCTGGCCACTAGAAATAGTTTCTCAGGGTTATCTTCTGGAATTCAAGGAACTACCCCCAAGGGGAAGGTTCCACATGTCTCACTTATCTTCAAACCAAATAAAGAGACAGGCATTCTTACATTGTGTAGAAGACCTGTTAAAAATGGGAGTGATACACCCAGTTCCAACTGTGGAACAAGGAATGGGGTTTTACTCAAATCTGTTTGTAGTTCCCAAAAAAGAGGGAACTTTCAGACCAATTCTGGATTTAAAGATTCTAAACAAATTTCTCAGAGTGCCATCGTTCAAAATGGAAACTATTCGAACGATTTTACCTTCAATCCAGGAGGGTCAATTTATGACTACCGTGGATCTAAAGGATGCGTATCTACATATTCCTATCCACAAAGATCATCATCAGTTCCTAAGGTTCGCCTTTCTGGACAAACATTACCAGTTTGTGGCTCTCCCATTCGGGCTAGCCACTGCTCCAAGGATTTTCACAAAGGTACTCGGGTCCTTTCTAGCGGTTCTAAGACCAAGGGGCATTGCAGTGGCACCTTACTTGGACGACATTCTGATACAAGCGTCGTCTCTTTCAAAGGCAAAGGCTCACACAGACATCGTTCTGGCCTTTCTCAGATCTCACGGGTGGAAGGTGAACATAGAAAAGAGTTCCCTGTCTCAGTCGACAAGAGTTCCTTTCTTGGGGACAATAATAGATTCTTTAGAAATGAAGATTTTCCTGACAGATGTCAGAAAGTCAAAACTTCTAAACGCTTGTCAAGTTCTTCACTCTGTTCCACGACCTTCCATAGCTCAGTGCATGGAAGTAGTAGTGTTGATGGTTGCAGCAATGGACATAGTTCCTTTTGCGCGAATTCATCTAAGACCATTACAACTGTGCATGCTGAAACAGTGGAATAGGGACTATACAGACTTGTCTCCAGCGAGTCAAGTAGATCAGAAGACCAGAGACTCACTCGGTTGGTGGCTAACCCAGGATCACCTGTCCCAGGGAATGAGCTTCCGCAGACCAGAGTGGGTCATCGACACGACCGTCGCCATTCTAGTGGGCTGGGGCGCGGTCTGGGACTCCCTGAAAGCTCAGGGTCTATGGTCTCGGGAAGAGTCTCTTCTCCTGATAAACATTCTGGAACTGAGAGCGATATTCAATACTCTCAGGGCTTGGCCTCAACTAGCAAAGGCCAGATTCATAAGATTCCTATCAGACAACATGACGACTGTTGCTTACATCAACCATCAGGGGGGAACAAGGAGTTCCCTGGCGATGAGAGAAGTGACCAAAATTATAAAATGGGCGGAGGATCACTCCTGCCACCTATCTGCAATCCACATCCCAGGAGTGGAAAACTGGGAGGCGGATTATCTGAGTCGTCAGACATTCCATCCGGGGGAGTGGGAACTCCACCCGGAGATATTTGCCCAGTTGACTCAATTATGGGGCATTCCAGACATGGATCTGATGGCGTCTTGTCAGAACTTCAAGGTTCCTTGCTACGGGTCCAGATCCAGGGATCCCAAGGCGACTCTAGTGGATGCATTAGTAGCGCCTTGGGCCTTCAATCTAGCTTATGTGTTTCCACCGTTTCCTCTCATTCCCAGGCTGGTAGCCAGGATCAAACAGGAGAGGGCCTCGGTGATCTTGATAGCTCCTGCGTGGCCACGCAGGACTTGGTATGCAGACCTGGTGAATATGTCATCGGCTCCACCATGGAAGCTACCTTTGAAACAGGATCTTCTAATACAGGGTCCATTCGAACATCCAAATCTAGTTTCCCTCCAGCTGACGGCTTGGAAATTGAACGCTTGATTTTATCTAAGCGTGGATTTTCGGATTCTGTGATAGATACTCTGGTACAAGCCAGAAAACCTGTAACTAGAAAAATTTACCATAAAATATGGAAAAGATATATCTGTTGGTGTGAATCCAAGGGATTCTCATGGAGTAAGATCAAAATTCCTAGGATCCTTTCTTTTCTTAAAGAAGTTTTGGATAAGGGATTATCAGCGAGTTCTCTAAAGGGACAGATTTCTGCTTTATCTGTCTTGTTACACAAACGACTGGCAGCTGTGCCAGATGTTCAAGCTTTTGTTCAGGCTTTGGTCAGGATCAAGCCTGTTTACAGACCTTTGACTCCTCCCTGGAGTCTGAACTTAGTTCTTTCAGTTCTTCAAGGGGTTCCGTTTGAACCTCTACATTCCATAGATATCAAGATCTTATCTTGGAAAGTTCTGTTTTTGGTTGCTATTTCTTCTGCTAGAAGAGTTTCTGAGTTATCTGCTCTGCAGTGTAATCCGCCCTATCTGGTGTTCCATTCAGATAAGGTTGTTTTGCGTACTAAACCTGGTTTCCTTCCAAAGGTTGTTTCCAACAAGAATATTAACCAGGAAATAGTTGTGCCTTCTTTGTGTCCGAATCCAGTTTCAAAGAAGGAACGTTTGTTACACAATTTAGATGTAGTTCGTGCTTTAAAGTTCTATTTAGAAGCAACAAAGGATTTCAGACAAACGTCTTCTCTGTTTGTCGTTTATTCGGGCAAGAGGAGAGGTCAAAAAGCTACTGCTACCTCTCTTTCCTTTTGGCTGAAAAGCATCATCCGATTGGCTTATGAGACTGCCGGACGGCAGCCTCCCGAACGCATCACAGCTCACTCTACTAGGGCTGTGGCTTCCACATGGGCCTTCAAGAATGAGGCTTCTGTTGATCAGATATGTAAGGCAGCGACTTGGTCTTCCCTGCACACTTTTGCCAAATTCTACAAATTTGATACTTTTGCTTCTTCGGAGGCTATTTTTGGGAGAAAGGTTTTGCAAGCCGTGGTGCCTTCCGTTTAGGTAACCTGATTGGCTCCCTCCCTTCATCCGTGTCCTAAAGCTTTGGTATTGGTTCCCACAAGTTATGGATGACGCCGTGGACCGGACACACCAATGTTGGAGAAAACAGAATTTATGCTTACCTGATAAATTACTTTCTCCAACGGTGTGTCCGGTCCACGGCCCGCCCTGGTTTTTTAATCAGGTTTGATGAATTTCTTTCTTTAACTACAGTCACCACGGCACCCTATGGTTTCTCCTGTTTTTCTCCTGTCCGTCGGTCGAATGACTGGGGTGGGCGGAGCCTAGGAGGGACTATATGGACAGCTTTTGCGGTGCTCTTTGCCATTTCCTGTTGGGGAACAGAATATTCCCACAAGTTATGGATGACGCCGTGGACCGGACACACCGTTGGAGAAAGTAATTTATCAGGTAAGCATAAATTCTGTTTTTAGGTCATTAAGATCCATGAAATAGTTGCTTGCAACTGTATGTAAAATGAATGACTAAAAAATGTGTACTTTATAATAAGGTACAAATTATTCCAGGCAATTAGGTTAATAGTAAACCAACTTCTCTGAGAAAGATACAATCTTTAATAGGAATTCCCAGTCGTCCTACTCTTTATGGTGTTTTGATCTAATTGTAGTTCTTTTTTTACCGTTTCTCTTGCTAGTGAGATCATTTATCTTTCCAATGTATATAGTTCTGACCCAGGATTGCACTTCATGTGCCAGCCACCCTCTTCCCCTTAAAAGTGCACCTGAAATGTAATCTTCTTGCATTGAGCACAGTATAAATAATCTTTTCACATGCCTTTTTTATTCTCTTCTCAAACTGCAAAGCTCTTTCTAGCAGGTAATTTATAATACAGGCCATACTTCCACTTTTTTGACCTCCAGATGGTGCTTTTATTTTCTTCATAAATGAAGAGTCCACAGCTGCATTCATTACTTTTAGGAATTCAGAACCTGGCAACCAGGGGGAGGCAAAGACACCCCAGCCAAAGGCTTAAATACCTCCCCCACTTCCCTCATCCCCCAGTCATTCTTTGCCTTTTGTCCCAGAAGGTTGGCAGAGAAGTGTCAGAAGTTTTTGATAGTCTCTTATAGAGGGTAGTACTCTTCAGCATGGGACTGGAGTTTTAAGTAGTCCTGTAAGCCTCTCAGTGAGAGCATGGGTGAAAAGAGTCCGGAGATGCAGGGGGAGTCTTTCTGCGAAACCATCCCGAATCATATTAACAGCTCCACAAGCAATCAGCGTTGACTAGTTTCGCTGTCTGCTTTCTGCTCTCAAGTCGATGCCAGAAGCGATGCTACTATCTGTCACACTTGAAGGGCCATGTTCCTGTTTCAAGGCGTAGATTTTGGTAAGATTGTTTCATATTTTATACATGTATGATAATGCAAGAAGACAGGGTCACAGTGTGACTCCTTTTATCTGTATAGAATCAAGGGTTAATATTTCCTGAGGGGGATTAGCGAACATGGGGGAATAATCTTATATGTTTATTTGATTTTATGTGAGATGTTATGGGCTCAAAGGCTGTTATGGAATATATAGGTTTTACATTTACTTTGGAAGCCATGCAGCTTACAAGCTTGACGTGCTTTTTCTCATAGCAGGGACAGTCCTGCATTGTGCACCATATGATTCTTCCCTCTTTCCTGACCGGGTGTCTATCAGAGAGGAGTCCTAACTCTCTGTACTGTCTGCGTCGTGGGAGGTGGTGAGCACCACAGTCATTGGGAAATAAAGGTGCAGTTTTTTTGAATAAAATGTTTTATTTTTATAGTTCTCCGGTTATTGCACTAGCGATAGAGAATTCTGTTACTTAGAGGCCATGCCCTCTATTCCTAAAGAGTAATTCCTGTTTATAATGTGAGGAGGCCTTACCGCCGCCTCAATTATGTTCCATAAGCCTTCCTAATGTGATAATATCAAACATGTTTGATACCACTGAGCCGTCCACCTCTGAGGAATTGTCGTCCAGTGAGGTGCTTACCCAACATGCTTATCTCTCTACACATGCAGTTTCCCGTAGCATTGCTGATCCTCCATCTGGAGGGGGCCATTTTTCACTAGATGTTACTGCACAGCTCAGACGGCGGTGTCTGTGGCCTTTAATGCTTTAAATTGCCCTGCTAAGTTCAAGCGAAAGGTTACGTATTGCACTCCTTCCCAGAGTACATCAGATAATTTATTGGATTTTACTCATAGGGTTATCAGAAGATGAAGTTCTTTCCCAAAACTTCAGCGTATGAACATTCTGGGTGTGAGTCTGCTGCCTCTAAACCTCCGGCTGCGGGGGAACCAGACTTTAGTTTTAGGAATTTGGGCTTTCTTCTAATGGTAGTTTTTTGGCAAATTCAGTGGTTCCAGAGGCCAAATTGCCTGAGAAACCTTTAATTCCTAAATTGAAAAGAGTTTGAGGACAGGGTGGTACCTTATTCCTTCCCTGCTCCTGTTAGATCGTGAACATATTAAGAATGAATGGGACTGGATTGTTCCTCTCTTTTACCTTTAACAAATCGCTCCCGGCCCTGGACTCTAAATGGAGTTGAGGTTCCGTCCCTTAAAGGGATGGCACCATCTTCACCCTTGCTAAACGTATTACTATCCCGGTTGAGGATAGCTTTTCGTTTTAAGAGCCCGTGGATAAAGGATGGAAACTCTGTTAAGACAGTTGTTTTCAACATACAGGATATTTCTCCTACATTGGTGTGTCCGGTCCACGGCTTCATCCTTACTTGTGGGATATTCTCTTCCCCTACAGGAAATGGCAAAGAGAGCACACAGCAAGAGCTGTCCATATAGTCCCCCCTCTTGCTCCGCCCCCCAGTCATTCTCTTTGCCTGCTCTGAACAAGTAGCATCTCCACGGGGATGGTAAAGAGTATGTGGTGTTAGTTGTAGTTTTATTTCTTCTATCAAGAGTTTATTTTAAAATAGTGCCGGTTTGTACTATTTACTCTACAACAGAAAGTGATGAAGAGTTCTGTTAAAAGAGGAGTATGATTTTAGCAACAGTAACTAAAATCCATTGCTGTTCCCACGCAGTACTGTTGAAACCAGAGAACTTCAGTTGGGGGGAACAGTTTGCAGACTTTTCTGCTCCAGGTATCACTAGTCTCTTTTCTAACAAGACATAGTAATGCTAGAAGACTGTCATTTTCCCTTATGGGATCGGTAAGCCATTTTCTTAGACTCATAACAGAATGAAGGCTTATAAATGGGCTCTATACTGGTTGACACTATTGTGGGCTAAATCGATTGATTTATATATTATTTATCTGACTTTTGGAGTGTTTTGTGACTTTGAAACACCTTTGGGAACGTTTTTATTACGCCTGGCAGTTGTTTAGACACCTAATCTAGTCAGGAAGGCCCCTTCACTCTGGTATGCAGAGGGAGGAGGCCTCATTTTTGTGCCTCAGTTGCGCAGTTACTTTTGGAAGCAGTGCATGCAGCTTCATGTGAGAGGGTCCTGTGGCCATAAAAACGATTTCAAGAAGGTTTATTTCTGTGTTGAATAACCCCCAAGGAAGGTAAAAGCTGCAGCAAAGGCTGTGGCAGGGACTGTAGTGGGTTTAAACTGGCAAATTAAACAATTAGCTCCGGTTTGCTCATTTAAGGGGTTAGAGAGAAATTTGGTGTGCAATACTTTCAAAGCATTAAGACACTAGGGTGCAAATTTTGTAAAGATCTGATATTTCCTTCATAGTTTTTCAAACATTCAGAAATAAAGTGTGCTCATTTTATTATTTAAAGAGACAGTAACGGTTTTGTTTAAAAACGGTTTTATTGCATTAATAGCCTGCCAAAGTCTGTCTAACATGTCTATACCTTCAGATAGCATATGTTCTGTGTGTATGGAGGCCAAGGTGGTTCCCCCTTTAAATGTATGTTCAAATTGTGCCATGGCGTCCAAACAAAGTAAGGACAGTACTGTCACATTTAATAAGGTTGCCCAAGATGATTCTTCAAATGAAGGTAGTGGGGATAGTTCATCATCCTCTCCTTCTCTGTCAACACCAGTTTTGCCCGCGCAGGCGACACCTAGTAAATCTAGCGCGCCAATGCTTGTTACTATGCAGCAATTAACTGCAGTAATGGATAATTCTATAGCAAATCTTTTATCCAAACTGCCAGCATTTCCCAGAAAGCGTGATTGCTCAGTTTTAAATACAGAGGATGAGCAAGTGGGCGCTGACGATAATTTATCTGTTATACCCTCACACCAGTCTGAATTGGCAGTGAGGGAGGGTCTGTCTGAGGGAGAAATTTCTGATTCAGGAAAAGTTTCTCAGCAAGCAGAACCTGATATCCTGGCATTTAAATTTAAGTTGGAACATCTCCGCGCCCTGCTTAAGGAGGTGCTAACTACTCTTGATGATTGTGACTCTTTGGTGATTCCAGAGAATTCCAGATTGTGCAAAATGGACAAATTCCTAGAGGTCCCTGTGCACGCTGATGCCTTTCCGATACCCAAGAGGGTGGCGGACATAGTGACCAAGGAGTGGGAGAAGCCAGGTATACCCTTTGTCCCACCTCCTATATTTAAGAAAATGTTCCCCATTGTCGACCCCAGAAGGGACGCATGGCAAACAGTCCCTAAGGTTGAGGGGGCAGTTTCTACGTTGGCCAAGCGCACAACTATTCCCATTGAGGACAGTTGTGCTTTCAAAGATCCTATGGATAAAAAATTGGAAGGATTGCTTAAAAAGATATTTGTTCAGCAAGGTTTCCTTCTCCAACCAATTTCGTGCATTATTCCTGTCACCACGGCGGCGTCTTTTTGGTTCGAGGAACTAGAAAATTCGCTCCATAAGGAGACTCCATATGAGGAAGTCATCGACAGAATTCCCGCACTAAAGTTGGCTAATTCCTTTATTTTAGATGCCGCTTTTCAATTGGCTAAATTAGCGGCGAAAAATTCAGGTTTTGCTATAGTGGCGCGCAGAGCTCTTTGGCTAAAATCTTGGTCGGCGGATGTGTCGTCCAAGACAAAACTGCTTAATATTCCTTTCAAGGGTAAGACCCTTTTTGGGCCCGAATTGAAGGAGATTATTTCAGACATCACTGGGGGAAAGGGCCATGCCCTCCCACAGGATAGGCCTTTCAAGGCTAAGAACAAATCTAATTTTCGTTCCTTTCGCAATTTCAGGAACGGACCGTCCCCTAACTCTGCAGCCTCTAGACAAGAGGGTAACGCTTCCCAGCCTAAACCAGTATGGAAACCAATGCAAGGCTGGAACAAGGGTAAACAGGCCAAGAAGCCTGCTGCTGCTACCAAGACAGCATGAAGGGGTACCCCCCGATCCGGGACCGGATCTAGTAGGGGGCAGACTTTCTCTCTTTGCTCAGGCTTGGGCAAGAGATGTTCCGGATCCCTGGGCACTAGAAATAGTCTCTCAGGGGTATTTTCTAGAGTTCAAGGAACTTCCTCCAAGGGGAAGGTTCCACATGTCTTGCTTATCTTCATACCAGATAAAGAGAGAGGCATTCTTAAATTGCGTAGGAGATCTATTAAAGATGGGAGTGATGCACCTAGTTCCAACAGCGGAACAAGGTCTGGGGTTTTACTCAAACCTGTTTGTAGTTCCCAAAAAAGAGGGAACTTTCAGGCCAATTCTGGATTTAAACTAGCGGTTCTAAGACCGAGGGGCATTGCGGTGGCACCTTACTTAGACGTCATCCTAATCCAAGCGTCGTCCCTTTCCAGATCAAGGGCTCGTACAGACATTGTATTAGCTTTTCTCAGGTCTCACGGGTGGAAGGTGAACATAGAAAAAAGTTCCCCGTCCCCAAGGGTTCCTTTTCTAGGAACAATAATAGATTCTGTAGAAATGAAGATTTTTCTGACAGAGGTCAGAAAGTTAAAGCTTCTAAACGCTTGTCAAGTTCTTCAATCTATTCCTCATCCTTCCATAGCTCAGTGCATGGAGGTAATAGGTTTAATGGTTGCAGCAATGGACGTGGTTCCTTTTGCTCGAATTCATCTAAGACCATTACAACTGTGCATGCTCAAACAGTGGAATGGGGATTATGCAGACTTGTCTCCTCAGATTCAAGTAGACAAGTTAACCAGAGACTCACTCCGTTGGTGGTTGACTCAAGATCACCTGTCTCAGGGAATGAGTTTCCGCAGACCAGAGTGGGTCATTGTCACGACCGACGCCAGTCTTTTAGGCTGGGGCGCGGTCTGGCACTCCCTGAAAGCTCAGGGTCTATGGTCTCGGGAAGAGTCTCTTCTCCCGATAAACATTCTGGAACTGAGAGCGATATTCATTGCGCTCCTGGCTTGGCCTCAACTAGCGAAGGCCAGATTCATAAGATTTCAGTCGGACAACATGACGACTGTAGCGTACATCAATCATCAGGGGGGAACAAAGAGTTCCTTGGCGATGAGAGAGGTATCTAAGATCATCAAATGGGCGGAGGATCACTCCTGCCATCTATCTGCAATTCACATCCCAGGAGTAGACAACTGGGAGGCGGATTATTTGAGTCGTCAGACTTTCCATCCGGGGGAGTGGGAACTCCACCCGGAGGTCTTTGCCCAGTTAACTCAACTATGGGGCATTCCAGACATGGATCTGATGGCGTCTCGTCAGAACTCCAAGGTTCCTCACTACGGGTCCAGATCCAGGGACCCCAAGGCGACACTAGTGGATGCATTGGTGGCGCCTTGGTCGTTCAATCTAGCTTATGTGTTTCCACCGTTTCCTCTCCTTCCCAGGCTTGTAGCCAGGATCAAACAGGAGAAGGCCTCTGTGATTCTGATAGCTCCTGCGTGGCTACGCAGGATTTGATATGCAGACCTGGTGAATATGTCATCGGCTCCACCATGGAAGCTACCTTTGAGACAGGATCTTCTAGTACAAGGTCCATTCGGACATCCAAATCTAGTCTCTCTGCAACTGACTGCTTGGAAATTGAACGCTTGATTTTATCTAAGCGTGGTTTTTCAGATTCAGTTATAGATACTCTGGTCCAAGCCAGAAAACCTGTGACTAGGAAAATTTGCCATAAGATATGGAAAAAATATATCTGTTGGTGCGAATCCAAGGGATTCTCTTGGAGTACAATTAAAATTCCTAGGATACTCTCCTTTCTCCAAGAGGGTTTGGATAAAGGGTTGTCAGCGAGTTCTCTAAAAGGACAGATATCTGCTCTGTCTGTTTTGTTGCACAAACGTCTGGCAGATGTACAAGCATTTGTACAGGCCTTAGTCAGAATCAAGCCTGTCTACAGACCCATGACTCCTCCATGGAGTCTAAACTTAGTTCTTTCAGTTCTTCAAGGGGTTCCGTTTGAACCTTTACATTCCATAGATATTAAGTTACTATCTTGGAAAGTTCTGTTTTTGGTTGCTATTTCTTCTGCTAGAAGAGTTTCTGAATTGTCTGCTTTGCAGTGTACTTCACCCTATCTGGTATTCTATACAGATAAGGTTGTTTTGCGTACCAAAGCTGGTTTTCTTCCAAAAGTGGTTTCCAACAGGAATATTAACCAGGAAATAGTTGTTCCTTCTCTGTGTCCGAATCCAGTTTCGAAGAAGGAACGTTTGTTACACAATTTAGATGTGGTCCGTGCTTTAAAATTCTATGTAGAAGCAACAAAGGATTTCAGACAGACTTCATCCTTGTTTGTCGTTTATTCTGGTAAGAGGAGAGGGCAGAAAGCTACTGCTACCTCTCTTTCTTTTTGGCTGAAAACCATCATCCGATTGGCTTATGAGACTGCCGGACGGCAGCCTCCTGAACGAATTACAGCTCACTCTACTAGAGCTGTGGCTTCCACATGGGCCTTCGAGAAAGAGGCTTCTGTTGATCAGATCTGTAAGGCAGCGACTTGGTCTTCTCTGCATACTTTTGCCAAATTTTACAAATTCGATACTTGTGCTTCTTCGGAGGCTATTTTTGGGAGAAAGGTTTTGCAAGCCGTGGTGCCTTCCGTTTAGGTAACCTGACTTGTTCCCTCCCTTCATCCGTGTCCTAAAGCTTTGGTATTGGTTCCCACAAGTAAGGATGAAGCCGTGGACCGGACACACCAATGTAGGAGAAAACAGAATGTATGCTTACCTCATAAATTTCTTTCTCCTACGGTGTGTCCGGTACACGGCCCGCCCTGGCTTTTTAGTCAGGTTTAAAAAATTTTTATTCCATACGCTACGTCACCACGGCACCCTATAGTTTCTCCTTTTTCTCCTAACCTTCGGTCGAATGACTGGGGGGCGGAGCCAGAGGGGGGACTATATGGACAGCTCTTGCTGTGTGCTCTCTTTGCCATTTCCTGTAGGGGAAGAGAATATCCCACAAGGATGAAGCCGTGGACCGGACACACCGTAGGAGAAAGAAATTTATCAGGTAAGCATAAATTCTGTTTTGTTTCAACCGGAGGCGGCTGTTGCCGCGGTTGCTGGAGAAACTCCCTTCTGGTGTGAGTCCTTATAGGATTGATCGAGGTGGAGAGGTCCCTTCAACGTTACTCGGGAAAGATTTACGGCCTTGAGGGTTGCTAATTCTTTGATCTGTGATGCTATTAGGCAGATTATTCACCTAAATGCTAAGGCTTCAGCATTTTCTGTTCAGGCCTGTCGGGCTCTGGCTAAAGTCATGGTCTGCGGATATGACCTCTAAGTCTAGACTTCTTTCCCTCCCCTTTAAGGTAATTATTTTGTTTAGTCCAGGCCTGGACTCAATTATCTCCACGGCAAGGGTGCTTTTCTACCACAAGAGAATGTGAACGAGTCTAATGACAATTTTCGTTCTTTCCATTTTGATAAAGCCCATTTCAGAAGTCCTATGCTAAGCCTGAGCAAACCAAGAGCTCTTGGACTCTGGCTCAGTCCTGGAATAAATCCAATCAGAGCCAGAAGCCCGCCAAGTCTAAGTCGGCATGAACGGGCGGTCCCCGGTCCTCTTCTGGATCGTCTAGGGGGCAAACTGTCGCTCTTTTCAGTCGCTTGGTTCAGGGATGTGCAGGATCCATGGGTCCTGGAGGTCATAGCTCAGGGTCACAAAATAGGTTTCAAGTCTCTGCCACCCAAGGGCAGTTCAGCCTTTCTGGGGTGTGTATGGGATCTGTTCTCTTAGGAGTTATTGTCCCAGTGCCTATCGCAGTGAGAGGTTTGGGATACCATTCAAACCTTTTCGTGGTTCCAAAGAAGGAGAGAACTTTCCATTCCGATTTAGTCCTGATGTGCTTAAACAAGTTTTTAAATGTCCCCTCGTTCAAGAGGGAGACAATAGGTCCATTCTTCCCCTCGTTTGAGAAGGGCAGTTCATGACCACAATAGATCTGAAGGATGCTCCCTTCACGTACCAATCCTCAAGGACCACTTTCAGTTCCTAGGGTTTGCGTTCCTGGACCAGCACTTCCAGTTTATTGATCTTCTGTTTGGTCTAAGTGGTATAGTGGGGAGCATAACTGCCTCCAAGTAGTTGATCCCAGCCAACGCGGCATTCTCCAAGAAGTTTTTCGAAGAGTGGACCATTCGGAATTTCTCCTCTGTCTTCTTCGATCCCATGGATGGAAGAGTACCAGGGTGGAATTCCCGGGTACTATAATAGTCTTCATAGACATGAGAGGTTTTCTAACAGACCAGACACATTGCAGGCTAGCTTCAAAATGTCTTGCCCTCCAGACCTCCTTAAGGCCATCTTTGGCTCGGTGTATGGAGGTGATTGGTCTCATGGTGTCCAGCATCAACCATCAGGGGGGAACTAGAAGTTCCCTAGCTATGAGGGAAGTATCTCGGCTTCTGGTGTGGGTGGAGACCCGCATTTGTTCTCTGTCAGCGATCTACATTCCGGGTGTGGACAACTGGGAAGCGGATTTCCTCAGCAGACAATACTTTAATCCGGGGGATTGGTCTCTCCATTCCGAATGTTTGCATAGATTTGCAAGAGGAAGATCTTATGACGTCTCATTACCTAGTTACCCAGATATGGGTCGAGGTACAGGGATCCTCAGGCGGAGCTAACAGATGCATTAGCGGTGCCTTAGAGGTTCAATCTAATTTTATCTTTTATAGCCGTTACCACTACTTCTTAGTGTAGTGGCTCGAATCAAGCAGGCGTCAGTTATACTGATTGCTCCGTCTTGGCCGCAAAGGATATGGTTCACGGACTAATGGGGATGTCGTTATCTCCTCCGTGGAAGTTACATTGTCGCAGGAATCTGCTTTTTGTTCATCTACGTCTAAATCTCTGAGGCTGACTGCGTGGAGATTGAAGGCTTAGTCCTAGCCAAGAGAGGGTTGTTTGAGAGTATTTTTACTCTCATTCAAGCTCGTAGCTGGTTTCTCGTCGCATCTATCATAAGGTGTGGAGGACCTACTTATTCTGTTATCCAGAATGAACTGGAAAAGGTCTTTTCTACAAGTCCCCTGAGGGGTCATATTTCGGCCCTGTCTGTGTTACTGCACAAGAGGTTCTCTGAGCTTCCTGATGTGCAGTCACTTGTTAAGGATCTGCTAGGATCAGACCTGTGTTTAGATCAATTGCTCCTCCCTTGGAGTTTGAATCTGTTAATAGGTTTTGCACGGGCTCCGTTGGAGCCTATGCATGACGTAAACATTAAACTATGTCTTGGAAGGTTCCTTTTATACGGCTATTGCTTCTGCGTGCAGAGTATCTGTGATTACTGCCTTGCAATTTGTCCCACTTTATCTGGCTTTCCATGCTGATAAGGTTGTTCTACGAACCAAGTTAAGTTTTCTTCCTAAGGTTGTGACAATTCGCAACACCAATCAAGAGATTGTGGTTCCATTTAACGTAATTCTGGATGTGGTTTGTGCCTTGAAGTCCTATCTTCAGGCCACGTAGGAATTTAGGCAAACTTCTTTATCTGTTTGTTCTCTTTCCGGGAAGCGTGGGGGTCAGAGGGCCTCTTCGACTTTCTTATCTTTTGGCTGATGAGTGTTCTCTGTTTCGCATTGAGACGGAGGGACATAAGCGTCCTCTGAGGATTACGGCTCATTCAACTAGAGCTGTGGTCTCTTCTTGGGCCTTTAAGAACGAGGCTTCTATGGAGCAGATTTGTAAGGCGGCTACTTGGTCCTCTTTACATTCTTTTGCAACATTTTACATATTAGATGTTTTTGCTTCGGCAGAAGCAGCTTTTGGGATATAGGTTCTGCAGGCTGTGGTGCCCTCAGTATAGGGTCTACCTCCTTTTACCTTCCCGTTTTCTTTATTCAGTGTACTTTAGAGCCTGGTTTCTCAACAGCCGGGCCGTGGCCCAGTACTGGGCCGTGATAGCCCTGCTGGTGGGCCCTGACCTGCCATGCCCCCACTGCACACTCTTACCCCACTGCACACAAGGGGCAGACTGAGACCAATCAAGGCCCCAGGAAAACTGTCTCACACTGACCCAAATGTATTCAAATTTATGCAAATTAACATTATGTCCAGCTAAAATTTACCGGGCCTTGAGGTCACTTTGGTTGAGAACCACTGCTCTAGAGCTTGGGTATTTGTTCCCACAAGTAATTAATGAAGCAGTGGACTCTCCTCCCATTAAGATGGAAAACATAAATTATGCTTACCTGATAATTTCATTTCCATCTGTGTGAGGAGAGTCCACTGCTCCCGCACGTTTCTCCGGGGGGGCGGACCTAAATTTAATATTGTTCTTCTGGCACCATTTATACCCTTATATTTTTCCTACTGTTCCTTGTTCCCTTGGAAGAATGACTTGGGGATGAGGGGAGTGGGGGGAGGTATTTAAGCCTTTGGTTGGGGTGTCTTTGCCTCCTCCTGGTGGCCAGGTTCTTAATTCCCACAAGTAATGAATGAAGCAGTGGACTCTCCTCCCACAGATGGAAATTAAATTATCAGGTAAGCATAACTTATGTTTTTTGGTGCTGCCCTTCAAAGACTTGAAAGGCCCTCTCCATGGTTATAAAAGGCCAAAAAAAAAAAATATGTAATCTGCCAGTTTCATGTATAGAAACTTTTATGCAAACTCTAAGGTTTTAACAAAGCCAGGGAAACTTTTTCCTCTATTCCATCTCCTGGGGAAACATGTCCTTTAGTGGATAATCATTCTGGTTCTTCTGACAGAGAGCACCCCACTTTTACTTAAGGGCTGCTATTTCTTTAATCAGCCAGTGTTTCAAGGTTAAATCTTTACACATGTTTTTTTTTTAAGTGGTCTGTTTCCTCCTTCTGTCCGTTATTGGCTGCCTTTTGTGTATGCATAATAATCGATATCTAGCTTTATAAAATCTGACGTTGAGTTTCTCCTACCCTTGAAGGGATTGTGGGCAAGTCTTTTCTAGACATAATTAACACACAATTTGAAATGGCTGATTTGTTTGTATTTTGGACCTATAAATTAAAATAAAGATAGCTTTATCTTACATGTGACCTGCATTTCTTGATACAGTGTTTATTGTATACGTGTATTTTATAGGTTTGATTGGAAATCCTGAGTGTGCATTTGTTAATAGATGTGTTATTTACAGTTTATGTAATTTGTTGCTTCCCAATTTGCCTGGATATTGAATACTAAATTCTCATGTGCAAAGGTTTCTCTGCATATGTCACTTTGAAGATTGTGCAGTAGCCACTTATTGTGTGTGGTGTTAAAAAAAAAAAAAAAAAAATTACTTTATTTCCGCTTGTCAAAGTGTTTCCAAAAGCTCTTGAAAAGTCTGTTATTGTTTCTGTTTTTTCAGTCTTACTTTGCTTTTCACCAATACATAATAAAAGCACTCTAATGTTCCCTTTTTGAGCTAATAATCACATTTCACAAAAAATGTACACATTCAAACAGCATACTGTTTTTGTGAGCTTATCTGGGTTATCTGTGATTTTGCTGACAGTTATTTCTGTTACTATGAAATTAGTGTTCTCCCTTTTTGTTTGTTTTTTCCTAATTTCTCTGACTGGGTGGTTCTTTAAAACCTTTTGTATGGTCAAAATGCTAAAGTGCTACCTAAGAATCACTATATCTATCTATTGGGTACTTATAGAGCGCAAACTAATCACCCGTGAGGGTCTCAAGGCGCTGAGGGAAAGCAGATAGGACGAGGTGCAGCGGCAGGGTGTTCCAAGTCTTTGCTGCCATGTGGGAGAAGGATCTTCCGCCCGCTGTGGATTTACACTGTGGTTGATGTATTCAGGTCCGATGTTGTGTAGGGCCTTGAACGCGTGGGTAAGGAGCTTGATGGTGATTCTCTTGTTGATGGGGAGCCAGTGAAGGTTCCTTGGGTGTTTGGTGATGTGGCATTGGAGAGGAATGTCGAGGATGAGTCTGGCTGAGGCGTTCTGGATACGTTGGAGTCTCTTTTGGAGTTTGATGTTGGAGCCGGCGTAGAATGCGTTGCTGTAGTCCAACCGGCTGCTGACAAGGGCATGGGTGTCTGTTTTCCTGGTTTCGGTAGGGATCCATTTGAAGATTTTTCGTAGAAGGTGGAGGATGTAGAAGCATGTTGAGGTGATGGCATTGATTTGTCGGTTCACGGAGAGTGAGGAGTCCAGGATGAAGCCTAGATTTCGTGCGTGGTCGGTTGGGGTTGGAGGGTGACCGAGAACTGTGGGCCACCAGTAGTCATCCCATGCAGATTTATTGGGTCCGAGGAGGACGACTTCGGTTTTGTCTGTGTTCAGTTTGAGCCGGTTGTCATTCATCCAGGCGGCGACTGCTGTCAGGCCTTCATGGACGTTCTTTTTGGCGTTGGTGGGATCTCGGGTGAGTGAGATGATTAACTGGGTGTCGTCGATGTTCAGGTTTTTTCCTTGGTCGAGCATGGTGCGGGTGTAGTCTGTGGTGGCGAGAAGGGCGGTCTCGGTGCTGTGGTTGCTTCTGAAACCGGATTGTGAGTGGTCCAAGGTGTGTTTGGCCTCAATGTGGTCAATAAGTTGCAAGTTGATGGACTTCTCTATGACTTTGGCCGGGAAGGGGAGTAGAGAGATGGGGAGGTAGTTATTAGGGTCCGTGGGGGTCTGCCGAGGGCTTCTTCAGCGGCGGTTTCAGTTCCACGTGCTTCCAGACATTCGGGAAGGTGCCGGTTTTGATGGAGCAGTTGATGGTGTGGCTGAGTTCAGGGGCGATGGTGTCGCTTGCTTTGTTGAATATGTGATGGGGGCATGGGTCCGAGGGTGCGCGGGAGTGGATGAATTTCATGATTCTGAGGGTGTCCTCTGTGGTGAGGGGGCTCCAGATAGTCCGTGTGTGTGTGGGGGGGGGGGCAAATTTGGGAGGGGTGTTGTTGGGTGTAGGGGAGTGGGTGGTGGAGGTTGAGTTATGAGTTTTGAAACAGTCATAGATGTCGAGGATCTTGCGGTGGAAGTGTGCAGCGAGGGTATTGCCGAGGTCCTGGGAGGGTGGGATGTTGGTGGTGTCGCTATTGGGTTTAGAGAATTCCTTGATGACTTAGAACAACTTCTTGCTGTTGTGTGTGTTAGGGTTGATTCTGTCTTGAATGGCTGTTTTTTTGGCGGTTTTTATGAGGTGGTGGTGGGTGGTGATTGCTTAAAGGCTTTTCTCCAACATAGGTGTGTCCGGTCCACGGCGTCATCCTTACTTGTGGGATACTCTCCTCCCCAACAGGAAATGGCAAAGAGCCCAGCAAAGCTGGTCACATGATCCCTCCTAGGCTCCGCCTACCCCAGTCATTCTCTTTGCCGTTGTACAGGCAACATCTCCACGGAGATGGCTTAGAGTTTTTTAGTGTTTAACTGTAGTTTTTATTATTCAATCAAGAGTTTGTTATTTTGAAATAGTGCTGGTATGTACTATTTACTCAGAAACAGAAAAGTGATGAAGAATTCTGTTTGTATGAGGAAAATGATTTTAGCAACCGTCACTAAAATCCATGGCTGTTCCACACAGGACTGTTGAGAGCAATTAACTTCAGTTGGGGGAACAGTGAGCAGTCTCTTGCTGCTTGAGGTATGACACATTCTAACAAGACGATGTAATGCTGGAAGCTGTCATTTTCCCTATGGGATCCGGTAAGCCATGTTTATTACGATCGTAAATAAGGGCTTCACAAGGGCTTATTAAGACTGTAGACTTTTTCTGGGCTAAATCGATTCATTATTAAATACATATTTAGCCTTGAGGAATCATTTTATCTGGGTATTTTGATATAATAATATCGGCAGGCACTGTTTTAGACACCTTATTCTTTAGGGGCTTTCCCAAAGCATAGGCAGAGCCTCATTTTCGCGCCGGTGTTGCGCACTTGTTTTTGAGAGGCATGGCATGCAGTCGCATGTGAGAGGAGCTCTGATACTTAGAAAAGACTTTCTGAAGGCGTCATTTGGTATCGTATTCCCCTTTGGGCTTGGTTGGGTCTCAGCAAAGCAGATACCAGGGACTGTAAAGGGGTTAAAGTTCAAAACGGCTCCGGTTCCGTTATTTTAAGGGTTAAAGCTTCCAAATTTGGTGTGCAATACTTTTAAGGCTTTAAGACACTGTGGTGAAAATTTGGTGAATTTTGAACAATTCCTTCATGTTTTTTCGCAATTGCAGTAATAAAGTGTGTTCAGTTTAAAATTTAAAGTGACAGTAACGGTTTTATTTTAAAACGTTTTTTGTACCTTGTTATCAAGTTTATGCCTGTTTAACATGTCTGAACTACCAGATAGACTGTGTTCTGAATGTGGGGAAGCCAGAATTCCTATTCATTTAAATAAATGTGATTTATGTGACAATGACAATGATGCCCAAGATGATTCCTCAAGTGAGGGGAGTAAGCATGGTACTGCATCATTCCCTCCTTCGTCTACACGAGTCTTGCCCACTCAGGAGGCCCCTAGTACATCTAGCGCGCCAATACTCCTTACTATGCAACAATTAACGGCTGTAATGGATAATTCTGTCAAAAACATTTTAGCCAAAATGAACACTTATCAGCGTAAGCGCGACTGCTCTGTTTTAGATACTGAAGAGCATGACGACGCTGATAATAATATTTCTGAAGGGCCCCTAACCCAGTCTGATGGGGCCAGGGAGGTTTTGTCTGAGGGAGAAATTACTGATTCAGGGAACATTTCTCAACAAACTGAACCTGATGTGATTACATTTAAATTTAAGTTGGAACATCTCCGCATTCTGCTTAAGGAGGTATTATCCACTCTGGATGATTGTGACAAGTTGGTCATCCCAGAGAAACTATGTAAAATGGACAAGTTCCTAGAGGTGCCGGGGCTCCCAGAAGCTTTTCCTATACCCAAGCGGGTGGCGGACATTGTTAATAAAGAATGGGAAAGGCCCGGTATTCCTTTCGTCCCTCCCCCCATATTTAAAAAATTGTTTCCTATGGTCGACCCCAGAAAGGACTTATGGCAGACAGTCCCCAAGGTCGAGGGAGCGGTTTCCACTTTAAACAAACGCACCACTATACCCATAGAGGATAGTTGTGCTTTCAAAGATCCTATGGATAAAAAATTAGAAGGTTTGCTTAAAAAGATGTTTGTTCAGCAGGGTTACCTTCTACAACCAATTTCATGCATTGTCCCTGTCGCTACAGCCGCATGTTTCTGGTTCGATGAGCTGATAAAGGCGGTTGATAGTGATTCTCCTCCTTATGAGGAGATTATGGACAGAATCAATGCTCTCAAATTGGCTAATTCTTTCACCCTAGACGCCACTTTGCAATTGGCTAGGTTAGCGGCTAAGAATTCTGGGTTTGCTATTGTGGCGCGCAGAGCGCTTTGGTTGAAATCTTGGTCGGCTGATGCGTCTTCCAAGAACAAGCTACTTAACATTCCTTTCAAGGGGAAAACGCTGTTTGGCCCTGACTTGAAAGAGATTATCTCTGATATCACTGGGGGTAAGGGCCACGCCCTTCCTCAGGATCGGCCTTTCAAGGCAAAAAATAAACCTAATTTTCGTCCCTTTCGTAGAAACGGACCAGCCCAAGGTGCTACGTCCTCTAAGCAAGAGGGTAATACTTCTCAAGCCAAGCCAGCTTGGAGACCAATGCAAGGCTGGAACAAGGGAAAGCAGGCCAAGAAACCTGCCACTGCTACCAAGACAGCATGAAATGTTGGCCCCCGATCCGGGACCGGATCTGGTGGGGGGCAGACTCTCTCTCTTCGCTCAGGCTTGGGCAAGAGATGTTCTGGATCCTTGGGCGCTAGAAATAGTCTCCCAAGGTTATCTTCTGGAATTCAAGGGACTTCCCCCAAGGGGGAGGTTCCACAGGTCTCAGTTGTCTTCAGACCACATAAAACGACAGGCATTCTTACATTGTGTAGAAGACCTGTTAAGAATGGGAGTGATTCATCCTGTTCCATTAAGAGAACAAGGGATGGGGTTCTACTCCAATCTGTTCATAGTTCCCAAAAAAGAGGGAACGTTCAGACCAATCTTAGATCTCAAGATCTTAAACAAGTTTCTCAAGGTTCCATCGTTCAAGATGGAAACCATTCGAACTATTCTTCCTTCCATCCAGGAAGGTCAATTCATGACCACAGTGGATTTAAAGGATGCGTATCTACATATTCCTATCCACAAGGAACATCATCGGTTCCTAAGGTTCGCATTCCTGGACAAGCATTACCAGTTCGTGGCGCTTCCTTTCGGATTAGCCACTGCTCCAAGGATTTTCACAAAGGTACTAGGGTCCCTTCTAGCTGTGCTAAGACCAAGGGGCATTGCTGTAGTACCTTACTTGGACGACATTCTGATTCAAGCGTCTTCCCTTCCTCAAGCAAAGGCTCACACGGACATTGTCCTGGCCTTTCTCAGATCTCACGGATGGAAAGTGAACGTGGAAAAGAGTTCTCTATCTCCGTCAACAAGGGTTCCCTTCTTGGGAACAATAATAGACTCCTTAGAAATGAGGATTTTTCTGACAGAGGCCAGAAAAACAAAACTTCTAGACTCTTGTCGGATACTTCATTCCGTTCCTCTTCCTTCCATAGCGCAGTGCATGGAAGTGATCGGTTTGATGGTAGCGGCAATGGACATAGTTCCTTTTGCGCGCATTCATCTAAGACCATTACAACTGTGCATGCTCAGTCAGTGGAATGGGGACTATACAGACTTGTCTCCGAAGATACAAGTAAATCAGAGGACCAGAGACTCACTCCGTTGGTGGCTGTCCCTGGACAACCTGTCACAAGGGATGACATTCCGCAGACCGGAGTGGGTCATCGTCACGACCGACGCCAGTCTGATGGGCTGGGGCGCGGTCTGGGGATCCCTGAAAGCTCAGGGTCTTTGGTCTCGGGAAGAATCTCTTCTACCGATAAATATTCTGGAACTGAGAGCGATATTCAATGCTCTCAAGGCTTGGCCTCAGCTAGCGAGGGCCAAGTTCATACGGTTTCAATCAGACAACATGACAACTGTTGCGTACATCAACCATCAGGGGGGAACAAGGAGTTCCCTAGCGATGGAAGAAGTGACCAAAATCATTCTATGGGCGGAGTCTCACTCCTGCCACCTGTCTGCTATCCACATCCCAGGAGTGGAAAATTGGGAAGCGGATTTTCTGAGTCGTCAGACATTGCATCCGGGGGAGTGGGAACTCCATCCGGAAATCTTTGCCCAAGTCACTCAGCTGTGGGGCATTCCAGACATGGATCTGATGGCCTCTCGTCAGAACTTCAAAGTTCCTTGCTACGGGTCCAGATCCAGGGATCCCAAGGCGGCTCTAGTGGATGCACTAGTAGCACCTTGGACCTTCAAACTAGCTTATGTGTTCCCGCCGTTTCCTCTCATCCCCAGGCTGGTAGCCAGGATCAATCAGGAGAGGGCGTCGGTGATCTTGATAGCTCCTGCGTGGCCACGCAGGACTTGGTATGCAGATCTGGTGAATATGTCATCGGCTCCACCTTGGAAGCTACCTTTGAGACGAGACCTTCTTGTTCAGGGTTTGTTCGAACATCCGAATCTGGTTTCACTCCAGCTGACTGCTTGGAGATTGAACGCTTGATCTTATCGAAGCGAGGGTTCTCAGATTCTGTTATCGATACTCTTGTTCAGGCCAGAAAGCCTGTAACTAGAAAGATTTACCACAAAATTTGGAAAAAATATATCTGTTGGTGTGAATCTAAAGGATTTCCTTGGGACAAGGTTAAGATTCCTAAGATTCTATCCTTCCTTCAAGAAGGATTGGAAAAAGGATTATCGGCTAGTTCCCTGAAGGGACAGATTTCTGCCTTGTCTGTGTTACTTCACAAAAAGCTGGCAGCTGTGCCAGATGTGCAAGCCTTTGTTCAGGCTCTGGTTAGAATTAAGCCTGTTTACAAACCTTTGACTCCTCCTTGGAGTCTCAACTTAGTTCTTTCAGTTCTTCAGGGGGTTCCGTTTGAACCCCTACATTCCGTTGATATTAAGTTATTATCTTGGAAAGTTTTGTTTTTAGTTGCGATTTCTTCTGCTAGAAGAGTTTCAGAATTATCTGCTCTGCAGTGTTCTCCTCCTTATCTGGTGTTCCATGCAGATAAGGTGGTTTTACGTACTAAACCTGGTTTTCTTCCAAAAGTTTTTTCTAACAAAAACATTAACCAGGAGATTATCGTACCTTCTCTGTGTCCGAAACCAGTGTCAAAGAAGGAACGTTTGTTGCACAATCTGGATGTTGTTCGCGCTCTAAAATTCTATTTAGATGCTACAAAGGATTTTAGACAAACATCTTCCTTGTTTGTTGTTTATTCCGGTAAAAGGAGAGGTCAAAAAGCATCTTCTACCTCTCTCTCTTTTTGGATTAAAAGCATCATCAGATTGGCTTACGAGACTGCCGGACGGCAGCCTCCCGAAAGAATCACGGCTCATTCCACTAGGGCTGTGGCTTCCACATGGGCCTTCAAGAACGAGGCTTCTGTTGATCAGATATGTAGGGCAGCGACTTGGTCTTCACTGCACACTTTTACCAAATTTTACAAGTTTGATACTTTTGCTTCTTCTGAGGCTATTTTTGGGAGAAAGGTTTTGCAAGCCGTGGTGCCTTCCATTTAGGTGACCTGATTTGCTCCCTCCCTTCATCCGTGTCCTAAAGCTTTGGTATTGGTTCCCACAAGTAAGGATGACGCCGTGGACCGGACACACCTATGTTGGAGAAAACAGAATTTATGTTTACCTGATAAATTACTTTCTCCAACGGTGTGTCCGGTCCACGGCCCGCCCTGTTTTTTTTTAATCAGGTCTGATAATTTATTTTCTTTAACTACAGTCACCACGGTACCATATGGTTTCTCCTATGCAAATATTCCTCCTTAACGTCGGTCGAATGACTGGGGTAGGCGGAGCCTAGGAGGGATCATGTGACCAGCTTTGCTGGGCTCTTTGCCATTTCCTGTTGGGGAGGAGAGTATCCCACAAGTAAGGATGACGCCGTGGACCAGACACACCGTTGGAGAAAGTAATTTATCAGGTAAACATAGATTCTGTTTTTCCAGAAGGGTCTTGCTGGATCTCCAGGTTCTTTCCAATCGTCTGCAGTGGCATTTGGAGTCCTGAAGGGCCGTTGGTGGTTTGGTGGCTGGACGGTTTTTTGAGGGGGGGCGAGGGTGTTGGAGCAGTCTGTAATCCAGAGGTGGAGGTTGCGGGCGGAGGAGTTGTCGTCTGTGGAGGTAGGTGGGGAGGATTTGTTTAGGGTGCGGTGTAGTTGGTCTTGGGTGATGATGTTCCAGTTTCTGCGGGGCGGATGGTACTGTCGGGGGTGGGTGGTGGGTTTGTTGAAGAAGTGTATGCAGTGGTGGTCAGTCCAGAGAAGTTCGGTGATGTTATTGACTGAGATGTGGTTGCCTAAGGAAAAGATCGAGTCGAGGGTGCGGCTGGCTGCGTCGGTTGGGTAGTTTACGAGTTGCTTCAGTCCGATAGTTCCGAGGTTTTCCAGGAGGATGGAAGTGTTGTGATCGTTGAGGTTATCAAGATGGAAGTTGAGGTCACAGAGGAGGATGTAGTCCGTTGAGGCGTGGGCATGGGGTGCGATGTGGTCGGTGATGGAGTCGCTGAAGGCGGGACGAGGTCCGGGAGGTCTGTAGATGAGGGTGCCACTAAGGTTGCTTTTGGGGTTGACCTGGATCTTGAAGTGTAGGTGTTCTAGGCCTGGTGAGTGGTCGTCGGAGCTGGTTGCGACTTGGATGGTGTGTTTGTGGATGATGGCGATGCCTCCTCCAGGTCGGTTGCTGCGGTCTTTGTGGCAGATCTTTGTAGCCCTTGAGTATTGCAGTGGCGATGTCCGCCGCTGTTGTAGAGTTTAGCCAGGTCTCGGTGAGGAAGGCGATGTCTGGAGAGGTGGAGTCTAGCAGGTTCCAGATTTCGAGGGCGTGCTTGTGGATAGAGCGGGTGTTGGGCTTTCACTCTTTCTTTACATAATAGTGGAGGGGCTCTTGGCTTTGAAGACTTTCTTTGTAATTTTGGTCAGCCAAATTTCATACCAAATATCAGGGATGAATTCCCATTCTTCCTTTTTACTTCTACTACTTGGAGCAGAAGTGTGTGATCGAAGAATAAACTTATAGTGTATGAAATCAGGTTCAGAATGAGTCTCCAGGTACGCTCTGCAGTACGGGAGCATTTTTGCATATAGCGTGTTTGCTGAGAGTGCCAGGGCTGTAACTGACGGCGTGATGTTTTGCGCAGTTGGGGAGGGGCAAGTGTGTCTAGTGCCGAGGAGAGAGTTTTGTTGTAGTGGGCTGTAGCAAGATCAGGGCAGGTTATAGTGGAAGTGTGAGGGAGGAGATCTTAATTGAATTTTTGAAAAATTGGAGCGGATCCACAGTGTGTAGATTTCTACAGGTGCGGGGGCGGATGGAGAAGTGGGTTTAGCTGTTGCATTAATATTATAGGTGACCAGGTGATAGTCTGAAATGGGAAAAGGCGACAGGTTAGGTCAGATATAGAGAAGAGATAGGAAAATACTAGGTCGATGGAGTGTACATCACGGTGAGTAGGGAATAGGGTGGATTGTGAGAGACCGAAAGAGGATGTTAGTGAAAGAAGTTTAGAGGCAGCAGGGGCAGATGGGTTGTCAATGGGAATGTTGAAGTCCCCAAGGATTATGGTTGGTATATTTGTAGAGAGAAAGTGGGGAAGCCAGGCGGAAAAGTTGTCAAGGAATTGGGAGGTCAGTCCTGGAGGGCGATAAATGACTGCCACTCTGAGGGGGGAGAACAGGCGAATACAGTGGACTTCAAAGGAGGAGAAGGAGAGAGATGGGTTTGGAGGTAGGTACTGATAAGTGCAGGAGTGCGAGAGCAGCATCCCAACACTGCCGCCATGTTTCTCACCTGGCCTCGGGGTATGGCTAAAGTGGAGGCCACCATGTGTGAGAGCAGCAATGGAAACAGTGTTAGAAGTAGATAGCCAGGTTTCGGTAATTGCTAAAAGGGGGAAAGCATTTGATATAAACAGGTGGTTGTAAGTTTGTTGCAGACGAGAGTTCCATAGTGCACAAGTGAAAGGAGTGTGTGCGTATGGGATACATTGGATGGAAATGAGGTTATGTGTGTTGCTTTTATTAAAGTTTCTATTAGGAGTGCGTGATTAGGTAATGGTGAGAATGAGGGTGGGTTCAGGATTTGGAGAGATGTTGCATGATGCTAAAAGCAGCAAGATAGAAAGTTGAGTGAGAATGAGATTTATAGCAGTGGGGGTATTTATGTGAGTTGGTGCAGTTTATTAATAAAGATTTTAAAATAGAAAGTAGTTCATGAGAGCTAAGGTATGGAGAAGAAAGGAGAGAAGGGGCCAATATAAACTGCATGTGGAGAAGGGTAAGGTATGAGCATGTGAGCCTGCTTGTAAAATAGGCATGAGACAGTTAAAAGGAAAAGCAATCCTGAAAACATAGCAGAACATTTAAGTGCAAAAAAATAAATAAAAATAAACTGTTTGAAATGAAAATAATTTGCTTGCCTTAAATTTTCTTCAATTCTTGTCTAATTCTCAGTGCTCCCACTTAAAGATGGTCACTTAGACAGATGGGAGCTTAGAGAGATACTCTGCAAACGCTCAGACCCCAGCAAACGCTCTCCCCTAGCTGTTCTTAAATTTGTAAGGCTTTTACTGACACCTGAGTTTAATTTATTGGAGACAGGGAGATAAGTTACACCCAGGTGAGAAGACTAAGAATTACAACAAGATCAGAGGGACAGATGCAAGCAAAACAATTGGGTGGGGATTAATTAATTAAGCAAAGTAAAATGAAATGTACACGCAAAGGTTAAAACTGTAAGATATCCAGCAATAAAAACAGTGGTTTAAAGGGTCATACTAGGGTTTAAAACATGCTTCATATGCTAAAATAAAGAAAATGAACAAAGGAATTTAGTGCTACATATAAAATTCTGGTGCTGTACTCTCAATGTATACAGTGGGAATTGTGCATCTTCCATTAGAGAATTTCCAATAATATAAAGGTTGGAAAAGCAGTTTCTCTTGCACTGTTGGAAAACCATACAATTAATTAATTTGTAGATTTTTTTTTTTTTTAGTTTTGAGATGCGTAGAAGTACCTCTAAATTTGTTAAGGCATATGGAGTTATGTAGCTTGACTTTTAGTTCTGTTTTGGCCGAAAAGTTTTTTATGCACATTTGAAGAAAGATTTTGACATCTCTCAATATTGCATGCTGACTAATGCAAGGCTCCAGCCAACTTATAACCCATGTCTTGGACCATCTATGCCCTTGTGAATTAAACATACATTTTGCATTAAAAATGCATTTAGCGATTTAAAACAGCTGCTTGTTCCATTTGTACTGCACACTGAAAAGGTCATATCTGGAAGTAATAGCAGTGATCAATCTAGTTCTAATTTCAGAAAAACAAGGGTTTTATTTAAATCTCTTTATAGTACCAAAGAAAGAGGGAGCTTTTCGGCCTGTTTTGGATCTCAAGATATTGAACAAATTCTGTAAAATTCTTACTTTCAAGATGTAGACAATTCACACTTTACTTCCTTTAGTGCTGGAGGGTCAGTTTATGTCTGCATTAGACTTAAGATGTTTATTTGCACAGGAATCACGTCAAGTTCCTAATATTTTCTTTACTGGACAAGCACTATCAGTTTATGGGCACTCCATGTTGGTCTTGATACAGCTCCCAGAGTGTTTACAACAAGTACTGGGAGCTCTGTTGTCTGTAGTTTTAAACTAAAGGAATTTCTGTAGTTCCTTACTTTGCAATATTCTGGTTCATGCTCCTTATCTGGCCATGTCTCACTCAAATGGTTCTTTAGTTGCTTCAGAGTTAAGGTTGGAAAGAAAATCTTCCAAAAAAGCTCAATTCCTCAGACCGATGACTATTTTCTTCATAAATGGAAAGAGTCCACAGCTGCATTCATTACTTTTGGGAATTCAGAACCTGGCCACCAGGAGGAGGGAAAGACACCCCAGCCAAAGGCTTAAATACTCCTCCCTCTTCTCTCTTCCCCCAGTCATTCTTTGCCTTTTGTCCCAGAAGGTTGGCAGAAAAGTGTCAGAAGTTTCTCTTGTTAAGTGTGTTCAGTCCACGGGTCATCCATTACTTATGGGATATATTCTCCTTCCCAACAGGAAGTTGCAAGAGGATCACCCAAGCAGAGCTGCTATATAGCTCCTCCCCTCACATGTCATATCCAGTCATTCTCTTGCAACCCTCAACAAAGAAGGAGGTCGCGAGAGGAGTTGGAGTTTTTACTTAATTATTCTTAAATCAAAAGTTTGTTATTTTAAAATGACACCGGAGTGTGCCGTTTTTTGTATCTCAGGCAGTATTTGGAGAAGAATCTGCCTGCGTTTTTCTATGATCTTAGCAGACGTAACTAAGATCCGCTGGCTGTTCTCGACATTCTGAGGAGTAGGGTAACTTCAGAAAGAGGGGAATAGCATGCTGGGTCCCCCGCAAATGAGGTATGTGCAGTACATTATTTTCTGGGAATGGAATTGACTAAGAAAATACTGCTGTTACCCATATGATGTAAGTACAGCCTTAAATGCAGTAGTAGCGACTGGTATCAGGCTGATAAATGTATGCGCAGTTGAGTTATTTTCTAGGGACTAGAATTTGACTGAGAAAATACTGTTAATACTGAAATAATGTTTAAGCCTTATCTGCAGTGGAAGCGACTGGTAGCAGGCTTAGTGATAACTTTGCATGACATTCAAAATGTTATTTTTAAAACGTTTACTTTTACTGACATGTTATTCGTTTTGTGAGGTACTGTGGTGATAAATCTTTTTGGGCATGATTTTTTTCCACATGGCTAACGTTTTTTCTGCATAGAAACCGTTATATCAGGTCTCCCACTGTTGTAATATGAGTGGGAGGGACCTTGTTTTAGCGCTTTGTTGCGCAGTTAAAATTCTAGCACAGTCTTCCTGTTTCTGCCTCCTTGATCCAGGACGTCTCTAGAGAGCTCAGGGGTCTTCAAAATTCATTTTTGAGGGAGGTAATCAGTCACAGCAGATCTGTGACAGTGTGTTTGACTGTGATAAAAGCGTTAAATCTTAATTTGATATCCGTTTTTGGGTATTGAGGGGTTAATCATCCTTTTGCTAATGGGTGCAATCCTCTGCTAATTAATACATTTCTCGTTAAGAATTGTTGACTATAACTGAATTAGTTTTCTTTGTTATTCAACTGTGTTTTTAAAAGCGCTGCAGCGTTTTTTATATTGCTTGTAAACTTATTGAAAGTGATTTCTAAGCTTGCTAGCTTCATTGCTAGTCTGTTTAAACATGTCTGATACAGAGGAATCTGCTTGGTCATTATGTTCTAAAGCCGATGTGGAGCCCAATAGAAATATGTGTACCAATTGTATTGATATTACTTTGAATAAAAGTCAATCTGTACCGATAAAGAAATTATCACCAGACAACGAGGGGGAAGTTATGCCGTCTAACTCTCCTCACGTGTCAGTACCTGCGTCTCCCGCTCGGGAGGTGCGTAAGATTGAGGCGCCAAGTACATCAAGGCCCTTACAAATCACTTTACATGATATGGCTAATGTTATGAAAGAAGTATTATACAATATGCCCGAATTAAGAGGCAAGCGCGATAGCTCTGGGTTAAGGACAGAGCGCGCTGATGACACGAGAGCCATGTCTGATACTGCGTCACAATTTGCAGAACATGAGGACTGTGAGCTTCATTCTGTCGGTGACGGTTCTGATCCGGGGAGACCGGATTCAGAAATTTCAAATTTTAAATTTTAGCTTGAGAACCTCCGCGTGTTACTAGGGGAGGTGTTAGCGGCTCTGAATGATTGCGACACGGTGGCAATCCCAGAGAAATTATGTAGGTTGGATAGATACTATGCGGTACCGGTGTGTACTGACGTTTTTCCTATACCAAAAAGGCTTACAGAAATTATTAGTAAGGAGTGGGATAGACCCGGTGTGCCCTTTTCCCCTCCTCCGATATTTAGAAAAATGTTCCCTATAGACGCCACCACACGAGACTTATGGCAGACTGTCCCTAAGGTGGAGGGAGCAGTTTCTACTTTAGCCAAGCGTACCACTATCCCGGTGGAGGATAGCTGTGCTTTCTCAGATCCAATGGATAAAAAATTAGAGGGTTACCTTAAGAAAATGTTTGTTCGACAAGGTTTTATATTGCAGCCTCTTGCATGCATTGCGCCTGTCACGGCTGCAGCGGCATTCTGGTTTGAGTCTCTGGAAGAGGCGATTCGCACAGCACCATTGGATGAGACTTTGAGCAAAGTTAGAACGCTTAAACTGGCTAATGCGTTTGTTTCGGATGCCGTAGTGCATTTAACCAAATTTACGGCTAAAAATTCCGGATTCGCCATACAGGCGCGCAGGGCCCTATGGCTTAAATCCTGGTCAGCAGATGTAACTTCTAAGTCTAAACTACTTAACATTCCTTTCAAAGGGCAGACCTTATTCGGGCCCGGCTTGAAGGAAATTATTGCTGACATTACGGGAGGTAAGGGCCACACCCTTCCTCAGGACAGGGCCAAATCAAAGGCCAAACAGTCTAATTTTCGTGCCTTTCGTAACTTCAAGGCAGGAGCAGCATCAACTTCCTCCGCTCCAAAACAGGATGGAACTACTGCTCGTTACAGACAGGGTTGGAAAGGCAACCAGTCATGGAACAAGGGCAAGCAGGCCAGAAAGCCTACTTCCACCCCTAAGACAGCATGAAGACAGGGCCCCCTCTCCGGAGACGGATCTAGTGGGGGGCAGACTTTCTCTCTTCGCCCAGGCCTGGGCAAGAGATGTACAGGATCCCTGGACGTTGGAGATTATATCTCAGGGATACCTTCTGGATTTCAAAACTTCTCCTCCACAAGGGAGGTTTCATCTGTCAAGGTTATCAACAAACCTAGTAAAGAAAGAGGCACTTCTACAATGTGTACAAGACCTCTTAGTGATGGGAGTGATCCACCCAGTTCCGCGAACGGAACGAGGACAAGGGTTTTACTCAAATCTATTTGTGGTTCCCAAAAAAGAGGGAACCTTCAGACCAATCTTAGACTTAAAAATCTTAAACAAATTCCTAAGGGTTCCATCGTTCAAGATGGAAACCATTCGGACCATCCTGCCCATGATCCAAGAGGGTCAATATATGACCACAGTGGACTTAAAGGATGCCTACCTTCACATACCGATTCACAAAGATCATTATCGGTACCTAAGATTTGCCTTTCTAGACAGGCATTACCAGTTTGTAGCTCTTCCCTTTGGGTTAGCTACGGCCCCGAGAATTTTTACAAAGGTTCTGGGCTCACTTCTGGCGGTACTAAGACCACGAGGCATATCGGTGGCTCCGTACCTAGACGACATTCTGATTCAAGCGTCAAGTTTTCAAAATGCAAAGTCTCATACAGAGATAGTTCTAGCATTTCTGAGGTTGCATGGGTGGAAAGTGAACGTGGAAAAGAGTTCTCTGTTACCACTCACAAGGGTTCCTTTTCTAGGGACTCTTATAGATTCTGTAGAGATGAAGATTTACCTGACGGAGTCCAGGTTATCAAAGATTCTCAATGCTTGCCGTGCCCTTTACTCCATTCCAAGCCCATCAGTAGCTCAGTGTATGGAAGTAATCGGCTTGATGGTCGCGGCAATGGACATAGTGCCATTTGCGCGCCTGCATCTCAGACCGCTGCAACTATGCATGCTAAGTCAGTGGAACGGGGATTACTCAGATCTGTCCCCTTTGCTGAATCTGCACCAGGAGACCAGAGATTCTCTTCTCTGGTGGTTGTCACGGGTTCATCTGTCCAAAGGAATGACCTTTCGCAGACCAGATTGGACGATTGCAACAACAGATGCCAGCCTTCTAGGCTGGGGAGCAGTCTGGAACTCCCTGAAGGCTCAGGGATCGTGGACTCAGGAGGAGAAACTCCTACCAATCAACATTCTAGAATTAAGAGCAATATTCAATGCTCTTCTAGCTTGGCCTCAGTTAGCAACACTGAGGTTCATCAGGTTTCAGTCGGACAACATCACGACTGTGGCTTACATCAATCATCAAGGGGGAACCAGGAGTTCCCTAGCGATGTTGGAAGTCTCGAAGATAATTCGCTGGGCAGAGTCACACTCTTGCCACCTGTCAGCAATCTACATCCCAGGTGTAGAGAACTGGGAGGCGGATTTCCTAAGTCGCCAGACTTTTCATCCGGGGGAGTGGGAACTACACCCGGAGGTATTTGCAATCGTCCAATCTGCTCTGTCTATTCTTTTACACAAGCGTCTGGCAGGGAATCCAGACGTCCAGGCTTTTTGTCAGGCTTTGGCTAGGATTAAGCCTGTGTTTAAGGCTGTTGCTCCTCCGTGGAGCTTAAACTTGGTTCTTAAAGTTCTTCAGGGTGTTCCGATTGAACCCCTTCATTCCATTGATATTAAGCTTTTATCTTGGAAAGTTCTGTTTTTGATGGCTATTTCCTCGGCTCGAAGAGCCTCGGAGTTATCTGCCTTACATTGTGATTCTCCTTATGTGATCTTTCATTCAGACAAGGTAGTCCTGCGTACTAAACCTGGGTTTTTGCCTAAAGTTGTTTCTAACAGGAATATCAATCAAGAGATTGTTGTTCCATCATTGTGTCCTAATCCTTCTTCAAAGAAGGAACGTCTTTTGCATAATCTAGACGTGGTCCGTGCCCTGAAGTTCTACTTACAGGCAACTAAAGATTTTCGACAAACTTCTTCCCTGTTTGTCGTTTACTCTGGACAGAGGAGAGGTCAAAAGGCTTCGGCTACCTCTCTCTCCTTTTGGCTTCGTAGCATAATACGTTTAGCCTATGAGACTGCTGGACAGCAGCCTCCTGAAAGAATTACAGCTCATTCCACTAGAGCTGTGGCTTCCACTTGGGCCTTTAAAAATGAGGCCTCTGTTGAACAGATTTGCAAGGCTGCAACTTGGTCTTCACTTCATACTTTTTCCAAATTTTACAAATTTGACACTTTTGCTTCTTCGGAGGCTGTTTTTGGGAGAAAGGTTCTACAGGCAGTGGTTCCTTCTGTTTAATGTTCCTGCCTTGTCCCTCCCTTCATCCGTGTACTTTTGCTTTGGTATTGGTATCCCATAAGTAATGGATGACCCGTGGACTGAACACACTTAACAAGAGAAAACATAATTTATGCTTACCTGATAAATTTATTTCTCTTGTAGTGTGTTCAGTCCACGGCCCGCCCTGTCTTTTTGAGGCAGGTTCTAAATTTTAAATTATAACTCCAGTCACCACTGCACCCTATAGTTTCTCCTTTCTCGTCTTGTTTCGGTCGAATGACTGGATATGACATGTGAGGGGAGGAGCTATATAGCAGCTCTGCTTGGGTGATCCTCTTGCAACTTCCTGTTGGGAAGGAGAATATATCCCATAAGTAATGGATGACCCGTGGACTGAACACACTACAAGAGAAATAAATTTATCAGGTAAGCATAAATTATGTTTTTAGATAGTCTCTTATGGAGGGTAGTACTCTTCTGCATGGGACTGGAGTTTTAAGTAGTCCTGTCAGTCTCTCAGTGAGAACATGGGTGAAAGTTAGAGTCCGGAGATTCAGGGAGAGTCTTTCTGCGAAACCATCCCGACTCATATTAACAGCTCCACAAGCAATCGGCGTTGACGAGTTTTGCTGCCTGCTTTCTTCTCTCAAGTCCATGGCAGAAGCGACGCTACTATCTGTCACACTTGAAGGGCCGTGTTCTGGTTCCATGGCGTAGATTCCGGTAAGATCGTTTCATTTTACTTTCATCATGGATGTATTGTAATTACAACTGTTTATCCGAGAGGGACTACAATCTTTTGGGGATAACCTTAACATAGGGTCTCAGTGAGACTCCTTTTGTTTTTGGAATCAATGGTTAATATCTCCTAAGGGGGGTTATTGAACGGTGGGGTTTAATCATGTTTATGTGATTCTGTCTGCTACTGTGTAGTGATACTTCGGCTCATGGCTATTTTGGAACATCTATGTCTAGTGACGCGGCGTTTACGGTCGGGTGCGCTTTTTTCATGGACTGCACTGTTTACCTTGTGACTGGGCGTGGTCACATTTTTAGCTTTCCATTTCCGCTGGTGTCTGGTTCACAGGAGGTGGTGATTGTCCCAGCCATTGGGATGGTGCCATTTAGATTTTTCTTATTGGTCCATTTTTTAATCAATATCCCAGTTATGGGGGATTTTGTGGAGACGGATGTCTCTGATTCAGATTCTACTTCTTGCAAATATGAATTGGCCCGGGTGATACATGCCCATCAGTTATGTTCTGAATGCCGTTTTAGAGTGCTCTCTTCCTCGAGATCGGGTAATCAGGGGCCCGCTAAGCCATCCGCCTCTGGGGATTCCATTTCCCACGAGGCAAGTTCCCTACCACCAACTCTTACTACGCATGCAGTTAACCCAAACACTTCTATGGAGAGTGGCCTGTTCCCAGTGGAGGTTACGACAAGGTTCCGCATGGCGATATCTTTGGCGCTGGCGCATCTGCACCTTCCGGGAGTGTGCTTACAATATTGTACGTGTTCCGTTAACCGGGGCTCGTCAGGCGTGGGATCGCCTGGTCCAGTTCAGCCCTCCGGGAGAGTAACTGCCCCTGAGGCCTCAGGGGGTCAACCTTCGGGGCTGGTGTCTTCATTTGTCCCGGTGGAGGTATGTTGCGCCTTTCGTTATAGACTGGCGCAACTTTGTGTTCTGCTGAGGCACGTTTTGCCTTTGCTGGAGGATCCCACTCTTAATGGGGGGATTTCTCAGTTTTCCTCTTCGACTGGCTTGCATGTTTAGACATAAGGGGATGAGGTAATCTTCTTATAGTCTGTTATTTGAGTATCTGTTTCAAGTTCTGAGCTTGGAAGATTCGGATTCCTGTTGGGCTGGTCCAGCGGGTGTGTCCATTCTTCCTGGGCGGTTTTTCTTCCACTCGCCAAGAGAGTAAGACTAAAGGATGGTTTTCCTTTCCTCTTTCAGTAGGGTCAGTCTTGTTTCTTGGAGTCCTATCTAAGCTTTCCTCCCAGGGGCAGATTTCTTATTCTAGAGTATCTGCAATCCAGGTATGATGAGAGGCATTCCTTGAGCTGAGTTCAGGGTCTTCCTCTCTAGGAGTGATAGTTCCAGTCCCAGTTTGGGAACGGAATTCAGGTATTTACCTCAAGTTCCTTAGGTTTTGTCTTTAAAAGTAGTATCCATTATCCTTTGGTTCAACAGGACCTGTTCAGAATGAACATAGACCTGAAGAATGTATTGTTCCCATTATTCAGGATCTGCTCAAGTTTTTTGAGTCTTGTCATCCTAGAAAGCTTTTTAGGTCTTGAGGTATTACAAGTGTACTATTCTTCAGGTGTCATCCTTCTTCGAGCTCTCTCTCTCTTTTAAGAGATTTTGTCCAGTCTTCGTTCGCATGGATGGGAAATGAATCTGGAGAAGAGTTCCTTTGTCCCATCTACAAGGGTGATTTATTTAGTGGCCTTAATAGATTCTCTATCATAGGAGAAGATTCTAACAGAGGTCAGATAATCAAGGATTATTAGTTTCTTTTACAAGATATGACGAGTCCACAGATTTCATCCTTACTTGTGGGATTATGCCTCCTGTTTAGCAGGAAGTGGCAAAGAGCACCACAGCAGAGCTGTGTATATAGCTCCTCCCTTTCCTCCCACCCCAGTCATTCTTTTTGCCTGTGTTAGTGATAGGAAGAGGTAAAGTGAGGTGTTAGTTTAGATTCTTCAATCAAGAAGTTTTTTTATTTTGAAATGGTGCCAGTGAGTACTATTTCTCCAACATTGGTGTGTCCGGTCCACGGCGTCATCCATAACTTGTGGGAATATCTCTTCCCCAACAGGAAATGGCAAAGAGTACAGCAAAAGCTGTCCATATAGTCCCTCCTAGGCTCCGCCCACCCCAGTCATTCTCTTTGCCGTTGCACAGGCAACATCTCCACGGAGATGGTGAAGAGTATGTGGTGTTTAGTTGTAGTTTTTTATTCTACTATCAAGAGTTTATTTTAAAATAGTGCTGGTATGTACTATTTACTCTGAAACAGAATTCTGTTTGTGAGAGGAATATGATTTTAGCAGCAGTAACTAAAATCGTTTGCTGTTTCCACATAGGACTGTTGAGATGAAATAACTTCAGTTGGGGGAAACAGTTAACAGACTTTTCTGCTTAAGGTATGACTAGCCATTTTTCTAACAAGACTGTGTAATGCTGGAAGGCTGTCATTTCCCCTCATGGGGACCGGTAAGCCATTTTCTTAGTCTAAAACAAACAGAATAAAGGGCTTAATGTGGGCTATAAAACTGGTAGACACTTTTATGGGCAAGATAGATTGCTTTATTTGGGCATTTTATAAAGTTTGATGTTGATATTCACACTTATAAATTTTGGGGAACGTTTTTTTAACGTCAGGCACTGGTTTAGACACCTTTTCAGTCAGGAAGGGCCTTCCCTGTAGTAGGCTGAGCCTCATTTTCGCGCCATTACTGCGCAGTTACTTTTGAGAGCAAGACATGCAGCTACATGTGTGTGGGTCTGAAAGTAGTTGAAAAGGTTCCTAGAAGGCTTCATTTGGTATCGTATACCCCCTGGGTTTGGTAAAGTCGCAGCAAAGGCTGTAGCTGGGACTGTAGAGGGGTTAAAACTGTAACCGGCTCCGGTTTCTTCATTTTAAGGGTTAAAGGTCTCAAATTTGGGGTGCAATGCTTTGAATGCTTTAAGACACTGGTGAAAATTTGGTTAAATTTGAACAATTCCTTCATAGTTTTTCACATATTCAGTAATAAAGTGTGCACTGTTTTAAATTTAAAGAGACAGTAACGGTTTTGTTTAAAAACGGTTTTTGTACTTTATTGACAAGTTTAAGCCTGTTTAACATGTCTGTGCCTTCAGATAAGCTATGTTCTGTATGTATGGAAGCCAATGTGTCTCCCCCTTCAAAATTGTGTGATAATTGTGCCATAGCGTCCAAACAAAGTAAGGACAGTACTGCTACAGATAGTAAAGTTGCCCAAGATGATTCATCAGATGAAGGGAGTAGACATAGTTCTACATCATCTCCTTCTGTGTCTACACCAGTTTTGCCCACGCAGGAGGCCCCTAGTACTTCTAGCGCGCCAATGCTTATTACTATGCAACAATTGACGGCAGTAATGGGTAACTCCATAGCAAATATTTTATCCAAAATGCCTGCATATCAGAGAAAGCGCGATTGCTCTATTTTAAACACTGTAGAGCAGGAGGGCGCTGATGATAATTGCTCTGTCATACCCTCACACCAATCTGAAGGGGCCATGAGGGAGGTTTTGTCAGATGGGGAAATTTCTGATTCAGGTAGAATTTCTCAACAGGCAGAACCTGATGTTGTGACATTTAAATTTAAATTAGAGCATCTCCGCGCACTGCTTAAGGAGGTGTTATCTACTCTGGATGATTGTGACAACCTGGTCATTCCAGAAAAATTGTGCAAGATGGACAAGTTCCTAGAGGTCCCGGTGCACCCCGACGCTTTTTCTATACCCAAGTGGGTGGCGGACATAGTGAATAAGGAGTGGGAGAAGCCCGGCATACCTTTTTGCTCCCCCTCCTATATTTAAGAAATTATTTCCTATGGTCGACCCCAGAAAGGACTTATGGCAGACAGTCCCTAAGGTCGAGGGGGCAGTTTCTACACTAGCCAAACGCACTACTATTCCTATCGAGGATAATTGTGCTTTCAAAGATCCTATGGATAAAAAATTGGAGGGTTTGCTTAAAAAGATTTTTGTACAGCAAGGTTACCTCCTGCAACCTATTTCGTGCATTATTCCTGTCACTACAGCAGCGTGGTTCTGGTTCGAAGAACTAGAAAAGTCGCTCAGTAGAGAGACTCCATATGAGGAGGTTATGGACAGGGTTCACGCACTTAAGTTAGCTAATTCCTTTATTTTAGATGCCGCTTTGCAGTTAGCTAGATTAGCGGCGAAAAATTCTGGGTTTGCAATTGTGGCGCGCAGAGCGCTCTGGCTAAAGTCTTGGTCAGCGGATGTATCTTCCAAGACAAAATTTCTTAATAGCCCTTTCAAGGGTAAAACTCTTTTTGGGCCAGAATTGAAAGAGATTATCTCAGACATCACTGGGGGTAAGGGCCACGCCCTCCCACAAGATAGGCCTTTCAAAGCCAAGAATAAGTCTAATTTTCGTTCCTTTCGCAATTTCAGGAACGGACTGGCGTCCAACTCTACAGCCTCTAGACAAGAGGGTAATGCTTCGCAAACCAAACCAGCTTGGAAACCGATGCAAGGCTGGAACAAGGGTAAGCAGGCCAAGAAACCTGCTGCTGCTAACAAAACAGCATGAAGGAGTAGCCCCCGATCCGGGACCGGATCTAGTAGGGGGCAGACTCTCTCTCTTCGCTCAGGCTTGGGCAAGAGATGTTCAGGATCCCTGGGCACTAGAAATAGTTTCTCAGGGTTATCTTCTGGAATTCAAGGAACTACCCCCAAGGGGAAGGTTCCACATGTCTCACTTATCTTCAAACCAAATAAAGAGACAGACATTCTTACATTGTGTTGAAGACCTGTTAAAAATGGGAGTGATACACCCAGTTCCAACCGTGGAACAAGGAACGGGGTTTTACTCAAATCTGTTTGTGGTTCCCAAAAAAGAGGGAACTTTCAGGCCAATTTTGGATTTAAAGATCCTAAACAAATTTCTCAGAGTGCCATCGTTCAAAATGGAAAGCATTCGAACGATTTTACCTACAATCCAGGAGGGTCATTTTATGACTACCGTGGATCTAAAGGATGCGTATCTACCTATTCCTATCCACAAAGATCATCATCAGTTCCTAAGGTTCGCCTTTCTGGACAAACATTACCAGTTTGTGGCTCTCCCATTCGGGCTAGCCACTGCTCCAAGGATTTTCACAAAGGTACTCGGGTCCTTTCTAGCGGTTCTAAGACCAAGGGGCATTGCAGTGGCACCTTACTTGAACGACATTCTGATACAAGCGTCGTCTCTTTCAAAGGCAAAGGCTCACACAGACATCGTTCTGGCCTTTCTCAGATCTCACGGATGGAAAGTGAACATAGAAAAACGTTCCCTGTCTCCGTCGACAAGAGTTCCTTTCTTGGGGACAATAATAGATTCTTTAGAAATGAAGATTTTCCTGACAGATGTCAGAAAGTCAAAGCTTCTAAACGCTTGTCAAGTTCTTCACTCTATTCTACGGCCTTCCATAGCTCAGTGCATGGAAGTAGTAGGGTTGATGGTTGCAGCAATGGACATAGTTCCTTTTGCTCGAATTCATCTAAGACCATTACAACTGTGCATGCTCAAACAGTGGAATGGGGACTATACAGACTTGTCCCCAGTGGTTCAAGTAGATCAGAAGACCAGAGACTCACTCCGTTGGTGGCTGACCCAGGATCACCTGTCCCAGGGAATGAGCTTCCGCAGACCAGAGTGGGTCATCGTCACGACCGACGCCATTCTAGTGGGCTGGGGCGCGGTCTGGGACTCCCTGAAAGCTCAGGGCCTATGGTCTCAGGAAGAGTCTCTTCTCCCGATAAACATTCTGGAACTGAGAGCGATATTCAATGCTCTCCAGGCTTGGCCTCAACTAGCAAAGGCCAGATTCATAAGATTCCAATCAGACAACATGACGACTGTTGCTTACATCAATCATCAGGGGGGAACAAGGAGTTCCCTGGCGATGAGAGAAGTGACCAAAATCATAAAATGGGCGGAGGATCACTCCTGCCACCTATCTGCGATCCACATCCCAGGAGTGGAAAACTGGGAGGCGGATTATCTGAGTCGTCAGACATTCCATCCGGGGGAGTGGGAACTCCACCCGGAGATATTTGCCCAGTTGACTCAATTATGGGGCATTCCAGACATGGATCTGATGGCGTCTCGTCAGAACTTCAAGTTTCCCTGCTACGGGTCCAGATCCAGGGATCCCAAGGCGACTCTAGTGGATGCATTAGTAGCGCCTTGGACCTTCAACCTAGCTTATGTGTTTCCACCGTTTCCTCTCATTCCCAGGCTGGTAGCCAGGATCAAGCAGGAGAGGGCCTCGGTGATCTTGATAGCTCCTGCGTGGCCACGCAGGACTTGTTATGCAGACCTGGTGAATATGTCATCGGCTCCACCATGGAAGCTACCTTTGAGACAGGATCTTCTAGTACAAGGTCCATTCGAACATCCAAATCTAGTTTCCCTCCAGCTAACGGCCTGGAAATTGAACGCTTGATTTTATCTAAGCGTGGGTTTTCGGATTCTGTAATAGATACTCTGATACAAGCCAGGAAACCTGTAAGTAGGAAGATTTACCATAAAATATGGAAAAAATATATCTGTTGGTGTGAATCCAAGGGATTCTCATGGAGTAAGATCAAAATTCCTAGGATCCTTTCTTTTCTCCAAGAAGGTTTGGATAAGGGATTATCAGCGAGTTCTCTAAAGGGACAGATTTCTGCTTTATCTGTCTTATTACACAAACGACTGGCAACTGTGCCTGATGTTCAAGCTTTTGGTCAGGCTTTGGTCAGGATCAAGCCTGTTTACAGACCTTTGACTCCTCCCTGGAGTCTGAATTTAGTTCTTTCAGTTCTTCAAGGGGTTCCGTTTGAACCTCTACATTCCATAGATATCAAGATGTTATCTTGGAAAGTTCTGTTTTTGGTTGCTATCTCTTCTGCTAGAAGAGTTTCTGAATTATCTGCTCTGCAGTGTAATCCGCCCTATCTGGTGTTCCATTCAGATAAGGTTGTTTTGCGTACTAAACGTTGTTTCCAACAAGAATATTAACCAGGAAATAGTTGTGCCTTCTTTGTGTCCGAATCCGGTTTCAAAGAAGGAACGTTTGTTACACAATCTAGATGTAGTTCGTGCTTTAAAGTTCTATTTAGAAGCTACAAAGGATTTCAGACAAACGTCTTCTCTGTTTGTCGTTTATTCTGGCAAGAGGAGAGGTCAAAAAGCTACTGCTACCTCTCTTTCCTTTTGGCTGAAAAGCATCATCCGATTGGCTTATGAGACTGCCGGACGGCAGCCTCCCGAACGCATCACAGCTCACTCTACTAGGGCTGTGGCTTAGACATGGGCCTTCAAGAACGAGGCTTCTGTTGATCAGATATGTAAGGCAGCGACTTGGTCTTCCCTGCACACTTTTGCCAAATTCTACAAATTTGATACTTTTGCTTCTTCGGAGGCTATTTTTGGGAGAGAGGTTTTGCAAGCCGTGGTGCCTTCCGTTTAGGCAACCTGATTGGCTCCCTCCCTTCATCCGTGTCCTAAAGCTTTGGTATTGGTTCCCACAAGTTATGGATGACACCGTGGACCGGACACACCAATGTTGGAGAAAACAGAATTTATGCTTACCTGATAAATTACTTTCTCCAACGGTGTGTCCGGTCCACGGCCCGCCCTGGTTTTTTTTTTTTTAATCAGGTTTGATGAATTTATTTCTTTAACTACAGTCACCACGGCACCTTATAGTTTCTCCTGTTTTTTTCTCCTGTTTTTTTCACCTGTCCGTCGGTCGAATGACTGGGGTGGGCGGAGCCTAGGAGGGACTATATGGACAGCTTTTGCTGTACTCTTTGCCATTTCCTGTTGGGGAAGAGATATTCCCACAAGTTATGGATGACGCCGTGGACCGGACACACCGTTGGAGAAAGTAATTTATCAGGTAAGCATAAATTCTGTTTTTTCTCAGGGAGAAATCATCAGTCACTTAATCCCTAAGAGGAGTGGAGACATCTTATTTTTCTGTCCTGATGTTAATGATCTTAGCAAACATTATCTAAGATCCAGCTGGTTTTCCACTGAGCAGTTGAAGGTAGTGTAAAGAAGTATCTTCAGTGTGGAGAACAGTGTCATGCTGCAAGCAGCATTGAGGTATGTTCAGTCATTTGTTTCTGGGGAGACTTGATACATCAGAACAGGCTGACATTTTTCCCTAACTGGGGAGGGATAATCAGTAGGCACTATAGAAATTGAAATGGTGTACTTGGAATTCCATTTTATCTTGATATTTATCAGTGTGTTGATTTTCAACTTATACATATGTGGGCTGACGCTGGGAGATGCGGTTGCTGTTAATGAGCTGGCGTTATTATTGTCAGAAAATAACAGGCCTGGGAGAGAGCAATATTCATGGTGGTTGCGCTTTTATTGTTTAAAGTGTGTATTATGAGGGGCACATGGCGTTTTAACTTTTGAGTTGGGTATCTGACATGTTGTTTTCGGCCCATGCGGGCCTCAGCACGGCTCTATTTACGCCCACGGTGGGTGGTGCCTAATTTCGCGCGTGCTCAGTCGCGCAGTATTAACCCGGATCGAGCAGCAAGATCCTGGGCTCCGGTGGGGCCTAAGTTGTTTTGTACTCAAAGGGTACAGAGAGACTTAGGAGCGCTAATTAAGTCAAAGCAGTGTCATCTGGGGGCAGGTAGGTGCCACAGCAGAGCTGTGGCGAGGTGCAGGGGCCTAAAGTGTTGATAAAGTTGATAAATTTGATAAACTTCATAAAAGTTGATAAAAATTGATAAATAACATTTCCAAACTAACGGTGCAATATTGTCATGTTTATTTGGGCACATAAGGACATTTTTTATCGCTGCAAACGTTGTTTTGCTGATAACAGAAAAATTGTTTGCGCTTTTATTATTTAAATGCGCAGTACACTTTTTAGTTCAAAACTTTTGTCTATGTAATTTGACTTCAGAGCTCAATATATCAAGTAAAGAACGACTATTATTGCTAGTCTGTTTAACATGTCTGAACTTGAAGAAACTACTTGTTCTATGTGTTTAGATGCCATTGTGGAACCCCCTCTTACTTTTTGTCCCTCATGTACTGAAAGGGCCTTACAATGTAAAGAGCAAATTTTCTTTAAGGAAAGTGTGCCTAAGGATGATTCTCAGTCTGATGAGAATCAGGGTATACCGCTAAATTCTCCCCAAGCGTCACAAACTTTAATGCCCACCCAAGCAACGCCGGGTACTTCAACCGCGTCTAATTCATTTACTCTGCAGGATATGGCTGCAGTTATGTCATCTACACTTACAGAGGTTCTATCTAAGTTGCCAGTGTTACAGGGCAAACGCTGCAGGGCAGAAGTCAATGTGAATACTGCGACCTCTGATGCTTTGTTGGCTATTTCTGATGTACCCTCACAGGGAACTGAATTGGGGGTCAGGGAACTTCTGTCTGAGGGGGAACTTTCCGATTCGGGAAGTGTGTTGCCTCAAATGGATTCGGACGTCATGTCCTTTAGATTTAAGCTTGAACACCTCCGCCTGTTACTTCGGGAGGTTTTAGCGACTCTATTGTGATACCACCAGAGAAATTGTGTAAGATGGACAAATACTTAGAGGTGCCTGCTTACTCTGTTTTTCCGGTTCCTAAGAGAATCTCGGAAATTATTACGCGGGAATGTGAAAGACTGGGTATCCCGTTCTCACCTTCTCCTAATTTTAAGAAAATGTATCCCATATCTGACACTGTTCGGGACTCTTGGCAGACAGTCCCTAAGGTGGAGGGAGCTATATCTACCCTGTCTAAGCGTACAACTATTCCTATTGAGGACAGTTGTGCTTTCAAAGACCCTATGGATAAGAAATTGGAGGGTCTTCTAAAAAAGTTATTTATTCATCAGGGTTTCCTTTTACAACCGACAGCCTGCATTGTACCAGTTACCACTTCGGCGGCCTTCAGGTTTGACGCCTTAGAAGAGTCTCTTAAGACTGAGACTCCTTTAGAGGACATTTTAGATAGAATTAAGGCTCTTAAGCTGGCTAATTCTTATATTACGGATGCCGCCTTTCAGATTGCCAAATTGGCGGCTAAGAATGCCGGATTTGCCATTTTAGCGCGTAGAGCGTTATGTTTAAAATCTTGGTCGGCTGATGTGTCATCTAAGTCAAAGCTTTTGGCGATTCCTTTCAGAGGAAAAACCCTTTTCGGGCCTGACTTGAAAGAAATCATTTCTGACATTACGGGAGGTAAGGGTCATCTCCTACCTCAGGATAGAACAGCGAAACTAAGGGGTAAACAAAATAATTTTCGTTCCTTTCGGAACTTCAAAGGAGTCCCCTCTTCTTCCTCTTCTTCCTCTAAACAGGAAGGGAATTTGCTCAGGCCAAGTCCGTCTGGATACCCAACCAGACTTGGAACAAGCGTAAACAACCCAAGAAGCCCGCTGCTGCTACCAAGACAGCATGAAGGGGCGGCCCCCGATCCGGGACCGGATCTAGTAGGGGACAGGCTTTCTCTCTTTGCCCAGGCTTGGGTAAGAGATGTTCAGGACCCCTGGACACTGGTAATTGTGTCCCAAGGGTATCGACTGGAATTCAGAAATTCTCTCCCAAGGGGGAGGTTTCTTCTTTCACGATTGTCTGTAGACCAGATAAAAAGAGAGGCGTTCTTACGTTGTGTAAAAGACCTCTCTACTATGGGAATAATTCGTCCCGCTCCAATACTGGAACAGGGGGCAGGGGTTTTACTCAAATCTTTTCGTGGTCCCCAAAAAAGAGGGCACGTTTCGACCTATTTTAGATCTAAAAAGTCTAAACAAGTTTCTCAGATTCCCAAGAGCGAGACTATTCAAACAATTCTGCCATTGATCCAGGAGGGTCAATATATGACTACCGTGGACTTGAAGGATGCATATCTTCATATTACTATCCACAAGGATCATCTCCATTTTCTCTGCAGCTGACTGCTTGGAGATTGAACGCTTGATTTTATCTAAGCGGGGATTCTCTGATTCGGTCATTGATACTTTGATTCAGGCACGTAAGCCTGTCACTAGAAAGATCTACCATAAGATATGGCGTAAATATCTTTATTGGTGCGAATCCAAGGGCTACTCATGGAGTAGAATTAGGATTCCCAGGATTTATCCTTTCTCCAAGAAGGATTGGGGAAGGCGTTATCAGCAAGTTCCTTAAAGGGACAAATTTCTGCTTTGTCGATTTTATTACACAAGCGTTTGGCAGATGTTCCAGACGTTCAGTCTTTTTGTCAGGCTCTGACCAGAATAAAGCCTGTGTTTAGACCAATTGCTCCACCCTGGAGTTTGAATTTAGTTCTTAATGTTCTTCAAGGGGTTCAGTTTAGTTATTCAGTTGTTATCTTGGAAGGTTTTATTTTTGGTTGCTATTTCTTCTGCTCGCAGAGTTTCCGAGCTTTCAGCGTTACAATGTGATTCTCCTTATCTTATTTTTCATTCTGATATGGTGGTTTTACGCACCAAACCTGGTTTTCTTCCTAAGGTTGTTTCTAATAAGAATATTAAACAGGAAATTGTTGTTCCTTCATTGTGTCCTAATCCTTCTAAGAAGGAGCGTATGTTGCATAACTTGGACGTAGTCCATGCCCTGAAGTTTTACTTGCAGGCGACTAATGATTTTCGTCAATCATCTTCTTTCTTTATTGTTTTTTTCTGGAAAGCGTAGGGGTCAGAAAGCTACGGCTACCTCTTTCTTTTTGGCTGAAGAGTATCATCCGTCTGGCATATGAGACTGCTGGGCAGCAGCCTCCTGAAAGAATTACGGGTCATTCCACTAGGGCTGTGGCTTCCTCGTGGGCATTTAAAAACAATGCTTCTGTTGAACAGATTTGCAAGGCTGCAACTTGGTCGTCTCTTCACACTTTTTCCAAATTTTCCAAATTTGACACTTTTGCTTCATCTGAGTCTGGTTTTGGGAGAAAGGTTCTTCAAGCAGTGGTTTAATTTCCTGTCTTGTCCCTCCCTTTCATCCATGTCCTATAGCTTTGGTATTGTATCCCACAAGTAAGGATGAAATCCCTGGACTTGTCATATCTTGTAAAAGAAAAGGAAATTTATGCTTACCTGATAAATTTATTTATTTTACGATATGACGAGTCCACGGCCCACCCTGTCATTTCTAAGACAGGTAATTATTTTTGTTAAACTTCAGTCACCTCTGCACCTTTGGCTTTTCCTTTCTCTTCCTAACTTTGGTCGAATGACTGGAGTGGGAGGGAAGGGAGGAGCTATATATATATATATACAGCTCTGCTGTGGTGCTCTTTGCCACTTCCTGCTAAACAGGAGGCGTAATCCCACAAGTAAGGATGAAATCTGTGGACTCGTCATATCAGGTAAGCATTATTTTTATTTTTATTTTCACTGCAGTCTACTGCTACAGTGAGTTCTTGTGGTCCGGTAAATAGTTTAGCCTTTTGGCAACCAGAAAGTTGGGAGTTTGGATCCAGCTGCAGTTGTTTTTACCTTCACTTTTCAGTGACTCAATGTATGAAGGGAGTTGGTCTGAGGGTTATATTGGACATCATTACCTTTGCTATTTTCCATAGAGTTGAGAATATTTGTATCTATCTCAGAGAATAGATCTAGGTCAGTCGACATGAGTCTCTATCCCGTAGCGGTTTCTCAGGAGTAGCTGTCTCGGGGCGTGTGCTTCTAGAGACATTCCTGGATGTTGTGTCCATGGACGCCATCCTGCTGGGCTGGGAAACAGTCTGGGTCTTGTTTAAGGGCAGGAATTATGGACTCGGAAGTGTCTGCTCTCCTCTTTCACATCTTGAAGTTGGGAGCGATTTACAATGCTCTGATGGCTTGGCCTCAGTTGTCCTCAGCAGGGTTGCAATTGGACAATGTCACCTCAATGGTTTTCATCAGCCACCAGGGAGGAACTCTGAATTCCTTAACCATGCAACAGGTGACTGAGCTTCCGCCCACTGAACAATCCAAATTGTTGTGTCTCTGCAATCCACATTCCAGGAGTGGACTACTGGGAAGCGGGTTTCCTGAACAGACACTTGTTTATCCTGGGGAGTGGGAACTCCTTCCGGAGGTGTATTCCAATTTAACACTCAAATGGGGGGTGCAGAGTTGGATTTGACGACGTTTAGGCAAATTGCCAAGTTGCCTAGTCAAGAGATCCACAGGCCGTTCTGCTAGATGCTCTGGCGGTTACTTGGGATTTCAGGTTGGCTTACCTGTTTCCTCCGTTTCCTCTCCTTCCACGAGTCATTGATTGTATCTATAGGAGAGAGCATCTGTAATTCTAATAGTCCCTGCGTAGCCTCACAGGATCTAGTATGCACCCCAAGTGGAGAGGTAATTTCTTCCACCTTGGAGTCTGCCTCTGAGGAAGGACCTTCTGATTCAGGGTCCCTTCTTTCATCCATTTTTCATTTTTCTGAAGCTGACTGCTTGGAGATTGAACGCTTAGTTTTGTCTAAGCAGGGGGTTTTCTGAGTCGGTCATTGAGGCCTTGATTCAGACTTGCAAGCCTGTTACGAGAAAGATTTACCATAAGATATGGCATTAATTTCTTTATTGGTGTAAATCCAAAGGCTTCTCTTGGAGTAGGGTCAGGATTTTAGCATTTGGTCCTTTCTTCAGGAAGGTCTGGAGAAAGGGTTTTGTCAGTCAGTTCTCTGAATGGTCAGATTCATGCATAAGTGTCTGGCGGTCGTGCCAGCTGTGTAATCTTTTGGTCAGGCCTGTGTTTAAGTCTGTTGCTCCTCCTGGGAGCCTTAACTTTTTTCTTAAAGTTTTTCAGCAAGCTCCGTTTGAGCCATTGCATTCCATAGATATTAAGTTGTTATCTTGGAAGGTTTTGTTTCTTATTGCAATCTCATCTGCTCGGAGAGTGTCAGAACTCTCAGCTTTGCAGTGTGATTCACCTTTTCTTCTCTTTCATGCCGATGAGGCGGATCTTCGCACTACATTCGGTTCCTTCCTAAAGTGGTTTCGGACAAAAATTAATTTTATCATGAAATTGTTGTTCCTTTTCTTTGACATAGTTCTTCTTTTCTGAAGAACGTTTGTTGCACAACTTGGAGGTTGTGCGTGCTTTAAAATTTTATTTTCAGGCGACTAAGGTTTTTTGCCCTGTTTGTTTCTCTGGGAAGCGTAGAGGTCAGATAGCTTCTGCTATTTTTCTTTCTCTGGTAAGAGAAGTATTATTGGCTTTACCTATGAGACTGCTGGGTAGCTTGAGATAATTTCAGTTCTTTCCACTAGGGCTGTCTCTCTTCATTTTGGATTTTCAAAATGAAGCTTCTGTGAAAAGGATTTGCAAGGCTGCTACTTGGTCTTCTCTGCATATCCGGTCCAAATTTTACATATTTGATTATTTTGCATCGGCTGAGGTTCTTTTGGGAGAAAGGCTCTTCAAGCAGTGGTGCCTTCTGTTTAGGTTACCTGTCTTGTCCCTCCCTAATCATCGGTGTCCTCTAGCTTGTGTATTGGTTCCCAACGGTAATTGATGATTCCGTGGACTCACCTTATCTTAAGAAAGAAAACAAATTTTTTTCCCATCAAAATAAGACTGCTCTCTGCACTAGTTATTCTTTTTTTCCTAAGGTGGTATCTACAGATACTATCAATCGGGAAATTGTTGTTCCTCCTTATTGTTCAACTTCTAAGACTTCTAAGGAGCATCTTCTCTACAACTTTGATGTTGTAATAGCTGTCAGATATGTGGAAGCCACAAAAGATTTCAAAATTTCTTCTTTTTGTTAATTTTTCCTGCGCCTCGCAAAGGTCACATAGCTACAGCTGTTACTTTAGCAGCTAACTTCATTTGAAAGTCTTATTTGGTTGTGTGTAAAAATCATCCTGAGGGCATTACTGCTCATTCCACTAGAGTATTTGCTACTTTTTGGGCCTTTCGTAACAAGGCTTCTATTTGTTCAAATTTGTAAGGCAGCTACTTGGTCTCCTTTCCAAAAGTTTTCAAAGTTTTATCACTTTGATGTGTATGCTTCTTCTGGGGCTTCCTTTGGCAGAAAAGTTTTAATTTTTTTTTTTATATTTTACTGTACTGTATATGCCAGTTCAATGTGTTTACATCATTTTGGTAAAATGTCTGTTCTTTCTCAGACCTGGTTTTTATGCCCACCTTTGCATTCATATTATCCACCTTTGGTAGTGATCTATTACTGATTAATCAAATTTTCATACACAAAATACTACCATATCAAGAACCTGGCGAGGTATTGTTACCTACCCCAAAATTTCTATTTATAGACCAAGAATTGTTAAGGTTTGTTTAAAAGTTTATTGCTGGGCCAGTCTGCTCCACGCTGACTAATTCTTGACAAATTAGCTTTGAATGATTTTTGAAAATGTATTTGTTTGCAATGCTAGCGTTTGCTGCTTATGTCTTTTTATAGTTAAAGCTCCTGTACTGGTAATAAAATGTTTGTTTGTTTTTTGTTTTCAAAAGAACTTTATTGAAATAAAGTAAGGTTTTACAACAAAATTGAAAACAATATGATTATGTACATATTTGTTGTATAAAGCAATTGATATTTTAGTTATAAACATATAATAAAGAAAAAGAGAAGAGGCGCCAAATGGTGTGTATCGTTTAAACTTCAGCAGGCCAAGCCCCCAAAAGATTCTTACTTACAAAATTTCCAGCACTTGAGAAGTGCCACAAATGCCTTCTGAACTGTTAGCAGCCGTCCAGCTAGCTGAATTGTACCAGTACTGCTTCAATATTATGCTGTGTGAAACAAAAAACACAAAAGTGCCACAATAGTGTGTATCAGTGTGATCACTACCAATAGCGCAAATATTGAAATGTACTCACAGGATATGGGGCACTTGAGAAGTGCCACAAAGACCTTCTGGACACTTATCAGCTGTCCAGCTCACTGCGTTCACCGGTATCCTCTGGGCTCAATTGTTCAGGTCACAAAGGCTCCAAAACAGCACCTTGGGATTTACCTTCAGCTCAGTGTACTTATCAGTGCATATGTGGCCAGGATAATTAAATGCCAAAAAATGCCGTGCTACTCGTATAATAAAAAATGTTTATTAAAAACAATGTTACACAACGCGTTTCCCGGTTTCTAAGACTGCTTCCTCAGGTGTATATTTAGATACAAAGTAGCAAAGTTTTATAGCCCTTGTCGGCGTCTATCCCGACCCAGGGCGCATGCGTGAGCAACTTAAGGTTCATTAGCCAATCAGTGCCTTCGGAAAACCATCTGAAAGTTGATAGGGTACTATCCAGGGGCTTGGTTTGTTATGCCTCTAACTATCGTATGTATAAAGGGATTAAATCAGCTCCCGATGTGCATTGGTGGGGTTTAACCTTATAAATAAACACATCGTGTGTGTCGGTGTTCACATTATAGTGTCCAAATATTACCTAAACTGTTAATTCGCCCCATTTTTCAGTATTTTTCGAGGTTACTAAGATTGGGCTAAAGATCGTTGATCATGCATTTACAAATCATGGATACAATAATGGATATATGCATTTCTCTATATTACGTATATACCGATATCTAAATACATTAACTAAATAAATAACATTATGTTATAACATACATTTGCATTAAGTTGACATAGAACATAGATGCTTCAAGTTCTAATTCTACATTGATAACCAGATCTCAATATCTACATCGTTTATCCAATCAATAATAATTAAAATAATAAAAAATAAAAACTTATAAATAAAAACTTATAAATAAAATGAAATTAAAAATATAATGTAAATAACCTAAAGTAAAAAACCAATAATATCTATTAGTTATAATCTATATATCTTCTTGCCAGAACTCATGATTAATTTCGTAATGCTAGACAATATATATATGTATATATACATATTCAATATATATTGATTACAGTTTAGCTGCAAGTGTTCTTGTCAATGAAGATTGCCTCATCAACAAATCTAATGTAATTCTATATTTATATATCCTAAAAATCAATTAAAAGCGGCCATGTCTATATTTTCATTTAAGCCATGTGGTGTGAGAGTCTTGAGTTTCCAGATCCAAAATGTCTCTCTCTGTCTAAGGTGGATCAGCCTGTTTCTACCCCATTTGGGAGCAATGTATTCCAAAGGAAAAATGTTAAAGATATCCGTTTGTCCATCATGACAGTTTATACTATGTCGTGGGACACTATGATTTACAACCCCATTTTTTATGTTTCTGTTGTGCTCCCCCCACCTTTTCTTAAGGGGTCTTGAGGACCTCCGATATATTGAATCCCACATTGGCACTCAAGGAGATATACCACATAACTAGAGTCGCAAGTGAATCTAGAGGTTATCTCAAATTCTTCCTTTGTGGAAAAAGATTGAAATTTTAACCTACTTCCTGATGTGTAGCTGCAAAGGCCACAATTAGGTCGATTACACTTGAAAAAAACCCTTTTTCCAATAGGCCAGTTGTCCCTAATAGTTTTTGTATTTCCCCCTTTAGTATATTTGTTCATTACCACCTTACTTGGAGCTAATTTATTTTTTAAAGTTGGAGCTCTCTTAAAAGTGCATATGGGGACCTCCTCCAAAATATTTTTAAGAATACAATCATTGCGTAAAATGTACCAGTGTTTGCGTAGAATATGTTTAATTTTATTGTGGTTACTGGTAAATTTGGTAATAAATCTTAAATTATTAAGCTTAGACTTTGCATTGCCAGATTCTTTTTCTCCAATATTTTTATTTTCAGTGCCTTCATGTTTCTTTTTAAAAATGAAAAACTCATCTCTATCTTTGATCCTAGCTTTTCTATAACCTTCTTCTACCAGGTCTCTGGGGTAACCTTTTTCTAGAAATCTTGACCTTAGGATATCTGCCTGATCATCAAAAGTGTTTAAAGATGTACAATTTCTACGAATCCTAGAAAATTGATTGTACGGTATATTGTTCACCCAAGCCTTATAATGATTGTTTTTATAGTTTAAATAGCTGTTTGTGTCAACTGATTTAAAAAATGTTTTTGTGGTCACTCGTCCACTATTATCCCAGCTTCAAACTAAATCCAGAAATTCTATGGTGTTTCTATTTATATAATATATATAACTAATAGATAAAGGCTTTTCAGAAGGGATTCTAAATAAAAAAAAAAAAAATAAAAAAAAAAAAGAGAGAGATTATCTGGCACCTACATCCCCAAATTTGGCCTATTATTACCACCTCCCGAAAATACACAAAGACCCAAACTGTCCACCAGGGAGACCCATTATTTCGGGTATTGGAAATCTAACTTGCAATTTATCGGAATATGTAGACACCTATCTTAAAAAACCAGTTATGGGCCTAGAATCCTATATTAAAGATACCCCAGATCTCATATCTAAGATCTCTAAAATCGAAAAAGCAGGGCGTGATTTAATTTGGTGTACATGTGATGTATCCTCCCTATATTCAAATATAAGTCATGATCTGGGCTTGGAAGCAATAGATAAATTTTTAAAAAGGGATCAATTTCTTCCTTCCAATCAAAGGCAATTTTTATTGGAGGCTATATCTTTTGTGTTAAAACACAACTATTTTGTATATCAGGAAAGGTTTTTTCTACAAATCAAGGGAACGGCCATGGGCACCAGGTTTGCCCCTAGTTTTGCAAATTTGTTTATGGGGATATTTGAGGAGCAATATATTTACAAGTCTCCGTTGGGGGCAAGCCTGGTGTTCTATGGCCGTTTCATTGATGACCTGTTACTAATATGGGATGGTACAGAGGAATCTGCACAGGAATTTATTTCATCTTTAAATAACAACATTATGGGCCTAAAATTAACATCTAATATAAATAGAAACACCATAGAATTTCTGGATTTAGTTTTAAGCTGGGATAATAGTGGACGAGTGACCACAAAAACATTTTTTAAATCAGTTGACACAAACAGCTATTTAAACTATAAAAGCAATCATTATAAGGCTTGGGTGAACAATATACCGTACAATCAATTTTCTAGGATTTGTAGAAATTGTACATCTTTAAACACTTTTGATGATCAGGCAGATATCCTAAGGTCAAGATTTCTAGAAAAAGGTTACCCCAGAGACCTGGTAGAAGAAGGTTATAGAAAAGCTAGGATCAAAGATGGAGATGAGTTTTTCATTTTTAAAAAGAAACATGAAGGCACTGAAAATAAAAATATTGGAGAAAAAGAATCTGGCAATGCAAAGTCTAAGCTTAATAATTTAAGATTTATTACCAAATTTACCAGTAACCACAATAAAATTAAACATATTCTACGCAAACACTGGTACATTTTACGCAATGATTGTATTCTTAAAAATATTTTGGAGGAGGTCCCCATATGCACTTTTAAGAGAGCTCCAACTCTAAAAAATAAATTAGCTCCAAGTAAGGTGGTAATGAACAAATATACTAAAGGGGGAAATACAAAAACTATTAGGGACAACTGGCCTATTGGAAAAAGGGTTTTTTTCAAGTGTAATCGACCTAATTGTGGCCTTTGCAGCTACACATCAGGAAGTAGGTTAAAATTTCAATCTTTTTCCACAAAGGAAGAATTTGAGATAACCTCTAGATTTAGTTGCGACTCTAGTTATGTGGTATATCTCCTTGAGTGCCAATGTGGGATTCAATATATCGGTAGGTCCTCAAGACCCCTTAAGAAAAGGTGGGGGGAGCACAACAGAAACATAAAAAATGGGGTTGTAAATCATAGTGTCCCACGACATAGTATAAACTGTCATGATGGACAAACGGATATCTTTAACATTTTTCCTTTGGAATACATTGCTCCCAAATGGGGTAGAAATAGGCTGATCCACCTTAGACAGAGAGAGACATTTTGGATCTGGAAACTCAAGACTCTCACACCACATGGCTTAAATGAAAATATAGACATGGCCGCTTTTAATTGATTTTTAGGATATATAAATATAGAATTACATTAGATTTGTTGATGAGGCAATCTTCATTGACAAGAACACTTGCAGCTAAACTGTAATCAATATATATTGAATATGTATATATACATATATATATTGTCTAGCATTACGAAATTAATCATGAGTTCTGGCAAGAAGATATATAGATTATAACTAATAGATATTATTGGTTTTTTACTTTAGGTTTTTACTTTAGGTTATTTACATTATATTTTTAATTTCATTTTATTTATAAGTTTTTATTTATAAGTTTTTATTTTTTATTATTTTAATTATTATTGATTGGATAAACGATGTAGATATTGAGATCTGGTTATCAATGTAGAATTAGAACTTGAAGCTTCTATGTTCTATGTCAACTTAATGCAAATGTATGTTATAACATAATGTTATTTATTTAGTTAATGTATTTAGATATCGGTATATACGTAATATAGAGAAATGCATATATCCATTATTGTATCCATGATTTGTAAATGCATGATCAACGATCTTTAGCCCAATCTTAGTAACCTCGAAAAATACTGAAAAATGGGGCGAATTAACAGTTTAGGTAATATTTGGACACTATAATGTGAACACCGACACACACGATGTGTTTATTTATAAGGTTAAACCCCACCAATGCACATCGGGAGCTGATTTAATCCCTTTATACATACGATAGTTAGAGGCATAACAAACCAAGCCCCTGGATAGTACCCTATCAACTTTCAGATGGTTTTCCGAAGGCACTGATTGGCTAATGAACCTTAAGTTGCTCACGCATGCGCCCTGGGTCGGGATAGACGCCGACAAGGGCTATAAAACTTTGCTACTTTGTATCTAAATATACACCTGAGGAAGCAGTCTTAGAAACCGGGAAACGCGTTGTGTAACATTGTTTTTAATAAACATTTTTTATTATACGAGTAGCACGGCATTTTTTGGCATTTAATTATCCTGGCCACATATGCACTGATAAGTACACTGAGCTGAAGGTAAATCCCAAGGTGCTGTTTTGGAGCCTTTGTGACCTGAACAATTGAGCCCAGAGGATACCGGTGAACGCAGTGAGCTGGACAGCTGATAAGTGTCCAGAAGGTCTTTGTGGCACTTCTCAAGTGCCCCATATCCTGTGAGTACATTTCAATATTTGCGCTATTGGTAGTGATCACACTTATACACACTATTGTGGCACTTTTGTGTTTTTTGTTTCACACAGCATAATATTGAAGCAGTACTGGTACAATTCAGCTAGCTGGACGGCTGCTAACAGTTCAGAAGGCATTTGTGGCACTTCTCAAGTGCTGGAAATTTTGTAAGTAAGAATCTTTTGGGGGCTTGGCCTGCTGAAGTTTAAACGATACACACCATTTGGCGCCTCTTCTCTTTTTCTTTTTTAACCGAACCTGTGACCGCCAACATCGATCTGGAATGAGTCTGCTGCCTGGAGATTTTCGAAATATCTCTTAGTGTGGACTATCTTTTGTTTAAACCGTTAAGGAGATAGTCATATCATTGTAGTATATTACTTTGTCTTTCAAGTCTATCAATTTATATATATATATATATATATATAGGTTGCTATTTTGTTTTTACACTACTTATTGCATTGATACATATCATAGCAATTAGTGATAGATCTCACTATTATCACTTTGTTGCAGTGTATAGCACATCAATACTGGCAATTTAATAGCAGCTAGTATATGAGGGCGCCTCTAATTTTATTTTATATAAACATATAATGCTCATATAATAGTGTACAATTCTAAGCAATTATGGATCTGAATATTAGTATAATGGTTATTAAACTACTACCCTGTGTGACATTAGATTAAGTGGGTATAGAGGAAATACGTTCCTGTGTCAAGGGTGCTTTTTAAGGGACATGAAACTCAAAAATTTTCTTTCATGGTTCAGAAAGAGAATACAATTTTAAACAACTTTCCAATGTACTTATATCATTTAATTTGCTTCCTTCTCTTGTTATCTTTTGCTGAAAGGTTTATCTAGGCAAGCTCAGAAGCAGCAGAGAACCTAGGTTCTAGCTGTTGATTCGTGGCTGCATATATATATATATATATATATATATATAGTGATTGGCTCACCAATGTGTTCAGTTAGAAACCATTAGTGCATTGCTGCTCCTTCAACAAATGATACTAAGAGAATTAAACAAATTAGATAATAGAAAGTAAATTAGAAAGTTGTTTAAAATTGTATTCTCTATCTGAATTATGAAAGAAAAAATGTGGGCTTCCTGTCCCTTTAAGATCCATTAATTGGTCTTGTAAGCTATATTCCAGAAAACTTTTATCTATGCCCCTGTTATTGCTTTATAGACCTCTCTTGGGTCCTATAACTGAGCGTACTGGTGATGATATTGGGGTTATATTATATAAAGCTTATGAAGAATAACAAATGACAAGTATTTTAAGCACGGAACAAGTAACACAAAGATGTACACTGGATCAACATATAATGTTATGAGAAATTCACCTATGTACCACTATCTATATATATCTATATATATCTATCTATATCTATATATATATATATATATATATGCCCTATCATAAGATAACTTTGCGTGCATATGTTAAGAGGGTATAGTATATCAAGTTTACCAATGTAGTGTAATATGCTCGGCTATTTAGCTGCTGCTGTTTAGCTATTATTTAATATGGTGTGAGGTGGCTAGTGTTTGCTACTAAAGCAATATCTTTAATGTGAGAGTAAGAGGTTATGTACAAGTATGTAATGGATTGTGCAGCCATTATTGTCTTTACAGACCTAGACTTTTAAAAAGTCATATCCTGCTGTCCTCTCTGCAGCTCAGGCCGCGAAAGAAAAGTAAATTTTTGTTAATAGGTTCAAATGTTAAATATATGGTACAATTTCTAATACTTCAACATATAGTGTTTTCAGTATACTAGTCTAGTAGCTATAGTGAATAATTATCAACCTGAGAACTTATAAACTATCTTAGATAAAAACTAAACGCAAAACAGAGCCACAAGTTAAATTATACTAACAACGGTTACTAATTAACGGTTACCATCAACGTCTGAACAGCATAAGTAATAGCAGTAGCTGAGAGTTCATTCATGATTATTCAGCCCCCCATATCTGTCTGTTTATAGAAACTAAGCTTGGGAGAAGCTTGTGGCACTTCTTTATAAGACTTGCCAGACCGCAATATATATTTCAAAGGTCCAATGTCCTCGGATGTGCGTTTGTGCCAGTTGTGGGCCGCTTTATGCCATACGTCTTGTCTGGGTCCAGAGGTTTTATCACAAATGCTTAGTGGCGGCCGCCCATCAGAGTGCTTTTGTGCAGAAATCTTTGTGGCTTATCTGTTTCTTTCCAGGGCCCCCCCAGACCCCTTCAAAGGGGCATCTTGCACCAAGGAGTAGTTTGCTTGTGAGGTTTGTAGTTGCGGTCCGGTAGACTCCATTGGCATTGAGGCCTTTTGATTATAATCTCCCAGAAGGTGTGTTGTAAAGAGTCTGGCTGGATTATGTGATGCGGACGATGAGCTCAGTAGTAACCGCTTGGTTGAGTATAGTTCCCTTGTCCGCTTAACGGTAGGTGCAGGTGATCTGGGTCTCTGTAGTGTGTGTATGTGTATATATGTGTATGTATGTATATTTATATATATATGGATATAGATATATATATATATATAATTTCTCTTGTAAGGTGTATCCAGTCCACGGATTCATCCATTACTTGTGGGATATTCTCCTTCCCAACAGGAAGCTGCAAGAGGATCACCCACAGCAGAGCTGTCTATATAGCTCCTCCCCTAACTGCCACCTCCAGTCATTCTCTTGCAGCTCTCGACAAGGGAAGTAGCTAGAGAGATGTGGTGAATTAGTGTAGTTTATCTTCAATCAAAAGTTTATTTTTAAACGGTGCCGGCGTTTTTTACCTTAGGCAGAAATTAGAAGAAGAATTTGCCTGAGGTTTTTGATGATCTTAGCAGGTTGTAACTAAGGTCCACTGCTGTTCTCACACATAACTGAAGAGTATGAGGAAACTTCAGCTGGGAGAACGGCCTGCAGAATTAACTGCCCTGAGGTATGTTCAGTATATTATTTTCTAGAGGATGATAAGAACTAGAAAATGCCGACAGTGCCTGATATAGTTAAGGTAAGCCTGATTGCAGTGATTTAATGAACGACTGGCATCATGCTTGCAGTAAAAAGTAATTTTCATATTACTTTCTATTATGGCTTTGTATGTAAAACGTTTGCATTTATATAAAGAACGTTTTTTACTGAGGTGATACATTTTTGTTTGGGGCCTAGTTTTCCACATGGCTGTTATTTTACTCCTAGGAATAGTTTTTTAAGGCCCTTTGACTTTGAGTGCATGGTGGGAGGGGCCTATTTTCGCGCTCTAATTGTGCAGTTTTTCAATTCTGAGACATCCAGCTTCCCTGAAGGAGTCCCCTGACATATTGGGCCTCTGTAAAGGGTTTTTGTGCCTACAAAAGTCGTTTTATGGGAAGGTAGGAGCCACAGTAGAGCTGTGGCAGTTAGCTTGTGACTGTTTTAACGGTTTTTACCGTTTTTTTGCTTCGTTTTTGAACCTGAGGGGTTAATCATCCATTTGCAAGTGGGTGCAATGCTATTTTAGTCTATTATATACACTGTAAAAATGTCATAGTTAACTGCTTTTTTCACTGTTTTGCAGTTTTTGTGTTTGTTTTTGTCCCTTAAAGGCACAGTACCGTTTTTTATAATCTGCTTTTTCACATTAATTAAAGTGTTTTCCAAGCTTGCTAGTCTCATTACTAGTCTGTTAAACATGTCTGACATAGAGGAAACTCCTTGTTCATTATGTTTAGAAGCCATTGTGGAACCCCCTCTTAGAATGTGTAACAAATGCACTGATCTTACTATAAGTTATAAAGACCATATTCTGGCTTTAAAAGATTTATCACCAGAAAAAATTGACAAGGGGGAAGTTATGCCGACTAACTCTCCCCACGTGTCAGAGCCTATAACTCCCGCTCAAGGGGCGCCAGGTACATCTAGCGCGCCCATTGCGTAAACTTTACAAGACATGGCGGCAGTTATGAATCATACTCTTAGAGAAGTATTGTCCAAACTGCCAGGGTTACAAGGAAAGCGAGACAGCTCTGGGGCTAGAACAAATACAGAGCTCTCTGACGCTTTAGTAGCTATGTCCGATATACCCTCACAATGTGCAGAAGCCGAAGAAGGAGAGCTTCTATCTGTGGGTGATTTTTCTGACTCAGGGAAGACACTTCAACCTGATTCTGATATGTCTACATTTAAATTTAAGCTTTAACACCTCCGCATGTTGCTCAGGGAGGTTTTAGCAACTCTGGATGACTGTGACGCCATTGTAGTCCCAGAGAAATTGTGTAAATTGGATAAATACTACGCAGTGCCTGTTTACACTGATGTTTTTCCAATACCTAAGAGGTTTTCAGAAATTATTACTAAGGAATGGGATAGACCAGGTGTGCCGTTCTCTCCCCCTCCTGTTTTTAAAAAGAGGTTTCCCATAGATCCCGCTACACGGGACTTGTGGCAAACGGTCCCTAAGGTGGAGGGAGCAGTCTCTACTCTAGTGAAGCGTACAACTATCCCTGTCGAGGACAGTTGTGCTTTTCTAAATCCAATGGACAAAAAATTAGAGGTTTACTTTAAGAAAATGTTTATTCAACAAGGTTTTATTCTCCAGCCCCTTGCATGCATTGCCCCTGTCACTGCTGCTGCGGCCTTCTGGTTTGAGTCTCTAGAAGAGGCTCTACAGGTAGAAACCCCATTGGATGATATCCTTGACAAGCTTAAAACTCTTAAGCTAGCCAATTCATTTGTTTCTGACGCCGTTGTTCATTTAACCAAACTAACGGCTAAGAACTCAGGTTTTGCTATTCAGGCACGTAGAGCGCTATGACTTAAATCCTGGTCAGCTGACGTTACTTCAAAGTCTAAGCTTCTCAACATTCCCTTCAAAGTGCAGACCCTATTTGGGCCTGGACTGAAGGAGATCATTTCTGATATTACTGGAGGAAAAGGTCACGCCCTTCCTCAGGATAGGTCCAACAAATTAAGGACCAAACAGCCTAATTTTCGTGCCTTTCGAAACTTCAAGAGTGGCGCAGCTTCAACTTCCTCTAATACAAAACAAGAGGGAAATTTTGCCCAGTCCAAGCTGGTCTGGAGACCTAACCAGGCTTGGAACAAAGGAAAGCAGGCCAAAAAACCTACTGCTGCCTCTAAGACAGCATGTCTGACATAGAGGAAACTCCTTGTTCATTATGTTTAGAAGCCATTGTGGAACCCCCTCTTAGAATGTGTAACAAATGCACTGATCTTACTATAAGTTATAAAGACCATATTCTGGCTTTAAAAGATTTATCACCAGAAAAAATTGACAAGGGGGAAGTTATGCCGACTAACTCTCCCCACGTGTCAGAGCCTATAACTCCCGCTCAAGGGGCGCCAAGTACATCTAGCGCGCCCATTGCGTAAACTTTACAAGACATGGCGGCAGTTATGAATCATACTCTTAGAGAAGTATTGTCCAAACTGCCAGGGTTACAAGGAAAGCGAGACAGCTCTGGGGCTAGAACAAATACAGAGCTCTCTGACGCTTTAGTAGCTATGTCCGATATACCCTCACAATGTGCAGAAGCCGAAGAAGGAGAGCTTCTATCTGTGGGTGATTTTTCTGACTCAGGGAAGACACTTCAACCTGATTCTGATATGTCTACATTTAAATTTAAGCTTTAACACCTCCGCATGTTGCTCAGGGAGGTTTTAGCAACTCTGGATGACTGTGACGCCATTGTAGTCCCAGAGAAATTGTGTAAATTGGATAAATACTACGCAGTGCCTGTTTACACTGATGTTTTTCCAATACCTAAGAGGTTTTCAGAAATTATTACTAAGGAATGGGATAGACCAGGTGTGCCGTTCTCTCCCCCTCCTGTTTTTAAAAAGAGGTTTCCCATAGATCCCGCTACACGGGACTTGTGGCAAACGGTCCCTAAGGTGGAGGGAGCAGTCTCTACTCTAGTGAAGCGTACAACTATCCCTGTCGAGGACAGTTGTGCTTTTCTAAATCCAATGGACAAAAAATTAGAGGTTTACTTTAAGAAAATGTTTATTCAACAAGGTTTTATTCTCCAGCCCCTTGCATGTATTGCCCCTGTCACTGCTGCTGCGGCCTTCTGGTTTGAGTCTCTAGAAGAGGCTCTACAGGTAGAAACCCCATTGGATGATATCCTTGACAAGCTTAAAACTCTTAAGCTAGCCAATTCATTTGTTTCTGACGCCGTTGTTCATTTAACCAAACTAACGGCTAAGAACTCAGGTTTTGCTATTCAGGCACGTAGAGCGCTATGACTTAAATCCTGGTCAGCTGACGTTACTTCAAAGTCTAAGCTTCTCAACATTCCCTTCAAAGGGCAGACCCTATTTGGGCCTGGACTGAAGGAGATCATTTCTGATATTACTGGAGGAAAAGGTCACGCCCTTCCTCAGGATAGGTCCAACAAATTAAGGACCAAACAGCCTAATTTTCGTGCCTTTCGAAACTTCAAGAGTGGCGCAGCTTCAACTTCCTCTAATACAAAACAAGAGGGAAATTTTGCCCAGTCCAAGCTGGTCTGGAGACCTAACCAGGCTTGGAACAAAGGAAAGCAGGCCAAAAAACCTACTGCTGCCTCTAAGACAGCATGAAAGATCAGCCCCCGATCCGGTAACGGATCTAGTAGGGGGCAGACTTTCTCTCTTTGCCCAGGCTTGGGCAAGAGATGTCCAGGATCCCTGGGCGTTGGAAATCGTGTCCCAGGGATATCTTCTGGACTTCAAAGCTTCTTCCGCAAAAGGAAGATTTCACCTCTCACAATTATCTGCAAACCAGATAAAGAGAGAGGCATTCTTACATTGTGTTCAAGACCTCCTAGTTATGGGAGTGATCCACCCAGTTCCAAAGGAGGAACAGGGGCAAGGCTTCTATTCAAATCTGTTTGTGGTTCCCAGGAAAGAGGGAACCTTCAGACCAATCTTAGATCTCAAGATCCTAAACAAATTTCTCAGGGTCCCATCCTCCAAGATGGAGACTATTCGAACCATCCTTCCTATGATCCAGGAGGGTCAATATATGACTACCGTGGACTTAAAGGATGCTTATCTGCACATCATCGGTTTCTCAGGTTCGCCTTCCTAGACAGGCATTACCAGTTTGTGGCTCTTCCCTTTGGGTTAGCTACGGCACCAAGAATCTTTACGAAGGTTCTGGGGTCACTCCTAGCGGTCCTAAGGCCGCGGGGTGTAGCAGTAGCCCCTTACCTAGATGACATTCTAATACAGGCGTCGAATTTTCAAATCGCCAGGTCCCATACAGACATTGTTCTGGCATTCCTGAGGTCGCATGGGTGGAAAGTGAACGAAGAAAAGAGTTCTCTACCCCTCTCACAAGAGTTTCCTTCCTAGGAACTCTGATAGATTCTGTATAAATGAAGATTTACCTGACAGAGACCAGGTTGTCAAAACTTCTAAATTCCTGCCATGTTCTTTATTCTACTTCTCGTCCTTCAGTGGCTCAGTGTATGGAAGTAATCGGCTTAATGGTAGCGGCAATGGACATAGTGCCGTTTGCCCGCCTACATCTCAGACTGCTGCAACTCTGCATGCTCAGTCAGTGGAATGGGGATTACACAGATTTGTCCCCTCTACTAAATCTGGATCAGGAAACCAGGGATTCTCTTCTCTGGTGGCTATCTCGGGTCCATCTGTCCAAGGGTATGTCCTTCCGCAGGCCAGATTGGACAATAGTAACGACAGATGCCAGCCTTCTGGGCTGCAGTCTGGAACTCCCTGAAAGCTCAGGGCTTGTGTACTCAGGAGGAGACACTCCTTCCGATAAACATTCTGGAACTAAGAGCGATATTCAATGCTCTTCAGGCTTGGCCTCAGCTAGCTGCGGTTATGTTCATGAGATTTCAGTCGGACAATATCACGACTGTAGCCTACATCAACCAAGTGGGAACAAGGAGTTCCCTAGCAATGTTGGAGGTTTCAAAAATAATTCTATCGGCAGAGGTTCACTCTTGCCATCGATCAGCTATCCATATCCCAGGAGTAGAGAACTGGGAGGCGGATTTTCTAAGTCAACAGACTTTTCATCCGGGGGAGTGGGAACTCCATCCGGAGGTGTTTGCACAGTTGATTCAACTTTGGGGCAAACCAGAACTGGATCTCATGGCGTCTCGTCAGAATGCCAAGCTTCCTTGTTACGGATTCAGGTCCAGGGATCCCAAGGCAGCGCTGATAGATGCTCTAGCAGCGCCTTGGTCTTTCAACCTGGCTTATGTGTTTCCACCGTTTCCTCTGCTCCCTCGTCTGATTGCCAAGATCAAGCAGGAGAGAGCTTCAGTGATTTTGATAGCACCTGCGTGGCCACGCAGGATTTGGTATGCAGATCTGGTGGACATGTCATCCCTTCCACCATGGACTCTACCGCTGAGGCAGGACCTTCTACTTCAGGGTCCTTTCAACCATCCAAATCTAATTTCTCTGCATCTGACTGCTTGGAGATTGAACGCTTGATCTTATAAAAACGTGGTTTCTCCGAGTCGGTCATTGATACCTTAATTCAGTCTCGAAAGCCTGTCACCAGGAAAATTTATCATAAGATATGGTGTAAATATCTTCATTGTTGTGAATCCAAGGGTTACTCAGGGAGTAAAGTCAGGATTCCCAGAATATTATCTTTTCTCCAAGAAAGATTGGAGAAGGGATTGTCAGCTAGTTCCTTAAAGGGACAGATTTCTGCTCTGTCTATTCTTTTGCACAAGCGTCTGGCGGATGTTCCAGACGTTCAGGCTTTAGTTAGAATCAAGCCTGTGTTTAAACCTGTTGCTCCGCCATGGAGTTTAAATTTAGTTCTTAAAGTTCTTCAAGGGGTTCCGTTTGAACCTCTGCATTCCATAGATATCAAGCTTTTATCTTGGAAAGTTCTGTTTCTAGTAGCTATCTCTTCGGCTCGAAGAGTTTCAGAGTTATCTGCCTTGCAGTGTGATTCCCCTTATCTGATCTTCCATGCAGATAAGGTAGTTTTGCGTACCAAACCTGGGTTTCTTCCTAAGGTGGTATCTAATTCAAAGAGAGAACGTCTTTTACACAATCTTGACGTGGTTCGTGCTTTAAAGTTTTATTTACAAGCTACTAAAGATTTTCGTCAAACATCTGCATTGTTTGTTGTCTACTCTGGACAGTGGAAAGGCCAAAAGGCTTCAGCAACTTCTCGTTAATTTTGGTTAACAAATATAATCCGCTTATCTTATGAGACTGCCTCCTGAAATAATTACAGCTCATTCCACTAGAGCGGTGGCTTCCGCATGGGCTTTTAAAAATGAGGCTCCTGTTGAACAGATTTGTAAGGCGGCGACTTGGTCTTCGCTTCATACTTTTTCTAAATTCTACAAATTTGATACTTTTGCTTCTTCGGAGGCTATTTTTGGGAGAAAGGTCTTACAGGCAGTGGTGCCTTCCGTTTAAGCGCCTGCCTTGTCCCTCCCTTCATCCGTGTCCTATAGCTTTGGTATTGGTATCCCACAAGTAATGGATGAATCCGTGGACTGGATACACCTTACAAGAGAAAACAAAATTTATGCTTGCCTGATAAATTTATTTCTCTTGTGGTGTATCCAGTCCACGGCCCGCCCTGTCATTTTAAGGCAGGTGTTTTTTTATTTTTAAACTACAGTCACCACTGCACCCTATAGTTTCTCCTTTCTCTTGCTCGTCTTGGGTCGAATGACTGGGAGGTGGCAGTTAGGGGAGGAGCCATATAGACAGCTCTGCTGTGGGTGATCCTCTTGCAGCTTCCTGTTGGGAAGGAGAATATCCCACAAGTAATGGATGAATCCGTGGACTGGATACACCACAAGAGAAATAAATTTATCAGGTAAGCATAAATTTTGTTATATATATATATATATATATATATATATATATATATATATATATATATATATATGTAGAGGTATGTGTGTATGTATGTATGTATGTATATATGTGTATATATATATGTGTGTATATATATATGTGTGTATATATATATATATATAGCAAAGATAAGAACAGAAAAGCGCACAAAAGTACCTACATAGTGCAAATCAATTTTATATTTTTAAAAACATACATAAACATATACAAGGTGAGCCCCTTCAGGGTTTCTACTCACAGGAAGTGCCCTCAAACAAAATGAGGTATGTACAGGCTCCAAACAGTTTAAAGGCTCCCTGGCAGTTCTGGTTGTTTGGCAGTCACTGCTTGCTCAATGCTGAACGGGTATCCCAGTGTCCCAATTCCCCGGCTTTAATGCAGGGATTATACACTTCGATATGTCCCCACCTTGCGTCTCGACACTAGCTGAACAGCTGTTTGAGCAGCTCCGAGGAGAGGTAATTTTAAACTATTTCAGCCGCATTTGCAGCGGTTTTATTGGGACATCTTACACGGAGCCCACGCTGAGTGAGGACATATCGAAGTGTATAATCCCTGCATTAAAGCCGGGGAATTGGGACACTGGGATACCCGTTCAGCATTGAGCAAGCAGTGACTGCCAAACAACCAGAACTGCCAGGGAGCCTTTAAACTGTTTGGAGCCTGTACATACCTTATTTTGTTTGAGGGCACTTCCTGTGAGTAGAAACCCTGAAGGGGCTCACCTTGTATATGTTTGTGTGTTTTTAAAAATATAAAATTGATTTGCACTATGTAGGTACTTTTGTGCGCTTTTCTGTTCTTATCTTTACCTTAGATCTTTTCCTCTATACGTGGGATAACGGATGTGTTTGTGAATATAGCAGCCAGCACCTACCTAGGTCCCCTAACATTGTGTGGGGCCATCACATATCCTTTTTTATAAAATACCAATAAATTACAATATCAAGAACTGTCTAAAATTGTATATACTACATGTGATTGATAGTGAGTATAAGTGCTTGTAAAATCATCATATTATATGTGGTATATTTTTTCATTCATTATTTGTTTGTGAGTTATTCAACTCTTAGAGAGCGCAGTTTTTTAGTATTTAATCACTCATAGGAGTGATTTATACTTAATTTTGTTTATATATATATATATATATAGAGAGAGAGAGAGAGAGAGATACTGTGTGTGTATGTATATATATATATATATATATATATATATATATATATATATATATATATATATATATAGTAAATGTATCGGCACAGAGGTGATGCGATGTTCAGTGTAGATGAAAACCCTCTGATGTCTAAGGGAGCGGCGCTGCCGCTCTAGGCCTCTCTCGGCCTCTCTCGTCCGATGCCGGACTCTTGCTTCAAAAATACAGCAAAATCTTTCAAGAAACAGAGTTCTGCTATGCAGAATAGTATAATTAATAGATGTTGAATGATATTGTTGTGCTGTGCAAGATTGTGGTTCGGACACGCCTAAAATCTGTTTCTTTTTATATTACTTGTATAGGTAATAAATGAAATAACAGACAATAAGCAGGGTGGATAAAAATCAATCTTTTTTTTTTTTTTTTTTTTTTTTAAAAGGGCCACCCAATGCAGTAGACTTAATAATAATAATAATAATAATAATAATAATAATAATAATAAAAAGACAATACAATAACATGTACTCTGAATTTCAAATAAGTAGTAGATTTATTTCTGACAATGTTTTTATTTTCTCCCTGTATCATGTGACAGACATCAGCCAATCAGACTATGAGAGAGAGATTTACTGTTTATTTAAAGTGAAGGTAAACTTTGATGAATGAAAGCCTGTTTTTAAAAAAAATACTATTAAAAACAGGGGCACTTAAATTCATAAAAGTTTAGAAAGCTTAAACACTTACCTTTCTTCTTTTCACAGCCAGAGCAGCTTCCCCCACACGGAGATCCTCTCTTCATACGTCGGCAATGACTTATCTGGCTTCCTCCAATCACGGCTTTTCCCCCAATTGGAGTCATTGCTTGGAGAAAGCTGGATTAGTCATTGCTGACGTGTGAAGAGAGGATCTCCGGGTGGGGGAAGCTGCTCTGGCTGTGAAAAGAAGAAAGGTAAGTTTTTAAACAAAACGGCTGCTTTCTAAACTTTGATGAATGAAAGTGCCACTGTTTTTAATAGTATTTTTAAAAAACGGGCTTTCATTCATCAAAGTTTACCTTCACTTTAAGCATGCAAATAGTAATACAGATATAACTGAATACAATTAATGTTTCGATATCCTTTAAATTAGGACTGGATGAAAAGTCTTCAAGCATTTTGTAGTCTACGAAAAACAACCCAGTCCACACCTAACAAGCGTCTCCGTCAGGTTAGTCTTGGACATTTTATAACTTTACAACTTTGTAATGTATTTGCCACTGATACGTTTTATATAATTCATTGTAAATGTTTTTTGGGTTTGATAATTTTATGTAAAGAAATTTGTATAATTTTACAATATTTCTGTATAATATATAATGTATTTATAACTGACATTTCAATATTTTTTTATACAGGTAGTGATAAATTAATTTATTTCATGGTAGTGAGGGTCCACAAACCTTTACTCCTGGTAATTACTCTTCCCTACCACTAGGAGGAAGCAAAGATTCCCAAACCCCAGGAACTATCTAAAACCCCTCCTAACTCACTGGCAACCCAGTCTTGTATTTGTATCTGCTGGAGGAGGATGAAGAATGAATATGTGCATTTGATTCTTCAGTGAGAGGGATTCTCAGGCTGAGTTGAGTCCCATTTCCCCTCAGAGTACAGTGATTGTTGGAGGGTATGTATCTTGAGTATTAGTAGTGGCATCTATTTCACCTATTGAGATTAATTCACAAGCCTTTCCACAGATGTCACAGGTCCTTTGCCGCCTCCTGTTTGTCGGAAAATAATCCTATTCCAGATCCTCTGCTGATGTTTCAGCACTGGTCTTTATATGATGCCAGTTTGACGCGCTCCTCCTTAATGTACGCTATATTTAGATAACGGGTAAACTGTGTTATTATTATTATTATTATTATTATTAGTTATTTGTAGAGCGCCAACAGATTCCGCAGCGCTAGTGTTCTACTACATCTCTGCTTTTATACGTTTTGAAATGATAAATTACTTATTTTCTGAAGGAGGTGTTACCGTTTAACTGTATACTTTTATTTTTCTTCTCTTAACTTCTCTAAGTTCCTTGCAGTTATGGAGCCTCTTACTCTGTCCCTAAATCTGCCTCAGAAATTGGCAGTGTTTATATGGTTTAGAACCTGAGGTTTTAATCTCAGGCTAATTTATGCAATATATGTATTATTATTCTAATGCATTCTGACCTATCTTACCCTTCTCTTGCTGTTACTGCTCCTTCTGTTTAGTTTTTTACAGGAGAATCCCACTGAATCCTTGAATCAAGGATTGTATACAGTTTTCTGTATCTGAAATGTTGGTGGCTATGCCTCCAAGTAAGTGTAAAAGGTCACTTCTATTTGCTCTAAGCCTGCTTGAGTTAATGTTTCTAGTCATAAAGCTTCTATGTTCTCAAAGGAAGAGGTTTGGTTCTGTTGATCAGAGATCTGTCTCTAATAATGAATCTGATATATACTTATTTGTTTATTTGAGCGTATTTGTTCTCTTTTTAAAGAAACTTTATTTACTTAGGAGGTTAAGATCCTTAAGTAGATGGAAACAAGCCGGTTATCTGTTTTAATCCTGTTTTTATACATATGGTTAAATCCCCTGATGTATTTCCTATCCATGATGCGGTCTCTGAGATTATTCCAGAGATTGGTTTTAGCCAGGTATTTCTTTTTTTAATCCTTCTGCAAGGTTTAAGAAAATGTATCCTTTTTCAGCTTCCAAGGTTAAATTTTGGGAATCTATTCCCAAAGTGGATGGTGCTATTCCTACTCTGACTTTGCATACCTGTATTTCTCCAACATAGGTGTGTCCGGTCCACGGCGTCATCCTTACTTGTGGGATATTCTCTTCCCCAACAGGAAATGGCAAAGAGCCCAGCAAAGCTGGTCACATGATCCCTCCTAGGCTCCGCCTACCCCAGTCATTCTCTTTGCCGTTGTACAGGCAACATCTCCACGGAGATGGCTTAGAGTTTTTTAAACCTAAGTTTCGTCCCTTTCGCAGAAACGGATCAGCCCAAGGGCTACGTCCTCTAAGCAGGAAGGTAATACTTCTCAAGCCAATCCAGCCTGGAGACCTATGCAAGGCTGGAACAAAGGAAAGCAGGCCAGGAAACCTGCCACTGCTACCAAGACAGCATGAAATGCGGGCCCCCGATCCGGGACCGGATCTGGTGGGGGGCAGACTCTCTCTCTTCGCTCAGGCTTGGGCAAGAGATGTTCTGGATCCTTGGGCGCTAGAAATAGTCTCCCAAGGTTATTCTCTGGAGTTCAAGGGGCTTCCTCCAAGGGGGAGGTTCCACAGGTCTCAGTTGTCTTCAGACCACATAAGAAGACAGGCATTCTTACATTGGGTAGAAGACCTGCTAAAAATGGGAGTGATTCATCCTGTTCCATTAGGAGAACAAGGGATGGGGTTCTACTCCAATCTGTTCATAGTTCCCAAAAAAGAGGGAACGTTCAGACCAATCTTAGATCTCAAGATCTTGAACAAGTTTCTCGAGGTTCCATCGTTCAAGATGGAAACCATTCGAACACTTCTTCCTTCCATCCAGGAAGGTCAATTCATGACCAAGGTGGATTTCAAGGATGCGTATCTACATATTCCTATCCACAAGGAACATCATCGGTTCCTAAGGTTTGCATTCCTGGACAAGCATTTCCAGTTCGTGGCGTTTTCTTTCGGATTAGCCACTGCTCCTAGGATTTTCTCATAGGTACTAGGGTCCCTTCTGGCGGTGCTAAGACCAAGGGGCATTGCTGTAGTACCTTACTTGGACGACATTCTGATTCGAGCGTCGTCCCTTCCTCAAGTAAAGGCTCACACGGACATTGTCCTGGCCTTTCTCAGATCTCACGGATGGAAAGTGAACGTGGAAAAGAGTTCTCTATCTCCGTCAACGAGGGTTCCCTTCTTGGGAACTATAATAGACTCCTTAGAAATGAGGTTTTTTCTGACAGAAGCCAGAAAAACAAAACTTCTAGACTCTTGTCGGATACTTCATTCCGTTCCTCTTCCTTCCATAGCGCAGTGCATGGAAGTGATAGGTTTGATGGTAGCGGCAATGGACATAGTTCCTTTTGTGCGCATTCATCTAAGACCATTACAACTGTTCATGCTCAGTCAGTGGAATGGGGACTATTCAGACTTGTCTCCGAAGATACAAGTAAATCAGAGGACCAGAGACTCATTCCGTTGGTGGCTGTCCCTGGACAACCTGTCACAAGGGATGACCTTCCGCAGACCAGAGTGGGTCATTGTCACGACCGACGCCAGTCTGATGGGCTGGGGCGCGGTCTGGGGATCCCTGAAAGCTCAGGGTCTTTGGTCTCGGGTAGAATCTCTTCTACCGATAAATATTCTGGAACTGAGAGCGATATTCAATGCTCTCAAAGCTTGGCCTCAGCTAGCGAGGGCCAAGTTCATACATCAACCATCAGGGGGGAACAAGGAGTTCCCTAGCGATGGAAGAAGTGACCAAAATCATTCTAGGGGCGGAGTCTCACTCCTGCCACCTGTCTGCTATCCACATCCCAGGAGTGGAAAATTGGGAAGCGGATTTTCTGAGTCGTCAGACATTGCATCCGGGGGAGTGGGAACTCCATCCGGAAATCTTTGCCCAAGTCACTCAACCGTGGGGCATTCCAGACATGGATCTGATGGCCTCTCGTCAGAACTTCAGAGTTCCTTACTACGGGTACAGATCCAGGGATCCCAAGGCGGCTCTAGTGGATGCACTAGTAGCACCTTGGACCTTCAAACTAGCTTATGTGTTCCCGCCGTTTCCTCTCATCCCCAGGCTGGTAGCCAGGATCAATCAGGAGAGGGCGTCGGTGATTTTGATAGCTCCTGCGTGGCCACGCAGGACTTGGTATGCAGATCTGGTGAATATGTCATCGGCTCCACCATGGAAGCTACCTTTGAGACGAGACCTTCTTGTTCTAGGTCCGTTCGACCCACTCCAGCTGACTGCTTGGAGATTGAACGCTTGATCTTATCAAAGCGAGGGTTCTCAGATTCTGTTATTAATACTCTTGTTCAGGCCTGAAAGCCTGTAACCAGAAAAATTACCACATAATTTGGTATATCTGTTGGTGTGAATCTGCAGGATTCCCTTGGGACAAGGTTAAGATTCCTAAGAGTCTATCCTTCCTTCGAGAAGGATTGGAAAAAGGATTATCTGCAAGTCCCTTGATGGGACAGATTTCTGCCTTGTCTGTGTTACTTCACAAAAAGCTGGCAGCTGTGCCAGATGTTCTAGCCTTTGTTCAGGCTCTGGTTAGAATCAAGCCTGTTTACAAAATTTTGACTCCTCCTTGGAGTCTCAACCTAGTTCTTTCAGTTCTTCAGGGGGTTCCGTTTGAACCCTTACATTCCGTTGATATTAAGTTATTATCTTGGAAAGTTTTGTTTTTGGTTGCAATTTCTTCTGCTAGAAGAGTTTCAGAATTATCTGCTCTGCAGTGTTCTTCTCCTTATCTGGTGTTCCATGCAGATAAGGTGGTTTTGCGTACTAAACCTGGTTTTCTTCCAAAAGTTGTTTCTAACAAAACATTAACCAGGAGATAGTTGTGCCTTCTTTGTGTCCTAATCCAGTTTCAAAGAAGGAACGTTTGTTGCACAACTTGGATGTAGTTCGTGCTCTCAAATTTTACTTAGCAGCTACTAAGGATTTCAGACAAACTTCGTCTTTGTTTGTTGTTTATTCTGGTAAACGGAGAGGTCAAAAAAGCAACTTCTACCTCTCTCTCCTTCTGGATTAAAAGCATTATCCGATTGGCTTATGAGACTGCCGGACGGCAGCCTCCTGAAAGAATCACAGCGCACTCCACTAGGGCTGTGGCTTCCACATGGGCCTTCAAGAATGAGGCTTCTGTTGATCAGATATGTAAGGCAGCGACTTGGTCTTCACTGCACACTTTTTCTAAATTTTACAAATTTGATACTTTTGCTTCTTCTGAGGCTATTTTTGGGAGAAAGGTTTTGCAAGCCGTGGTGCCTTCCATTTAGGTGACCTGATTTGCTCCCTCCCTTCATCCGTGTCCTAAAGCTTTGGTATTGGTTCCCACAAGTAAGGATGACGCCGTGGACCGGACACACCTATGTTGGAGAAAACAGAATTTATGTTTACCTGATAAATTACTTTCTCCAACGGTGTGTCCGGTCCACGGCCCGCCCTGGTTTTTTTAATCAGGTCTGATAATTTATTTTCTTTAACTACAGTCACCACGGTAACATATGGTTTCTCCTATGCAAATATTCCTCCTTAACGTCGGTCGAATGACTGGGGTAGGCGGAGCCTAGGAGGGATCATGTGACCAGCTTTGCTGGGCTCTTTGCCATTTCCTGTTGGGGAAGAGAATATCCCACAAGTAAGGATGACGCCGTGGACCGGACACACCGTTGGAGAAAGTAATTTATCAGGTAAACATAAATTCTGTTTTCCTTTGGGAGTTAGAATCCTTCCAAAGTCAGATCAGTAGTATCTATTACTGATATGGCTGCTTCTTTCTTTCTGTTTAATATTCTTTTTGGGCAGTTTTATGATGATTCTGCTAATAAAGATTTTTTTAAACTTTTTTTCTTTTTCTTTCAAATGTACTTGTGCTTTTTTTTATTAAGTGTTACGTCTTTGGCAGTACTTTCTAGGGATTGGTCTGCTGATATTTCTAAATCCAGGCTTTTATCTCTTTCTTTTCAGGGAAATATGTTGTTCGGCTGTGGTTTGGATTCTATTATCTCTAATGTTATGGAAGGTAAAGGTGCTCAGGACTATAAGTCCAAGGGTAAATTTCTATGGTCTAGCATTTTTATTCAGTTTTAAGAATATTTTCTTAGGTCTTTCATACCGTTTAGTCTGCTATCAGAACTCAGGGTATTGCAGTGTTTCCTTTTCTGGACAATATTTTGATTCAAATGAACTCTTTCCTTCCTAAGAAAGGAAGAGTCCACAGCTTCATTCCTTACTGTTGGGAAATACAACACCTGGCCACCAGGAGGAGACAGACACCCCAGCCAAAGGCTTAAATATCCCTCCCACTTCCTCATTACCCCAGTCATTCTTTACCTTTCATCACATTAGGAGGTGGCAGATTAGTGTCAGCAGATTCGGAGAGTCCTGAAATCTGCCCTTAGAGATAGGACTGGAGTTTTAAGTAGTCATGTCACCCTCTCAGTGAGAATATTGATGAAAGTTAGAGTCTGGAGATGCAGGGAAAGTTTTTCTGCGAAACCATTCAGACTATTGCTAACAGCTCCTAAGCAATCGGTGTTGACGAGTATCACTGCCTGCTTTCTCTCACTCAAGTCCATGTCAGGAGCGCTGCTATAAGACTGTCACACTTGAGAGGCTGTGTTCTGTTCCACAGCATGGTTCCTGGAGGTAAGATCGTTCATTTTTTTACACATAAAACGCGATAACAGGGTCACAGTGTGGCTCCTTTATACCTTGATAGGATCCAGGGTTAATATCCTCTGAAGGGGGTTAATTAATCAGTGTATTATTTACATGCTGCTTTGTGTGTTTTTTTTGGGACTGATAGACTGTGTTTTTGGCTGGAACAAACAGGTTTCACTTAAGTTTCACTTTCGTTTTTGAAAGTGTTGCACAGCTCCTATTACTTGCTCTACCTGTAATAACCAGGGAAGTACAGTCTTGCACTCCATGTGACTGGGTGTGGTCTATGTTCATTTCCTCCATTCCGACTGAGACTTGAACCTGAGGAGAGCGTTTCCTCTGTTAACTGTCTGGGTCTAGGAGGTGGTTATTGCCCCAGCCTTTGGGAGTATAAAGGTGCAGTTTTCTATAATAATTTTTTTTTTTATTTGTGTCCTCCTTTGTGTATAACCTGAGCTATGGAGGACTCTGACATGTTAGAAGGTACCCCTTCTGTACTAAATCATACCTGTTTATATTGTGAGGAGGCCGTGGTTTTCCCGCCCCCATTAATTATGTTCCACATGCCTTAACAAGCCTGCTAAGGCTCTTAGTCCCTCTAAGCCGTCTACCTCTCAGGAGTCGGCGTCTTGTTAGATTACTACCCTTGCTACATTATCCACTCCGGAGAAGTTGCAAGCTAGCTTCAACATGTCTTGCCCTCCAGACCTCCTTAAGGCCATCTGTGGCTTGGTTTATGGAGGTGATTGGTCTCATGGTGTCCAGCATGGACATCATTCCCTTTGCCAGGTTTCACCTCAGACTGTTGCAACTGCGCATGCTGAAGCAGTGGAACGGCGATCATTCGGATCTGTCTCAACAGACTTCTAGACAACTGATCGAGACAGTCGCTCTCTTGGTGGTTTTGTCCGGATCTCTTGCCCCGAGGGACGTCCGTCTAAAGACCATCCTGGGTGATTGTGACTACGGTTGCGAGTCTTGTGCGAAAGTTGCAATAAAGCCCAGCACTGTTTGCAAAAGGGTGCACGTATCCTGCTGTGTGTATATTTTAATAAAAGGTGTAATGATAAACACGGGAATAAACGTATGGTATTTGTGTCCCAATTTAGCCCCCTGAGTAATACTATTAGGGCTATTATTAAGAAACATTGGTCTATCCTAAAGGATTTTAACCCTTATATCATAGAGTTCCAGGAGTTACCTATGCCAGCCTATAGGCGTTGTAAGAATATAAGAGATGTGTTAATAAAAGCTGATATTGGCTCTAATAAGAAACCTACTCAAACCTATCTCTCTACCCCTAAGGAAGGTTGTTTCCCATGCTTGGGATGCTGTAACTGTAAAATATCATTAAGGGGGACATTTTTTAACACACCTTAAATTTGAGGAAGTTCAAGGTTCCAGGGTTTTTTTTTACCTGTAATTCAGAATATATGGTGTATCTCATCAAATGTCCCTGTTCCAAAATTTATATTTGGGTATCTACACTGAGGATTAGAGAGAGAATAAATGAACACAAGTCAAATATAAGCCGTGGTAATAAAGATGCCCCTGTCTCAAATCATTTTCTTCAGGCTGGGCATAGTATCTTTCAATTAAGATTCCAATAATCGAACAGATTAGGAGACCTAGACGGGGGGGTCTAGGTCTCCTAATCATTGATCCCCCTGGGTATGAATAAAGAGAGACTGCTGGAATGTTACGTTGTAAATTTTGATGTAGATTTTATCAAGGCCTATAAACTACATTAAGGATTGTGAAATATCTATGACACACTGTATACTCCTACCCGTATTAGGTATTAATTTATATTGTTAATTTGAAAAATATCACTATGTTGTAATAGTTGTGTATTTGATACTGTATAAATGAATCTGTGTTGTTTTCTAGGTTCACTTGTATATAGATGGATCTCCCACTAGATGGAGTTGTGAGACCTTCAATTAATAGTTGGTAATGCTAAGAATGTGGAACACCTGTATAGGTACCTGACGCCACCTACTTTGGATTTATAAAGAGTGTGCTAGGGCATTGTTTTATACCACATGATTAAGGTCAGTTAGACCGAAACGTTGTGTGTCTTTTTATGATGTCCCAATAAATAAGAATTGAATTGCTTTATTGGTGGTGCTGCTCCTTTTCTGTCAGGATGGGGAGCTGTTTGGGGGGCCATGAAGGCACAGGGCCTATGGACTCAGTAGGAAAGCTCCCTCCCGATCTCATTTTGGAACTTCAGGCAATATACAATGCTCTGAAGGCTTGGCCTCTGCTGGGTTTGTCCCAGTTTATCAGATTCCAATCAGACACTATAACCTTGGTGGCTTATATCAACCATTGGGGGAACGAGAAGCTCCAATAGCTATGAGGGAAGTATCTCGGAAGTCAGCGAAGTGTTTGCGGAGATTTACAAAAGGAAGATCTTATGACGTCTCTATACCAAGCTACCCAGATATGGGTCGAGGTACAGGGATCCTCAGGCAGAGCTAACAGATGCATTAGCGGTGCCATGGAGGTTCAATCTAATTTAACTTTTCCAGCCATTTACCACTACTTACTCGTGTAGTGGCTCGAATCAAGCAAGAGCAGGCGTCAGTGATACTGATTGCTCCGTCTTGGCTGCAAAGGATATGGTTTGCAGGTCTAGTGGGGATGTCCTCATCTCCTCTGTGGAAGTTACCTTGTTGCAGGGTCTGCTGACCAAGGTCTCTTTGTTCATCAGTGTCTAGATTCTCTGAGGCTAACTGCGTGGAGGTTAAACGCTTAGTCCTAGCCAAGAGAGGGTTTTCTGAGAATTATTTTTACTCTCATTCAAGCTTGTAAGCTGGTTGCTCGTCGCATCTATCATAAGGTGTGGAGGACCTACTTATTCTGTTCTCCAGGATGAACTGGAGAAGGGCTTTTCTGCAAGTCCCCTGTTGGGACAGATTTCAGCCCTGTCTGTGTTACTGCACAAGAGGTTTGCTGAGATTCCAGATGTGTAGTCATTTATTAAGACTCTGCTAGGATCAGACCTGTATTTAGATTTAATGCTGCAAATGGGGGTGGGGAGCGCTACGACAGCTATGAGTATGGACGTGTCTAATTGTGATTGAGTTGCTTTGTGTATCTCAGCAATATCGCTAATATGAATTAAACATTAGTGTTAATCTGTGATATATCAGGACAATATGTCCAATAGCTCCTAGTGGGTGGGATGGGGGGCGCTACACCAACTACGGGTGTGGGCGTGTAGCTGTGTGACTCAAGTTGCTTTGCAATATCTCTACTATGAAATTGTGAACTTTATATCTATCAGAGTGTCAACCTGTTATGTATAAGACTAATTTATCCAATATGTTCCTAATTGTGCGTCAATATCTCTTAAGTGCCTAATATTGTGTATGTTGGTTGATGATTATCCTACGTGACAAGTATTCATCAAGTGTTCAAATATAATTGTGAAGGCATATATTCACCAAAGTATTATATAATATTATGTGTTATGTTAACATAAAAAAGAAAAAAGTTATAAAAATAACGTGAAAAAAAGAAAATCGTGGTAGCACACAAATGCAGTTTACAAATAAAGATTACAAATAAAGTTTTTACTTCTAGATATAGTACAAATACAATGTTAAAATGTTGCAATTCATACGTGATTCACATGTGATTATTAACCATATGTTGCAATGTAGCAGTATAAAATTGCAATGTTTAAAATATCAGTTAAGAAATGCTATTTCCTTTAAGCACAAAGTATTAAACGATAAAAGATGCTATATATCAATTTTGCTATAGCAACAATTGCAATGTTACTTGTGGACTGATCAGTGTACAATGAAGTTGTGGCCACAACTATATGTCCCGGTTAAAAAGGGGATATATCCAAAATAAAGTGTATTATCCTCTGTATTGTGAAAGTCAAGTTTCACTCCCCCTTACCGGACCTCCGATCGCTCTTACCTCCTTTCCCTTTTTCGGATCAGGGTCTTGGAATGGTTTTTCATATGTATCTTTTCTACCTTATGTGAGAGGAAAAGAAACTTGTCCTGTATTGGCGTCTCTCTGTTTAGATTTTCCCGGCAACTCGCTTTTACCCAATCACGTGTAGTGCCCGTTTCACGTGACCATATAGGGCCGATCGGGTAACCGGATCGTGGGGGAGTGTGTCTTCTTCGTACTTGGTTCTTCTCAGGAGCCTGTATATCCACACTGGATTGTCTTATGTCTACGCGTTTCAGCGCTTCACTGCGCCTTTATCAAGACTTTAGATCTAATGCTCCTCCTCAGAGTTTAAATCTTGTTCTTAAAGTTTTGCAACGGGCTCTGTTGGAGCCTATGCATGAAGTAGACAGTAAATTGTCTTGGAAGGTTCCTTTTTTTACTGGCTATTGCTTCTGCGCGCAGAGTATCTATGATTGCTGCCTTAAAATGCGTCCCTCCTTATCTGGCTTTCCGTGCTGATAAGGCTGTTCTACAATCCAAGTTAGGTTTTCTTCCCAAGGTTGTGTCAATTTCGCAACATAAATCAAGAGATTGTGGTTCCTTTCTTATGTCCTAATCCTCCTTCGTGGAAGGAACGTTTACAACGTAATTTTGGATGTGGTTTGTGCCTTGAAGTTCTATCTTCAGGCCACAAAGGAATTTAGATAAACGTCTTTCTCTGTTTGTTCTCTTTTCCGGGAAGCGTGGGGGTCAGAGGACCTCTTCGATTTGCTTATCTTTTTGGCTGATGAGTGTCATCCGTTTAGCATAGAAACAGCGGGACATAAGCCTCCTCTGAGGATACCGGCTCATTCTACGAGAGCAGTGGTTTCCTCTGGGGCCTTCAAAAATGATCTATGGATCAGATTTGTAAGGCAGCTACCTGGTCCTCCTTACATACTTTTTCCAAACTTTAACAGCCTTCGGGGGAGAGGTTTTGCAGACTGTGGTTCCCTCATATTAGGGTCCGCCTCTCTTTTTTTCCCCTCACGTTAGCATTCCGTGTACTCTAGAGCTTGGGTGTATGCTTTCCACAAGTAAGGAATGCAGCTGTGGACTCTTCCCATATTAAGAAGGAAAACTGAAATTATGCTTTCCTGATAATTTCCTTTCTCTTGTAAGGTGTATCCAGTCCACGGATTCATCCTTTACTTGTGGGATATTCTCCTTCCCTACAGGAAGTGGCAAAGAGAGCACACAGCAGAGCTGTCCATATAGCTCCCCCTCTAGCTCCACCCCCCAGTCATTTTCTTTGCCGGCTCTAAGCAATCGGAAGTGTAAAGTGAATGTGGTGTTAGAATTGTAGTTTTTATTTTCTACAAGCAAAAGTTTGTTATTTTAAATGGTACCGGTGTGTACTATTTACTCTCTAGCAGAAAGGTGATGAAGATTTCTGCAGGGAGGAAGATGATTTTAGCATGTTGTAACTAAAATCCACTGCTGTTCCCACACAGGACTGAGGAGTACAAGAAAACTTCAGTTGGGGGGAACGGTTGCAGGTTAGGCTGCAATAAGGTATGTTCAGTCATTTATTTCTAGACAAGACTGTGATAATGCTGGAAAAGACTGATAAGATCCCCATGAGGGAAGGGTAAGCTGTATTCAGAGACTATGTATGGAATTGCTAGCTTACATGTCAGGGCTAATTTATGCTGGTTGACACTACTTGATAGCAAACGGTTTTTATTGAAAAATATCGTTTTTTGAGACACTTTGAAGGTTCCTTTGGGCTTCTTTCAGGGGTTGTTACCCACATGGCTATTATTAAAACACTTAGGAGTGTTTCTTTAGGCCTCACAGCACCGGAGTAAGGTGGGAGGGGCCTAATTTCGCGTCTCAGATGCGCAGTTTTATTGACTAGTACTTCAGGCTGTTTCACATGGAGGGTCCTGCTACAGTTTGAGGCACCATAAGAGGTTTTTTCCCCACAAATCTGACTCCTAAGGGCAGGTAGGGCCACAGCAGAGCTGTGGCAAGGTGCTGAAGTTTTAACCGGTCTGTTAGCTTACTATTGATCCGGTTTGGGCATTAAGTGGTTAATTCATTTTTATTGCTAGTGGTGCAATCTTACTAATGCTTTAGGTACATACTGTAAAAATTTCGAAAAGTTTGCTGCATTTTTCACTGTTTTGGAAAATTGTGTGCCTTTTTTATCTCTTAAAGGCACAGTAATGTTTTTTTGCAAAGTGTGTTTTTACTTCATTAATGTGATTTCTAAGCCTGTTTTGTCTTACTACTAGTCTGTTAAACATGTCTGACACCAAGGAAAATCCTTGTTCAATGTGTTTAGAAGCCATGGTGGAACCCCCTCTCAGAATGTGTCCCACTTGTACTGATATGTCTATACATTTTAAAGAACATATTGTTGCACTTAAAAATGTGGCCCAAGATGATTCTCAGACAGAAGGTAATGAGGTTAGCCCGTTAACCTCTCCCCAAGTGTCACAACCAGTTACGCCCGCTCAAGCGACTCCTAGCACCTCTAGCGCGTCTAACTCTTTTACCTTACAAGACTTGGCGGCAGTTATGGATAATACCCTCTCAGTGTTTTTATCTAAACTGCCTGTGTTATCTGCAAAGCGTGATAGCTCTGTTTTAAGAACAGATTATGAGCATTCTGACGCTTTAGTAGCCGTATCTGATATACACTCACAACGCTCTGAAATGGGGGCGAGGGATGTGCTGTCAGAGGGAGAAATTTCCGATTCGGGAAAGGTTGCTCCTCAGACAGACTCAGATACGTTGTCTTTTAAATTTAAACTAGAACACCTCCGCTTATTGCCCAGGGAGGTATTAGTTACTCTGGATGACTGCAACCCTATGGTGGTTCCAGAGAAATTGTGTAAAATGGACAAGTACCTAGAAGTTCCTGTTTACACTGATGTGTTCCCGGTCCCTAAGAGGATTGCGGATATTGTTACTAGGGAGTGGGATAAACCAGGTATTCCCTTCGTTCCCCCTCCTGTTTTTAAGAAAATGTTCCCCATGCGGGACTCGTGGCAGACGGTCCCTAAGGTGGAGGGGGCTGTTTCTTCACTTGCTAAACGCACAACTATACCAATCGAAGACAGTTATGCTTTTAAAGACCATATGGATAAAAAATTAGAGGGTTTACTTAAGAAAATTTTTGTTCAACAAGGTTTTCTTCTCCAGCCTATTACGTGCATTGTTCCTTTAACTACTGCAGCGGCTTTCTGGTTTGAGGCGCTGGAAGATGCGCTCCAGATGGAGACCTCATATGAGGACATTATGGACAGAATTAAGGCTCTTAAGCTGGCTAATTCTTTTATCACAGATGCCGCTTTCCAACTAGCTAAGTTAGCTGCAAAAAATTCAGGTTTCACCATTTTAGCGCGCAGGGCGTTATGGCTAAAGTCCTGGTCGGCCGTTGTGTCGCCAAAATCCAAACTATTGAACATCCCTTTCAAAGGAAAGTCCCTCTTTGGGCCTGAATTGAAAGAGATTATTTCAGAAATCACTGGGGGAAAAGGCCATGCTCTCCCCCAGGACAAGTCCTTCAAGACGAAGAACAAACAAAATAATTTTCGTTCCTTTCGGAATTTCAGGAGCAAGAGGGTAACACTTCACAACCCAGGGCAGCCTGGAAACCTTACCTGGGCTGGAACAAGGGTAAACAGGCCAAGAAGCCTGCAGCTGCCTCCAAGACAGCATGATGGGGTAGCCCCAGATCCGGGACCGGATCTAGTAGGGGGCAGACTCTCTCTCTTCGCTCAGGCCTGGTCAAGAGGCGTACACAATCCCCGGGCCTTAGAGATTGTATCCCAGGGATATCTTCTAGAATTCAAGGACTCCCCTCCAAGGGGAAGGTTCCATATTTCTCGTCTGTCCACAGACACGACAAAGAAAGAGGCGTTCTTACGCTGTGTAGAAGACCTACATACAATGGGAGTGATCCACCCAGTTCCAATTGCGGAACAAGGGCTGGGGTTTTACTCAAACCTGTTTGTGGTTCCCAAAAAAGAAGGAACTTTCAGACCAATCCTGGATCTCAAAATTCTAAACCAATTCCTCAGAGTCCCATCATTCAAGATGGAGACCATTCGGACAATCTTACAAATGATCCAGGATGGTCAATATATGACTACCATGGATCTAAAGGATGCATATCTACACATCCCTATCCACAAAGATCATCACCAGTTTCTCAGGTTCGCCTTTCTGGACAAGCATTATCCGTTTGTGGCTCTCCCTTTCGGGTTGGCCACTGCTCCCAGAATTTTCACAAAGGTGCTAGGGTCCCTCCTGGCGGTGCTATGACTGCGGGGCATAGCAGTGGCGCCTTATCTAGATGACATCTTAATTCAGGTGTCGACTTTCCAAAGAGCCAAAGTCTCACACGGAAATTGTAGTGGCCTTTCTGAGGTCTCACGGGTGGAAGGTGAGCATCAAAAAGAGTTCTCTCTCCCCCCTCACAAGAGTTCCCTTCCTAGGAACACTAATAGACTCGGTAGAAATGAAAATATTTCTGACGGAGGTCAGAAAGTTAAAACTCTTAACTACTTGCCGAGCTCTTCATTCCATTCCTCGGCCATCTGTAGCTCAGTGCATGGAGACAATCGGATTAATGGTAGCGGCAATGGACATAGTCCCTTTTGCACGGATACATCTCAGACCACTGCAAGTATGCATGCTCAACCAGTGGAATGGGGATTATGCAGATTTGTCTCCACAAATACAGTTGGACCAGGGGACCAGAGATTCTCTTCTCTGGTGGTTGTCTCAGGATCACCTGTCTCAGAAAATGTGTTTCCGCAGACCAGAGGGGATCATCGTAACGACCGACGCCAGTCTGTTGGGCTGGGGTGCAGTCTGGGACTCACTGAAAGCTCAGGGCTTATGGTCTCGGGAAGAAGCTCTTCTCCCGATAAATATTCTGGAACTGAGGGCGATATTCAATGCGCTTCAGGCATGGCCTCAGCTAGCTGCGGCCAAATTCATCAGAATTCTGTCGGACAACATCACGACTGTAGCTTATGTCAATTATCAAGGGGGAACAAAGAGTTCCTTAGCAATGATGGAAGTAACCAAAATAATCAGGTGGGCGGAGGATCACTCTTGCCACCTCTCAGCAATTCACATCCCAGGAGTAGACAACTGGGAGGCGGATTTTCTAAGTCGTCAGACTTTTCACCCGGGGGAGTGGGAACTCCACCCGGAGGTATTTGCCCAGCTGACTCAGCTATGGGGCACTCCAGAATTGGATCTGATGGCGTCCCGTCAGAACACCAAGCTTCCTCTTTACGGGTCCAGGTCCCGGGATCCCCAGGCGGTGCTGATAGATGCTCTAGCAGCGCCTTGGTCCTTCAATCTGGCCTATGTTTTTCCACCGTTTCCTCTCCTCCCTCGTCTGGTTTCCAGAATCAAGCAGGAGAGGGCTTTGGTGATTCTAATAGCGCCTGCGTGGCCACGCAGGACTTGGTATGCAGACCTAGTGGACATGTCATCTGTGCCACCATGGACACTGCCAATGAGGCAGGACCTTATAATACAGGGTCCTTTCAAACATCCAAATCTAATTTCTCTGCGTCTGACTGCTTGAAGATTGAACGCCTAATTCTATCAAAGCGTGGTTTCTCTGGGTCGGTTATTGATACCCTGATTCAGGCTAGAAAGCCTGTCACCAGGAAAATCTACCATAAGATTTGGCGAAAATATCTTTTTCTCCAACATAGGTGTGTCCGGTCCACGGCGTCATCCTTACTTGTGGGATATTCTCTTCCCCAACAGGAAATGGCAAAGCTGGTCACATGATCCCTCCTAGGCTCCGCCTACCCCAGTCATTCTCTTTGCCGTTGTACAGGCAACATCTCCACGGAGATGGCTTAGAGTTTTTTAGTGTTTAACTGTAGTTTTTATTATTCAATCAAGAGTTTGTTATTTTAAAATAGTGCTGGTATGTACTATTTACTCAGAAACAGAAAAGAGATGAAGATTTCTGTTTGTATGAGGAAAATGATTTTAGCAACCGTTACTAAAATCCATGGCTGTTCCACACAGGACTGTTGAGAGGAATTAACTTCAGTTGGGGGAACAGTGAGCAGTCTCTTGCTGCTTGAGGTATGACACATTCTAACAAGACGATGTAATGCTGGAAGCTGTCATTTTCCCTATGGGATCCGGTAAGCCATGTTTATTAAGATAGTAAATAAGGGCTTCACAAGGGCTTATTAAGACTGTAGACTTTTTCTGGGCTAAATCGATTCATTATTAACACATATTTAGCCTTGAGGAATCATTTAATCTGGGTATTTTGATAAGATTATATCGGCAGGCACTTTTTTAGACACCTTATTCTTTAGGGGCTTTCCCAAATCATAGGCAGAGCCTCATTTTCGCGCCGGTGTTGCGCACTTGTTTTTGAGAGGCATGACATGCAGTCGCATGTGTGAGGAGCTCTGATACATAGAAAAGACTTTCTGAAGGCGTCATTTGGTATCGTATTCCCCTTTGGGCTTGGTTGGGTCTCAGCAAAGCAACTTGGTTAAGGGTTAAAGTTTCCAAATTTGGTGTGCAATACTTTTAAGGCTTTAAGACACTGTGGTGAAATTTTGGTGAATTTTGAACAATTCCTTCATATTTTTTCGCAATTGCAGTAATAAAGTGTGTTCAGTTTAAAATTTAAAGTGACAGTAACGGTTTTATTTTAAAACGTTTTTTGTACTTTGTTATCAAGTTTATGCCTGTTTAACATGTCTGAACTACCAGATAGACTGTGTTCTGAATGTGGGGAAGCCAGAGTTCCTTCTCATTTAAATAAATGTGATTTATGTGACAATGACAATGATGCCCAAGATGATTCCTCAAGTGAGGGGAGTAAGCATGGTACTGCATCATTCCCTCCTTCGTCTACACGAGTCTTGCCCACTCAGGAGGCCCCTAGTACATCTAGCGCGCCAATACTCCTTACTATGCAACAATTAACGGCTGTAATGGATAATTCTGTCAAAAACATTTTAGCCAAAATGCACACTTATCAGCGTAAGCGCGACTGCTCTGTTTTAGATACTGAAGAGCATGACGACGCTGATAATAATGGTTCTGAAGGGCCCCTAAACCAGTCTGATGGGGCCAGGGAGGTTTTGTCTGAGGGAGAAATTACAGATTCAGGGAACATTTCTCAACAAGCTGAACCTGATGTGATTACGTTTAAATTTAAGTTGGAACATCTCCGCGCTCTGCTTAAGGAGGTATTATCCACTCTGGATGATTGTGACAATTTGGTCATCCCAGAGAAGCTATGTAAAATGGACAAGTTCCTAGAGGTCCCGGGGCTCCCAGAAGCTTTTCCTATACCCAAGCGGGTGGCGGACATTGTAAATAAAGAATGGGAAAGGCCCGGTATTCCTTTCGTCCCTCCCCCCATATTTAAAAAATTGTTTCCTATGGTCGACCCCAGAAAGGACTTATGGCAGACAGTCCCCAAGGTCGAGGGAGCGGTTTCCACTTTAAACAAACGCACCACTATACCCATAGAAGATAGTTGTGCTTTCAAAGATCCTATGGATAAAAAATTAGAAGGTTTACTTAAAAAGATGTTTGATCAGCAGGGTTACCTTCTACAGCCAATTTCATGCATTGTCCCTGTCGCTACAGCCGCATGTTTCTGGTTCGATGAGCTGGTAAAGGCGGTCGATAGTGATTCTCCTCCTTATGAGGAGATTATGGACAGAATCAATGCTCTCAAATTGGCTAATTCTTTCACCCTAGACGCCACTTTGCAATTGGCTAGGTTAGCGGCTAAGAATTCTGGGTTTGCTATTGTGGCGCGCAGAGCGCTTTGGTTGAAATCTTGGTCAGCTGATGCGTCTTCCAAGAACAAGCTACTTAACATTCCTTTCAAGGGGAAAACGCTGTTTGGCCCTGACTTGAAAGAGATTATCTCTGATATCACTGGGGGTAAGGGCCATGCCCTTCCTCAGGATCGGCCTTTCAAGGCCAAAAATAAACCTAATTTTCGTCCCTTTCGTAGAAACGGACCAGCCCAAAGTGCTACGTCCTCTAAGCAAGAGGGTAATACTTCTCAAGCCAAGCAAGCTTGGAGACCAATGCAAGGCTGGAACAAGGGAAAGCAGGCCAAGAAACCTGCCACTGCTACCAAGACAGCATGAAAGGTTGGCCCCCGATCCGGGACCGGATCTGGTGGGGGGCAGACTCTCTCTCTTCGCTCAGGCTTGGGCAAGAGATGTTCTGGATCCTTGGACACTAGAAATAGTCTCCCAAGGTTATCTTCTGGAATTCAAGGGGCTTCCCCCAAGGGGGAGGTTCCACAGGTCTCAGTTGTCTTCAGACCACATAAAAAGACAGGCATTCTTACATTGTGTAGAAGACCTGTTAACAATGGGAGTGATTCATCCTGTTCCATTAGGAGAACAAGGGATGGGGTTCTACTCCAATCTGTTCATAGTTCCCAAAAAAGAGGGAACGTTCAGACCAATCTTAGATCTCAAGATCTTAAACAAGTTTCTCAAGGTTCCATCGTTCAAGATGGAAACTATTTGAACAATTCTTCCTTCCATCCAGGAAGGTCAATTCATGACCACGGTGGATTTAAAGGATGCGTATCTACATATTCCTATCCACAAGGAACATCATCGGTTCCTAAGGTTCGCATTCCTGGACAAGCATTACCAGTTCGTGGCGCTTCCTTTCGGATTAGCCACTGCTCCAAGGATTTTCACAAAGGTACTAGGGTCCCTTCTAGCTGTGCTAAGACCAAGGGGCATTGCTGTAGTACCTTACTTGGACGACATTCTGATTCAAGCGTCGTCCCTTCCTCAAGCAAAGGCTCACACGGACATCGTCCTGGCCTTTCTCAGATCTCACGGATGGAAAGTGAACGTGGAAAAGAGTTCTCTATCTCCGTCGACAAGGGTTCCCTTCTTGGGAACAATAATAGACTCCTTAGAAATGAGGATTTTTCTGACAGAGGCCAGAAAAACAAGACTTCTAGACTCTTGTCGGATACTTCATTCCGTTCCTCTTCCTTCCATAGCGCAGTGCATGGAAGTGATAGGTTTGATGGTAGCGGCAATGGACATAGTTCCTTTTGCGCGCATTCATCTAAGACCATTACAACTGTGCATGCTCAGTCAGTGGAATGGGGACTATACAGACTTGTCTCCGAGGATACAAGTAAATCAGAGGACCAGAGACTCACTCCGTTGGTGGCTGTCCCTGGACAACCTGTCACAAGGGATGACCTTCCGCAGACCAGAGTGGGTCATTGTCACGACCGACGCCAGTCTGATGGGCTGGGGCGCGGTCTGGGGATCCCTGAAAGCTCAGGGTCTTTGGTCTCGGGAAGAATCTCTTCTACCGATAAATATTCTGGAACTGAGAGCGATATTCAATGCTCTCAAGGCTTGGCCTCAGCTAGCGAGGGCCAAGTTCATACGGTTTCAATCAGACAACATGACAACTGTTGCGTACATCAACCATCAGGGGGGAACAAGGAGTTCCCTGGCGATGGAAGAAGTGACCAAAATCATTCAATGGGCGGAGTCTCACTCCTGCCACCTGTCTGCAATCCACATCCCAGGAGTGGAAAATTGGGAAGCGGATTTTCTGAGTCGTCAGACATTGCATCCGGGGGAGTGGGAACTCCATCCGGAAATCTTTGTCCAAATCACTCAACTGTGGGGCATTCCAGACATGGATCTGATGGCCTCTCGTCAGAACTTCAAAGTTCCTTGCTACGGGTCCAGATCCAGGGATCCCAAGGCGGCTCTAGTGGATGCACTAGTAGCACCTTGGACCTTCAAACTAGCTTATGTATTCCCGCCGTTTCCTCTCATCCCCAGGCTGGTAGCCAGGATCAATCAGGAGAGGGCGTCGGTGATCTTGATAGCTCCTGCGTGGCCACGCAGGACTTGGTATGCAGATCTGGTGAATATGTCATCGGCTCCACCATGGAAGCTACCTTTGAGACGAGACCTTCTTGTTCAAGGTCCGTTCGAACATCCGAATCTGGTCTCACTCCAGCTGACTGCTTGGAGATTGAACGCTTGATCCTATCGAAGCGAGGGTTCTCAGATTCTGTTATCGATACTCTTGTTCAGGCCAGAAAGCCTGTAACTAGAAAGATTTACCACAAAATTTGGAAAAAATATATCTGTTGGTGTGAATCTAAAGGATTCCCTTGGGACAAGGTTAAGATTCCTAAGATTCTATCCTTCCTTCAAGAAGGATTGGAAAAAGGATTATCTGCAAGTTCCCTGAAGGGACAGATTTCTGCCTTGTCTGTGTTACTTCACAAAAAGCTGGCAGCTGTGCCAGATGTTCAAGCCTTTGTTCAGGCTCTGGTTAGAATCAAGCCTGTTTACAAACCTTTGACTCCTCCTTGGAGTCTCAACTTAGTTCTTTCAGTTCTTCAGGGGGTTCCGTTTGAACCCTTACATTCCGTTGATATTAAGTTATTATCTTGGAAAGTTTTGTTTTTGGTTGCAATTTCTTCTGCTAGAAGAGTTTCAGAATTATCTGCTCTGCAGTGTTCTCCTCCTTATCTGGTGTTCCATGCAGATAAGGTGGTTTTACGTACTAAACCTGGTTTTCTTCCAAAAGTTGTTTCTAACAAAAACATTAACCAGGAGATTATCGTACCTTCTCTGTGCCCGAAACCAGTTTCAAAGAAGGAACGTTTGTTGCACAATTTGGATGTTGTTCGCGCTCTAAAATTCTATTTAGACGCTACAAAGGATTTTAGACAAACATCTTCCTTGTTTGTTGTTTATTCCGGTAAAAGGAGAGGTCAAAAAGCAACTTCTACCTCTCTCTCTTTTTGGATTAAAAGCATCATCAGATTGGCTTACGAGACTGCCGGACGGCAGCCTCCCGAAAGAATCACAGCTCATTCCACTAGGGCTGTGGCTTCCACATGGGCCTTCAAGAACGAGGCTTCTGTTGATCAGATATGTAGGGCAGCGACTTGGTCTTCACTGCACACTTTTACCAAATTTTACAAGTTTGATACTTTTGCTTCTTCTGAGGCTATTTTTGGGAGAAAGGTTTTGCAAGCCGTGGTGCCTTCCATCTAGGTGACCTGATTTGCTCCCTCCCATCATCCGTGTCCTAAAGCTTTGGTATTGGTTCCCACAAGTAAGGATGACGCCGTGGACCTGACACACCTATGTTGGAGAAAACAGAATTTATGTTTACCTGATAAATTACTTTCTCCAACGGTGTGTCCGGTCCACGGCCCGCCCTGGTTTTTTAATCAGGTCTGATAATTTATTTTCTTTAACTACAGTCACCACGGTATCATATGGTTTCTCCTATGCAAATATTCCTCCTTAACGTCGGTCGAATGACTGGGGTAGGCGGAGCCTAGGAGGGATCATGTGACCAGCTTTGCTGGGCTCTTTGCCATTTCCTGTTGGGGAAGAGAATATCCCACAAGTAAGGATGACGCCGTGGACCGGACACACCGTTGGAGAAAGTAATTTATCAGGTAAACATAAATTCTGTTTTTGGTGCGAATCCAAGGGTTACTCATGGAGTAAGGTTAGGATTCCCAGGATTTTGTCCTTTCTCCAAGACGGATTGGAGAAAGGATTATCAGCTAGTTCCTTAAAGGGACAGATATCTGCTTTGTCTATTCTTTTTCACAAACGTCTGGCAGAGGTACCAGATGTTCAAACGTTTAGTCAGGCTTTAGTCAGAATCAAGCCTGTTTATAGACCTGTGGCTCCGCCATGGAGTCTGAATTTAGTTCTTTCAGTTTTGCAAGGGGTTCCGTTTGAACCTTTACATTCCATAGATATTAAGCTTTTATCTTTGAAAGTTTTGTTTTTGGTAGCTATCTCTTCTGCTCGAAGAGTTTCAGAGTTATCTGCTTTACAGTGTGATTCACCTTACCTGATATTCCATGCAGATAAGGTAGTTTTACGTACCAAACCCGGTTTTCTTCCTAAGGTTGTGTCTAATAGGAATATTAACCAGGAAATTGTTGTTCCTTCTCTGTGACCTAATCATTCGTCGAAGAAGGTACGTCTGTTACACAATCTTGATGTGGTTCGTGCTTTAAAGTTCTATTTACAAGCAACTAAGGATTTCAGACAAACAACTTCTTTGTTTGTTATCTATTCTGGTAAGAGAAGAGGTCAGAAGGCGACCGCTACCTCTCTTTCCTTTTGGCTGAAAAGCATCATCCGTTTGGCCTATGAGACTGCTGGCCAGCAGCCTCCTGATACAATTACTGCTCATTCTACCAGAGCAGTGGCTTCCACATGGGCTTTTAAAAATGAGGCTTCTGTTGAACAGATTTGTAAGGCAGCGACTTGGTCTTCGCTGCATACTTTTTCCAAATTTTCCAAATTCGATACTTTTGCTTCTTCGGAGGCTATTTTTGGGAGAAAGGTTTTGCAAGCAGTGGTGCCTTCCGTTTAAGGTACCTGTCTTGTTCCCTCCCTTCATCCGTGTCCTAAAGCTTTGGTATTGGTATCCCACAAGTAAAGGATGAATCCGTGGACTGGATACACCTTACAAGAGAAAATAGAATTTATGCTTACCTGATAAATTACTTTCTCTTGTGGTGTATCTAGTCCACGGCCCGCCCTGTCATTTTAAGACAGGTGGTTTTTATTTTTAAACTACAGTCACCACTGCACCTTTATGGTTTCTCCTTTTTCTTCCTAACCTTCGGTCGAATGACTGGGGGGTGGAGCTAGAGGGGAGCTATATGGACAGCTCTGCTGTGTGCTCTTTGCCACTTCCTGTAGGGAAGGAGAATATCCCACAAGTAAAGGATGAATCCGTGGACTGGATACACCACAAGAGAAAGTAATTTATCAGGTAAGCATAAATTCTGTTTTCCTTCTGTATGGGAAGAGTCCACTGCTCCCACCCCTGTTCTCTGATGGGGGTCCTAAATTTAAATTTATTCTTCTGGCACCTTTTTCACCCTGATATTTCTCCTCCTGTTCCTTGTTCCCTCTACAGAATGACTGTGGTTATGAGGAAGTGGGGGGAGGTATTTAAGCCTTTGGCTGGGGTGTCTTTGCCTCCTCCTGGTGGCCAGGTTTAGTATTTCCTACACGTAAGCAATGCAGCTGTGGACTCTTCCCATACAGAAGGAAAGAAAATTATCAGGTAAATATAATTTTAAGTTTTATCTGGTGTTTTGTTTGTTTTCTTCCGCACCTCTTCTTTTTTTTTTTTTTTCTTTTTTTTTCCCTGCTCCTATTATTTTGCTCTTTTTCTTTTCCTACCTCTTTGGCTTAGCTATACCTCAGACTGAGTTGCCAGTGCGGTGTGATGGGTTTTATAGAGTTCCTGGGGTTTGGGAATCTTTGCCACTTTCTAGTGGTAGGGAAGAGTAATTCCTAGGAGTAATGAATCGTGGACTTTCACTATCATGAAATAAATGAATTTATCAGGTAAACATAAATTATGTTTTCAATTTTCCCTCTCTTGGGGAAAAATGAAAATGTGCTTAACTTTGTTGTTAGTTGTATTTTCAAAATATATTCTTTCTGAAAGCAATTTAGTTTGTGTTTTTTTGTGTTTGTTTTTTTTTAATTTTATTTTCTTATTGCCTAGGTCAGCAGTCTCAATTTGCATGTTGAAGAAGCACATAAGCTGCCAGTGAAACATTTTACTAGCCCATACTGTAATATCTACCTGAACAGTGTGCAGGTAGCAAAGACCCATGCGCGTGAAGGTCAAAATCCTGTTTGGTCAGAAGAGTTTTTCTTTGAGTAAGTTTATTTTATTTTTTGTTTCATTTTCATTTCATTTGACCTATCAACAACTTTATTACTGTACTACTTTCTTTTCTTTTCCCTTCCATGTGTTGTGTTAAAAGGTGTGCTAACAGTACATGGAATCTATGGGAGCTAAGGAATGATCCTTACGGAGTTGTAATAATGTTTTCTAGCACTGCATAAGAGATCTTATTGTAAAATGATTATGCTATATGTGTATTAAATAATTTAAGGGATTTTGTCACCACTAACAGATTCTTGAAACTTTTTTTTTTTTTTTTAAAGAACAATTTGGTTTGAAAAAAATCTGTATTTAAACAAAATTTAACATTTTTTTTTCCGTAAATACCCTCTTAAAGCAGTAATGGCCAACTTCTTAACAAGGCCCACACATATTTGAATAGCTCAAATAGATCTAGATTTAGGTTGCAGGGTACACTCTGTCTGCTGTTCTCCCCTCCAGAAGGCTCTCTTCTGGATACCTTGTTTTCCCACCACAGTAGCCATAAAGCACACATTTTAGTTAGTCTTTGTGACCACAGGAAAAAGCCAGACACACATTTGTAGTTCTGCTCCTTCCCAGGGGCTGCAAAAATTGATGAGGGAAGCGCATGTGGCCTATGAGTCACCAGTTGACCATCCCTGTTGAGTGTGAAAATGAATAGCCTGCAGGGGATTAGTTAAAAGGCTTTTCTTTCATGTAATTGGCAAGAGTCCATGAGCTAGTGCTGTATGGGATATACAATCCTACCAGGAGGGGCAAAGTTTCCCATACCTCAAAATACCTATAAATACACCTCCCACCACACCCACAACTCGGTTTTACAAACTTTGCCTCCTATAGAGGTGGTGAAGTAAGTTTGTGCTTGATTTCTTCTATGATAAGCGCTTCTAAGCATTCTGAAGCCCAATTCCTGTTCAGAGTTCAGTGTTTGTCAGAGGGAAGTAAAGAGAGTTATCGCCTATTGATTTTTTAATGTTTTTTCTCACGGAAAATCTGTTCAAGGGTTCTCTGTTATCGGTCATAGGTATTCATCTCCTACCTCCCTTTTCAGATCGACAATATACTCTTATACGATTAAATCTGCTGATAGTTTTGAGTACTGGTTTGGCTATCTGCTATATGTGGATGGATGATTTTTTTTCGGTAAGTATGTATCATTATTTAAGACACTCTCAGCTATGGTTGGAGCTTTATGTATTTATATAAAGTTCTAAATATATGTATTTACTTATTTGCCATGAGTCAGGTCTATGTGTATTTCCCTTTGCAGTCTGGCAGTTTCATTATGGGTATCATGTTTAGGAAGTTTGTCTTACCTGGAGTATAGTCTTTTTTTCCAATTTGACTTGTTTTCTCTTTAAAATCTTGCAGGCAAATAAGGCTCGCGAGGGCGCAAAATGCTGTTACTTATTGCGTCATTCTTGGCACGAATGTGCATCTATAATGACGCAAGTTCGTAATTTCCTGCATCTTAGTTGATGCCCGGTTGCTTCCTTTTTCATACTTGGCGCCAAAAAATGTAGTTTTATTTTACCTCACTTCCTATATGCTCCTTGCCTTCTTTATGCTCAGAGGGCTATTTGCTTTTTTGCCAATTTTAGCATTTGCATTTTTCTTTCTAATGACAAGATGAGTCCACATATCTAATTACTATTGGGAATATCACTCCTGCCCAGCAGGAGGCGGCAAAGAGCACCACAGCAAAGCTGTTAAATATCACCTCCCTTCCCTCTAACACCAGTCATTTTCTTTGCCTACGTTAGTGTAAGGAAGTGGTAAAGTTAGGTGTCTGGAAAGATTCTTCAATCAAGAGTTTATTTTATTTGCAGTACTAGTATGTGCTGTTTTTACTCCAGGTGTAGCTGTTGTCCATTTCAGTCTCTTCAGTAGAGAATTGGTGGCTTTTAAGCAAAGGGAACTTGTGGGACATAAGTCTCACTGCGCCTCCCTCATATTTAAATTAAAGTGCTGCCCTTATTAATTTTCACAGATCCATGTGAGGGAAAGGACCTCTCAAACCTAGTGAGCTGCCTTGCTGCCAGGCAGATTATTTAGGTAAGTGCTAATTTATTTTCTTAAGCTGCTTTAAGGAAAAAACATGGCACTTTACTATTTCCCTGACAGGGATATTTAATACATTACTCCTAGTGTTGTAAGGGGGATTATGTATGGCATTATTGCAGACACTGGGACTTGAGGAGTACTTGGCTCAATTTTGTGTTATGTTTTTTTTTCCATTAAACATGTATGCTGAGACGTTATTTTTGACACGCCCATGATGGGCGGGGCTTGTGTGGCGGTAAAAGTTATCTAAATTGCGCACTTGTTGTTCTCTCACTTCCTGTATATGGAGGAGAGATCTGCATCTTAACATTTTTCAAATTTAATGGTTATTTGCTAGCCTGTCATTGTTTTCCTGTAAGGTAGGCACCTCAACAAAGCTAATGCTGAGGTGAGGAGGCTGTTTGAAGTGTTAAGACGTTTTTATTTAATATATTTGTAAAATAAATCAGTTGCGTTTTTGTATTTGTTCAAAAATAAAGCAGTTTCGTTTTAAAATTTAAAGAAACAATGTTTTTTTCTTTATTTAAATTGTTCATAATTTAATTATTTTTATTCTGTTAAGATGGACCAAGACTCTGTTACAGATTACAGATGTCCTTTATGTTTAAATGCTAATATTGAACCACCAATTCCTTTTTGTTCCTCATGTGTTGAGAGAACATTAAATCTTAAGGATAGATTTTTTGAGCCTATATTGTCTAAGACAGATGCTATCCAAGAGTCTTCTAACAATGTGCAAGATATGCCGCAGCTTTCTCCTCAAGCGTCCCAAAATTTAGCGCCCATACAGCCAGTGCCCTGCGCTTCCTCTATACCTCCACCTGGAGTTACCTTGCAAGACATTGCTTCCCTAATGTCATCAGTGGTATCTGATGCGTTGTCTGCTTTTCCCATGCCGCAGGGAAAGCGCAAGAAGAAATGTAATCAATCAGTGAATAAGGTTGCTTACACAGTAGTGTCTATTCCGAATGTTTCTTCCCAGAAATCTGAAGAGGAAGATACTTCGGTAGCATCTGAGGGTGAAATCTCAGACTCGGACAGTGTAATACCTTCAAGCTTAAACCTGAAGGAAACAACTTCAGTATCAGTTAAACACCTCCGTTTGTTACTTAAGGAGGTTTTAGCTACCCTGGACGACTCCGAAACTACCGTCGTAGTCAATCCTAAGAAGTCTAGAAAACTAAACAAGTATTTTGAAGTGCCCTCGATGGTGGAGGTATTTACCAGATAGGGCTACAGAGATTATTGCTAAGGAATTTCAGAGACCGGTATCCCTTTTTCTCCATCCCCTATATTTAAAAAGATGTTTCCTATAGCTGTCGCTGTTAAGGATCCTTGGCAGACGGTTCCTAAGGTGGAAGGGGCTATTTCCACCTTAGCCAAACTAACTACCATTCCTATTGAAGATAGTTGTGCTTTTAAAGACCCCCTGGATAAGAAGTTGGAGGGTCTACTTAAAAAGATTTATGTTCACCAGGGTCTGCCCTTGCAGCTGGCTGCGTGCATTGCTACTGTCACTAGTGCGGCGGCTTATTGGTTTGATGCTCTGTCCGAATCTCTTAAGATGGAGACTTCTTTAGAGGAGATCCAAGATAGGATTAAAGCTCTGAAGTTAGCCAATGCCTTTATTACTGATGCTTCTCTGCAGATTACTAAATTGGCAGCTAAGAGTTCAGGGTTCTCTATCCTAGCCCGCAGAGCTTTATGGTTAAAACCTTGGTCTGCGGACGTGTCATCCAAGTCTAAGCTTCTAGCTATTCCTTACAAGGGAAAGACCTTGTTTGGACCTGGCCTGAAGGAAATTATCTCTGACATCACGGGAGGTAAGGGTCATCTCCTTCCTCAGGATAAGAGAAATAAACAAAAAGGATGACAAAGTAATTTTCGTTCTTTCGCAATTTCAAGGGAAATTCTCTCTCTTCCTCCTCTAAACAGGAAGGAAACTATTCGCAATCTAAGCCTACTTGGAGACCCAACCAGCCTTGGAACAAAGGTAAACAGTCCTAAAAGCCTGCTGCTGATTCCAAAACAGCATGAAGGGCATGCCCCCGATCCGGGACCGGATCTGCTAGGGGGGCAGACTTTCTTCGTTCAGGCTTGGGTGTGAGACTTCAGGATCCCTGCGCTATAGAAATAGTGTCCCAGGGATACAGACTGGAGTTCAAAAATTTTCCTCCCAGAGGAAGATTTCTTCTTTCAAGGTTATCTGCAGACCAGATAAAAAGAGAGGCGTTCTTATATTGTGTAAGAGACCTCTCATCCCTGGGAGTAATTTGTCCCGTTCCTGTTCAGGAACACGGGCAGGGATTTTATTCAAATCTGTTTGTAGTTCCCAAGAAGGAGGGAACTTTCAGACCTATCTTAGACCTCAAGAGTCTGAACAAGTTTCTCAGAGTTCAATCTTTCAAGATGGAAACTATTCGTACCATTCTTCCATTGATCCAGGAGGGTCAATTTATGACGACAGTGGACTTAAAGGATGCATATCTACATGTTCCTATCCACAGAGATCACAAGTTCCTAAGGTTTGCCTTTCTGAACAGACATTTTCAGTTTGTAGACCTTCCTTTCAGGCTGGACACGGCACCAAGAATTTTCACAAAGGTTCTGGGGTCTCTGCTGGCGGTTCTAAGACCGCTGGGCATTGTGGTGGCGCCTTATCTGGACAATATTCTTATCCAGACGCTATCTTGTCAACAAGCAAGGTCCCTTACCGACATTGTACTATCCTTCCTGAGAACTCACGGGTGGAAGGTAAATCTGGGAAAGAGTTCCTTAATCCCGAAGACAAGGGTGACTTTCTTGGGAACTTTAATCAATTCTATATCTATGAGGATTTTTCTGACATAGGTCAGGAAATCAAAGATTCTAGATACCTGTCGAGCCCTTCAGTCCAATCCTCGTCCGTCAGTGGCCCAGTGCATGGAAGTAATCTGACTGATGGTGGTGGCAATGGACATCATCCCGTTGGCTCGGTTTCACTTCAGACCTCTGCAGTTAAACATGCTCAGGCAGTGGAATGGAGATTATGTAGACTTGTCTCCTTGAATAACCCTGGAACAGGAGACAAGGGACTCACTTCAATGGTGGTTGTCTCTGGATCATCTATCCCAGGGAACATGCTTTCACAGACCATCCTGGGTGATTGTGACAACAGATGCCAGCCTTCTAGGGTGGGGAGCTGTCTGGGGTCCCCTAAAGGCTCAGGGAGTGTGGACTCAGGCGGAGTCTGTTCTTCTGGAACTGAGCGATCTTCAATGCTCTTCTGGCCTGGCATCAGTTGGCTTCGGCCCAGTTCATCAGATTCCAGACGGACAACATAACGACAGTGGCTTACATCAATCATCAGGGAGGAATGAGGAGTTCCATAACGATGACCGAGGTAGCCAAGATAATCCGGTGGGCGGAGACCCATTCTTGCCATCTGTCAGTGATCCAAATCCCAGGGGTGGACAACTGGGAGGTGGACTTTCTGAGCAGGCAGACTTTTCATCCGGGAGAGTGGGAACTCCATCCGGAAGTATTCTCCAACCTGATTCTCAAATGGGGTCGGTCGGAGTTAGATCTCATGGCATATTGTCAGAATGCCCAGCTCCCGAGATACGGGTCAAGGTCCAGGGATCCCCAGGCGGAACTGATAAATGCTCTAGCAGTTCCTTGGTCCTTCAGCCTAGCATATTTTTTTTCCCCCGTTTGCTCTTCTTCCTCGGGTAATTGCTCGAATCAAACAGGAGAAGGCATCAGTGATCCTCATTGCTCCTGCGTGGCCTCGCAGGATTTGGTATGCCGATCTGGTGGACATGTCATCCCTGCCACCTTGGAGACTGCCATTAAGGAAGGAACTTCTCATTCAAGGACCCTTCCTTCATCCAAATCTAATTTATCTGAAACTGACTGCTTGGAGATTGAACGCTTAATCCTATCCAAGGGTTTTTTTTCTGATTCGGTCATAGAGACCTTGATTCAGGCGCGTAAGCCTGTAACTAGAAAAATTTACTATAAGATTTGGCGTAAATATCTTTATTGGTGTGAATCCAAAGGCTACTCATGGAGTAGGATTAGGATTCCCAGAATTTTGTCTTTTCTCCAAGATGGATTGGTGAAGTGTTTATCGGCAAGTTCCCTAAAGGGTCAGATCTCTGCCTTATCTATTTTGTTACACAAACGACTGGCAGATGTCCCAGATGTTCAATCCTTTTGTCAGGCCTTGGTTAGGATCAGCCTGTGTTCAAACCAGTTACTCCTCCATGGATTCTGAATTTAGTTCTTCAAGGGACTCCGTTTGAGCCTATGCATTCCTTAGATATTAAGTTGTTATCTTGGAAAGTTTTATTTCTTGTTATTTCTTCAGGTCGAAGAGTGTCTGAGCTTTCGGCGTTGCAATACATTTCGCCTTACCTTATTTTCCATTCGGATAAGGTAGTTTTACATACTAAACTAGGGTTCCTTCCTAAGGTTGTTTCAGACAGGAACATTTATCAGGAGATTGTTGTTCCTTCCTTGTGTCGTAATCCTTCTCAGAAGGAACGTCTTCTGCACAATTTGGATGTAGTCCGTGCTTTGAAGGTTTCACTTACAAGCAACTAATGACTTTCATCCGTCTTCTTCTTTGTAATTTTTTCTGGAAAAGGTAAGGGTCAGAAAGCTACGGCTACCTCTCTTGTTGGTTGAAGAGTATCATCCGTTTTGCATATGAGACTGCTGGACAGCAGCCTCCTGAAAGAATTACGGTTCATTCCACTAGGGCGGTTGCTTCCTCATGAGCATTCAAAAATGAAGCTTCTGTGGAACAGATTTGCAAGGCTGCAACTTGGTCTTCCCTTCACACTTTCTAAATTTTACAAATTTGAAACTTTTGCCTCAGCTTAGGCTGCTTTGGGGAGAAAGGTTCTTCAAGCATTGGCGCCTTCCATTTAGGTTCCCTGTCTTGTCCCTCCCTTATCATCCGTGTACTCTAGCTTTGGTATTTTATCCCACAAGTAAGGATGATGATCTGTGGACTCATCGTGTCTTTAAAAAGAAAAGAATATGTATGCTTACCTGATAAATTTATTTATTTTTATACACGATGAGTCCACGGCCCGCCCTGTTCTTTTTAAGACAGGGTGTTATTTTTTGTAAACTTCAGACACCTCTGCACCTTGGCTTTTCCTTTCTCTTCCTAACTTCGGTCGAATGACTGGGGTGGGAGGGAAGGGAGGAGCTATATATAGCAGCTCTACTGTGGTGTTCTTTGCCTCCTGCTGACCAGGAGGTGAAATCCCACAAGTAAAGATGATGATCCGTGGACTCATCGTGTCTAAAAAGAAACCAATTTATCAGGTAAGCATAAATTTTCTTTTCAAGATTATCTGTAGACCAGACAAAAAGAGAGGCTTTCCTACACTTTGTTCGGGACCTCTCCGACCTGGGAGTGATAGTTCTTGTTCCGATGCAGGAACGGGGTCTGGGTTTCTATTCCAATCTGTTCGTGGTTCCCAAAATGGAGGGAACCTTCAGACCAATTTTAGATCTCAAGAGTCTAAACAAATTCCTTAGAGTGCCGTTCGTTCCATTCTTCCTGTGGTCCAAGATGGTCAATTTATGACAACGGTAGATTTAAAGGACGCGTACCTGCATGTTCCCATCCACAGGGACCATCACAAATTTCTAAGGTTTGCATTTCTAGACAAACACTTCCAGTTTGTGGCTCTTCCATTCGGACTTGCCACAGCTCACAGAATTTTCTGAAAGGTTCTGGAATCCCTGTTGGCGGTGCTCCGATTGCGGGGCATTGCAGTGGTGCCTTATCTGGGCGACATTCTGGTTCAGGTGCCATCCTTTCAACAAGCAAGATCCCACATGGAAATGTTATCTTTCCTGCGATCTCACGGTTGGAAGGTAAATTTGGAAAAGAGTTCCTTAGTTCCAAATACAAGGGTAAGCATAATAGATTCCTTATCAATGAAAATTTTTCTGACAGAAGTCAGGAAATCAAAAATTTTGGATTCTTTCCTACCGCTTCAGTCCTCTCCTCGGCCTTCAGTGGCTCAGTGCATGGAGGTAATCGGTCTGATGGTAACGGCAATGGACATCATCCAGGTCGCCCGTTTCCACCTCAGACCTCTGCAGTTAAGCATGCTCAGTCAGTGGAACAGAGATTATACGGATCTTTCTCTGCAATTACAGCTGGGATGGTGAACAGTCTGGGGCTCTCTAAGGGCTCAGGGAACATGGATTTGGTCGGAGTCTGTTCTACCCATAAACATTCTGGAGCTGAGAGTGATCTTCAATGCTCTTCTGGCCTGGCCTCAGTAGTTCATCAGGTTCCAGTCGGACAACATAACTTCAGTGGCTTACATCAACCATCAGGGAGGAACTCTGAGTTCCTTGGCCATCACAGCGGTAGCCAAGATTATTCAGTGGGCGGAGACCCACAATTGCTCTCTGTCGGTGATCCACTTCCCAGGAGTGGACAACTGGGAGGTGGACTTCCTGAGCAGGCAGACCTTTCATCCAGGGGAGTGAGAACTCCATCCGGAAGTGTTTTCCAGTCTTATTCTCAAATGGGGTCAGCTGGAATTGGATCTCTTGGCATCTCGGCAGAATGCCAAGCTTCCGAGGTACGGGTCGAGGTCAAGGGACCCTCAGGCTGTACTGATAGACGCCCTGTTGGTACCTTGGAATTTCAGTCTTGCATACATATTTCCTCCGTTCACTCTTCTACCTCAGGTCATTGCTCGAATCAAGCAGTAGAGGGCGTCGGTGATCCACATTGCACCGGCGTGGCCTTGCAGGATTTGGTATGCAGACCTTGTGGACATGTCATCTCTTCCACCTTAGAGACTTCTGTTGAGGAAGGACCCTTCTACTTCAAGGGCCTATGTATTCCTTAGATATTAAGTTAACTTGGAAAGTTTTTGTTTCTTGTTGCTGTTTCATCTGCTCGTTAATTGTCAGAGCTCTCGGCATTACAGTATGAGTCTCCTTACCTTATTTTTCATTCGGATAAGGTGGTTTTGCGTACTAAGTTAGGGTTTCTCCCTAAAGTAGTTTCAGACCAGAACATTTATGGGGAGATTGTTGTTCCTTCCTTTTGTCCTAATCCTCCTCAAAAGGAATGGCTGTTCCACAATCTGGATGTGGTGCATGCATTAAAATTCTATTTACAGGCAACTAAGGATTTTCGTCAGTCTTCTGCTCTTGTTGTGGTATTCTCTGGGAAACGTAAGGGGCAGAAAGCTACGGCTACTTCTCTTTCTTTGTGGCTGAAGAGTATCATTCGCTGGACAGCAGCCTCCTGAGAGAGTTACGGCTCATTCTACAAGGGCTGTTTCCTCTTCCTGGGCATTCAAAAATTAAGCTTCTGTGGAACAGATTTGCAAGGCTGCAACTAGGTCCTCTCTTCACACATTTTCAAAATTCTATAAATTTGACACTTTTGCCTCGGCTGAGGCCTCCTTTGGGAGGAAGGTTCTTCAAGCAATGGTGCCTTCCATTTAGGTTCCCTGTCTTGTCCCTCCCTTATCTGTGTACTCTAGCTTGGTTATTGATTCCCAATAGTATTTAGATTATCCGTGGACTCATTGTGTCATTAGAAAGAAAACAAAATTTATGCTTACCTGATAAATTTATTTATTTATTGACATGATGAGTCCACGCCCCGCCCTGTTCTTTGGACAGGTTGTTGGTATTTCATAAACTTCAGACACCTCTACACCTTGTTGCTTCCTTTCTCTCCTTGCTTCGGTCAAATGACTGGGGTTGGAGGGAAGGGAGGTGATATTTGACAGTTTTGCTGTGGTGCTCTTTGCCTCCTCCTGCTGGGCAGGAGTAATAATCCCAATAGTAATTAGATGATCTGTGGACTCATCGTGTCAATAAATAAATAAATTTATCAGGTAAGCATAAATTTTGTTTTTCCCATTCCTGAAACTGCTATATGTGGAAATAAAATATTTTTGTTTAAATGTTATTTTTTCTTTTACATTTTACAAGATGTCTCAATCTGATCCTGTCTCAGAAGCTGCTGTAGGAACCATGCTGCCTGAACACAGTTCTACCAAAGCCAAGTGTATCTGTTTTAAGCTAGTGAAGATTATATCTCCAGCTGTAGTATGTAACAGTTGACATGATAAGCTTTTGCATGCAGAAACGGTTTCTATTAGTGTTAGTACAGTATCTGTTCCCTCAACATCTAAAGTACATGATATCCCTGTTGATATTAAAAATTATATTGCTGATGCAATACAGAAGGCTATGTCTGATATTCCGCCTTCGAATAAACGTAAATGGTCTTCTAAAACGTCTCATACTACTGATGAAATTTGTAATGACCGACAACATACTGATATATCCACCTCTGATGAGGGTCTCTCTGACTCAGAAGATCCTACTTCAGACATTGACACTGATAAATCATCTTATTTTTTTAAGATTGAGTATATTCGTTCCATGTTAAAAGAAGTGTTGATAACTTTGGATATTGAGGAGTCTGGTCCTTTTGATAATAAATCCAGTAAGCGTTTACATTCTGCCTATAAACCTCCTGTGACTACTCCTGAGGTTTTCCCTGTTCCCGATGCTATTTCTGATGTGATTGCTAAGGAATGGTCTAAGCTTGGTACTTCTTTTGTTTCTTCTTCAAGGTTTAAAAAGTTGTATCCTTTGCCAGTGGCTAAATTATAGTTTTTGGATAAAGTCCCTAAGGTTGATGGGCCTATTTCTACTCTTGCTAAGCGTACTACTATTCCTATGGAAGATAGTACTTCTTTTAAGGAACCTTTAAATAGGAAAATTGAATCTTATCTCAGGCATGCTTATTTACATTCTGGCTATATTCTCAGACCTGCCATTTCTATGCGGCTGCATCAATTTTTTGGTTGGATAGCTTAGCACATCTGGGAAAAGATTCTGATTTGCATAGCATTGTTAGTTTGCATCAACATGCTAATCATTTTATCGGTGATGCTATTTTTGATATTGTCAAAATTGATGTTAAATCCGTCTTTTGCTAGAAGAGCTTTATGGCTCAAATCTTGGAATGCTGACATGGTATCTAGATTCATTCTTTCTTTCCAAGGTAACAATTTATTTGGTTCTCAGTTGAATTCAATTATTTCAACTATCACTGGGGGGAAGGGAGTTTTTTGCCTCAGGATAAAAGATCTAAGGGTAAATCTAAAGCTTCTAATCGTTTTCGTTCTTTTCGACAGAATAAGGAACATAAAACCAATCCTTCCCCTAAAGACTCTGTTTCCAATTGGAAACCTCCAAGTTAGATTAAATCCAAGCCTTTTAAGAATCCAAAGCCAACCCTCAAGTCTGTATGAAGGTGCAGCCCTCGGTCCAGTTCAGCTGGTGGGGGTCAGATTGAAATTATTCCAAGACATTTGGGCAGATTCTGTTCAAAATCAATGGATTCAGAGTATTGTCTCTCAAGGGTATTGAATAGGATTCAGAGTAAGACCTCCTGTGAGAAGATTCTTTCTTTCATGCAATTGGCAAGAGTCCATGAGCTAGTGACTTATGGGATATACAATCCTACCAGGAGGGGCAAAGTTTCCCAAACCTCAAAATGTCTATAAATACACCCCTCACCACACCCACAGACTTCTACGTTGATATGCGCTTCTCAGCATTTTTTTTGAAGCACGATTCCTCTGTACAGTGAATGTCAGAGGGATGTAAAGGGAGTATCACCTATTGAATGCAATGGCTTTCCTCCCAGGGATCTATTTCATAGGTTCTTTGTTATCGGTCGTAGAGATTCATCTCCTACCTCCCTTTTCAGATCGACGATATACTCTCATATTCCATTACCTCTTCTGATAACTGTTTCAGTACTGGTTTGGCTATATGTGGATGGGTGTATTTTGGTAAGTATGTTTTTTATTATTTAAGACACTCTCAGCTATGGTTTGGCACTTTATGTATTTATATAAAGTTCTAAATATATGCATTGTACTTATATTTGCCATGATTCAGGTTTTCAGTATATTTCCTTTTTTTGCAGACTGTCAGTTTCATATCTGGGAAGTGATTTTTTTTTATGAAAAATTATTTCTTACCTGGGGTATAGTCTCTTTTTCAAATTGACTGTCTTTTAAATTTGCGGGCAGAATTAGGCTTGCGAGGGCGTAAAATGCCAAAATTTATTGCACCTTTTTTTGCGCAAAGTTACGTTCGTTGACACAAATTCTTCATTTCCGGTGTCTTAGTTGACGCTGAGTCCTTCACAAGGTTGCGTCATCTATGACGCGAGTGTTTAGTTTCCAGACGTTTTTGCCGCAAAAAATATTTTTCTGTTGTGCGTCATACTTGGCGCCAAATATTTTCATTATTTAAAACCCCATTCCTTTTGCCTCTGGCCTTTTTCTATGTCAGAGGGCTATGCTGTTTGCATATTTTCCCATTCCTGAAACTGCCATATAAGGAAATTGATCATTTTTCTTTATATGTTGTTTTTTTCTCTTACATTTGCTAGATGTCTCAATCTGATCCTATCTCAGAATTTACTGCTGGATCCCTGCTGCCTGATAACGGTTCTACCAAAGCTAAGTGCATTTGTTGTAAACTTTTGGAGTTTATACCTCCAGCTGTGGTTTGTAATAGTTGTCATGATAAACTTTTACATGCAGAAAATGTTTCCATCAGTAGTAGTTCATTACCTTTTGCTGTTTCCTCAGCATCTACTGCACAATATATACCTGTAAATTTAAAAGAATTTATTTCTGATTCTATTCAGAAAGCTTTGTCTGCCATTCCACCTTCTAATAAACGTAGGAGGTCTTTTAAAACTTCTCATAAAGTGGATGAAATTTCAAATGACCGGCAACATACTGTTTTTTCTTTCTCTGATGAGGATCTATCCAATTTAGAAGATCCTGCCTCAGATATTGACACTGACAAATCCTGTAATTAATTTAAAATGGAGTATATTTGTTCTTTATTAAAAGAAGTGTTGAGTACATTAGATATGGAGGAAACTAGTCCTCTTGATATTAAAACTAGTAAAGTTTAAATTCTGTGGTTATTCCAGAAGTTTTTCCCAGTTCCTGATGCTATTTCAGATATTTCTAAGGAATGAAATAGGCCTGGTACTTATTTTATTCCTTCTTCAAGGTTTAAAAAATGGTATCCTTTGCCAACTATTAGATTGGAGTTTTGGGAAAAGATCCCCAAAGCTGATGGGGCTATCTCTACTCTTGCTAAACGTACTACTATTCCTAGATAGTACTTCTTTTAAAGATCATTTAGATAGGAAACTTGAATCTTATCTAAGAAAGGCTTATTTATATTCAGGTCATCTTCTTAGGCCTGCAATTTCTTTGGCTGATGTTGCTGCTTCAACTTTTTGGTTGGAAACTTTAGCGCAACAAGTATCGGATCATGATTTGTCTAGCATTGTTAAATTAATTCAACATGCTAATAATTTCATTTGTGATGCCATTTTTGATATCATCAAAATTGATGTAAATCTATGTCATTAGCTATTTTAGCTAGAAGAGCCTTATGGCTTAAATCTTGGAATGGTGATATGACTTCTAAGCCCAGATTGCTATCTCTTTCTTTCCATGGTAATAAATTATTTGGTATAGAACCAAAAAGAAACTGGAAGCAGCCGCTGTATGAAACTTAGGCTTTATTCGGTCATCAAGTAAAAGTTCATGGAGGTACAAGGTACACTGAAGGACAGAACAGTATACGCGTTTCGGCTGGCGCCGTACTCGCTACTGGTAAAGGTGTAAGCTTGCATGTGAAACTTAAAAAGGGTGTGCTTCACCACCCCTATTGGATAAAACTAATTTATTCAAAACACACCTGTAAAATAACGTGTTGCAGTGTACCTGAGACCACATATCTTAAGATTAACACAAAGATACTCCCTATGCTATAGTAACTTAGATGGACACATTTGGATAAAGTTGAACAATCAATACCTACATAAAAATGTATATTTTAAATTCATTTTAAATTCATGTTAAACAGTTGATAGATGTTAAAAACAATCATTGATTAATTATATTGCATAAAACTGTGAAACATGAAATGGATATGTATTTCAAAAATAGGATGTATGACATATTGCATTCAATCAAAAAATGATAAAACTAGAAAAATTAAATAAAATTAAATAAAATTAAATCAAACAGAAAAACACATATAAAAAGAGAAAGAAAAAGAATTTATATGAGTACATACTTATGTGTGCATATGAGAAAAGATGAATAAACACCAACTAGTGTAAAACATCAACAAAAGAATTTTGCATGTGAGAAAGTACATATACACATACTCACATATATATGTAAACATATATACACACACATTTGTATGTTCTAGCTCCCAATCAGTACATGATTTATATGTTAGTATAATTCTAAGGAAAAAAGGCCATAATATATATTAAATTGTAAACTTAATGTACAAAAGCAAAAAGTGAATATGAATAATAAAAATGAAGGGCCTATGTCTAACCTTATTAATGGTTATAATAACAATAATAATTTTATCCATAATTGTAATCACATATGTTGGTGGGCCAAAATTGAATCGTTAGCAGAATGGACACTAGCTACATAAAATACTACTCATTTAGAGGATGTAGACGAATGGAAAAAAATGAAATATAACAGCCAAATAGATTGAAATAAAAAAGAGAAGAATCTTCACTCCCAATAGTTAATTAAATCATATTCAGCATTTAAGCCCAAAGGGACTTTAGTCGATAATTTAAAGATCCATAACATCTCACGTTTCTCTAAGAGCCTCTGTCTATCTCCTCCTCTTTTAGGATAAGGTATGTGGTCTATAGCAAGCCATCTGAAAGATGAGACATCTTGATTGTGTTTTGTGCAAAAGTGTTGTACTATCGGTGATGATGATTTGCCCACATTAATAGTGGACAAATGTTCTCTAATACGGGACCTGATGTCCCTGGTTGTGAGTCCTACATATTGAATCTTGCACAAAGTGCAAGTGATCAAGTAAATGACAAAATTGGATGTACAATTCAAACAAAAATTGATGTCATATGTTTGATTGGTGACAGTAGATGTGAAAGTGTCAGATATGATTATGTGGTCACAGGCCTTGCACCTGTTGCTCCCACACCTAAACATACCTTTAGATGTCAACCATCAGCTCAATGTGGCACGAGGATTGCTCAAAACTGTAGGGGATAAGTAATTGCCCAATGTCTTATTGCGGTGATAAGAACACCTAATCCCTTTGGATACACAGTTTATGAGCTTGTCGTCAGCCACAAGAAGCTTAAAGTGTCTCTTAATAATGTCACATATCGACTGATAGTCAGAGCTAAAATCAGTGACAAAAGTGACTTGATCAGATTTTTTGACCTGTGAGTGTTTACTTTTCTCCACAAGCATAGAATTACGGTCAAGTTTTTCAACTTCTCGAACAGCCCTGTTAACAACTTTCTTGGGGTAACCCCTATTGTCTAACCGGGTAAGTAAATCCTTCTTGTGTTTCACAAATGTTTCATGAGTTGAGCAATTCCTCTTGGCTCTGATTAGTTGGCTTTTGGCTATGTGAGTATGTCACATTTTTGGGGCGACAAATCCTAGCATGTTCACTTTTTGCTTTTGTACATTAAGTTTACAATTTAATATATATTATGGCCTTTTTCTTTCATGTAATTAGCAAGAGTCCATGAGCTAGTGACGTATGGGATATACATTCCTACCAGGAGGGGCAAAGTTTCCCAAACCTCAAAATGCCTATAAATACACCCCTCACCACACCCACAATTCAGTTTTACAAACTTTGCCTCCGATGGAGGTGGTGAAGTAAGTTTGTGCTAGATTCTACGTTGATATGCGCTCCGCAGCAAGTTGGAGCCCGGTTTTCCTCTCAGCGTGCAGTGAATGTCAGAGGGATGTGAGGAGAGTATTGCCTATTTGAATGCAGTGATCTCCTTCTACGGGGTCTATTTCATAGGTTCTCTGTTATCGGTCGTAGAGATTCATCTCTTACCTCCCTTTTCAGATCGACGATATACTCTTATATATACCATTACCTCTGCTGATTCTCGTTTCAGTACTGGTTTGGCTTTCTACAAACATGTAGATGAGTGTCCTGGGGTAAGTAAATCTTATTTTCTGTGACACTCTAAGCTATGGTTGGGCACTTTATTTATAAAGTTCTAAATATATGTATTCAAACATTTATTTGCCTTGACTCAGAATGTTCAACATTCCTTATTTTTTCAGACAGTCAGTTTCATATTTGGGATAAATGCATTTGTTTCAATCATTTTTTCTTACCTTAAAAAATTTGACTTTTTCCCTGTGGGCTGTTAGGCTCGCGGGGGCAGAAAATGCTTCATTTTATTGCGTCATTCTTGGCGCAGACTTTTTTGGCGCAAAATTTTTTTTCTGTTTCCGGCGTCATACGTGTCGCCGGAAGTTGCGTCATTTTTTGACGTTTTTTTGCGTCAAAAATGTCGGCGTTCCAAATAATGTGGGCGTCTTTTTTGGCGCTAAAAAATATGGGCGTCATTTTTGTCTCCACATTATTTAAGTCTCATTATTTATTGCTTCTGGTTGCTAGAAGCTTGTTCACTGGCATTTTTTTCCCATTCCTGAAACTGTCATTTAAGGAATTTGATCAATTTTGCTTTATATGTTGTTTTTTTCTTTTACATATTGCAAGATGTTCCACGTTGCAACTGAGTCAGAAGTTACTTCAGGAAAATCACTGCACAGTGCTGGAGCTACCAAGCTAAGTGTATCTGCTATAAACTTTTGGTATCTGTTTCTCCAGCTGTTATTTGTATTGCATGTCATGTCAAACTTATTAATGCAGATAAAATTTCCTTTAGTACTGTTACATTACCTGTTGCTGTTCCGTCAACATCTAATTTTCAGAGTGTTCCTGATAACATAAGAGATTTTATTTTTTAAATCCATTAAGAAGGCTATGTCTGTTATTTCTCCTTCTAGTATACATAAAAGTCTTTTAAAACTTCTCTTTTTTCAGATGAATTTTTAAATGAACATCATCATTCTGATACTGATAATGGTTCTTCTGGTTCAGAGGTTTCTGTCTCAGAGGTTGATGCTGATAAATCTTTGTATTTGTTCAAGATGGAATTTATTCGTTCTTTACTTAAAGAAGTGTTATTTGCATTAGAAATAGAGGATTCTGGTCCTCTTGATACTAAATGTAAACGTTTAAATAAGGTTTTTAAATCTCCTGTAGTTATTCCAGAAGTGTTTTATCTCCCTGATGCTATTTCTGAAGTAATTTCCAGGGAATGGAATAATTTGGGTAATTTATTTACTCCTTCTAGACGTTTAAGCAAATTATATTCTGTGCCATCTGACAGATTAGAGTTTTTTGGGCCAAAAATCCCTAAGGTTATGGGGCTGTCTCTACTCCTGCTAATGTACTACTATTCCTACGGCAGATAGTACTTCATTTAAGGATCCTTTAGATAGGAAAATTGAATCCTTTCTAAGAAAAGCTTACTTATGTTCAGGTAATCTTCTTAGACCTGCTATATTTTTAGCGGATGTTGCTGCAGCTTCAACTTTTTGGTTAGAAGCTTTAGCGCAACAAGTAACAGATCATAATTTTATAGCATTATTATTATTCTATAACATGCTAATAATTTTATTGGTGATACCATCTTTTGATATCATTAGAGTTGATGTCAGGTATATGTCTCTAGCTATTTTAGCTAGAAAAGCTTTATGGATTAAACTTGGAATGCTGACATGTCTTCTAAGTCAACTTTGCTTTCTCTTTCTTTCCAGGGTAAATAATCATTTTCGTTCCTTTCCTCACAACAAGGAACAAAAGCCTGATCCTTCATCCTCAGGAGCGGTATCAGTTTGGAAACTATTTCCAGTTTGGAATATATATATATAGAAACCTATAGCCAGCTCCTAAGTACCTATGAAGGTGCGGACCTTATTCCAGCTCAGCTGGTATGGGGCAGATTACGTTTTCTTCAAAGAAATTTGGATCAATTCCGTTCTTAATCTCTGGTTTCAGAAACATTGTTTCAGAAAGGTACAGAATTGGCTTCAAGTTAAGGCCTCCTGCTAAGAGATTCTTTTCTTTCCCGTGTCCCAGTTAACACAGCAAAGGCTCAGCATTTCTGAAATGTGTTTCAGATCTAGAGTTGGCTGGAGTATTTATGCCAGTTCCAGTTCTGGAACAGGGGCTGGGGTTTTATTTTATCTCTTCATTGTACCAAAGAAGGTCAATTCCTTCAGACCAGTTCCGGATCTATCATTATTGAATCGTTATGTTAGGATACCAACATTCAAGATGGTTACTGTAGGACTATCCTGCCTTTTGTTTAGCAAGGGCATTATATGTCTACAATAGATTTACAGGATGTGTATCTGCATATTCCGATTCATCCAGATCACTTTTAGTGTCTGAGATTCTCTTTTTAGACAAGCATTACCAGTTTTGTGGCTCTACCGTTTGGCCTAGCCTCAGTTCCAAGAATTTTTTTTCAAAGGTTCTCGGTGCCCTTCTTTCTGTAATCAGAGAATAGGGTTTTGGTATTTCCTTATTTGGACAATATCTTGGTACTTGCTCAGTCTTCTCATTTTCGAAGAATCTCATACGAATCGACTTGTGTTGTTTCTTCAAGTTCATGGTTGGAGGATCAATTTACCAATCAGTTCATTGATTCCTCAGACAAGGGTAACCTTTTTAGGTTTCTAGATAAATTCAGTTTCTATGACTCTGTCCTTGTCAGACGAGAAGTTTAACATTGATATCAGCTTGTCAAAACCTTCAGTCACAATCATTCCCTTTGGTAGCCTTATGCATGGAAATGTTGGGTCTTAGGACTGCCGCATCAGATGCGATCTCCTTTGCTCGTTTTCACATGCGACCTCTTCAGCTCTGTATGCTGAACCAATGGTGCAGGGATTACTCAAAGATATCTCAATTAATATCTTTAAACCGATTTTACGACACTCTCTGACAGATCACCATCGTTTAGTTCAGGGGGCTTCTTTGTTCTTCCGACCTGGACTATAATCTCAACAGATGCAAGTCTTACAGGTTGGGGAGCTGTGTGGGGGTATCTGACGGCACAAGGGGTTTGGGAATCTCAGGAGGTGAGATTTCCGATCAATATTTTGGAACTCCGTGCAATTTTCAGAGCTCTTCAGTCTTGGCCTCTTCTGAAGAGAGAGTTGTTCATTTGTTTTCAGATAGACAATGTCACAACTGTGGCATACATCAATCATCAAGGAGGGACTCACAGTCCTCTGGCTATGAAAGAAGTATCTCGAATTTTGGTTTGGGCGGAATCCAGCTCCTGTCTAATCTCTGCGGTTCATATCCCAGGTATGGACAATTGGAAAGCGGATTATCTCAGTCGCCAAACGTTGCATCCGGGCGAATGGTCTCTTCACCCAGAGGTATTTCTTCAGATTGTTCAAATGTGGGAACTTCCAGAAATAGATCTGATGGCTTCTCATCTAAACAAGAAACTTCCCAGGTATCTGTCCAGATCCCGGGATCCTCAGGCGGAGGCAGTGGATGCATTATCACTTCCTTGGAAGTATCATCCTGCCTATATCTTTCCGCCTCTAGTTCTTCTTCCAAGAGTAATCTCCAAGATTCTGAAGGAATGCTCGTTTGTTCTGCTGGTAGCTCCGGCATGGCCTCACAGGTTTTGGTATGCGGATCTTGTCCGGATGGCCTCTTGCCAACCGTGGACTCTTCCGTTAAGACCAGACCTTTTGTCTCAAGGTCCTTTTTTCCATCAGGATCTGAAATCCTTAAATTTAAAGGTATGGAGATTGAACGCTTGATTCTTGGTCAAAGAGGTTTCTCTGACTCTGTGTTTAATACTATGTTACAGGCTCGTAAATCTGTATCCAGAGAGATATATTATAGAGTCTGGAAGACTTATATTTCTTGGTGTCTTTCTCATCATTTTTCTTGGCATTCTTTTAGAATACCGAGAATATTACAGTTTCTTCAGGATGGTTTAGATAAGGGTTTGTCCGCAAGTTCCTTGAAAGGTCAAATCTCTGCTCTTTCTGTTCTTTTTCACAGAAAGATTGCTATTCTTCCTGATATTCATTGTTTTGTACAAGCTTTGGTTCGTATAAAGCCTGTCATTAAGTCAATTTCTCCTCCTTGGAGTTTGAATTTGGTTCTGGGAGCTCTTCAAGCTCCTCCATTTGAACCTATGCATTCATTGGATATTAAATTACTTTCTTGGAAAGTTTTGTTCCTTTTGGCCATCTCTTCTGCCAGAAGAGTTTCTGAATTATCTGCTCTTTCTTGTGAGTCTCCTTTTCTGATTTTTCATCAGGATAAGGCGGTGTTGCGAACTTCTTTTGAATTTTTACCTAAGTTGTGAATTCCAACAACATTAGTAGAGACATTGTGGTTCCTTCATTATGTCCTAATCCTAAGAATTCTAAGGAGAAATCGTTGCATTCTTTGGATGTTATTAGAGCTTTGAAATATTATGTTGAAGCTACTAAGTCTTTCCGAAAGACTTCTAGTTTATTTGTTATCTTTTCCGGTTTTAGAAAGGCCAGAAAACTTCTGCCATTTCTTTGGCATCTTGGTTGAAATCTTTAATTCATCTTGCCTATGTTGAGTCGGGTAAGACTCCGCCTCATAGGATTACAGCTCATTCTACTAGGTCAGTTTCTACTTCCTGGGCGTTTAGGAATGAAGCTTCGGTTGATCAGATTTGCAAAGCGGCAACTTGGTCCTCTTTGCATACTTTTACCAAATTCTACCATTTTGTTGTATTTTCTTCTTCTGAAGCAGTTTTTGGTAGAAAAGTACTTCAGGCAGCGGTTTCAGTTTGAATCTTCTGCTTATGTTTTTCATTAAACTTTATTTTGGGTGTGGATTATTTTCAGCAGGAATTGGCTGTCTTTATTTTATCCCTCCCTCTCTAGTGACTCTTGTGTGGAAAGATCCACATCTTGGGTAGTCATTATCCCATACGTCACTAGCTCATGGACTCTTGCTAATTACATGAAAGAAAACATAATTTATGTAAGAACTTACCTGATAAATTCATTTCTTTCATATTAGCAAGAGTTCATGAGGCCCGCCCTTTTTTGTGGTGGTTATGATTTTTTTGTATAAAGCACAATTATTCCAATTCCTTATTTTATATGCTTTCGCACTTTTTTCTTATCACCCCACTTCTTGGCTATTCGTTAAACTGAATTGTGGGTGTGGTGAGGGGTGTATTTATAGGCATTTTGAGGTTTGGGAAACTTTGCCCCTCCTGGTAGGAATGTATATCCCATACGTCACTAGCTCATGGACTCTTGCTAATATGAAAGAAATGAATTTATCAGGTAAGTTCTTACATAAATTATGTTTTTCCTTAGAATTATACTAACATATAAATCATGTACTGATTGGGAGCTAGAACATACAAATGTGTGTGTATATATGTTTACATATATATGTGAGTATGTGTATATGTACTTTCTCACATGCAAAATTCTTTTGTTGATGTTTTACACTAGTTGGTGTTTATTCATCTTTTCTCATATGCACACATAAGTATGTATTCATATAAATTCTTTTTCTTTTTCTTTCTCTTTTTATATGTGTTTTTCTGTTTGATTTAATTTTATTTCATTTTTTGATTGAATGCAATATGTCATACATCCTATTTTTGAAATACATATCCATTTCATGTTTCACAGTTTTATGCAATATAATTAATCAATGATTGTTTTTTACATCTATCAACTGTTTAACATGAATTTAAAATGAATTTAAAATATACATTTTTATGTAGGTATTGATTGTTCAACTTTATCCAAATGTGTCCATCTAAGTTACTATAGCATAGGGAGTATCTTTGTGTTAATCTTAAGATATGTGGTCTCAGGTACACTGCAACACGTTATTTTACAGGTGTGTTTTGAATAAATTAGTTTTATCCAATAGGGGTGGTGAAGCACACCCTTTTTAAGTTTCACATGCAAGCTTACACCTTTACCAGTAGTGAGTACGGCGCCAGCCGAAACGCGTATACTGTTCTGTCCTTCAGTGTACCTTGTACCTCCATGAACATTTACTTGATGACCGAATAAAGGCTAAGTTTTATACAGCGGCTGCTTCCAGTTTCTTTTTGGTTCTATTTTGTTTGTCCCTTTGAAGCAGCGCTACTTCCACAGTGATTTCGGCTAATGTTTGGCTGTGTTGGGACCTCTCTGGATACAGCAGTGATCGCATTGGCTGATAAGTGACGAGCCTCCAACTGACAAGCCTCCATTGTTGCCGGCAATTCATTGGATCACAGGGTGAGAGTGGAACATCCGGTACTCACGGTGTGAGCGGAGATAGCCGGAGCAGCACACGGATGCAGCGTTTCATACGGACCACCTGTGCCTATATTTGATTTCTTTTGCTGAGCAAGCATAAGGAGGGAGCTGATTGACTGCACACACGGATCGGCTAAACTCAGGTTAGAGCTGTAGCCTTGGATAAGTACTATTCATTGAGACATTGCCCTTTCATATATGCAAGTGCTCTTATGAACGCTCAAAGTCAGTTGCGGTATCCATTGTTCTATTGAGACTTTATGGTGTTTGTTCCCAACCGCCGATATATATATATTTTCACATTAACATACATATGTTTCATAGCCATCACTAATTTAACCCCTTCTATACCTGGCATCTTTTCTGGTTTTGTAATAAATTATTTGGTTCTCAGTTGGATTCAATAATTTCAACTGTCACTGGGGGGAAGGGAGTCTCTTTGCCTCAGGATTAAAAACCTATGGGCAAATCTAAAGCTTCTAACCGTTTTTGTTCCTTTCGACATAATAAGGAACAGAAATCTAATCCTACCCCAAAGGAATCTGTTTCCAATTGGAAGCCTTCCTCAAATTGGAATAAATCCAAGCCATTTAAGAGATCAAAGCCAGCCCCCAAGTCCACATGAGGGTGTGGCCCTCATTCCAGCTCAGCTGGTAGGGTGCAGATAAAAAAATTTCAAAGATGTTTGGATCAATTCAGTCCAAAATCATTGGATTCAGAGTATTGTCTCTCAGGTGTACAGAATAGGATTCAGAGTAAGACCGCCTGTGAGAAGATTTTTTTTCTCTCACGCATTCCAGAGAACCCAGTAAAGGCTCAGGCTTTCCTGAAGTGTGTTTCAGACCTGGAGTTATTTGGGGTAATCATGCCAGTTCCGTTTCAGGGAAACCTCTATGTCTAAGCACTAAGCGTTCAATTTCCATACCTTTAAATTTAATGATTTGAAGTCCTGATGGAAAAACGGGCCTTGAAAAAGAAGGTCTGGCCTTAAGGGAAGTGGCCAAGGTTGGCAACTGGACATCCGAACAAGATCCGCATACCAAAACCTGTGAGGCCATGCTGGAGCCACAAGCAGCACAAACGATTGCTCCATGATGATTTTCGAGATTACTCTTGGAAGAACTAGAGGTGGGAAAATATAAGCAGGTTGATAACACCAACGAAGTGTCAATGCATCCACTGCTTCCGCCTGAGGATTCCTGGACCTGGACAGGCACCTGGGAAGTTTCTTGTTTAGATGAGATGCCATTAGATCTATTTCTGGAAGACCCCAGATCTGAACACTTTGAGAAAACACATATGGGTGGAGAGACCATTCTTCCGGATGTAAAATCTGACGACTGAGATAATCCTCTTCCCAATTGCCTATACTTGGGATATGAACCGCAGAAATTAGACAAGAGCTGGATTCCGCCCAAACAAGTGTCCAGGATACTTCTTTCATAGCTTAGCTCAGCGGAATCTGTTGGCGCTCTACAAATACCTGATAATAATAGCTTGAGGACTGAGTCCCACCCTGATGATATGCCACAGTTGTGACATTGTCTGTCTGAAAACAAATGAACGGTTCTCTCTTCAACAGATGCCAAAACTGAAGAGCCCTGAAAATCGCACGGAGTTAAAAAATATTGATTGGTAATCTCACCTCTTGAGATTTCCAAACTCCTTGTGCTGTCACAGATCCCCAAACAGCTCCCCAACCTGAAAGACTCGCATCTGTTGTGATCACAATCCAGGTTGGACAAACGAAAGAGGCCCCTAGAATTATACTTACTAAATTCTACCATTTTGATGTATTTGCTTCTTTGGAAGCAGTTTTTGGTAGAAAAGTTCTTCAGGCAGCTGTTTCAGTTTGATTCTTCTGCTTCTAATTTAAGTTTTCTCTTTTCATTTATGAGACTAAACTTATGATTTGGGTTGTGGATTAATTTTTTTTCAACGGAAATGGCTGTTTTTATTTTTTAAATCCTGTTAAAAGGATCGCTGTGTTAAAACAGTATTTTGAAGCAAAAAAACTGAGAATTTGCATATCTAATTTGCATATCTTACCCAGAATTCTCTTGTGCATTGGTAACATTGTATATTAAGTTTTTCTGTGAAAAAGCAAGCGGGGAATCTTACCTAGATGTGCTAATTTCCTATGCAAATATTTACATTGATTGATTTATATATATATATATATATATATATATATATATATATATATATATATATATATATTGATATCTCTAGGGAGAATCAACACACAGTAGTCTAGGGTCAATAGTCTTAAAATGACATGGTTTAACTGATTTTTATCAGTATTGGCCCTTTAATAGATGGGTGGATAAGAGGAATATTCAATGATACAGGAATTATAGCATTACTTATTTTTATTTATTGAAATTAAACTAAATGCATGCTTTTATATGTATATTTTGCTTTCAGTACCTGCATTGCTATAATAGTTTCCTGTGTTGGTTTCTGCAATAGCAATGTGACATTTTTGTTGTTTTCTGACACATACCTATTGAGAGAGGGAGCACAGTGAATATTGCAATTGATTGTATTGATATTATGAAACAATGTCACATGTGATAGGAGCTTTGATCCTGTATCTTCAAACAGTCAGACATGTTTGTTGCCATATTTCATAGTGATGAACATTTAAGAAGCTTGTAAAAATTTAGCTTTATTTAGTATTTTAAATGTTACACAGAGCATAGAAGGATTGTCCTCATTTTGTGAAGCTTTTGGAGTTGTAGCCCAGAATTACTGATATCTGTACAAGTTTTTTTGTATGTCTTCTAAAACACTAATTACAGCATTGGCCGTGTGTAAAATGTAACCCAGTGACACTTTATATTTCTTTATTATTCTTTACTTTGTAAAATTTCTTGTTTTCCAGTGATCTATCTCCAGATATTAACAGATTTGAAATAAGTCTTAGTAACAAGACAAAGAAAAGCAAAGACCCTGATATCTGTAAGTACTTTAAAAAAAAAAAAAAAAATTCAAGTATCAAATATGTATTATATTTATTTAGTATAATGAAACTATACTTGATATGGGCAATCATGTTAAAACTGATGTATATTAATCTTTTTTTTTTTCTTTTTTAAAGGGACATGAAACCCAAAATGTATTTCATGATTCAGATAGAGAATCCAATTTTGAATGTGTTTCCAATTTACTTCTATTATCAAATTTGCTTCATTCTAATGTTATTCTTTATTGAAGAGATATTTAAGTAGCGTGCACATGTCTGGAGCACTACATGACAGTAAATAACAGGTTATCAAAAAGACCTAGAGAGCCCCATGAACCCCTTTTCCTTCCTAAGATAGGGAGAGTCCACAGCTTCATTCATTACTGTTGGGAAATACAACACCTGGCCACCAGGAGGAGGCAGAGACACCCCAGCCAAAGGCTTAAATATCCCTCCCACTTAATCATTGCCCCAGTTATTCTTTGCCTTTCGTCACGTTAGGAGTTGACAGAAGTGTCAGAAGATTCGGAGAGTCCTGAAAAAGGGTATCTGTCCTTCGAGATAGGATTGGAGTTTTAAGTAGTCATGTCAACCTCTCAGTGAGAGTATTGATGAAGGTTAGTCTGGAGAAACCATCCAGACTACTGCTAACAGCTCCTATGCAATCAGTGTTGACGAGTTTCACTGCCTGCTTTCTCTCACTCAAGTCCATGTCAGGAGCGCTGCTATAAGACTGTCACACTTGAGAGGCTGTGTTCTGTTCCACAGCATGGATCCAGGAGGTAAGATCGTTTCAATTTTTTACACATAAAACTCTATAACAGGGTCATAGTGTGGCTCCTTTATACCTTGATAGGATCCAGGGTTAATATCCTCTGAAGGGGGTTTATTGAACAGTTGGGGTTAATTAATCAGTGTATTAATTATTTACATGCTGCTTTGTGTGATATTTTTTTTTTTGTGTGGCTGGAACAAACAGGTTTCACTTAAGTTTCACTTTCTTTCATGTAATTAGCAAGAGTCCATGAGCTAGTGACGTATGGGATATACATTCCTACCAGGAGGGGCAAAGTTTCCCAAACCTCAAAATGCCTATAAATACACCCCTCACCACACCCACAAATCAGTTTTTACAAACTTTGCCTCCTGTGGAGGTGGTGAAGTAAGTTTGTGCTAGATTCTACGTTGATATGCGCTCTGCAACAGGTTGGAGCCCGGTTTTCCTCTCAGCGTGCAGTGAATGTCAGAGGGATGTGAAGAGAGTATTGCCTATTTTGAATTCAATGATCTCCTTCTACGGGGTCTATTTCATAGGTTCTCTGTTATCAGTCGTAGAGATTCATCTCTTACCTCCCTTTTCAGATCGACTATATACTCTTATATATACCATTACCTCTACTGATTCTCGTTTCAGTACTGGTTTGGCTTTCTACTACATGTAGATGAGTGTCCTGGGGTAAGTAAGTCTTATTTTCTGTGACACTCTAAGCTATGGTTGGGCACTTTTTTATAAAGTTCTAAATATATGTGTTTAAACATTTATTTGCCTTGATTCAGGATGTTCAACGTTCCTTATTTCAAATAATTTTTTCTTACCTTAAAATTTGACTTTTTTCCTGTGGGCTGTTAGGCTCGCGGGGGCTGAAAATGCTTCATTTTATTGCGTCATTCTTGGCGCGGACTTTCTTGGCGCAAAAATTTTCTTGTCATTTCCGGCGTCATACGTGTCGCCAGAAGTTGCGTCATTTTTTTTTGATGTTTTTTGCGCATTTAGGCTCCAAATAATGTGGGCGGCTTTTTTGGCGCTAAAAAATTTGAGCGTCATTGTTGTCTCCACAATATTTAAGTCTCATTATTTATTGCTTCTGGTTGCTAGAAGCTTGTTCATTGGCATTTTTTTCCCATTCCTGAAACTGTCATTTAAGGAATTTGATCTTTTTTGCTTTATATGTTGTTTTTTCTATTACATATTGCAAGATGTCTCAGATTGACCCTGAATCAGAAGCCACTTCTGGAAAAACGCTTAACTGAGTTTCAGTTCTACCAAAGCTAAGTTCATTTATTTTAAATGTTTTAAATGTTTATCTTTAGCTATGGTTTGTAATAAGTTATTATGATATACTTTTACATGCAGAATCCATTAGTGTTTATGCTTTATATATTTCCATTCTTACATCTTATGTACAAGAAATATTTAGAAGATTTATAAGAAATATTTTTCTGATTCTATTTTAAAGGCTTTGTCTGACTTCGTGCCTTCTAATAAAATTTTTAGGTCTTTTGCACTTCTTTTAATTATTGAAGTTTCAAATGACCTACAACATACTGATTTATCCTTCTCTGATGTTTTTTCTCTTTCAGAAATTTTCTTCATCAGATATTGACACTAACAAATCTACTTTTTTATTATTTTTCTATTATTAAAGTACATTTGTTCTTTGTTGAAAAGGTGTTGATTATTTTGGATATTAAGGTAACTAGTTCTTTAAGACTAGCTGACACTATTTCTGCCTATTTATTTCTTCTGTGTTTTCAGAGGTTTTCTTTCCAATTCCCCATTCTAGGGAATGGAATAGGCTGAGAATTTTCTTTTATTCCTTCTTCAAAGGTTTTAAACTATATTCTTTGCCAGCAGTTACATTCAATTTGGAGGGTTCTCCAATTTATTGGGGCTATCTCTACTTCTACTAATTATGCTATTGTTTCTATAGCAAAATAGTATTTATTTTCCTTTAGATAGTTGTATCTTATTTATGGAATAGTTTCAGGTACTTTTCTTGGTCCTGTGATTTATTTGGATATTGCAATTGCTTCATTTTTTCTGTTTACTTTAAGATCAAGTATCAGATTATGATTTATTTTAGCATTGTTAAGGGACAACATTTACTAGACTAGGTGCTGTTGCATTTGTCTTGTTGTTTTGCATTTATTGATTATGCAAGTCCACTGTATTGACTGGTCCTTTAAACTGGACTATCATGCTAATAATTTCATTTGTGTCTTCATTTTATTGAATATTTTCGCAAATGAGGGTTAATCTATGTTTTTAGCTATTTTAGCTAGAAGAATTTTGTGATTTTATAAAAAAATAAAAAATCCATATTTCTTTTGTTCTAAGATAATCAATTATTTGTTTTATAATTAGGTTCAATTCTTAACTGTTACTCTGGGCTTCAAGAGTGAGTTCTAAGACTAAAACTTTAAGCTTATACTAGTTTGGTTGTTCTTATTAAGGAACGAATTCCTGAGTTCTTTCCCAAGTAACATGTTTTTAATTGGGGTTCGAAATCAGCTCCCTAATATTGCGATGTACGTGCCGTATTCCAGCTTGGCTGGTAAGGGGCAGGTTAAGACTTCTTTGAAATTTATTTGGTTCTATTTTGTCCAAATTTCTTTGATTTATTCCAGTAAGGCTAACACTTTCTTTAAGTGTGTTTCTGTCCTATATATTTTGGATACTGTTGAAGCATGGCTGGGCACCCATTGGGTTCAAGCGCTGCTCAGACCTGGAATCTTCTGGGGTATTTCTTCCAGTTGCTTTTTTAGGAACCGGGTTTGGAGTTTTATTCAAACTATTTTGCCTTTTTATGGTCATTGATAGCATTATTTGTTTTCCTTAGATACAATAAATGCATATTTTCATTTTTCTGTTTTCATTCAGATTTTCTGAGGATGCGGAATCTCATATGATTCACTTGCTCTTCAGGACATAGTTAGAGGATCTTTTTTTCGAAAGCTCTTGATTCCTCAAACAAGGGTCACCTTATTTAGGTTTCCAGATAGTTTGTGTTACTGTCTTTGTCTCTATCAGACAAGGGATAATTCTATTGGGTTCCGTCTGTCGGTACCTTTAGTCTATTATTTCCTTCAGTTGCTATATATGCACAGAAGTTTTAGGTCTTATGGCCACAGCATTGGATTCAATTCCCTTTGCTCATTTCTCCAACATTGGTGTGTCCGGTCCACGGCGTCATCCATTACTTGCGGGATATTCTCCTCCCCTACAGGGAATGGCAAGGAGAGCACACAGCAAGAGCTGTCCACACAGTCCCTCCCAGGCTCCGGCCCCCCAGTCATTCTCCTTGCTGCTCTGAACAAGTAGCATTTCTACGGGGATGGTGAGGATTTTGTGGTGTTTAGTTGTAGTTTTTTATTCTTCTATCAAGAGTTTGTTATTTTAAAATTGTGCTGGTATGTACTATTTACTCTGAAACAGAAAGAGATGAAGAGTTCTGTTTAAAAGAGGAGTATGATTTTAGCAGCAGTAACTAAAATCAATTGCTGTTCCCACACAGGACTGTTGAGCTGAGAGAACTTCAGTTGGGGGGAACAGTTTGCAGACTTTTCTGCTCAAGGTATGACTAGCCATTTTTCTAACAAGACTGTGTAATGCTGGAAGGCTGTCATTTTTCCCTCATGGGGATCGGTAAGCCATTTTCTTAGTCTCAAACAGAATAAAGGGCTTATTATGGGCTATAAACTTGTAGACACTTTTAGGGGCTAAATCGATTGCTTTATTTAAGTATTATATGCAGTTTGAAGTTGAATTTCACACTTTTATAACATTGGGGAACGTTTTTAGCGCCAGGCACTTAAGACACCTTCCCAGTCAGGAAGGGCCTTTCTCTGTAGTAGACAGAGCCTCATTTTCGCGCCATTACTGCGCAGTTACTTTTGAGTACAGTACATGCAGCTGCATGTGTGAGGGTCTGGAATCCACTAAAAACGTTCCTAGAAGGCTTCATTTGGTATAGTATACCCCCCTGGGATTGGTGTAGTCGCAGCAAAGGCTGTGGCTGGGACTGTAAGGGGGTTAAAATTGTAAACGGCTCCGGTTTCCACATTTTAAGGGTTAACAGCTTGAAAATTGGGGTGCAATACTTTGAATGCATTAAGACACTGTGGTAAAAATTTGGTAACGATTGGATAATTCCTTCATAGTTTTTCACATATTCAGTAATAAAGTGTGCCCTGTTTAACATTTAAAGAGACAGTAACGGTTTTGTTTTAAAACGGTTTTTGTGCTTTATTAACCAGTTTAAGCCTGTTTAACATGTCTGTACCTTTAGATAGATCATGTTCTGTATGTATGGAAGCCAATGTGGTTCCCCCTTCAAATATGTGTGATAATTGTGCCATAGCGTCCAAACAAAGTAAGGACAGTACTGTCACAAATAGTAAAGTTGCCCAGGATGATTCCTCAGATGGAGGAAGTAGACATAGTTCTACATCATCTCCTTCTGTGTCTATACCAGTTATGCCCGCGCAGGCGACCCCTAGTACTTCTAGCACGCCAATGCTTGTTACTATGCAACAATTGACGGCAGTAATGGATAACTCCATAGCTAATATTTTATCCAAAATGCCAGCATTTCAGAGAGAGCGCGATTGCTCTGTTTTAAACACTGTAGAGCAGGAGGGCGCTGATGATAATTTTTCTGTCATACCCTCACACCACTCTGAAGTGGCAGTGAGGGAGGGTTTGTCAGATGGGGAAATTTCTGATACAGGAAGAATTTCTCAGCAGGCAGAGCCTGATGTTGTGACATTTAAATTTAAATTAGAGCATCTCCGCGCATTACTTAAGGAGGTGCTATCTACTCTGGATGATTGTGACAATCTGGTCATCCCAGAAAAATTGTGCAAGATAGACAAGTTCCTTGAGGTCCCGGTGCACCCTGATGCTTTTCCGATATCTAAACGGGTGGCGGACATAGTGAATAAGGAGTGGGAGAAGCCAGGCATACCTTTTGTCCCTCCTCCTATATTTAAGAAATTGTTCCCTATGGTCGACCCCAGGAAGGACACATGGCAAACAGTCCCTAAGGTCGATGGGGCGGTTTCTACTCTAACCAAGCGCACGACCATTCCTATTGAGGACAATTGTGCTTTCAAAGATCCTATGGATTAAAAATTGGAGGGTTTGCTTAAAAAGATTTTTGTACAGCAAGGTTACCTCCTTCAACCTATTTCGTGCATTATTCCTGTCACTACAGCGGCGTGGTTCTGGTTCGAGGAACTGGAAAAGTCGCTCAGTAGGGAGACTCCGTATGAGGAAGTCATGGACAGAATTCACGCACTTAAGTTAGCTAATTCCTTTATTTTAGACGCCGCTTTGCAGTTAGCGAGGTTAGCGGCGAAAAATTCAGGGTTTGCAATTGTGGCGCGCAGAGCGCTCTGGCTAAAGTCTTGGCGGATGTATCTTCCAAGACAAAATTGCTTAATATCCCTTTCAAAGATAAGACCCTTTTTGGGCCAGAATTGAAAGAGATTATTTCAGACATCACTGGGGGAAAGGGCCATGCCCTCCCACAAGATAAACCTTTCAAGGCTAAGAATAAGTCCAATTTTCGTTCCTTTCGCAATTTCAGGAACGGACCGGCTTCCAACTCGGCAGCCTCTAGACAAGAGGGTAATGCTTCCCAGACTAAACCAGCTTGGAAACCAATGCAAGGCTGGAACAAGGGTAAACAGGCCAAGAAGCCTGCTGCTGCTACCAAAACAGCATGAAGGGGTAGCCCCCGATCCGGGACCGGATCTTGTAGGGGGCAGACTCTCTCTCTCTTCGCTCAGGCTTGGACAAGAGATGTTCAGGATCCCTGGGCACTAGAAATAGTCTCTCAGGGTTATCTTCTGGAATTCAAGGAACTACCCCCAAGGGGAAGGTTCCACATGTCTCGCTTATCTTCAAACCAAATAAAGAGACAGGCATTCTTACATTGTGTAGAGGACCTGTTAAAGATGTGAGTGATACACCCAGTTCCAACTGTGGAACAAGGTCAGGGGTTTTACTCAAATCTGTTTGTAGTTCCCAAAAAAGAGGGAACCTTCAGACCAATTCTGGATTTAAAAATTCTAAACAAATTTCTCAGAGTCCCATCGTTCAAAATGGAAACCATTCGAACAATTTTACCCACAGGAGGGTCAATTTATGACTACCGTGGATTTAAAGGATGCGTATCTACATATTCCTATCCACAAAGATCATCATCAGCTCCTAAGGTTCGCCTTTCTGGACAAGCATTACCAGTTCGTGGCTCTCCCATTCGGGCTAGCCACTGCTCCAAGGATTTTCACAAAGGTGCTAGGGTCCCTTCTAGCGGTTCTAAGACCAAGGGGTATTGCAGTGGCACCTTATCTGGACGACATTCTAATCCAAATGTCGTATCTTTCCAAAGCAAAGGCTCATCCAGACATTGTTCTAGCCTTTCTCAGATCTCACGGGTGGAAGGTGAACGTAGAAAAGAGTTCCCTGTCTCCGTCGACAAGATTACCCTTCTTGGGAATGATAATAGATTCTTTAAAAATGAAGATCTTCCTGACAGAAGTCAGAAAGTCAAAGCTTCTAAACGCTTGTCAAGTTCTTCACTCTATTCTGCAGCCTTCCATAGCTCAGTGCATGGAAGTAGTAGGGTTGATGGTTGCAGCAATGGACATAGTTCCTTTTGCTCAAATTCATCTAAGACCATTACAACTGTGCATGCTCAAGCAGTGGTATGGGGACTATACAGACTTGTCTCCAATGATTCAAGTAGACCAGATGACCAGAGACTCACTCAGTTGGTGGTTGACCCAGGATCACCTGTCCCAGGGAATGAGTTTCCGCAGACCAGAGTGGGTCATTGTCATGACCGACGCCAGTCTATTAGGCTGGGGCGCGGTCTGGGATTCTCTGAAAGCTCAGGGTCTATGGTCTCGGGAAGAGTCTCTTCTCCCGATAAACATTCTGGAACTGAGAGCGATATTCAATACTCTCCGGGCTTGGCCTCAACTAGCGAAGGCTGGATTCATAAGATTCCAGTCAGACGGCAATCCACATTCCAGAAGTAGACAACTGGGAGGCGGATTATCTGAGTCGTCAGACTTTTCATCCGGGGGAGTGGGAACTTCACCCGGAGGTGTTTGCCCAGTTGTCTCAATTATGGGGCATTCCAGACATGGATCTGATGGCGTCTCGTCAGAACTTCAAGGTTCCTTGCTACGGGTCCAGATCCAGGGATACCAAGGCGACTCTAGTGGATGCATTAGTGGCGCCTTGGTCGTTCAACCTAGCTTATGCGTTTCCACCGTTCCCTCTCCTTCCCAGGCTTGTAGCCAGGATCAAACAGGAGAAGGCCTCAGTGATTATGATAGCTCCTGCGTGGCCACGCAGGACTTGGTATGCAGACCTGGTGAATATGTCATCGGCTCCACCATGGAAGCTACCTTTGAGACAGGATCTTCTAGTACAAGGTCCATTCGAACATCCAAATCTAGTTTCTCTCCTGCTGACTGCTTGGAAATTGAACGCTTGATTTTATCCAAGCGCGGGTTTTCAGATTCAGTGATAGATACTCTGGTCCAAGCCAGAAAACCTGTAACTAGAAGGATTTACCATAAAATATGGAAAAGATATATCTGTTGGTGTGAATACAAGGGATTCTCATGGAGTAAGATTAAAATTCCCAGGATCCTCTCCTTTCTCCAAGAAGGTTTGGATAAGGGATTGTCAGCGAGTTCTCTAAAAGGACAGATTTCTGCTTTATCTGTCTTGTTACACAAACGACTGGCAGCTGTGCCAGATGTACAAGCTTTTGTACAGGCTTTGGTCAGAATCAAGCCTGTTTACAGACCTTTGACTCCTCCCTGGAGTCTAAATTTAGTTCTTTCAGTTCTTCCAGGGGTTCCGTTTGAACCCTTACATTCCATAGATATCAAGTTACTATCTTGGAAAGTTCTGTTTTTGGTTGCTATTTCTTCTGCTAGAAGAGTTTCTGAACTATCTGCTTTGCAGTGTGATCCTCCCTATCTGGTGTTCCATTCAGATAAGGTTGTTTTGCGTACCAAGCCTGGTTTTCTTCCAAAAGTTGTTTCCAACAAGAATATTAACCAGGAAATAGTTGTTCCTTCTTTGTGTCCGAATCCAGTTTCAAAGAAGGAACGTTTGTTACACAATTTAGATGTAGTACGTGCTTTAAAGTTCTATTTAGAAGCAACAAAGGATTTCAGACAAACTTCTTTGTTTGTCGTTTATTCTGGTAAGAGGAGAGGACAAAAAGCTACTGCTACCTCTTTTTTTCTGGCTGAAAAGCATTATCCGATTAGCTTATGAGACTGCCGGACGGCAGCCTCCTGAATGAATCACAGCTCACTCTACTAGGGCTGTGGCTTCCACATGGGCCTTCAAGAACTAGGCTTCTGTTGATCAGATATGTAAGGCAGCGACTTGGTCTTCTCTGCACACTTTTGCCAAATTCTACAAATTTGATACTTATGCTTCTTCGGGGGCTATTTTTGGGAGAAAGGTTTTGCAAGCCGTGGTGCCTTTTGTTTAGGTAACCTGATTTGCTCCCTCCCTTCATCCGTGTCCTAAAGCTTTGGTATTGGTTCCCACAAGTAATGGATGACGCCGTGGACCGGACACACCAATGTTGGAGAAAACAGAATTTATGCTTACCTGATAAATTACTTTCTCCAACGGTGTGTCCGGTCCACGGCCCGCCCAGGTTTTTTAATCAGGTTTGAAAAATATTTCTCTATACACTACAGTCACCACGGCACCCTATAGTTTCTCCTTTTTTTCTCCTAACCGTCGGTCGAATGACTGGGGGGGGCGGAGCCTGGGAGGGACTGTGTGGACAGCTCTTGCTGTGTGCTCTCCTTGCCATTCCCTGTAGGGGAGGAGAATATCCCGCAAGTAATGGATGACGCCGTGGACCGGACACACCGTTGGAGAAAGTAATTTAACAGGTAAGCATAAATTCTGTTTTTCACTAGAAAGAACCTTTCCAGTCTTTTATGAGTGTTGTTTCTTCTAGAACATGGTTGGAGGATCAATTTACCAAAAAGTTTGTTGATTCCTCAGACAAGGGTAACCTTTTTAGGTTTCCTGATAGATTCAGTGTCCTTGACTCTGTCTCTAACAGACAAGAGACGTCTGAAATTGGTTTCAGCTTGTCGAAACCTTCAGTCTCAATCTTTCCCTTCGGTAGCCTTATGCATGGAAATTCTAGGTCTTATGACTGCTGCATTGGACGCGGTCCCCTTTGCTCGTTTTCACATGCGACTTCTTCAGCTCTGTATGCTGAACCAGTGGTGCAGGGATTATACAAAGATAACTCAATTAATATCTTTGAAACCGTTTGTACGACACTCTCTGACGTGGTGGACAGACCACCATCGTTTAGTTCAGGGGGCTTCTTTTTGTTCTTCCAACCTGGACTGTGATTTCAACAGATGCAAGTCTGACAGGTTGGGGAGCTGTTTGGGGGTCTCTGACAGCACAAGGGGTTTGGGAATCTCAGGAGGTGAGATTACCAATCAATATTTTGGAACTCTGTGCAATTTTCAGAGCTCTTCAGTCATGGCCTCTTCTAAAGAGAGAGTCGTTCATTTGTTTTCAGACGGACAATGTCACAACTGTGGCATATGTCAATCATCAAGGAGGGACTCACAGTCCTCTGGTTATGAAAGAAGTATCTTGAATTCTGGTATGGGCGGAATCCAGCTCCTGTCTAATTTCTGAGGTTCATATCCCAGGTATAGACAATTGGGAAGAGGATTATCTCAGTCGCCAAACGTTACATCCGGGCGAATGGTCTCTTCAACCAGAGGTATTTCTTCAGATTGTTCAAATGTGGGGACTTCCAGAAATAGATCTGATGGCTTCTCATCTAAACAAGAAGCTTCCCAGGTATCTGATCAGATCCAGGGATCCTCAGGCGGAGGCAGTGGATGCATTGTCACTTCCTTGGAAGTATCATCCTGCCTATATCTTTCCGCCTCTAGTTCTTCTTCCAAGAGTAATTTCCAAGATTCTAAAGGAGTGCTCGTTTGTTCTGCTGGTGGCTCCAGCATGGCCTCACAGGTTTTGGTATGCGGATCTTGTCCGGATGGCCACTTGCCAACCGTGGACTCTTCCGTTAAGACCAGACCTTCTATCACAAGGTCCTTTTTTCCATCAGGATCTCAAATCCTTAAATTTAAAGGTATGGAGATTGAACGCTTGATTCTCAGTCATAGAGGTTTCTCTGACTCTCTGATTAATACTATGTTACAGGCTCGTAAATCTGTATCTAGGAAGATATATTATCGAGTCTGGAAGATTTACATTTCTTGGTGTTTTTCTCATCTTTTTTCTTGGCATTCTTTTAGAATTCCTAGAATTTTACAGTTTCTTCAGGATGGTTTGGATAAAGGTTTGTCTGCAAGTTCCTTGAAAGGACAAATCTCTGCTCTTTCTGTTCTTTTTCACAGAAAGATTGCTAGTCTTCCTGATATTCATTGTTTTGTACAAGCTTTGGTTCGTATAAAACCTGTTATTAAGTCAATTTCTCCTCCTTGAAGTTTGAATTTGGTTCTGGGGGCTCTTCAAGCTCCTCCGTTTGAACCTATGCATTCGCTGGGCATTAAATTACTTTCTTGGAAAGTTTTGTTTCTTTTGGCCATCTCTTCTGCTAGAAGAGTTTCTGATTTATCTGCTCTTTCTTCTGAGTCTCCTTTTCTGATTTTTCATCAGGATAAGGCGGTGTTGCAAACCTTTTTTAATTTTTACCTAAGGTTGTGAATTCTAACAACATTAGTAGAGAAATTGTGGTTCCTTCATTGTGTCCTAATCCTAAGAATTCTAAGGAAAGATCGTTGCATTCTTTGGATGTAGTTAGAGCTTTGAAATATTATGTTGAAGCTACTAAAAATTTCCGAAAGACTTCTAGTCTATTTATTTTCTGGTTCTAGGAAAGGTCAGAAGGCCTCTGCCATTTCTTTGGCGTCTTGGTTAAAGTCTTTGATTCATCATGCTTATGTTGATTCGGGTAAAACTCTGCCTCAAAGGATTACAGCTCATTCTACTAGGTCAGTTTCTACTTCCTGGGCGTTTAGGAATGAAGCTTCGGTTGATCAGATTTGCAAAGCAGCAACCTGGTCTTTGCATACTTTTACTAAATTCTACCATTTTTGATGTGTTTTCTTCTTCTGAAGCAGTTTTTGGTAGAAAAGTACTTCAGGCAGCTATTTCAGTTTGATTCTTCTGCTTATAATTTCAGTTTTTTTTCATTATAAGATTTAAACTTTATTTTGGGTGTGGATTATTTTCAGCGGAATTGGCTGTCTTTATTTTATCCCTCCCTCTCTAGTGACTCTTGCGTGGAAGATCCACATCTTGGGTATTCATTATCCCATACGTTACTAGCTCATGGACTCTTGCTAATTACATGAAAAAAAACATAATTTATGTAAGAACTTACCTGATAAATTCATTTCTTTCATATTAGCAAGAGTCCATGAGGCCCACCCTTTTTTGTGGTGGTTATGATTTTTTTGTATAAAGCACAATTATTCCAATTCCTTATTTTTTATGCTTTCGCACTTTTGTCTTATCACCCCACTTCTTGGCTATGTGTTAAACTGATTTGTGGGTGTGGTGAGGGGTGTATTTATAGGCATTTTGAGGTTTGGGAAACTTAGCCCCTCCTGGTAGGAATGTATATCCCATACGTCACTAGCTCATGGACACTTGCTAATATGAAAGAAATGAATTTATCAGGTAAGTTCTTACATAAATTATGTTTTTGTTTTTTAAAGTGTTGCACAGCTCCTATTACTTGCTGTACCTGTAATAACAAGGGAAGTACTGCCTTGCACTCCATGTGACCGGGTGTGGTCTATGTTCATTTCCTCCATTCCGACTGAGACTTGAACCTGAGGAGAGCGTTTCCTCTGTTAACTGTCTGGGTCTAGGAGGTGGTGAGTGCCCCAGCCATTTGAGAGTATAAAGGTGCAGTTTTCTATAATAAAAATGTTTTTATTTCTGTGGGTATAACTTGGGCTATGGAGGAGTCTGACATGTTAGAAGTTACTCCTTCTGTACTAAATCATACCTGTTTATATTGTGAGGAGGCCGTGGTTTTCCCGCCCACTCAATATTGTTCCACATGCCTTAACACCGTTATAAAGTCTAAGAAGGGAGACAAGCCTGCTAAGGCTCTTAGTTCCTCTGAGCCGTCTACCTCTCAGGACTCTGGGTCCTGTGAGATTACTACCCTTTCTACATTATCCACTTTACATGCAGTTCTCTGTGGCACCTTCTTCCTGCGGACTTTGCTGCGCAGTTACAAACAGCAGTGTCTGCGGCCCTCAGTGCATTACCTCGCTCTAACAAACGTAAGAGGTTAAACATAGCTCTCCTGACCCGGAGTCATCTAAATATTTATCGAATTTAGCTATTATGTCCCAGTTTTCCGATGATGAGTTAACCTCTGTAGCTTCCGAGGGTGAACTTTCTGGGTCGGGGTCCTTAGCGTCTAAGCCTCTTGCTGCTGAGGATCCGTTGTTTAGATTTAAAATTGAGCACTTTGTTTATTAAAGGAGGGAGGTTCTGTCTAAGGCTGCGCTGCCCGAAGAATCGATGACGCCTAAATTAGACGGATTTTACGAAGACAGGAAAGTTCCTTTGACTTTCCTGTACCGGTTAAGATGGCGAACATTATTAAGAACAAATGGGAAAGAAATGGTTCTTCCTTTTCCCCCTCGTCTACTATTAAACAGTCCCGGACTCTCAACTGGATTTGTGGGGCTCCATTACTAAGGTGGATGGTGCTATCTCTACGCTTGCTAAATGTACTACTATACCTCTTGAGGATAGTTCTTCGTTCAGAGAGCCGATGAATAAGAAAATGGAAACCTTTCTGAGAAAAATGTTTCAACATACAGGATTTTTGTTTCAACCGGCGACTGCCGTTGCCGGAGCGGCTACCTACTGGTGCGACTCTTTGTCGGAACTCATTGAGGTGGAGTCTCCCCTCGAGGATATTCAAGACAGAATTAAAGCTCTGAGAATTGCTAATTCTTTTATCTTTGATGTGAACATGCAAATTATTCGCCTAAATGCAAAGGCCTCTGGCTTTGTGGTCCTAGTCCGCCAGGCGCTCTGGTTGATGTGTTGGTCTGTGGTTATGACTTCTATGTCCAGACTCCTTTCTCTTCCCTTCAAGGGAAAGATTTTATTTGGTCCAGGCCTGGACACCATTATTTCTACGGTTACCGGAGACAAGGGTGCCTTCCTAACGCAAGATAAGAAGAACAAGTCTAAGGGACGACAATCTTTTTTTAATTTTCGTTCTGACAAATCCCAACGACAACAATCCTCCTACAAGCCCGAGCAACCCAAGAGTACTTGGAAGCCGGCTCTGTCCTGGAATAAATCCAAGCAGAATAAGAAGCCAGCCGAAAACAAATAGACTTGAAGGAGAGGCCCCTGATCCGAGATCGGATTGTATAGGGGGCAGACTGTCTCTTTTTTTCAGATGCCTGGTTGAAGGACGTACAGGATCCGTGGGTCCTGGAGGTGATATCTCAGGGATACAAGATAGGCTTCAAATCTCATCCGCCAAGGGGCAGATTCCTTCTCTCAAATCTGTCTACCAGACCAGAAAAGAGGGATGCCTTCCTAGGGTGCTTTCGTTATCTATCCTCCTTAGGAGTTGTTGTCCCGGTGCCTATCGAAGAAAGAGGTTTGGGGTTTTATTCAAACCTTTTCGTGGTCCCAAAGGAGGGAACTTTCCGCCCAATTCTGGACCTAAAGTGCTTAAACAAATTTCTCGGTGTCCCTGCCTTCAAGTTGCCTTCAAGACGATAAGCGCCAGCCTACATGTTTCAATCCACAGGGAACACTTTCAGTTCCTGAGGTTTGTATTCCTGGACCAGCACTTCCAGTTCATTGCCCTTTCATTTGGCCTAGCTTACTGCTCCAAGAATCTTTACGAAGGTTCTGGGGGCTCTTCTAGCTGTTGCCAAAACTCAGGGTATTGCAGTAGCCCCATACTTGGACGATATTCTGGTGCAAGCACCCTCCTTTCGTCTAGCAGAATAATTTTCTGTGTTGCTTCTCAGTCTTCTTCGATCACATGGATGGAAGATAAACTTAGAAAAGAGTTCTTATTCAAAGTACCAGGGTAGAATTTCTAACAGACCAGAGACGTTGCAAGCTAACTTCGGCATATCTTGCCCTCCGGGCCTCTTTGAATCCCTCGGTGGCTCAGTGTATGGACGTGATTGGTCTCATGGTATCCTGCATGGACATTATTCCTTTTGCCAGGTTCCGTCTCAGACCTTTACAACTGGTCGCTGTCAGCGATCCACATTCCGGGTGTGGACTACTGGAAGGCATATTTTCTCAGCAGGCAATCCTTCCATCCAGGGGAATGGTCTTTCCATCCTGAGGTGTTTGCAGAGATATTCAGAAAGTGGGGGACGTCTGAGAGAGATCTCATGGTGTCCCGTCTCAATATCAAGCTACCCAGGTATGGGTCGAGGGATCCTCAAACGGATCTAATAGATGCACTAGCAGTGCCCTAGAGGTTCAAACTCATATCTTTTTCCTCCATTACCGCTTCTTCCTCGAGTGGTGGCCCGCATCAAGCAGGAGCTGGTATCAGTAATCCTGATTGCTCCATTGTGGCCGCAAAGGACGTGGTTCTTGGATCTAGTGGGGATGTCCTCATCATCTCTGTGGAAGTTACCTTGTCGCAGAGACCTGCTGATACAAGGTCCATTTGTTCATCAAAATCTAGATTCTCTGAGGCTGACTGCGTGGATATTGAATGCTTAGTCTAAGCCAAGAGAGGTTTCTCTGAGAGGTCATTGATGCTCTTATTCAAGCTCCCAGTTACTCTGTATCTACTACACGGTGTGGAGGACCTGCTTATTTGTAAAGAGCATGGTTTTTCCTGGCACAGAGTTAAGGTTGCCAGGATCTTATCTTTTTTCCAGGATGGGCTGGGGAAGGGCCTTTCTGCTAGTTCCCTGAGGGGACAGATTTCGGCCCTGTCGGTTTTATTGCAGTCCTTTGTTAAGGCTCTAATTAGGATCAGACCTGTGTTTAGATCTGGTGCTTCTCCTTGGAGCCTAAATTTTGTTCTTCGGGTTTTGCAACAGGTTCAATTTGAGCCTCTGCATTCCGTTGACATTAAATTGTTATCTTGGAAGGTTCTCTTTTTATTGGCTATTGCCTCTGCGCGCAGAGTTTCTAAGATCTATTCTTTGCAATGTGAGCCCCCTTATCTTATTTTTCATGCAGACTGTTTTACGTACTAAATTAGGTTTTCTTCCTAAGGTTGTGTCAGATCTTTGGCGGATGTTGCTGCAGCTTCAACTTTCTGGTTGGAGGCTTTTAGCACAACAAGTAACAGATCATAATACTCATAGCATTGTTAATCTTCTTCAACATGCTAATAACTTTAATGATGTCAAAGATGGCATCACAAATAGAGTTGATGTCAGGTATATGTCTTTAGCTATTTTAGCTAGAAGAGCTTTATGGCTTAAAACTTGGAATGCTGATATGTCTTCTAAATCAACTTTGCTTTCCCTTTCTTTCCAAGGGAATAAATTGTTTGGTTCACAGTTGGATTCTATTATTTCAACTGTTACTGGGGGGAAAGGAACTTTTTTACCAGAGGATAAAAAATCTAAAGGTAAATATAGGGCTGCTAATCGTTTTCGTTCCTTTCGTCACAATAAGGAACAAAAGCCTGATCCTTCCCCTACAGGAACGGTATCAGTTTGGAAACCATCTCCAGTCTAGAATAAATCCAAGCCTTTTAGAAAGCCAAAGCCAGCTCCCAAGTCCACATGAAGGTGCGGCCCTCATTCCAGCCCAGCTGTTAGGGGGCAGATTACGATTTTTCAAAGAAATTTGGATCAATTCGATTCACAGTTTTTGGATTCAGAACATTGTTTCACAAGGGTACAGAATAAGTTTCAAGATAAGGCCTCCTGCAAGAAGATTTTTTCTTTCTCGCGTTCCAATAAATCCAGTGAAGGCTCAAGCGTTTCTGAAATGTGTTTCAGATCTAGAGTTGGCTGGAGTAATTGTGCCAGTTCTAGTTCTGGAACAGGGTCTGGGGTTTTACTCAAATCTCTTCATTGTACCAAAGAAGGAGAATTCCTTCAGACCAGTATTGGATTTAAAAATATTGAATCGTTATGTAAGAATACCAACATTCAAAATGGCAACTATAAGGACTATTCTGCCTTTTGTTCAGCAAGGGCATTATATGTCCACAATAGATTTACAAGATGCATATCTGCATATTCCGATTCATCCAGATCACTTTCAGTTTCTGAGATTCTCTTTTCTAGACAAGCATTACCAGTTTGTGGCTCTGCCGTTTGGCCTAGCAACAGCTCCAAGGATTTTTACAAAGGTTCTCGGTGCCCTACTATCTGTAATCGGAGAACAGGGTATTGTGGTATTTCCTTATTTGGACGATATCTTGGTACTTGCTCAGTCTTCACATTTAGCAGAATCTCATACGAATCAACTTGTGTCGTTTCTTCAAGAACATGGTTGGAGGATCAATTTACCAAAGAGTTTGTTGATTCCTCAGACAAGGGTAACCTTTTTAGGTTTCCAGATAGATTGTGTCCATGACTCTGTCGTTGACGGACAAGAGACGTCTGAAATTGGTTTCGGCTTGTCGAAACCTTCAGTTTCAATCATTCCCTTCGATAGCCTTATGCATGGAAATTCTAGGTCTTATGACTGCTGCATCGGACGCGATCCCCTTTGCTTGTTTTCTTCGGCTCTGTATGCTGAGCCAATGGTGCAGGGATTATACAAAGATATCACAATTAATATCTTTAAAACCGAATGTACGACACTCACTGACGTGGTGGACAGACCACCGTTGTTTAGTTCAGGGGGCTTCTTTTGTTCTTCCGACCTGGACTGTGATCTCAATCAGCCAATAGGATTTTTCCTACCTTAATTCCGATTGGCTGATAGAATCCTATCAGCCAATCGGAATTCAAGGAACGCCATCTTGGATGACGTCATTTAAAGGAACCTTCATTCTTCGCTTGGACTTTGTTTGAAGAGGATGGCTCCGCGTCGGCTGGATTGAAGATGGACCCGCTCCGGATGGATGAAGATAGAAGATGCCGTCTGGATGAAGACTTCTGCCGCTTGGAGGACCTCTTCTGCCCGGATCGGATGAAGACTTCTGCCCCTCTGGAGGTCCACTTGTGTGCCCGGCTGGGTGAAGACGTCTCAAGGTAGGGAGGTCTTCAGGGGGGTAGTGTTAGGTTTTTTTTAAGGGGGAATTGGGTGGGTTTTAGAGTAGGGTTGGGTGTGTGGGTAGTGGGTTTTAATGTTGGGGGGGTATTGTATTTTTTTTTTTTACAGGTGAAAGAGCGGATTACTTTGGGGCAATGCCCCACAAAAGGCCCTTTTAAGGGCTATTTGTAATTTAGTGTAGGGTAGGGAATTTTATTATTTTGGGGGGCTTTTTTATTTTATTAGGGGGATTAGATTAGGTGTAATTAGTTTAAAATTCTTGTAATTCTTTTTTTTTCTGTAATTTAGTTTATTTAATTTAATTGTAATTAATTGTAGGTAGTTTAGGTAATTAGTTTAATTATAGTGTAGTGTTAGGTGTAATTTCTTCTGTTAAGTGTGATCAGTCCACGGGTCATCATTACTTCTGGGATATTACTCCTCCCCAACAGGAAGTGCAAGAGGATTCACCCAGCAGAGCTGCATATAGCTCCTCCCCTCTACGTCACTCCCAGTCATTCTCTTGCACCCAACGACTAGATAGGATGTGTGAGAGGACTATGGTGATTATACTTAGTTTTATATCTTCAATCAAAAGTTTGTTATTTTAAAATAGCACCGGAGTGTGTTATTATCTCTCTGGCAGAGTTTGAAGAAGAATCTACCAGAGTTTTTGTTATGATTTTAGCCGGAGTAGTTAAGATCATATTGCTGTTTCTCGGCCATCTGAGGAGAGGTAAACTTCAGATCAGGGGACAGCGGGCAGATGAATCTGCATAGAGGTATGTAGCAGTTTTTATTTTCTGACAATGGAATTGATGAGAAAATCCTGCCATACCGATATAATGTCATGTATGTATACTTTACACTTCAGTATTCTGGGGAATGGTACTTCACTAGAATTACACTGTATGAAATACATAAAGCTGTTTAATTACTAGAGATTATGTTTAACGTTTTTGCTGGAATGTAAAATCGTTTTCATTTGCTGAGGTACTGAGTGAATAAATGTTTGGGCACTATTTTTCCACTTGGCAGTTGCTTAATCTGTTTTTCTGACAGTTTCTGTTCTCCCTCACTTCTATGTGTGAGGGGGAGGGGCCGTTTTTTGGCGCTTTTACTACGCATCAAATATTTCAGTCAGCAACTCATTGTATTCCCTGCATGATCCGGTTCATCTCTACAGAGGCATTACCAGTTTGTGGCTCTTCCATTCGGATTGGCTACAGCTCCAAGAATCTTCACAAAGGTTCTGGGTGCTCTTCTGGCGGTACTAAGACCGCGGGGAATCTCGGTAGCTCCATACCTAGACGACATTCTGATACAAGCTTCAAGCTTTCAAACTGCCAAGTCTCATACAGAGTTAGTGCTGGCATTTCTAAGGTCACATGGATGGAAGGTGAACGAAAAGAAAAGTTCACTCGTTCCACTCACAAGAGTTCCCTTCCTGGGGACTCTTATAGATTCTGTAGAAATGAAGATTTACCTGACAGAGGACAGGCTAACAAGACTTCAAAGTGCTTGCCGCACCCTTCATTCCATTCAACACCCGTCAGTGGCTCAATGCATGGAGGTAATCGGCTTAATGGTAGCGGCAATGGACATAGTACCCTTTGCACGCTTACACCTCAGACCACTGCAACTGTGCATGCTAAGTCAGTGGAATGAGGATTACTCAGACTTATCCCCTTCTCTGAATCTGGATCAAGAGACCAGAAATTCTCTTCTATGGTGACTTTCTCGGCCACATCTGTCCAGGGGGATGCCATTCAGCAGACCAGACTGGACAATTGTAACAACAGACGCCAGCCTTCTAGGTTGGGGTGCCGTCTGGAATTCTCTGAAGGCTCAGGGACAATGGAGTCAGGAGGAGAGTCTCCTGCCAATAAACATTCTGGAATTGAGAGCAGTTCTCAATGCCCTCCTGGCTTGGCCCCAGTTGACAACTCGGGGGTTCATCAGGTTTCAGTCGGACAACATCACGACTGTAGCTTACATCAACCATCAGGGAGGGACAAGAAGCTCCCTAGCAATGATGGAAGTATCAAAGATAATTCGCTGGGCAGAGTCTCACTCTTGCCACCTGTCAGCAATCCACATCCCGGGAGTGGAGAACTGGGAGGCGGATTTCTTAAGTCGTCAGACTTTTCATCCGGGGGAGTGGGAACTTCATCCGGAGGTCTTTGCCCAAATACTTCGACGTTGGGGCAAACCAGAGATAGATCTCATGGCGTCTCGAACGCCAAGCTTCCGCGTTACGGGTCCAGATCCAGGGATCCAGGAGCAGTCCTGATAGATGCTCTGACAGCACCTTGGGACTTCAGGATGGCTTACGTGTTTCCACCCTTCCCGTTGCTTCCTCGATTGATTGCCAGAATCAAACAAGGGAGAGCATCAGTGATTCTAATAGCACCTGCGTGGCCACGCAGGACTTGGTATGCAGACCTGGTGGACATGTCATCCTGTCCACCTTGGTCTCTACCTCTGAAACAGGACCTTCTGATACAGGGTCCCTTCAAACATCAAAATCTAACTTCTCTGAAGCTGACTGCTTGGAAATTGAACGCTTGATTTTATCAAGACGTGGGTTTTCTGAGTCAGTTATTGATACCTTAATACAGGCTAGGAAACCTGTTACCAGAAAGATTTACCATAAGATATGGCGTAAATACCTATATTGGTGTGAATCCAAAGGTTACTCTTGCAGTAAGGTTAGGATTCCTAGGATATTGTCTTTTCTACAAGAAGGTTTAGAAAAGGGTTTATCTGCTAGTTCATTAAAGGGACAGATCTCAGCTCTGTCCATTCTGTTACACAAACGTCTGTCAGAAGTTCCTGACGTCCAGGCTTTTTGTCAGGCTTTGGCCAGGATTAAGCCTGTGTTTAAAACTGTTGCTCCACCATGGAGTTTAAACCTTGTTCTTAATGTTTTACAGGGCGTTCCGTTTGAACCCCTTCATTCCATTGATATAAAGTTGTTATCTTGGAAAGTTCTATTTTTAATGGCTATTTCCTCGGCTCGAAGAGTCTCTGAATTATCAGCCTTACATTGTGATTCTCCTTATTTGATTTTTCATTCGGATAAGGTAGTCCTGCGTACTAAACCTGGGTTCTTACCTAAGGTAGTTACTAACAGGAATATCAATCAAGAGATTGTTGTTCCTTCTTTATGCCCAAATCCTTCTTCAAAGAAGGAACGTCTACTGCACAACCTAGATGTAGTCCGTGCTCTAAAATTTTACTTACAGGCAACTAAGGAATTTCGACAAACGTCTTCTCTGTTTGTCATTTACTCTGGGCAGAGGAGAGGTCAAAAAGCTTCCGCTACCTCTCTTTCTTTTTGGCTTCGTAGCATAATTCGTTTAGCTTATGAGACTGCTGGACAGCAGCCTCCTGAAAGAATTACAGCTCATTCTACTAGAGCTGTGGCTTCCACTTGGGCCTTCAAGAATGAGGCCTCTGTTGAACAGATTTGCAAGGCTGCAACTTGGTCTTCGCTTCATACTTTTTACAAATTTTACAAATTTGACACTTTTGCTTCATCGGAGGCTATTTTTGGGAGAAAGGTTCTTCAGGCAGTGGTTCCTTCTGTATAAAGAGCCTGCCTATCCCTCCCGTCATCCGTGTACTTTTGCTTTGGTATTGGTATCCCAGAAGTAATGATGACCCGTGGACTGATCACACTTAACAGAAGAAAACATAATTTATGCTTACCTGATAAATTCCTTTCTTCTGTAGTGTGATCAGTCCACGGCCCGCCCTGTTTTTAAGGCAGGTAAATATTTTTTAATTTATACTCCAGTCACCACTTCACCCTTGGCTTTTCCTTTCTCGTTGGTCCTTGGTCGAATGACTGGGAGTGACGTAGAGGGGAGGAGCTATATGCAGCTCTGCTGGGTGAATCCTCTTGCACTTCCTGTTGGGGAGGAGTAATATCCCAGAAGTAATGATGACCCGTGGACTGATCACACTACAGAAGAAAGGAATTTATCAGGTAAGCATAAATTATGTTTTTAACTTAGGTTAGGGTTTATTTTACAGGTACTTTTGTACTTATTTTAACTAGGAAGTTATGAAATAGTTAATAACTATTTAATAACTATTGTACCTAGTTAAAATAAATACAAAGTTGCCTGTAAAATAAATATAAATCCTAAGCTAGCTACAATGTAACTATTAGTTATATTGTAGTTAGTTTAGGGTATATTTTATCGGTAAGCATTTAGTTTTAAATGGGATTCATTTATTTAATTATGGTAAATTTATTTTGTTTCATTTAAATTATATTTAAGTTAGGGGGTGTTAGGTTTAGGGGTTAATACATTTATAATAGTGGCGGCGACGTTGGCGGCGGCAGATTAGGGGTTAATAAATTTACTATAGTTGGGGGGGGCAGATTAGGGGTTAATAAATATAATGTAGGTGTCAGCGATGTTGGGGGCAGTAGATTAGGGGTTCATAAGTATAATGTAGGTGGCGGCGGTGTCCGGACCGGCAGATTAGGGGTTAATAATATAATGTAGGTGTCGGCGATAGCGGGGACGGCAGATTAGGGGTTAATAAGTGTAATATTAGGGGTAGCATCCAATATAGAAGAAGAAATTCAAATCCGTGGTAGGTAAAAGAAGCTTTATTGATAGACATCCAAATAAAAACACATGTTAGAATAGGACTAACAGGTTTTACGCGTTTCGGCTGGGAGCCGTATTCATAAACCTGTGAGTGCACTAGCTGACAAAATTTAAAAAGTGTGCTCTAAGAGATAATTGGCTGGTGTAGACACACCTACCAAAAATGTTAACTCATACCACACCAATAGATTAATTGCATATATACATAAAGTCTTCAAGAACAGAACTGTGGTTTTGTAATAAAGCATGATAGAATGTAGTACAATGTGTTGAATTAGAATATGCAGATTAGAGGAGATTATGGACAAGTTAATATAATATTGTTGTACACTCCAATAACAACAGTGATTAAATATGTGTAAAGAGATATTCCATAATGTTTAAACCATGAACACGATCATATGAATATACATATATACAAATATATATATATATATATATATATATATATATATAATATAAATATATATGATAAATGTGTATATATAAGTGCATATATAAGTATATGTTAGTAGGATTTAGTGACAATATTAGGGGTGTTTAGACTCGGGGTTCATGTTAGGGTGTTATGTGCAGACATAAAATTAATTTCCCCATAGGAAACAATGGGGCTGCGTTAGGAGCTGAACGCTTCTTTTTTGCAGGTGTTAGGTTTTTATTCAGCCAGCTCAGACCCATTGTTTCCTATGAGGAAATCGTGCACAAGCACATTTAGCCAGCTCACCACTGACTTATTATTGATATGAGATGTGGAGCTAAATTTTGCTCTATGCTCACCTTTTTGCGGATAACGCCAGGTTTAAATAAACCTGTAATACCAGCATTGTATTAAGGGAGCGGTGGGAAAAAAAGGCTCGTTAGCATCGCACCCCTGTTACCGCAAAACTCGTAATCTAGGCGATAGACTGCACTCACTGGATTTGTAAAAAAAAAAAAAAAAGATTTATTTTGTTATATCAAATTGGTCTGAGGAAGGGGTCTGGGGATCCCAAAACGTCACTATGATATAACAAAACAAACTTCTTCTTTTTTTAACACATTTTATTGCTATTTAAATTTCATAAGGAAGCTACCTTCAGTAATCAGGTAGGAATGTGAAAATACATTTCATAAATTACACTTAATAAATTGTCTACCATTCAAAAACAGTGGCAGTATTACACAAACCTATTGCTACAGACAGCATTAGTTGTAAATCAGTACCGGCAGAAGAGTAAGCAATGATCAGCCCCTCCCACATAACCTCCACAGGGTGCCTAGGAAAACATAACTTGATGGCTACTGTACACTAAATGATGAATACTATTCAGTCCTCTCTGGTAGTCAAGGGGTTAAAGTGTGCTCCCATGTTATCTTGCTATTTTCTCTGAGACTATGTCTACATGGCACCTGGGTTTGTAGAGCCCTGCTCTAATAATTTTGCAGCTCCCTTAGCAAAGCAGCTGGGAATCGCCATCATATTACAGTGCAGCGTGTGTCACGTGCACACATTGTTAATACCTGTCATATCCCACTAACAGGTGGCAGTTCACGAAACACATGGTTACAATGCAAGGAGGTCCAGCTTCAAATTTTAGGTCACCAAGGCTGCCCACGAAAATTGAGGACTGCTTTAGATTGGTCTGCTCCACTAATTTATTTTTAAATTAATAAGTGTAACGTGCAATGTTTTATTTACTAATATTCATAAGAATGTGTTCTTTTTTTTTTATCTAGTATTTATGCGGTGCCAGTTAAGTCGTTTACAGAGAGGACATGCCACAGATGAATGGTTTCAGCTCAGCTCTCATATACCACTAAAAGGCATAGAGCCAGGATCTTTGCGTGTTCGTACAAGATATTCTATGGAGAAAATCATGCCAGAGGAAGAATACAATGAGTTTAAAGAGGTAGTAACACTTAAAATAGTATATCACCTATATATTGTGTACAGTTTACCCCGCTTCCTTTATACCTCGTTTGCCTAGGAAATGTTTTTAAACAAATACATCCTCTTGTTTATCTTTCCATCTAACGGGGAGGAGAGTCCACGGCTTCATTCATTACTGTTGGGAATTAAGAACCTAGCCACCAGGAGGAGGCAAAGACACCCCAGCCAAAGGCTTAAATACCTCCCTCCCCTCCCTCATCCCCCAGTCATTCTTTGCCTTTCATCACAGGAGGATGGCAGAGAAGTGCCGAAGATCAGAGAAGTCTCTTATATTAGTACTCTTCAGAATGGGACTGTAGTTTAAAGTAGTCCTGTCAGCCTCTCAGTGAGAGCCTGGGTGAAAGAGTCCGGAGATGCAAGGAGAGTCTTTCTGCAAACCCATACCGACTCATTTTAACAGCTCCATAAGCAATCGGCGTTGACTAGTTTCACTGCCTGCTTTTTACACTCAAGTCCATGTCAGGAGCGAGGCCACTACCTTGTCACACTTGAAGGGCCATGTTCCTGTTCCACGGCGTAGATTCTGGTTGGATAGTTTCATTTTTATTATAGAATAACACAGAAGACAGGGTCACGGTGTGACGCCTTTTATCTTTTAAAAGAATCAAGGGTTAATATTCCTGGAAAGGGGATTATTGAACAAGGGGTTTATACATGATATTGTTTATTGTGTCATTGCTGCGTTATGTGCGAGATGAGGCTCTGGCAATGTGTGAAACTTTCAGGTGACTTACTGGAGTATGGCGCAGCTCTTTTTTTGCACGTTTTCTCTTTAGGCAGGGGCGGTTCCTGACAGGCATTACATGTGACCAGGTGTGGCTATCTACTTCCTCTGTTGATCAGTGGGGCAGGAGACAAAACGGTTTCTGTAGTCCGGGTCATAGGAGGTGGTGAGTGCCCCGGCCATTGGAGGTTATAAAGGTGCCTATTTATTAAGTTAATCAAGTCCTTAATGTCAGCACAAGCTATGGAGGACTCTGATGTGTTAAAGGGCTCGCCCTCTTTAACTGTGTTTGTGAGGAGGTTCTGGTAGAACAGCCTGCTCAACTATGTTCCACATGCCTTAATAAGGTTACGACATCTAAGACCAAATGGATGCCTTGTACTACTGAGCCATCCACCTCTGAGGGGTCCCCGTCCTGTGAGGTGCGTTCCTTGCATCCATCTCCTATTGCATATGCAGCGCCCCAGGGTCCAACCATTACTCCTGCGGGAGAGATTCGTTGGCCATCAGATTTTGCAGATCAACTGCAAACGGTTGTATTGAAAGTGATCCATGCCTTACCACGTTCTGCTAAGCGCAAGGGTAGGGCGTACCATGGCGATTCAACTCTTCGGAGGAGGCCCCTTCTGGGTCGGAGTCCGTGTCATCTAAACCTCCGGTGGCGGAGGAGCCTGAATTTAGGTTTAGGATGGAAAATTTGTGGTTTTCCAGGAAAACCTGTGATTCCTAAGCTTGATAAAGTATATGAGGTAGGGGTGTGCATGACTATTTCTCTTGTAAGGTGTATCCAGTCCACGGATCATCCATTACTTGTGGGATATTCTCATTCCCAACAGGAAGTTGCAAAAGGACACCCACAGCAGAGCTGTTATATAGCTCCTCCCCTAACTGCCATATCCAGTCATTCTCTTGCAACCCTCAACACACATGGAGGTAGTAAGAGAGAGTGGTGAAATATAGTTAGTTTTTTTTCTTCAATCAAAAGTTTATTTTTAAATGGTACCGGAGTTGTACTATTTTATCTCAGGCAGAAATAGAAGAAGAATCTGCCTGAGTTTTCTATGATCTTAGCAGGTTGTAACTAAGATCCATTGCTGTTCTCACATATGTCTGAGGAGAGAGGTAACTTCAGCGGAAGAATGGCGTGCAGTTTACTCTGCTATGAGGTATGTGCAGTTACAATTTTTTCTAGAATTGGAAATGCTAGAAAATGCTGCTGATACCGGATTAATGTAAGTTAAGCCTGAATACAGTGATTTAATAACGACTGGTATCATGCTTACTCTCAGGGGTAATACCCTTATAAAAATGCTTGGCATGTTTAATCGTTTCTATATATGCTTTGGTGATAAAACTTTATTGGGGCCTAGTTTTTTCCACATGGCTGGCTTTATTTTTGCCTAGAAACAATTTCCTGAGGCTTTTCCTCTGTTGTAGTATGAGTGGGAGGGGCCTATTTTAGCACTTTTTTGCGCAGTTAAAATTACAGACTAAGACATCCAGTTTTCCTCAGAAGTCCCCTGAATGCTACAGGACATATCAAAAAGGCCTAAAGTCGTTTATTGGGGAAGGTAGGGCCACAGCAGAGCTGTGGCAGTTGATTGTGACTGTTAAAAAACGTCTGTCGTTTTTTTGATCCGTTTTTTTGAACTAAGGGGTTAATCGTCCATTTGCAAGTGGGTGCACCTCCGCGTATTGCTCAGGGAGGTTTTAGCTGCTCTGAATGACTGACACAATTGCAGTGCCAGAGAAATTGTGTAGACTGGATAAATACTTTGCAGTGCCGGTGTGTACTGATGTTTTTCCAATACCTAAAAGGTTTACAGAAATTATTACTAAGGAATGGGATAGACCAGGTGTGCCGTTCTCTCCCCCTCCTATTTTTAGAAAAATGTTAACTATAGACGCCACCACACGGGTCTTATGGCACAGTCCCTAAGGTGGAGGGAGCAGTTTCTACTCTAGCAAAGCGTACTACTATCCCTGTCGAGGACAGTTGTGCTTTTTCAGATCCAATGGATAAAAAATTAGAAGGTTACCTTAAGAAAATGTTTATTCAACAAGGTTTTATCCGACAGCCCCTTGCATGCATTGCTCCTGTCACTGCTGCTGCGGTGTTCTGGTTTGAGTCTCTGGAAGAGGCTTTACAGGTAGCGACTCCATTTGATGACATACTTGGCAAACTTAGAGCACTTAAGCTAGCCAATTCTTTTGTTTCTGATGCCATTGTTCATTTGACTAAACTAACGGCTAAGATTTCTGGTTTTGCTATTCAGGCGCGCAGGGCGCTATGGCTTAAATCATGGTTAGCTGACGTGACTTCAAAATCTAAGCTGCTTAACATTCCCTTCAAGGGGCAGACCCTATTCAGGCCTGGTTTGAAGGAGATTATTGCTGATATCACTGGAGGAAAAGGTCATGCCCTTCCTCAGGACAGGTCCAAATCAAGGGCCAAACAGTCTAATTTTCGTGCCTTTCGAAAATTCAAGGCATCTACTTCCTCTAATGCAAAACAAGAGGGAACTTTTGCTCAGTCCAAGACGGTCTGGAGGCCAAACCAGACCTGGAACAAAGGTAAGCAGGCCTGCTGCTGCCTCTAAGACAGCATGAAGGAACGGCCCCCTATCCGGTAACGGATCTAGTAGGGGGCAGACTTTCACTCTTCGCCCAGGCGTGGGCAAGAGATGTTCATGATCCCTGGGCGTTGGAAATTATATCCCAGGGATATCTTCTGGACTTCAAAGCTTCCCCCCCAAAAGGGAGATTTCACCTTTCACAATTATCTGCAAACCAGATAAAGAGAGAGGCATTCTTACACTGTGTACGAGACCTCCTAGTTATGGGAGTGATCCATCCAGTTCCAAAGGAGGAACAGGGACAGGGTTTTTACTCAAATCTGTTTGTGGTTCCCAAAAAAGAGGGAACCTTCAGACCAATTTTGGATCTAAAGATCTTAAACAAATTCCTCAGACTTCCATCATTCAAGATTCGTACCATCCTACCTATGATCCAGGAGGGTCAATATATGACTACAGTGGATCTAAAGGATGCTTATCTTCACATTCCGATACACAAAGATCATCGGTTTCTCAGGTTTGCCTTTCTGGACAGGCATTACCAGTTTGTAGCTCTTCCCTTTGGATTAGCTACAGCCCCATGAATCTTTACGAAGGTTCTAGGGTCGCTTCTGGCGGTCCTAAGGCCGCGGGGCATATCAGTGGCCCCTTATTTAGACGACATCCTGATACAGGCGTCAAACTTCCAAATTGCCAAGTCTCATACGGACATAGTACTGGCATTTCTGAGGTCGCATGGGTGGAAAGTGAACGAGGAAAAGAGTTCTCTATCCCCACTCACAAGAGTTTCCTTCCTAGGGACTCTGATAGATTCTGTAGAAATGAAAATTTACCTGACGGAGTCCAGGTTATCAAAGCTTCTAAATTCCTGCCGTGTTCTTCATTCCATTCCGCGCCCTTCGGTGGCTCAGTGCATGGAAGTAATTGGCTTAATGGTAGCGGCAATGGACATAGTGCCGTTTGCACGCTTACATCTCAGACCGCTGCAACTATGCATGCTCAGTCAGTGGAACGGGGATTACACAGATTTGTCCCCTCTACTAAATCTGGATCAAGAGACCAGGGATTCTCTTCTCTGGTGGCTATCTCGGGTTCATCTGTCCAAAGGTATGACCTTTCGCAGGCCAGATTGGACAATTGTAACAACAGATGCCAGCCTTCTAGGTTGGGGTGCAGTCTGGAACTCCCTGAAGGCTCAGGGATCGTGGACTCAGGAGGAGACACTCCTTCCAATAAATATTCTGGAACTGAGAGCGATATTCAATGCTCTTCAGGCTTGGCCTCAGTTAGCAACTCTGAGGTACATCAGATTTCAGTCGGACAACATCACGACTGTGGCTTACATCAACCATCAAGGTGGAACAAGAAGTTCCTTAGCGATGTTAGAAGTCTCAAAAATAATTTGCTGGGCAGAGATTCACTCTTGCCACCTATCAGCTATCCATATCCCAGGTGTAGAGAACTGGGAGGTGGATTTTCTAAGTCGTCAGACTTTTCATCCGGGGGAGTGGGAACTCCATTTGGAGGTGTTTGCACAATTGATTCATCGTTGGGGCAAACCAGAACTGGATCTCATGGCGTCTCGACAGAACGCTTAGCTTCCTTGTTATGGATCCAGGTCCAGGGATCCCAAGGCGACGCTGATAGATGCTCTAGCAGCGCCCTGGTCTTTCAACCTGGCTTATGTGTTTCCACCGTTTCCTCTGCTCCCTCGACTGATTGCCAAGATCAAGCAGGAGAGAGCATCAGTGATTTTAATAGCGCCTGCGTGGCCACGCAGGACCTGGTATGCAGATCTAGTGGACATGTCATCCTTTCCACCATGGACTCTGCCTCTAAGACAGGACCTTCTACTTCAGGGTCCTTTCCACCATCCAAATCTAATTTCTCTGAGACTGACTGCTTGGAGATTGAACGCTTGATTTTATCAAAGCGTGGCTTCTCCGAGTCAGTCATTGATACCTTAATACAGGCACGAAAGCCTGTCACCAGGAAAATTTATCATAAGATATGGCGTAAATATCTTTATTGGTGTGAATCCAAGGGTTACTCATGGAGTAAAGTCAGGATTCCCAGGATATTATCCTTTCTCCAAGAATGTTTGGAAAAAGGATTGTCAGCTAGTTCCTTAAAGGGACAGATTTCTGCTCTGTCTATTCTTTTGCACAAGCGTCTGGCGGATGTTCCAGACGTTCAGGCATTTTGTCAGGCTTTAGTTAGAATCAAGCCTGTGTTTAAATCTGTTGCTCCGCCATGGAGCTTAAATTTGGTTCTTAAGGTTCTTCAAAGAGTTCCATTTGAACCTCTTCATTCCATAGATATCAAACTTTTATCTTGGAAAGTTCTTTTTTTGGTAGCTATTTACTCAGCTCGCAGAGTCTCCGAGTTATCTGCCTTACAATGTGATTCTCCTTATCTCATTTTCCATACGGATAAGGTAGTCCTGCGTACCAAACCTGGGTTTTTACCTAAGGTGGTATCTAACAAGAATATCAATCAAGAGATTGTTGTTCCATCCTTGTGTCCTAATCCTTCTTCAAAGAAGGAACGTCTATTACACAATCTGGACGTGGTTCGTGCTTTAAAGTTTTATTTACAAGCTACTAAAGATTTTCGACAAACATCTGCTTTGTTTGTTGTGTACTCTGGACAGAGGAGAGGTCAAAAGGCTTCGGCCAACCTCTTTCTTTTTGGCTAAGAAGCATAATCCGCTTAGCCTATGAGACTGCTGGCCAGCAGCCTCCTGAAAGGATTACAGCTCATTCTACTAGAGCTGTGGCTTCCACTTGGGCCTTTAAAAATGAGGCTTCTGTTGAACAGATTTGCAAGGCGGCGACTTGGTCTTCGCTTCATACTTTTTCAAAATTCTACAAATTTGATACTTTTGCTTCTTCGGAGGCTATTTTTGGGAGAGAGGTTTTACAGGCAGTGGTACCTTCCGTTTAAGTACCTGCCTTGTCCCTCCCTTCATCCGTGTACTTTAGCTTTGGTATTGGTATCCCACAAGTAATGGATGATCCGTGGACTGGATACACCTTACAAGAGAAAACACAATTTATTTCTCTTGTGGTGTATCCAGTCCACGGTCCGCCCTGTCATTTTAAGGCAGGTAATTTTTTCATTTAAACTACAGTCACCACTGCACCCTATGGTCTCTCCTTTCTCTGCGTGTTTTCGGTCGAATGACTGGATATGGCAGTTAGGGGAGGAGCTATATAACAGCTCTGCTGTGGGTGTCCTCTTGCAACTTCCTGTTGGGAATGAGAATATCCCACAAGTAATGGATGATCCGTGGACTGGATACACCACAAGAGAAATAAATTTATCAGGTAAGCATAAATTGTGTTTTTTTAATAATCAACTAGTCGAAAGCGGTTTCTTTCGACTAGTCGAAATCACCCCCTCCTGCCAGAAAATAGGTAAATGCAAAATATTTTTAAAGTAATTGTAATTTTTTTTTATTTATTTTTAAAACATATGTCCTAGTTGACACAACAACCCTTATATGGGAACAAAAAAGCTAAATCTAAGTCCATGCAAGTTTTTATTTAACAAAAATATCAACTATTTATTTGGCAATGCCCATATTATTTTAATTATAAGTATTGTTCTTGTTAAGAAAAATGAGCATGTCCACATGCTCCGGGAGTAGACAATTACGTAGTCTGTTGACTATCAGACCAGCAGCTGAGAAAACTCGTTCAACCGGTACAGATGTTGCTGGGATGCTCAGGTATGCTTTCGCTATCCGTGATAATTTCCTGTACTTGCATTCATTTGCCTTCCACCATGCCAGAGGGTCTTCAAATGGAGGAATGCACTCATCTTGCATGTATTTGTCCAGCTCGGTTTGCAGAGACATTGCGTCCTCTGTGTAGTAGTCATCTCCGAATAATGTTGTCATAGCAGTAACAGTGCAACGTTGCCTTTCGGGTGGTCCGCTTACCACTGTACTTGTACTAATTGGTGCACCTTCTGTGACATCACCACCGTCTCTTCTGTAAACTTAAGGTGCTTGTGCCTGGGGTCTAGAAATGAAGCGATGAGCGCCACATTATGTAATTCTTCTGTGCCTGTAGGTGAAAAGCGGCGCTTGAGGGACTCCAATACAGTTGTTTTAAACTGTGTTACTTTTGTTTACTCTACTTTGGTACTAATTAGATGCTTGGACAGGAGAGTGGCTGTGACATCGTAAATCATAGATATTGATAAATCAGACTCTCTGCACAAAGCAGTTGTAGCACATTTCAAGGAGCTTAACACTGGCAGTAGCTCTTCGATAGCTACCCAACTGTCATCAGCCAGGTCAAGTGTGCGGGCATCTGTCAACTTTGTGTACTCCCTGTCAGACAGGACTGCGACAACTGCCCATCTCTCAAACATTCAACACCCGTCAGTGGCTCAGTGCATGGAGGTAATCGGCTTAATGGTAGCGACAATGGACATAGTACCATTTGCGCGCCTGCATCTCAGACCGCTGCAATTGTGCATGCTAAGTCAGTGGAATGGGGATTACTCAGATTTGTCCCCTCTGCTAAATCTGTATCCAGAGACCAGAGATTCTCTTCTATGGTGGCTTTCTCGGCCACATCTGTCCAAGGGGATGCCCTTCCGCAGGCCAGATTGGACGATAACAACGGACGCCAGCCTTCTAGGTTGGGGCGCAGTCTGGAATTCCCTGAAGGCTCAGGGATCATGGACTCAGGAGGAGAGACTCCTTCCAATAAACATTCTGGAATTAAGAGCAATTTTCAATGCTCTTCTGGCTTGGCCTCAGTTAGCAACTCTGAGGTTCATCAGGTTTCAGTCGGACAACATCACGACTGTGGCTTACATCAACCATCAAGGAGGAACAAGGAGTTCCCTAGCGATGATGGAAGTCTCAAAGATAATTCGCTGGGCAGAGTCTCACTCTTGCCACCTGTCAGCGATCCACATCCCAGGCGTGGAGAACTGAGAGGCGGATTTTCTAAGTCGCCAGACCTTTCATCCGGGGGAGTGGGAACTTCATCTGGAGGTGTTTGCCCAACTGCTTCATCTTTGGGGCAAACCAGATCTGGATCTCATGGCGTCTCGCCAGAACGCCAAGCTTCCTTGTTGCGGATCCAGGTCAAGGGACCCGGGAGCGGTACTGATAGATGCTCTGACAGCACCTTGGGTCTTCAACATGGCTTATGTGTTTCCACCTTTCCCGATGCTTCCTCGATTGATTGCCAGGATCAAACAGGAGAGAGCATCGGTGATTCTAATAGCGCCTGCGTGGCCACGCAGGACCTGGTATGCAGATCTAGTGGACATGTCATCCTGTCCACCATGGTCTCTGCCTCTGAGACAGGACCTTCTGATTCAGGGTCCTTTCAACCATCCAAATCTAATTTCTCTGAGGCTGACTGCATGGAGATTGAACGCTTGATTCTATCAAAGCGTGGATTCTCGGAGTCTGTGATTGATACCTTAATACAGGCTAGGAAACCTGTTACCAGGAAAATTTACCATAAAATATGGCGTAAATACTTATATTGGTGCGAATCCAAGAGTTACTCATGGAGTAAGGTTAGGATTCCTAGGATATTGTCTTTTCTACAAGAAGGTTTAGAAAAGGGTTTATCTGCTAGTTCGTTAAAGGGACAGATTTCAGCTCTGTCTATCCTTTTACACAAACGTCTGGCAGAAGTTCCAGACGTTCAGGCTTTTTGTCAGGCTTTGACTAGGATTAAGCCTGTGTTTAAGACTGTTGCTCCGCCGTGGAGCTTAAACTTAGCTCTTAACGTTCTGCAAGGTGTTCCGTTTGAACCCCTTCATTCCATCGATATCAAGCTGTTATCTTGGAAAGTTCTGTTTTTAATGGCTATTTCCTCGGCTCGAAGAGTCTCTGAGTTATCGGCCTTACATTGTGATTCTCCTTATCTGATTTTTCATTCAGACAAGGTAGTTCTGCGTACTAAACCTGGGTTCTTACCTAAGGTAGTCACTAACAAGAATATCAATCAAGAGATTGTTGTTCCATCATTGTGCCCTAACCCTTCTTCAAAGAAGGAACGACTTTTGCACAATCTGGACGTCGTCCGTTCCCTGAAATTTTATTTGCTGGCAACTAAAGATTTTCGTCAAACTTCTTCCCTGTTTGTCGTTTATTCTGGACAGAGGAGAGGTCAAAAAGCTTCGGCTACCTCTCTCTCTTTTTGGCTTCGTAGCATAATACGTTTAGCCTATGAGACTGCTGGACAGCAGCCTCCTGAAAGGATTTCAGCTCATTCTACTAGAGCTGTGGCTTCCACTTGGGCCTTTAAGAATGAGGCCTCTGTTGAACAGATTTGCAAGGCTGCAACTTGGTCTTCACTTCACACTTTTTCAAAATTTTACAAATTTGACACTTTTGCTTCTTCGGAGGCTATTTTTGGGAGAAAGGTTCTACAGGCAGTGGTTCCTTCCGTGTAAAGATCCTGCCTGTCCCTCCCGTCATCCGTGTACTTTTAGCTTTGGTATTGGTATCCCATAAGTAATGGATGACCCGTGGACTGACTACACTTAACAGGAGAAAATATAATTTATGCTTACCTGATAAATTCATTTCTCCTGTAGTGTAGTCAGTCCACGGCCCGCCCTGTTTTTTACGGCAGGTCTAAATTTTAAATTAAACTCCAGTCACCACTGCACCCTATAGTTTCTCCTTTCTCGTATGGTTTCGGTCGAATGACTGGATATGACGTAGAGGGGAGGAGCTATATAGCAGCTCTGCTTGGGTGATCCTCTTGCACTTCCTGTTGGGGAGGAGATATAATCCCATAAGTAATGGATGACCCGTGGACTGACTACACTACAGGAGAAATTAATTTATCAGGTAAGCATAAATTATATTTTTCTTTCTCTGTCGCTACCAATGTAAACGTGTGTTTGTTTGTTTTTTAGGTAGCTTAACATGGAAGTCGTGGATTTGTTGTACTGCAATTGCACGCCGCAAATGTTGCACTTAACTGCCTTTTCATGTAGTTTTTCAAAATATTTCCAAGCAGGACTTTTTTTTTGAAGATGCCATTTTTATTTTTTTGGCAAAATTTGTTTTGTTTACTATGAGTACAAAATAACACGTCGTCATAACTGCCGCCAAGTGAGACAATGCGCAATCTGTAGTAGGCTAAGGCTACGGGCTAGTAGGTTGGCTACGGGCTGTTTTTGATTATCAAAATATAATATATATGTAATCGACTAATGCCGTACTAGTCGATTAATGAGAGACCGATTGACTAAGGTGCCTAAGGCCTTCCCGGTTCCTGTTAAGATGGCAAATATTATTAAGAATGAATGGGAGCGATTCCTTTTACCCTTCTTCCTTTTAAGAAACTGTTCCCCGTCCCGGACTCTCAGTTGGAGCTGTGAGGCACTGTCCCTAGGGTGGATGGTGCTATCTCCACGCTCGCAAAGTGGACTACTATTCCCCTGGAGGATAGTTCGTTGTTTAAAGAGCCCATGGATAAAAAGTTGGAAAATATTTTAAGGAAAATGTTTTAACATGCAGGGTTTGTTTTTCAGCCGGCAGCGTCTGTAGCCGCGGTCGCTGGAGCTGCAACATATTGGTGTGAATCCCTGTGTGAAATGATCGAGGGGGAGACTTTAATCAACGAGATACAGGACAAGAGTAAGGCTCTTAAAATCGCCAATTCTTTCATATGTGATGCCAATATGCAAATTATTCAACTGAATGCTAAGGTGTCCGTTTTTTTCCGTTTTAGCTCGCAGGGCTCTGTGGCTAAAGTCTTGGTCTGCGGACATGACCTCTAAGTCGAGGCTGTTGTCGCTGCCATTTCAAGGAAAGATTCTGTTTGGTCCAGGATTGGATTCGATCATATCCACGGTTACGGGAGGCAAGGGAGCTTTCCTACCGCAGGATAAAAGGGCTAAGCCTAAAGGATCTACTTTTCGTAGTGAGTGGAAACCGACTCATTCTTGGAATAAGTCTAAGCAGAGCAAGAAGCACACCAAAACAACATCGGAATGAAGGGGCGGCCCCCGATCGTTCTCTGGACCAAGTAGGGTCAGATTATCTCTCTTCTCAGAAGCATGGTTACAGGACGTACAGGACCCTTGGGTTCTGGATGTTGTCGCCCAGGGCTACAGGATAGGGTTCAGATCCCATCCGCCCAGGGGCAGATTTCTTCTATCAAACCTGTCTTCAAGACCGGAAAAGAGAGAAGCCTTTCTAGAATGTGTGGGAGAGCAGAAAGGGGTCTAGGGTACTATTCAAATCTTTAAGTGGTTATAAAGGAGAAGGGCACATTCCGGATGATTCTGGACCTAAAGTGCTTGAACAAGTTTCTGAGTGTTCCATCGTTCAAGATGGAGACGATCAGATCTATTTTGCCCCTAGTTCATGACAACCATAGACTTGAAGGATGCTTACCTTCATGTGCCAATCCACAGGGACCACTTCAAGTTCCTGAGATATGTGTTTCTGGACCAACACTTCCAGTTTGTGGCCCTTCCTTTTGGTCTGGCGATGGCCCCGAGAGTTTTCACAAAGATTAAGGGGGCGCTTATTGCGGTGGCCCGAGCCAGACACATTGCTGTGGCACCCTATCTGGACGACATCCTAGTCCAGGCGCCATCACTCAGTATCGCAGAGGATCATTCAAGGGCTCTACTTCATTTGTTCCAATCTCATGGTTGGAAGATCAACCCAGGAAAGAGTTCCCTAGTTCCCTGATTCCCAGCAACAGGGTGGAGTTCCTGAGTAAGATAATAGACTCTATGTCCATGAAAAATTGTCTCACAGTCGACGCAGGAAGATTGCGTCCTCTTGTCTTGCCCTTCAGTTGTCCTCAAGCCCCACGGTGGCTCAGTGTATGGAGGTGATTGGACTCATGGTCTCCAGCATAGACATCATTCCATTCGCCAGGTTCCATCTCAGACCTCTTCAGTTGTGCATGTTGAGACAGTGGAACGGCGATCATTCAGATCTATCTAAGCAAATATCCAAGGATGCTCGGACCAGGGACTCCCTCTCTTGGTGGATCCATCCGGAGCATCTGTCCATGGGGACATCCTTCTTGAGACCGTCCTGGGAGATTGTGACCAGGGCCGCGAGTCGGGCAGGATGGGGAGCTGCGCTGTTTGGGGCGCCAGGATGGCACAAGGAAAATGGTCCCGGGAGGAGTCTCTTCTACAGATAAATATTCTGGAACTCCGAGCAATCTACAATGCTCTGAAGGCATGGCCTCTTCTGGGGTTGTTCAACTTCATCAGGTTCCAGACCGACAACATTACCTCTGTGGCTTACATCAACCATTAGGAGGGTAAAAGGAGCTCCCTAGCTATGAGGTAGGTGTCTCGGATATTGGAGTGGGCGGAATCCCACAAATGCTCGCTCTCAGCTATTCACATTCCAGGTGTGGACAACTGGGAAGCAGACTTTCTCAGCAGGCAATCTTTCCATCCGGGGGAATGGTCTCTTCACCCCAAAGTGTTTGCAGGGATTTGTCTCAGGTGGGGTTAGACCTCATGGCATCCAGACTCAATTGCAAGCTACCCCGACTCGGGTCAAGGTCCAGGGATCCCCAGGCAGAGCTGATAGATGCCTTAGCGGAGCCTTGGGGATTCAACCTAGCTTACATTCTCCACCGTTACCACTTCTACCTCGTGTAGTGGCAAGCATCTAACAGGAGCGAGCTTTGCCATTCTGATTGCTCCATTGTGTCCGTGGAGGACGTGGTTTGCAGATCTGGTGGGGATGTCATCCTCTCCGCCGTGGCGGTTACCCTGGCGCTGGGATCTGCTGGAACAGGGACCCTTTCAACATCAAAATCTCGATTCTCTGAGGATGACTGCGTGGAGATTCAACGCCTAGTCTAGGCCAAGAGAGGCTTTTCGGAAAGTGTGATTGATACTCTAATTCAGGCAAGGAAGACGGTCACTCGTCGCATCTACCATAAGGTGTGGAGGACTTATTTGTCCTGGTGTGAGAAGCATGGATATCCTTGGCATAAGATGAAGGTATCCAGGATTCTGTCCTTTCTTCAAGATGGTTTGGAGAAGGGTCTTGCCGCTAGTTCCTTAAAGGGACAGATTTCGGCATTGTCAGTCTTGTTGCATAGGAGACTCGCTGAGCTCCCTGACATTCAATCCTTTGTTCAGACTTTGTCTAGAATCAGGCCTGTCTTTAGACAGTCTGCTCCCCCATGGAGCTTAAATTTGGTCCTTAAGGTTTTGCAGAGGGTTCCGTTTGAGCCTGTGCATTATATTGACGTTAATATTCTGTCCTGGAAGGTTCATTCCTGTTGGCCATTGCGTCGGCACGCAGAGTATCTGAGCTGGCTGCTTTGCAATGTGAGCCGCCTTTTTTGTTTTTTCATACGGATAAGGCTGTGCTTCGCACTAGTTTGGGGTTTCTTCCCAAGGTGGCTTCTAACCGTAACATCAATCAGGAAATAGTGGTTTCCTTCTTTGTGTCCTAACCCTTCTTCCTCTAAGGAGAGGTTACTTCATAATCTGGATGGGGTTCGTGCCTTAAAGTTCTATCTTCACGCTACAAAGGATTTCAGACAGTCTACATCACTTTTTGTTGTGTATTCAGGGAACCGCAAGGGGCAGGGAGCCTCTTCTACTTCTTTGTTCTTTTGGTTGAGGAGCTTGATTCGCTTGGCCTATGAGACAGCGGGACATGATCCTCCTCAGAGGATCACGGCTCATTCAACTAGAGCTGTGGCTTCTTCTTGGGCCTTCAAGAATGAGGCCTCTATGGAGCAAATTTGTAAGGAGGTTACCTGGTCCTCCTTACACACTTTTAAAAAGTTGTACAAATTTGACGTTTTTGCTTCTGCGGAAGCCGTTTTTGGGAGAGAGGTTTTGCAGGCTGTGGTGACCTCAGATTAGGGTCCACCTTTTACCCTCCCGGTTTCATTCAGTGTCCTCTAGAGCTTGGGTATATGTTCCCAACAGTAATGAATGAAGCCCTGGACTCTCCTCCCCTTTAGATGGAAAACATAAATTATGCTTACCTGATACTTTCATTTCCATCGAGGGGAGGAGAGTCCACGGCTCCCGCCCTTATCTCTGTTGGGCGGACCTAAATTTTATTGTCTTCTGGCACCATTTATACCCTGATATTTCTCCTACTGTTCATTGTTCCCTCAACAGAATGACTGGGGGATGAGGGAGGTGGGGGAGGTATTTAAGCCTTTGACTGGGGTGTCTTTGCCTCCTCCTGGTGGCCAGGTCCTTAATTCCCAACAGTAATGAATGAAGCCGTGGACTCTTCTCCCCTCGATGGAAATTAAATTATCAGGTAAGCATAATTAGTTTTTTGCTTTAAAGGACCGGTCAACACAGTAGATTTGCATAATCAACAAATGCAAGCTAACAAGACAATGCAATAGCACTTAGTCTGAACTTCAAATGAATAGTAGATTTTTTTTTTCTGACAATTTTAAAAGTTGTCTATTTTCACTCCCCTGTACCATGTGACAGCCATCAGCCAATCACAAATGCATACATGTACCATGTGACAGCCATCAGCCAATCACAAATGCATATACGCTTATTCTGTGAATTCTCGCACATGCTCAGTAGGAGCTGGTGACTCAAAAAGTTTAAATATAAAGACACTCCACTTTTTTTTTAATGGAAGTAAATTGTAAAGTTTATTAAAATTGCATTCTTTATCTGAATCATGAAAGTTTAATTTTGCTTGAGTGTCCCTTTTAAGTAACTTTTTGTCTATTTTATAGCTTATTCTGCAAAAGGAGTTACACGTGGTGAATGCATTGTCACTTGTATGTGGACAGGATCGAACACTATTGGCCAGCATTCTATTAAAAATCTTTCTTCATGAAAGATTTGAAGCATTACTTTTACGAACACTAAATGACCGTGAGATCAGCGCTGAAGGTGTGGTGTAAATTTCTAATATTTGAGCGTTTTCCGTGTTTAAATGTATATAGCTACGTGTCAATTTATAACTAGCGATGCTGCACAGTTATGCGTTTACCCCCACAAAGTGAAGAGTGAAAACTGCTGCTGATCCAATCAGTAGCACTGCTCGCACAGCTGGCTTGTACAACTAGCTCTCTTGATAGGATCTAACTAACTAGAGCATGTCATTTTATCACTATACTATAGTATTCTGTGGCCCTTTTAAAGAGATAGAAAGGTCAAATGCATTTTTGCAATATACTTCCATTAGCAAAAATGTTTCTAGTAGACGTTATAACTGTTTTTCTGCGGCATACAGACATATCCTGTCATGGCCCATGCACCAGTATTCAAACAGCACAACTTCTCACAGAGTCAGTAGTGGTTTGTATGACACACACAGCTCTCTGAGAATGTGTGGTGTTTGAATACTGGTTCACGGATCCTCACAAGATACGTGTGTATACCACAGAAAAATATTAATGAAAGTAATTGCAAAAAATGCTTCTAATTCACATTGAAATGCACCCATGTAATTTAACTTTTTGACCTTTCTAGCCCTTTAAGTCTGATTGAATGCAATGTTTTATTGCTTTGAAGAATAGTCAGTGCCTAACATTAGCAGTTTTTTCACATTTGAACAAAGTTTGTTTCTTTCCTAAGATATGGAGAGTCCATGACGTCATTCAATTACTAGTGGAAATCTCACTCCTGGCCAGCAGAAGGAGGCAAAGAGTACCACAGCAAAGCTGTTAAGTGTCACGCCCCTACCTATAATCCCCAGTCATTCTCTTTGCCTCTGTCAATGGAGGAATTGAAGTTTGGTGTCTGAAGAAATTAATTCCCTTTTCGGGTAGTTTTCCTGGCAAACAAGGATTTGGGTTTAGCCGAGTCCACGTCAATCTCTTCAGGAGAGTATTGGTGGCTTTTAAGCAGTTGGGAAACAAAGCAAGGACTATCTCACAACTTTCTAACACATTGTTGCCCATGGTACTGAAAGCCAGAGTTGGTTACTCTGTTCTTTCACGCCTTGTGAGCTGTCTACCTGCCGGACAGCTAGACTGCAGGTAAGTGCTTTTGTCTTCTAGGTCTTGGAGACTTGCACTTCAGAAGAATGTCATATGCAGGATTTTCTTTGGCAGTGGGCAGGCACATTATGTATGTTGAGACTAGGGGTTAAGCTTCCCTTTATTGGGATGTTTTTCCTCTTTGGGCTAATTTTGTTGAAATACTTTATTAGTATGTGTGTGGCTTATGTTTTATACAGGGATTTATGTATAAACTTAAAATTTGGCAGTCGTTTTTTTTGTTTGTTTTTTGCTTGCTTAGCTAGAACAGGCTAACTGACATACTGCTTGAGCGTTTGTGTAAAATAAGCTCTGGTGTTGTAGGCAGAGGGAAACGCACGCCTTTTACTTGTTGCGTAGTTTCCTCTCTCTCTGCCGGTCATGTGACTTCTCTCTGCTGTCGGATATTCACGGAACAGAGCGGTGTCATTGAATTTCAGTCTCTTCAGTGTCGATCTACTATATGATCGTTTTAGACATTTCTGGCAGCCAAATTGTGTATAAGTGTTACTGTAAGGCACCTCAGACTGTCTGAGGTATTGTAGGGGGCCTGATTGGTTTATTATTTTAAAGAATTTTTGCATAACGTTAAGTGGCTGTGGTATTAAAAATTCTTAAAGTGACAGTGTATTTAAAAAAATTCTACAATTTGGGGGATTTTTTATTTAGTATTATGGACATGGATCAAGACTGTGTCTTTTGACAAATGCTTGTTAGGCCTTGAGGCACAAATTGTTTTGCCTATGCAATTCTGTGCTGCATGCTTAGCCTAGAACACTTCAATTTAAAGATAAATTGTTGCCCCCTTAACCCAATGTCTCCCAGAATGATGCTGTTCAGGCAATGCCACAGCTTTCTCCACAAACATCCCAAGCCTCTATGGCGTCACCTACAGTGCCCTGCAGTTCCTCTCAGCCCCCTGGAGGAGTTTATTTGCCTGCAGATTTTGCTGCACAGGTATCTTCTGTGGTATTTGCAGCAGTATCTGCTTTTCCTATGCTGGGAAAACGCAAGAGGAAAATTAGACATTCATATAGTAAGGTTTCTGTTCCACCTACTGCTACGCAGGTTGCCCTCCTTCATAAGTCTGATGAGGAGGATACGTTGGTAGCATCTGAGGGTGAAATCTCAGATTCAGACAGTATTATTCCTTCATCTGGTACTGAAGAAGTAACCTTAAGATTTAAGCTTGAATACCTTTGTGTACTGTTAAAGGAGTTATTTTCTACTTTGGACGACTCTGATACTTCTGTTGTTGTCAACCCTAAGAAATCTAGTAAAATTAATAAATACTATGATGTTCCTTCCTCTGTGGAAGTTGTTCCTGTCCCAGACCGTGTGATGGAGATTATTTCACAGGAATGGGAGAAGCCAAGGATTTCTTTCTCCCCGTCTTCTGTATTTAGAAAGATGTTTCCAGTTGCTGACTCCATTAAAGATTCTTGGCGCACGGTGCCTAAAGTAGAAGGGGCTATTTCTACTCTGGCTAAGAGAAGTACGATCCCTATAGAGGATAGCTGCTCCTTTAAGGATCCCATGGGCAAAAATCTGGAAGCTAATTTGAAGATGTATGTTCATCAAGGTCTTCAATGGTAACCTGCTGTTTGTATTGCCACAGTAGCAAGTGCGGCATCTTATTGGTGCGATGCCTTTTCTGAATCAATTTTAGTAGAGACTCCGTTGGAGGAGATACAGGATAGAATTAAGGCTCTCAAACTAGCCGATTCCTTTATTTCTGATGCTAACATGCAAGATATTAGACTGGGAGCAAGATGTCTGGCTTCTCTGTCCTTGCCCATACTTCTCTTGTCTTTGGTCTGCTGATGTTACCTTTAAGTTCAAGCTTCTCCCGCTTCCTTACAAGGGTAAGACCTTGTTCGGACCTGGTCTGACAGAAATAATTTCTGATATTACAGGTGGAAAAGGGTATTTTCTACCGCAAGACAAGAAGAACAGACTCAAAGGACATCAAAGTAATTTTCGTTCCATTCGTAACTTCAAAGGTTAAAAGTCTTCCTCTTCCAAGCAGGAGCACTCCAAGTCTTCTTGGAAGCCAAATCATTGTTGGAATAAGGGGAGTAAAAAATTAAACCCTCAGCTGAGTCTAAGTCAGTATGAAGGGTCGGCCCTGGTCCGGGATCGGATCAAGTGGGGGGCAGACTTTCACTGTTTGGTCAAGCATGGAGACGAGATGTCCCAGATCCTTAGGCGGGCTGTAGACATAGTATTTTAGGGTTCCAAAATAGAATTAAAAACTTTCCCTCCCAGGGGCAGATTCCACCTCTCAAGATTATCTGCAGACCAGGTAAAATGAGTGATTGTTCCAGTAAGGGGACAGGGTCTAGGATTCTTTTCAAATCTGTTTGTGGTTCCGAAAAAAGAGGGAACTTTTCGACCCATTTTAGACCTAAAGTGCCTCAACAAGTTTCTCAGGGTACCGTCCTTCAAAATGGAAACCATTCGTTCCATTGTTCCTTTGGTCAAAGAGGGTCAGTTCATGACGACCATAGACCTGAAGGATGTGCATCTTCATTTTTCCAACCACAGGGATCATCAAATTCCTGAGATTCACCTTTCTAGACAAGCACTTTTAGTTTGAGGCTCTTCCGTTTGGACTTGCCACAGCTCCCAGAATTTTCTCAAAGGTTCTGGGGGCTCTCTTGGCAGTAATCAGGTCTCAGGAATTGCAGTGGCGCCATACCTGGACGACATATTGGTTCAGGCACCATCTTTTCAACATGCAAACTCTCATACAGTGATCTGGTTGTCTTTTCTACATCCCCACGGTTGGAAACTGAATCTGGAAAAGTGTTCCCTTGTTCCAGATGCAAGAGTGGTTTTCTTAGGGACCATAATAGATTCCCTATCTATAAGAAATTTTCTGACGGAGGTCAGAAAATCCAAAATTCTCTTCTCTTGCCTATGTTGTCAGTCTACTGTTCGGCCATCAGTGGCTCAATGTATGGAGGTAATTCTGGTCTGATGGTCGCTTCCATGGACATCATTCCCTTTGCTCAATTCCATTTGAGAGCTCTGCAATTATGCATGCTCAGACACTGAACAGAGAACATTCTGATCTGTCTCAGAGGATAGATCTAGACCAGTCGACAAGAGACTCTCTCCCGTGGTGACTTTCTCAGGACCATCTGTCTCAGGGCACATGCTTTCAGAGACCTTCCTGGGTGATTGTGACCAGAGATGCCAGCCTGCTAGGCTGGGGAGCAGTCTGGGACTCGTTAAAGGCGCAGAGACTATTGACTCGGAAGTAGTCTGCTCTCCCCATAAACATCTTGGAGTTGAGAGCTATTTACAATGCTCTGATGGCTTGGCCTCAATTGCCTTTAGCCCGGTTTATCAGGTTTCAGTCGGAAAACATCACTTCAGTGGCTTGCATCAACCACCAGGGAGTAACTCGGAGTTACTTAGCCATGAAGGAGGTGGCACGGATTATTCAGTGGGCGGAAGCTCACAATTGTTTATCTGCCATCCACATTTCTGGAGTGGACAATTGGGAAGTGGATTTCCTGAGCAGACAGACATTTCATCCGGGGAGTGGGCTCTCTACCTGGAGGTGTTCTCCAGGTTAACCCTCAAATGGGTGGTGCCGGAGTTGGATCTGATGGAGTCTTGGCAGAGCGCCAAGCTTCCAAGTTATGGTTCAAGGTCGAGAGATCCTCAGGCCGCTCTGATAGATGCTCTGGCGGTTCCTTTGGATTTTCGGTCTAGCATACCTGTTTCCTCCGTTTGCGCTCCTTCCACGAGTTATGGCTCATATCAAACGAGAGAGTATCGGTATTTCTAATAGCTGCTGCATGGCTTCGCAGGATCTGGTATGCAGACCTAGTGAAGATGTCATCTCGGCCGCCTTGCAGGTTGCCTCTGAGGAAGGACCTTCTAACTCGGGGTCCATTCCTCCATCCAAATCTTGTTTCTTTGAAGCTGACTGCTTGGAGATTGAACGCTTAGTTTTGTCTAAGCATAGATTTTCTGTGTCGGTCAATGAGGCTCGCAAGCCTGTTACTCGAAAAATTTACCTTAAGGTATGGCGTAAATACCTTTATTGGTGTGAATCTAAGGGCTACTCTTGGAGTAGGGTCAGGATTAATAGAATTTTGTCTTTTCTCCAGGAAGGTCTGGAGAAATGGTTGTCAGTCAATTTTCTGAAAGGTCAGATTTCTGCATTATCTATTTTGTTACACAAGCGTCTAGGGGATGTGCCAGATGTTCAATCTTTATCAGGCCTGTGTTTAAACCTGTTGCTCCTCCTTGGAACCTTAATCTTGTTATTAAAGTTTTGCAGCAGGCTCTATTTGAGCCAATGCATTCCATAGATATTAAGTTGCTATCTTGGAAGGTTTTGTTTCTTATTGCTATCTCTTCTGCTCTGAGAGTTTCGGAACTCTCGGCTTTGCAGTGTGATTCGCCTTATCCTATCTTTCATGCGGTTAAGGCGGTTCTTCGTACTAAATTGTGGTTTCGTATAGAAATATTAAACAGGAAATTCTTGTTCCTCCTCCTGTCCCAATCATCCTTCTCATAAAGGACGTCTTTTGCACAACTTGGATGTTGTGCATGCTCTAAAATTCTACCTACAGGCGACTAAAGATTTTTGCCAGTCTTCTTCCCTATTTGTTTGTTTCTCAGGAAAGCGTAAGGGTCAGAAGGCTACTTCTCTTTCCCTCTGGTTGAGAAGTATGATTCGTTTTGCTTATGAGACTGCTGGGCAGCAGCCTCCTGAGAGAATTACAGCTCATTCCACTAGGGCTGTCTCCTTTTGTTGGGCTTTCAAAAATGAAGCTTCTGTGGAACAGATTAACAAGGCTGCAACTTGGTCCTCTCTGCATACTTTTTCCAAATTTCATACTTTTTCCAAATTTCATACTTTTGCCTCGGCTGAGGCCTCTTTTGAGAGAGAGGTTCTTCAAGCGGTGGTGCCTTCTGTTTAGGTCTGCCTGTCTTGTTCTCCCTCCCTGTTCATTTTGTGTCCTTTTCCATTTCCCTTCGGTCGAATGACTGGGGATTATGGGTAGGGGAGTGACACTTTACAGCTTTGCTGTGGTGCTCTTTGCCGCCTCCTGCTGGCCAGAATTGATATTCCCACTAGTAATTGAATTGTCGTGGACTCTCCATATCTGGAAAGAAAGAATTTTATCAGGTACGCATACATTTTGTTTGTTGTTTTAATTTTTTTATATCTTTTTTCTTCTTCAAGATGAGGCTGCAACTCTGTTTCGTGCAACTACACTGGCAAGCACTCTTATGGAGCAGTATATGAAAGCTACCGCCACACCTTTTGTTCATCATGCTCTAAAAGAAACAATTTTAAAAATAATGGAAAGCAAACAGTCTTGTGAGGTATGAATCCTTAAACATAAATGCATGCAGTAGTGTTAAATATTTGTTAAAGGGACATAATAATCATATGCTAAATCACTCATAAGGGATGCAGCTTAACTGTAAAAAGCTGAAATGAAAATATCACCTGAACATCTCTTTGTAAAAAAGGAAGATATTTTACGTCCACATTTTTTCAGCTTCAGTAAGTGCTCTGTGAAAAGTTAGAGCTGCTGTAAAGATGCAAGTTAGAAAAAAAACACAATAGTCAATCGGCAGTGCTGAGGTCTTGCATTGCTTTGCTGTGATCTCATGCGATTTCACAGTAAACTTCCTTAAACTTAATAGGAACATTCCTGCACATGCCAGATGCACAATCCCATGAAAGTCTTGGAACTAAAATCTCTTTACAATGGGGTGTTAATACTTAGGAACTTTTGAGGTAAAATATCTTCCATTTTTGCATAGAGATGTTCAGGTGATATTTCTCTTGTTAAGTGTAGTCAGTCCACGGGTCATCCATTACTTATGGAATATATCTCTTCCTAACAGGAAGCTGCAAGAGGATCACCCAAGCAGAGCTGCTATATAGCTCCTCCCCTCACATGTCATATTCAGTCATTCTCTTGCAGCCTAACTAAAGATAGGTCGCTGTGAGAGGTCTGTGGTGTTTTTTAACTTAGTTTATTTCTTCAATCAAAAGTTTGTTATTTTAAATGGCACCGGAGTGTGCTGTTTGCTCTCAGGCAGCATTAGAAGAAGAATCTGCCTGCGTTTTCTATGATCTTAGCAGACGTAACTAAGATCCACTGGCTGTTCTCATCTGAGGAGTGAGGTAACTTCAGAAAAGGGGAATAGCATGCAGGGCCCCCCTGCAAAAGAGGTATGTGCAGTAAATTATTTTTCTGAGGAATGGAATTGACTGAGAAAATACTGCTGATACCAATGTAACGTAAGTTCAGCCTTAAATGCAGTGATAGCGACTGGTATTAGGCTGATGAGTGTGTGTACACTGAATGTATTTTTCTAAGGAATTGAATTGACTCTGAAAATACTGTTAATACTGAAGTAATGTATGAGCCTTAACTGCAGTAAAAGCGACTGGTAGCAGGCTTATTAATAACACTTCATAACTTTTAAAATGTATGTTTAAAACGTTTACTGGCATGTTAATCGTTTTTTGTGAGGTACTTGGTGATAAAACTTATTGGGGCATGATTTTTACCACATGGCCATCTTTGTTTTCTGCATAGAAACAGTTATCTGAGCTTCCCCACTGTTGTAATATGAGTGGGAGGGGCCTATTTTAGCTCTTTTTTGCGCAGTAAAAATTCAGTCACAATCTGTCTACTTCATCCTCCATGATCCAGATCGTCTCTAGAGAGCTCAGGGGTCTTCAAAATTAATTTTGAGGGAGGTAATCAGTCACAGCAGACCTGTGACAGTGTGTTTTGACTGTGATAAAAACGTTAATTATTAAATTGTTATCCGTTTTTGGGTATTAAGGGGTTAATCATCCATTTGCTGGTGGGTGCAATCCTTTGCTAACTTAATACATTTACTGTGAAAAATTGGTTGCTATAACTATTTTGGTTCATTGTTATTTCAACTATGACAGTTTTTTGTGCTTCTTAAAGGCACAGTAGCGTTTTTTATATTGCTTGTAAATTTATTTAGAAAAGTATTTCCAAGCTTGCTAGTCTCATTGCTAGTCTGTTTAAACATGTCTGACACAGATGAATCTCTTTGTTCACTATGTTTAAAGGCCAATGTGGAACCCAATAGAAATTTGTGTACTAATTGCATTGATGTTACTTTAAATAAAAGTCAATCTTTACATGTAAAGAAATTATCACCAGACAACGAGGGGGAAGTTATGCCGACTAACTCTCCTCACGTGTCAGTACCTTCGCCTCCCGCTCAGGAGGTGCGTGATTTTGTGGCGCCAAGTACATCAGGGAGGCCCTTACAAATCACTTTGCAAGACATGGCTACTGTTATGACAGAAGTATTATCTAAATTGCCAGAATTAAGAGGCAAGCGCGATAGCTCTGGGTTAAGGACAGAGCGCGGGGATGAGGTGAGAGCCATGTCAGATACTGCGTCACAGTTTGCAGAACGTGAAGACGGAGAACTTCATTCTGTGGGTGACGGATCTGATCCAGGGAGACTGGATTCAGAGATTTCTAATTTTAAATTTAAGCTTGAGAACCTCCGCATATTGATAGGGGAGGTATTAGCGGTATTAGCGGCTCTGAATGATTGTAACACGGTTGCAATTCCAGAAAAATTATGTAGGTTGGATAGATACTATGCGGTACCGGTGTGTACTGACGTGTTTCCTATACCTAAAAGGCTTACAGAGATTATTAGCAAGGAGTGGGATAGACCTGGTGTGCCTTTTTCCCCTCCTCCCATATTTAGGAAAATGTTTCCTATAGACGCCACCACACGAGACTTATGGCAGACGGTCCCTAAGGTGGAGGGAGCAGTTTCTACTTTAGCTAAGCGTACCACTATCCCGGTGGAGGATAGTTGTGCCTTTTCAGATCCAATGGATAAGAAATTAGAGGGTTACCTTAAGAAAATGTTTGTTCAACAAGGTTTTATCTTACAGCCCCTTGCATGCATTGTGCCTGTCACTGCTGCGGCGGCATTCTGGTTTGAGTCTCTGGAAGAGGCCATTCGCACAGCTCCATTGGATGAAATTATGAACAAGCTTAAAGCACTTAAGCTAGCTAACGCATTTGTTTCTGATGCCGTCGTACTCCGGATTCGCCATCCAAGCGCGCAGAGCGCTATGGCTTAAATCCTGGTCAGCTGACGTGACTTCTAAATCTAAATTGCTTAATATTCCTTTCAAAGGGCAGACCTTATTCGGGCCCGGCTTGAAAGAAATTATCGCTGACATTACGGGAGGTAAGGGCCATGCTCTACCTCAGGACAGGGCCAAATCAAAGGCCAAACAGTCTAATTTTCGTGCCTTTCGTAACCTCAAGGCAGGAGCAGCATCAACTTCCTCCGCTCCAAAACAGGAAGGAGCTGTTGCTCGTTACAGACAAGGCTGGAAAACTAACCAGTCCTGGAACAAGGGCAAGCAGGCCAGAAAACCTGCTGCTGCCCCTAAGACAGCATGAAGAGAGGGCCCCCTATCCGGAAACGGATCTAGTGGGGGGCAGACTTTCTCTCTTCGCCCAGGCTTGGGCAAGAGATGTCCAGGATCCCTGGGCGTTGGAGATCATATCTCAGGGATATCTCCTGGACTTCAAAACTTCTCCTCCACGAGGGAGATTTCATCTTTCAAGGTTATCAGCAAACCAAATAAAGAAAGAGGCGTTTCTACGCTGTGTACAAGACCTCTTACTAATGGGGGTGATCCACCCAGTTCCGCGGACGGAACACGGGCAAGGATTCTATTCAAATCTATTTGTGGTTCCCAAGAAAGAGGGAACCTTCAGACCAATCTTGGACTTAAAAATCCTAAACAAATTCCTAAGAGTTCCATCATTCAAAATGGAAACTATTCGAACCATCCTTCCCATGATCCAAGAGTGTCAGTACATGACCACAGTGGACTTAAAGGATGCCTACCTTCACATACCGATTCACAAGGATCATTATCGGTATCTAAGATTTGCTTTCCTAGACAGGCATTACCAGTTTGTAGCTCTTCCCTTCGGATTAGCTACGGCTCCAAGAATCTTTACAAAAGTTCTGGGCTCACTTCTGGCGGTACTAAGACCGCGAGGCATTGCGGTGACTCCGTACCTAGACGACATTCTGATACAAGCGTCAAGTTTTCAAACTGCCAAGTCTCATACAGAGATAGTTCCGGCATTTCTGAGGTCGCATGGGTGGAAGGTGAACGTGGAAAAGAGTTCTGTATCACCACTTACAAGGGTTCCCTTTCTAGGGACTCTTATAGATTCTGTAGAGATGAAAATTTACCTGACAGAGGCCAGGTTATCAAAACTTCTAAATGCTTGCCGTGTCCTTCATTCCATTCCACACCCTTCAGTAGCTCAGTGCATGGAAGTAATCGGGTTGATGGTAGCGGCAATGGACATAGTACCATTTGCGCGCCTGCATCTCAGACCGCTGCAATTGTGCATGCTAAGTCAGTGGAACGGGGATTACTCAGATTTGTCCCCCCTGCTAAATCTGGATCAAGAGACCAGAGATTCTCTTCTATGGTGGCTTTCTCGGCCACATCTGTCCAAAGGGATGACCTTTCGCAGGCCAGATTGGACGATTGTAACAACAGACGCCAGCCTTCTAGGCTGGGGCGCTGTTTGGAACTCCCTGAAGGCTCAGGGACTATGGACTCAGGAGGAGAAACTCCTCCCAATAAATATTCTGGAATTAAGAGCAATATTCAATGCTCTCCTAGCTTGGCCTCAGTTAGCAACTCTGAGGTTCATCAGATTTCAGTCGGACAACATCACGACTGTGGCTTACATCAACCATCAAGGGGGAACCAGAAGTTCCCTAGCGATGTTGGAAGTCTCAAAGATAATTCGCTGGGCAGAGTCTCACTCTTGCCACCTGTCAGCGATTTACATCCCAGGCGTGGAGAACTGGGAGGCGTATTTTCTCCAACATAGGTGTGTCCGGTCCACGGCGTCATCCTTACTTGTGGGATATTCTCTTCCCCAACAGGAAATGGCAAAGAGCCCAGCAAAGCTGGTCACATGATCCCTCCTAGGCTCCGCCTACCCCAGTCATTCTCTTTGCCGTTGTACAGGCAACATCTCCACGGAGATGGCTTAGAGTTTTTTAGTGTTTAACTGTAGTTTTTATTATTCAATCAAGAGTTTGTTATTTTAAAATAGTGCTGGTATGTACTATTTACTCTGAAACAGAAAAGAGATGAAGATTTCTGTTTGTAAGAGGAAAATGATTTTAGCAACCGTTACTAAAATCCATGGCTGTTCCACACAGGACTGTTGAGAGGAATTAACTTCAGTTGGGGGAACAGTGAGCAGTCTTTTGCTGCTTGAGGTATGACACATTCTAACAAGACGATGTAATGCTGGAAGCTGTCATTTTCCCTATGGGATCCGGTAAGCCATTTTTATTCAGACAGTAAATAAGGGCTTCACAAGGGCTTATTAAGACTGTAGACATTTTCTGGGCTAAATCGATTCATATATTACACATATTTAGCCTTGAGGAATCATTTAATCTGGGTATTTTGGTAAAATAATATCGGCAGGCACTGTTTTAGACACCTTATTCTTTAGGGGCTTTCCCTAATCATAGGCAGAGCCTCATTTTCGCGCCGGTATTGCGCACTTGTTTTTGAGAGGCATGACATGCAGTCGCATGTGTGAGGAGCTCTGATACATAGAAAAGACTTTCTGAAGCGTCATTTGGTATCGTATTCCCCTTTGGGCTTGGTTGGGTCTCAGCAAAGCAGATACCAGGGACTGTAAAGGGGTTAAAGTTAAAAACGTCTCCGGTTCCGTTATTTTAAGGGTTAAAGCTTCCAAATTTGGTGTGCAATACTTTTAAGACTTTAAGACACGGTGGTGAAATTTTGGTGAATTTTGAACAATTCCTTCATACTTTTTCGCAATTGCAGTAATAAAGTGTGTTCAGTTTAAAATTTAAAGTGACATTAACGGTTTTATTTTAAAACGTTTTTTGTACTTTGTTATCAAGTTTATGCCTGTTTAACATGTCTGAACTACCAGATAGACTGTGTTCTGAATGTGGGGAAGCCAGGGTTCCTTCTCATTTAAATAAATGTGATTTATGTGACACTGAAAATGATGCCCAAGATGATTCCTCAAGTGAGGGGAGTAAGCATGGTACTGCATCATTCCCTCCTTCGTCTACACGAGTCTTGCCCACTCAGGAGGCCCCTAGTACATCTAGCGCGCCAATTCTCCTTACTATGCAACAATTAACGGCTGTAATGGATAATTCTATCAAAAACATTTTAGCCAAAATGCCCACTTATCAGCGTAAGCGCGACTGCTCTGTTTTAGATACTGAAGAGCATGAGGACGCTGATGATAATGGTTCTGAAATGCCCCTACACCAGTCTGAGGGGGCCAGGGAGGTTTTGTCTGAGGGAGAAATTTGAGATTCAGGGAAAATTTCTCAACAAGCTGAACCCGATGTGATTACATTTAAATTTAAGTTGGAACATCTCCGCGCTCTGCTTAAGGAGGTATTATCCACTCTGGATGATTGTGAGAATTTGATCATCCCAGAGAAACTATGTAAAATGGACAAGTTCCTAGAGGTCCCGGGGCTCCCAGAAGCTTTTCCTATACCCAAGCGGGTGGCGGACATTGTAAATAAAGAATGGGAAAGGCCCGGTATACCTTTCGTCCCTCCCCCCATATTTAAAAAATTGTTTCCTATGGTCGACCCCAGAAAGGACTTATGGCAGACAGTCCCCAAGGTCGAGGGAGCGGTTTCTACCTTAAACAAACGCACCACTATACCCATAGAAGATAGTTGTGCTTTCAAAGATCCTATGGATAAAAAATTAGAAGGTTTGCTTAAAAAGATGTTTGTTCAGCAGGGTTACCTTCTACAACCAATTTCATGCATTGTCCCTGTCACTACAGCCGCGTGTTTCTGGTTCGATGAGCTAGTAAAGGCGATCGATAGTGATTCTCCTCCTTATGAGGAGATTATGGACAGAATCCGTGTTCTCAAATTGGCTAATTCTTTCACCCTAGACGCCACTTTGCAATTGGCTAGGTTAGCGGCAAAGAATTCTGGGTTTGCTATTGTGGCGCGCAGAGCGCTTTGGTTGAAATCTTGGTCAGCTGATGCGTCTTCCAAGAACAAACTCCTTAACATTCCTTTCAAGGGGAAAACGCTGTTTGGCCCTGACTTGAAAGAGATTATCTCTGATATCACTGGGGGTAAGGGCCACGCCCTTCCTCAGGATAGGTCTTTCAAGGCCAAAAATAAACCTAATTTTCGTCCCTTTCGTAGAAACGGACCAGCCCCAAGTGCTACGTCCTCTAAGCAAGAGGGTAATACTTCTCAAGCCAAGCCAGCCTGGAGACCAATGCAAGGCTGGAACAAGGGAAAGCAGGCCAAGAAACCTGCCACTGCTACCAAGACAGCATGAAATGTTGGCCCCCGATCCGGGACCGGATCTGGTGGGGGGCAGACTCTCTCTCTTCGCTCAGGCTTGGGCAAGAGATGTTCTGGATCCTTGGGCACTAGAAATAGTGTCCCAAGGTTATCTTCTGGAATTCAAGGGGCTTCCCCCAAGGGGGAGGTTCCACAGGTCTCAATTGTCTTCAGACCACATAAAAAGACAGGCATTCTTACATTGTGTAGAAGACCTGTTAAAAATGGGAGTGATTCATCCTGTTCCATTAGGAGAACAAGGGATGGGGTTCTACTCCAATCTGTTCATAGTTCCCAAAAAAGAGGGAACGTTCAGACCGATCTTAGATCTCAAGATCTTAAACAAGTTTCTCAAGGTTCCATCGTTCAAAATGGAAACCATTCGAACAATTCTTCCTTCCATCCAGGAAGGTCAATTCATGACCACGGTGGATTTAAAGGATGTGTATCTACATATTCCTATCCACAAGGAACATCATCGGTTCTTAAGGTTCGCATTCCTGGACAAGCATTACCAGTTCGTGGCGCTTCCTTTCGGATTAGCCACTGCTCCAAGGATTTTCACAAAGGTACTAGGGTCCCTTCTAGCGGTGCTAAGACCAAGGGGCATTGCAGTAGTACCTTACTTGGACGACATTCTGATTCAAGCGTCGTCCCTTCCTCAAGCAAAGGCTCACACGGACATAGTCCTGGCCTTTCTCAGATCTCACGGATGGAAAGTGAACGTGGAAAAGAGTTCTCTATCTCCGTCGACAAGGGTTCCCTTCTTGGGAACAATAATAGACTCCTTAGAAATGAGGATTTTTCTGACAGAGGCCAGAAAAACAAAACTTCTAAACTCTTGTCGAACACTTCATTCCGTTCCTCTTCCTTCCATAGCGCAGTGCATGGAAGTAATAGGTTTGATGGTAGCGGCAATGGACATAGTTCCTTTTGCGCGCATTCATCTAAGACCATTACAACTGTGCATGCTCAGTCAGTGGAATGGGGACTATACAGACTTGTCTCCGAAGATACAAGTAAATCAGAGGACCAGAGACTCACTCCGTTGGTGGCTGTCCCTGGACAACCTGTCACAAGGGATGACCTTCCGCAGACCAGAGTGGGTCATTGTCACGACCGACGCCAGTCTGATGGGCTGGGGCGCGGTCTGGGGATCCCTGAAAGCTCAGGGTCTTTGGTCTCGGGAAGAATCTCTTCTACCGATAAATATTCTGTAACTGAGAGCGATATTCAATGCTCTCAAGGCTTGGCCTCAGCTAGCAAAGGCCAAGTTCATACGGTTTCAATCAGACAACATGACGACTGTTGCGTACATCAACCATCAGGGGGGAACAAGGAGTTCCCTGGCGATGGAAGAAGTGACCAAAATCATTCAATGGGCGGAGACTCACTCCTGCCACCTGTCTGCAATCCACATCCCAGGAGTGGAAAATTGGGAAGCGGATTTTCTGAGTCGTCAGACATTACATCCGGGGGAGTGGGAACTCCATCCGGAAATCTTTGCCCAAATTACTCAACTGTGGGGCATTCCAGACATGGATCTGATGGCCTCTCGTCAGAACTTCAAGGTTCCTTGCTACGGGTCCAGATCCAGGGATCCCAAGGCGACTCTAGTAGATGCACTAGTAGCACCTTGGACCTTCAAACTAGCTTATGTATTCCCGCCGTTTCCTCTCATCCCCAGGCTGGTAGCCAGGATCCATCAGGAGAGGGCGTCGGTGATCTTGATAGCTCCTGCGTGGCCACGCAGGACTTGGTATGCAGATCTGGTGAATATGTCATCGGCTCCACCATGGAAGCTACCTTTGAGACGAGACCTTCTTGTTCAAGGTCCGTTCGAACATCCGAATCTGGTCTCACTCCAGCTGACTGCTTGGAGATTGAACGCTTGATCTTATCAAAACGAGGGTTCTCAGATTCTGTTATTGATACTCTTGTTCAGGCCAGAAAGCCTGTAACTAGAAAAATTTACCACAAAATATGGAAAAAATATATCTGTTGGTGTGAATCTAAAGGATTCCCTTGGGACAAGGTAAAGATTCCTAGGATTCTATCCTTTCTTCAAGAAGGATTGGAGAAAGGATTATCTGCAAGTTCCTTGAAGGGACAGATTTCTGCCTTGTCTGTGTTACTCCACAAAAAGCTGGCAGCTGTGCCAGATGTTCAAGCCTTTGTTCAGGCTCTGGTTAGAATTAAGCCTGTTTACAAACCTTTGACTCCCCCTTGGAGTCTCAACTTAGTTCTTTCAGTTCTTCAGGGGGTTCCGTTTGAACCCTTACATTCCGTTGATATTAAGTTATTATCTTGGAAAGTTTTGTTTTTGGTTGCAATTTCTTCTGCCAGAAGAGTTTCAGAATTATCTGCTCTGCAGTGTTCTCCTCCTTATCTGGTGTTCCATGCAGATAAGGTGGTTTTACGTACTAAACCTGGTTTTCTTCCAAAAGTTGTTTCTAACAAAAACATTAACCAGGAGATAGTCGTGCCTTCTTTGTGTCCGAAACCAGTTTCGAAGAAGGAACGTTTGTTGCACAATTTGGATGTTGTTCGCGCTCTAAAATTCTATTTAGATGCTACAAAGGATTTTAGACAAACATCTTCCTTGTTTGTTGTTTATTCTGGTAAAAGGAGAGGTCAAAAAGCAACTTCTACCTCTCTCTTTTTGGATTAAAAGCATCATCAGATTGGCTTACGAGACTGCCGGACGGCAGCCTCCTGAAAGAATCACAGCTCATTCCACTAGGGCCGTGGCTTCCACATGGGCCTTCAAGAACGAGGCTTCTGTTGATCAGATATGTAGGGCAGCGACTTGGTCTTCACTGCACACTTTTACCAAATTTTACAAGTTTGATACTTTTGCTTCTTCTGAGGCTGTTTTTGGGAGAAAGGTTTTGCAAGCCGTAGTGCCTTCCATTTAGGTGACCTGATTTGCTCCCTCCCTTCATCCGTGTCCTAAAGCTTTGGTATTGGTTCCCACAAGTAAGGATGACGCCGTGGACCGGACACACCTATGTTGGAGAAAACAGAATTTATGTTTACCTGATAAATTACTTTCTCCAACGGTGTGTCCGGTCCACGGCCCGCCCTGGTTTTTTAATCAGGTCTGATAATTTATTTTCTTTAACTACAGTCACCACGGTATCATATGGTTTCTCCTATGCAAATATTCCTCCTTAACGTCGGTCGAATGACTGGGGTAGGCGGAGCCTAGGAGGGATCATGTGACCAGCTTTGCTGGGCTCTTTGCCATTTCCTGTTGGGGAAGAGAATATCCCACAAGTAAGGATGACGCCGTGGACCGGACACACCGTTGGAGAAAGTAATTTATCAGGTAAACATAAATTCTGTTTTTTAAGTCGCCAGACTTTTCATCCGGGGGAGTGGGAACTTCATCCGGAGGTCTTTGCTCAACTGATTCATCGTTGGGGCAAACCAGATCTGGATCTCATGGCGTCTCGACAGAACGCCAAGCTTCCTTGTTACGGATCCAGGTCCAGGGACCCGGGAGCGGTGCTGATAGATGCTCTGACAGCCCCTTGGGTCTTCAACATGGCTTATGTGTTTCCACCATTCCCGATGCTTCCTCGTTTGATTGCCAAGATCAAACAGGAGAGAGCTTCGGTGATTCTGATAGCGCCTGCGTGGCCACGCAGGACCTGGTATGCAGCCCTAGTGGACATGTCGTCCTGTCCACCGTGGTCTCTGCCTCTGAGACGGGACATTCTAATTCAGGGTCCTTTCAACCATCCAAATCTAATTTCTCTGAGGCTGACTGCATGGAGATTGAACGCTTGATTCTATCAAAGCTTCTCGGAGTCGGTTATTGATACCTTAATACAGGCTAGGAAGCCTGTTACCAGAAAAATTTACCATAAGATATGGCGTAAATATTTATATTGGTGCGAATCCAAGAGTTACTCATGGAGTAAGGTTAGGATTCCTAGGATATTGTCCTTTCTACAAGAGGGTTTAGAAAAGGGCTTATCTGCTAGTTCGTTAAAGGGACAGATTTCTGCTCTGTCTATTCTTCTACACAAACGTCTGGCTGAAGTTCCAGACGTTCAGGCTTTTTGTCAGGCTTTAGCTAGGATTAAGCCTGTGTTTAAGACTGTTGCTCCGCCGTGGAGCTTAAACTTAGTTCTTAACGTTCTTCAAGGCGTTCCATTTGAACCCCTTCATTCCATTGATATCAAGCTGTTATCCTGGAAGGTTCTGTTTTTGATGGCTATTTCCTCGGCTTGAAGAGTCTCTGAGTTATCTGCCTTACATTGTGATTCTCCTTATCTGATTTTTCATTCAGACAAGGTAGTTCTGCGTACTAAACCTGGGTTCTTACCTAAGGTAGTTACTAACAGGAATATCAATCAAGAGATTGTTGTTCCATCACTGTGTCCTAACCCTTCTTCAAAGAAGGAACGACTTTTACATAATCTGGACGTAGTCCGTGCCCTGAAGTTCTATTTGCAGGCAACTAAAGATTTTCGTCAAACTTCTTCCCTGTTTGTCGTTTACTCTGGACAGAGAAGAGGTCAAAAGGCTTCAGCTACCTCTCTCTCTTTTTGGCTTTGTAGCATAATACGTTTAGCCTATGAGACTGCTGGACAGCAGCCTCCTGAAAGGATTACAGCTCATTCTACTAGAGCTGTGGCTTCCACCTGGGCCTTTAAAAATGAGGCCTCTGTTGAACAGATTTGCAAGGCTGCAACTTGATCTTCACTTCACACTTTTTCAAAATTTTACAAATTTGACACTTTTGCTTCTTCGGAGGCTATTTTTGGGAGAAAGGTACTACAGGCAGTGGTTCCTTCTGTTTAATGTTCCTGCCTTGTCCCTCCCTTCATCCGTGTACTTTAGCTTTGGTATTGGTATTCCATAAGTAATGGATGACCCGTGGACTGACTACACTTAACAAGAGAAAACATAATTTATGCTTACCTGATAAATTTATTTCTCTTGTAGTTTAGTCAGTCCACGGCCCGCCCTGTCTTTAAGGCAGATCTTAATTTTAATTAAACTCCAGTCACCACTGCACCCTATGGTTTCTCCTTTCTCGTCTGCTTTTGGTCGAATGACTGAATATGACATGTGAGGGGAGGAGCTATATAGCAGCTCTGCTTGGGTGATCCTCTTGCAGCTTCCTGTTAGGAAGAGATATATTCCATAAGTAATGGATGACCCGTGGACTGACTACACTACAAGAGAAATAAATTTATCAGGTAAGCATAAATTATGTTTTTCTAGTCCGCAAAGAAAACGAGGAAAATGTAGCCTAAAATATATTGGTGATAAAGTTGTAATACTTAATGTGGCACACTACCATGCTGGATAAAGCTGTCAACGGCTTCATCCAGCGTGAGAGCTTGCTACTTTAAAGGAATAGTCTAGTGAAAATTAAACTTTCATGATTCAGATAGAGCATGCAATTTTAAGCAACTTTCTAATTTACTCCTATTAATTTTTCTTCGTTCTCTTGGTATCTTTATTTGAATTTAAGCTTAGGAGCCAGCCCATTTTTAGTTCAGCACCTGGGTAGCGCTTACTGATTGGTGGCTACATTTAGTGCTACCCAGGTTGCTTTTTTTTTAAATAAAGATACCTAAAGAACGAGGAAAATTGATAATAGGAGTAAATTAGAAAGTTTAAAGGGACACTAAACCCAAAATTTCTTTCTAACTTTCTAATTTACTCCTAATATCAATTTCTCTTGTTAAGTGTATCCAGTCCACGGATCATCCATTACTTGTGGGATATTCTCCTTCCCAACAGGAAGTTGCAAGAGGATCACCCACAGCAGAGCTGCTATATAGCTCCTCCCCTCACTGCCATATCCAGTAATTCTCTTGCAACTCTCAACTAAGATGGAGGTCGTAAGAGGACTGTGGTGTTTTATACTTAGTTTGTTATTTTTAAATGGTACCGGAGTGTACTGTTTATCTCAGGCAGTATTTAGAAGAAGAATCTGCCTGCGTTTTCTATGATCTTAGCAGAAGTAACTAAGATCCTTTGCTGTTCTCACATATTCTGAGTAGTGAGGTAACTTCAGAGGGGGGAATAGCGTGCAGGTTTTCCTGCAATAAGGTATGTGCAGTTAAAATATTTTTCTAGGGATGGAATTTGCTAGAAAATGCTGCTGATACCGAAGTAATGTAAGTAAAGCCTTAAATGCAGTGATAGCGACTGGTATCAGGCTTATTAATAGAGATACATACTCTTATAAAAGTGTATTTTAAATCGTTTGCTGGCATGTTTAATCGTTTTTTACATATGTTTGGTGATGAAACTTATTGGGGCCTAGTTTTTTCCACATGGCTGGCTTGAATTTTGCCTAGAAACAGTTCCCTGAGGCTTCCCACTGTTGTAATATGAGTGGGAGGGGCCTATTTTGGCGTTTTTTTGCACAGCAAAAAACAGAATTTATGTTTACCTGATAAATTACTTTCTCCAACGGTGTGTCCGGTCCACGGCGTCATCCTTACTTGTGGGATATTCTCTTCCCCAACAGGAAATGGCAAAGAGCCCAGCAAAGCTGGTCACATGATCCCTCCTAGGCTCCGCCTTCCCCAGTCATTCGACCGACGTAAAGGAGGAATATTTGCATAGGAGAAATCATATGATACCGTGGTGACTGTAGTTAAAGAAAATAAATTATCAGACCTGATTAAAAAACCAGGGCGGGCCGTGGACCGGACTCACCGTTGGAGAAAGTAATTTATCAGGTAAACATAAATTCTGTTTTCTCCAACATAGGTGTGTCCGGTCCACGGCGTCATCCTTACTTGTGGGAACCAATACCAAAGCTTTTTGACACGGATGATGGGAGGGAGCAAATCAGGTCACCTAGATGGAAGGCACCACGGCTTGCAAAACCTTTCTCCCAAAAATAGTCTCAGAAGAAGCAAAAGTATCAAATTTGTAAAATTTAGTAAAAGTGTGCAGTGAAGACCAAGTCGCTGCCTTACATATCTGATCAACAGAAGCCTCGTTCTTGAAGGCCCATGTGGAAGCCACGGCCCTAATGGAATGAGCTGTGATTCTTTCAGGAGGCTGCCGTCCGGCAGTCTCATAAGCCAATCTGATGATGCTTTTAAGCCAAAAAGAGAGAGAGGTAGAAGTTGCTTTTTGACCTCTCCTTTTACCAGAATAAACAACAAACAAGGAAGATGTTTGTCTGAAATCCTTTGTAGCATCTAAATAGAATTTTAGAGCACGAACTACATCCAAATTGTGCAACAAACGTTCCTTCTTTGAAACTGGATTCGGACACAAAGAAGGCACGACTATCTCCTGGTTAATGTTTTTGTTAGAAACAACTTTCGGAAGAAAACCAGGTTTAGTACGCAAAACCACCTTATCTGCATGGAACACCAGATAAGGAGGAGAACACTGCAGAGCAGATAACTCTGAAACTCTTCTAGCAGAAGAAATTGCAACCAAAAACAAAACTTTCCAAGATAATAACTTAATATCTACGGAATGTAAGGGTTCAAACGGAACCCCCTGAAGAACTGAAAGAACTAAATTGAGACTCCAAGGAGGAGTCAAAGGTTTGTAAACAGGCTTGATTCTAACCAGAGCCTGAACAAAAGCTTGAACATCTGGCACAGCCGCCAGCTTTTTGTGAAGTAAAACAGATAAAGCAGAAATCTGTCCCTTCAAAGAACTTGCAGATAATCCTTTCTCCAAACCTTCTTGAAGAAAGGATAGAATCTTAGGAATCTTTATCTTGTTCCATGGGAATCCTTTAGATTCACACCAACAGATATATTTTTTCCATATTTTATGGTAGATTTTTCTAGTTACAGGCTTTCTGGCCTGAACAAGAGTATCAATGACAGAATCTGAGAACCCTCGCTTTGATAAAATCAAGCGTTCAATCTCCAAGCAGTCAGTTGGAGTGAGGCCAGATTCGGATGTTCGAACGGACCCTGAACAAGAAGGTCCTGTCTCAAAGGTAGCTTCCATGGTGGAGCCGATGACATATTCACCAGGTCTGCATACCAAGTCCTGCGTGGCCATGCAGGAGCTATCAAGATCACTGATGCCCTCTCCTGATTGATCCTGGCTACCAGCCTGGGGATGAGAGGAAACGGTGGGAATACATAAGCTAGGTTGAAGGTCCAAGGTGCTACTAGTGCATCTACTAGAGTCGCCTTGGGATCCCTGGATCTGGACCCGTAGCAAGGAACCATGAAGTTCTGACGAGAGGCCATCATATCCATGTCTGGAATGCCCCACAATTGAGTAATTTGGGCAAAGATTTCCGGATGGAGTTCCCACTCCCCCGGATGAAATGTCTGACGACTCAGAAAATCCGCTTCCCAGTTTTCCACTCCTGGGATGTGGATTGCAGACAAGTGGCAGGAGTGAGTCTCCGCCCATTGAATGATTTTGGTCACTTCTTCCATCGCCAGGGAACTCCTTGTTCCCCCCTGATGGTTGATATACGCAACAGTCGTCATGTTGTCTGATTGAAACCGTATGAATTTGGCCTTTGCTAGCTGAGGCCAAGCCTTGAGAGCATTGAATATCGCTCTCAGTTCCAGAATATTTATCGGGAGAAGAGATTCTTCCCGAGACCAAAGACCCTGAGCTTTCAGGGGTTCCCAGACCGCGCCCCAGCCCACCAGACTGGCGTCGGTCGTGACAATGACCCACTCTGGTCTGCGGAAGCTCATCCCCTGTGACAGGTTGTCCAGGGTCAGCCACCAACGGAGTGAATCTCTGGTCCTCTGATCTACTTGAATCGTCGGAGACAAGTCTGTATAATCCCCATTCCACTGACTGAGCATGCACAGTTGTAATGGTCTCAGATGAATTCGCGCAAAAGGAACTATGTCCATTGCCGCGACCATCAAACCTATTACTTCCATGCGCTGCGCTATGGAAGGAAGAGGAACAGAATGAAGTACTTGACAAGAGCTTAGAAGTTTTGATTTTCTGGCCTCTGTCAGAAAAATCCTCATTTCTAAGGAGTCTATTATTGTTCCCAAGAAGGGAACTCTTGTTGACGGAGATAGAGAACTTTTTTCTACGTTCACTTTCCACCCGTGAGATCTGAGAAAGGCCAGGACAATGTCCGTATGAGCCTTTGCTTGTGGTAGGGACGACGCTTGAATCAGTATGTCGTCTAAGTAAGGTACTACTGCAATGCCCCTTGGTCGTAGCACCGCTAGAAGGGACCCTAGTACCTTTGTGAAAAGTCTTGGAGCAGTGGCTAATCCGAATGGAAGTGCCACAAACTGGTAATGCTTGTCCAGAAAGGCGAACCTTAGGAACCGATGATGTTCCTTGTGGATAGGAATATGTAGATACGCATCCTTTAAATCCACCGTGGTCATGAATTGACCTTCCTGGATGGAAGGAAGAATTGTCCGAATGGTTTCCATTTTGAACGATGGAACCTTGAGAAACTTGTTTAGGATCTTGAGATCTAAGATTGGTCTGAATGTTCCCTCTTTTTTGGGAACTATGAACAGATTGGAGTAGAATCCCATCCCTTGTTCTCCTAATGGAACAGGATGAATCACTCCCATTTTTAACAGGTCTTCTACACAATGTAAGAATGCCTGTCTTTTTATGTGGTCTGAAGACAATTGAGACCTGTGGAACCTCCCCCTTGGGGGAAGCTCCTTGAATTCCAGAAGATAACCTTGGGAGACTATTTCTAGCGCCCAAGGATCCAGAACATCTCTTGCCCAAGCCTGAGCGAAGAGAGAAAGTCTGCCCCCCACCAGATCCGGTCCCGGATCGGGGGCCAACATCTCATGCTGTCTTGGTAGCAGTGGCAGGTTTCTTGGCCTGCTTACCTTTGTTCCAGCCTTGCATTGGCCTCCAGGCTGGCTTGGTTTGAGAAGTATTACCCTCTTGCTTAGAGGATGTAGCACTTGGGGCTGGTCCGTTTCTGCGAAAGGGACGAAAATTTGGTTTATTTTTAGCCTTGAAAGACCTATCCTGAGGAAGGGCGTGGCCCTTACCCCCAGTGATATCAGAAATAATCTCTTTCAAGTCAGGGCCAAACAGCGTTTTCCCCTTGAAAGGTATGTTAAGCAATTTGTTCTTGGAAGACGCATCCGCTGACCAAGATTTTAGCCAAAGCGCTCTGCGCGCCACAATAGCAAACCCTGAATTTTTCGCCGCTAATCTAGCCAATTGCAAAGTGGCGTCTAAAGTAAAAGAGTTAGCCAATTTGAGAGCATGAATTCTGTCCATAATCTCCTCATAAGAAGAATCTTTATTGAGCGACTTTTCTAGTTCATCGAACCAGAAACACGCTGCTGTAGTGACAGGAACAATGCATGAAATTGGTTGTAGAAGGTAACCTTGCTGAGCAAACATCTTTTTAAGCAAACCCTCTAATTTTTTATCCATAGGATCTTTGAAAGCACAACTATCTTCTATAGGGATAGTAGTGCGTTTGTTTAGAGTAGAAACCGCCCCCTCGACCTTGGGGACTGTCTGCCATAAGTCCTTTCTGGGGTCGACCATAGGAAACAATTTCTTAAATATAGGGGGAGGGACAAAAGGTATGCTGGGCCTTTCCCATTCTTTGTTTACAATGTCCGCCACCCGCTTGGGTATAGGAAAAGCTTCGGGGGGCCCCGGGACCTCTAGGAACTTGTCCATCTTACATAATTTCTCTGGAATGACCAAATTCTCACAATCATCCAGAGTAGATAACACCTCCTTAAGCAGAGCGCGGAGATGTTCCAATTTAAATTTGAATGTAATCACATCAGGTTCAGCTTGTTGAGAAATTTTCCCTGAATCTGAAATCTCTCCCTCAGACAAAACCTCCCTGGCCCCCTCAGACTGGTGTAGGGGCACTTCAGAACCAATATCATCAGCGTCCTCATGCTCTTCAGTATTTTCTAAAACAGAGCAGTCGCGCTTTCGCTGATAAGTGGGCATTTTGGCTAAAATGTCTTTGATAGAATTATCCATTACAGCCGTTAATTGTTGCATAGTAAGGAGTATTGGCGCACTAGATGTACTAGGGGCCTCCTGTGTGGGCAAGACTGGCGTAGACGAAGGAGGGGATGATGCAGTACCATGCTTACTCCCCTCACTTGAGGAATCATCTTGGGCATCATTTTCTCTAAATTTTGTGTCACATAAATCACATCTATTTAAATGAGAAGGAACCTTGGCTTCCCCACATACAGAACATAGTCTATCTGATAGTTCAGACATGTTAAACAGGCATAAACTTGATAACAAAGTACAAAAAACGTTTTAAAATAAAACCGTTACTGTCACTTTAAATTTTAAACTGAACACACTTTATTACTGAAAATGTGAAAAAGTATGAAGGAATTGTTCAAAATTCACCAAAATTTCACCACAGTGTCTTAAAGCCTTAAAAGTATTGCACACCAAATTTGAAAGCTTTAACTCTTAAAATAACGGAACCGGAGCCGTTTTTATATTTAACCCCTATACAGTCCCTGGTATCTGCTTTGCTGAGACCCAACCAAGCCCAAAGGGGAATACGATACCAAATGACGCCTTCAGTAAGCTTTTTCTATGTATCTGAGCTCCTCACACATGCATCTGCATGTCTTGCTTCCCAAAAACAACTGCGCAATAGAGGCGCGAAAATGAGGCTCTGCCTATGATTAGAGAAGGCCCCCAGTGAAAAAGGTGTCCAATACAGTGCCTGCCGGTTATTTTACATAATTCCCAAGAATAAAATAACTCCTCAAATTATGAAGTATTAAAAATGCTTATATATCAATCGTTTTAGCCCAGAAAAATGTCTACCAGTCTTTAAAGCCCTTGTGAAGCCCTTTATTCTTATTTAATAAAAATGGCTTACCGGAACCCATAGGGAAAATGACAGCTTCCAGCATTACCAAGTCTTGTTAGAAATGTGTCATACCTCAAGCAGCAAAAGTCTGCTCACTGTTTCCCCCAACTGAAGTTAATTCCTCTCAACAGTCCTGTGTGGAAACAGCCATCGATTTTAGTAACGGTTGCTAAAATCATTTTCCTCTTACAAACAGAAATCTTCATCTCTTTTCTGTTTCAGAGTAAATAGTACATACCAGCACTATTTTAAAATAACAAACTCTTGATTGAAGAATAAAAACTACATTTAAACACCAAAAAACTCTAAGCCATCTCCGTGGAGATGTTGCCTGTACAACGGCAAAGAGAATGACTGGGGAAGGCGGAGCCTAGGAGGGATCATGTGACCAGCTTTGCTGGGCTCTTTGCCATTTCCTGTTGGGGAAGAGAATATCCCACAAGTAAGGATGACGCCGTGGACCGGACACACCTATGTTGGAGAAATTACAGACACAGACATCCAGCTTCTTCCTGCATGATCCAGGACTTCTCTGAAGGGCTCAAAAGGCTTCAAAAGTCGTATTGAGGGAGGTAAAAAGCCACAGTAGAGCTGTGGCAGTTGTTGTGACTGTTTAAAAAACGTTTTTGTCATTTGTTATTCCGTTTTTGGTATTAAGGGGTTAATCATCCATTTGCAAGTGGGTGCAATGCTCTGCTAACTTATTACATACACTGTAAAAATTTCGTTAGTGTAACTGCATTTTTTCACTGTTATTTCAAAATTTGGGAAAATTTGTGTTTCTTAAAGGCGCAGTAACGTTTTTTATATTGCTTGTAAACTTGTTTTAAAGTGTTTTCCAAGCTTGCTAGTCTCATTGCTAGTCTGTTTAAACATGTCTGACACAGAGGAACCTACTTGTTCATTATGTTTGAAAGCCATGGCGGAGCCCCATAGGAGAATGTGTACTAAATGTATTGATTTCACCTTACACAGTAAAGATCAGTCTTTATCTATAAAAGAATTATCACCAGAGGGTTCTGTCGAGGGGGAAGTTATGCCGACTAACTCTCCCCACGTGTCAGACCCTTCGCCTCCCGCTCAGGGGACGCACACTAATAATTACATCAGGGACGCCCATAACGATTACCTTGCAGGACATGGCTGCAATCATGAATTATACCCTGTCAGAGGTATTATCTAGATTGCTTGAATTAAGAGGCAAGCGCGATAGCTCTGGGGTTAGGAGAGATACAGAGCGCGCAAATGCTGTTAGAGCCATGTCTGATACTGCGTCACAGTATGCAGAACATGAGGACGGAGAGCTTCGGTCTGTGGGTGACATCTCTGACTCGGGGAAACCTGATTCAGAGATTTCTAATTTTAAATTTAAGCTTGAGAACCTCCGTGTATTGCTTGGGGAGGTATTAGCTGCTCTGAATGACTGTAACACAGTTGCAATTCCAGAGAAATTGTGTAGGCTGGATAGATACTATGCGGTGCCGGTGTGTACTGACGTTTTTCCTATACCTAAAAGGCTTACAGAAATTATTGGCAAGGAGTGGGATAGACCCGGTGTGCCCTTTTCCCCACCTCCTATATTTAGAAAAATGTTTCCAATAGACGCCACTACACGGGACTTATGGCAGACGGTCCCTAAGGTAGAGGGAGCAGTTTCTACTTTAGCAAAGCGTACCACTATCCCGGTTGAGGACAGTTGTGCTTTTTGAGATCCAATGGATAAAAAATTGGAGGGTTACCTTAAGAAAATGTTTATTCAACAAGGTTTTATTTTACAGCCCCTTGCATGCATTGCGCCTATCACTGTTGCGGCGGCATTCTGGTTTGAGGCCCTGGAAGAGGCCATCCAGACAGCTCCATTGAATGAAATTATTGACAAGCTTAGAACACTTAAGCTAGCTAACTCGTTTGTTTCTGATGCCATTGTTCATTTGACTAAACTAACGGCTAAGAATTCCGGATTCGCCATCCAGGCGCGTAGGGCGCTATGGCTTAAATCCTGGTCAGCTGACGTGACTTCAAAGTCTAAATTACTTAACATTCCTTTCAAGGGGCAGACCTTATTCAGGCCTGGCTTGAAGGAAATTATTGCTGACATTACTGGAGGCAATGGTCATACCCTTCCTCAGGACAGGGCCAAATCAAAGGCCAAACAGTCTAATTTTCGTGCCTTTCGAAATTTCAAGGCAGGAGCAGCATCAACTTCCTCCGCTTCAAAACAAGAGGGAACTGTTGCTCATTCCAGACAGGCCTGAAAACCTAACCAGTCCTGGAACAAGGACAAGCAGGCCAGGAAGCCTGCTGCTGCCCCCAAGACAGCAAGAAGGAACGGCCCCCTATCCGGAAACGGATCTAGTGGGGGGCTGACTTTTTCTCTTCGCCCAGGCGTGGGCAAGAGATGTTCAGGATCCCTGGGCGTTGGAGATCATATCTCAGGGATATCTTCTGGACTTCAAAGCTTCTCCTCCACAAGGGAGATTTCATCTTTCAAGGTTATCATCAAACCAGATAAAGGAAGAGGCATTCCTAAGCTGTGTGCAAGACCTCCTAGTAATGGGAGTGATCCATCCAGTTCCGCGGACGGAACAAGGACAGGGATTTTATTCAAATCTGTTTGTGGTTCCCAAGAAAGAGGGAACCTTCAGACCAATCTTGGATCTAAAGATCTTAAACAAATTCCTCAGAGTTCTATCATTCAAAATGGAAACTATTCGGACCATCCTACCCATGATCCAAGAGGGTCAGTACATGACCACAGTGGACTTAAAGGATGCCTACCTTCACATACCGATTCACAAAGATCATCATCGGTTCCTAAGGTTTGCCTTTCTAGACAGACATTACCAATTTGTAGCTCTTCTCTTCGGGTTGGCCACTGCCCCGAGAATTTTTACAAAGGTTCTGAGCTCACTTCTGGCGGTTCTAAGACTGCGAGGCATAGCGGTGGCTCCGTATCTAGACGACATCCTGATACAGGCGTCAAGCTTTCAAATTGCCAAGTCTCATACAGAGATAGTTCTGGCATTTCTGAGGTCGCATGGGTGGAAAGTGAACGTGGAAAAGAGTTCTCTATCACCACTCACAAGAGTCTCCTTCCTAGGGACTCTTATAGATTCTGTAGAAATGAAAATTTAACTTCTAAATACTTGCCGTGTCCTTCATTCCATTCCACGCCCGTCAGTGGCTCAGTGCATGGAAGTAATCGGCTTAATGGTAGCAGCAATGGACATAGTACCATTTGCGCGCCTGCATCTCAGACAGCTGCAATTATGCATGCTAAGTCAGTGGAATGGGGATTACTCAGATTTGTCCCCTCTACTAAATCTGGATCAAGAGACCAGAGATTCTCTTCTCTGGTGGCTTTCTCGGGTCCATCTGTCCAAGGGTATGACCTTTCGCAGGCCAGATTGGACGATTGTAACAACAGATGCCAGCCTTCTAGGTTGGGGCGCAGTCTGGAACTCCCTGAAGGCTCAGGGATGGTGGACTCAGGAGGAGAAACTCCTCCCAATAGATATTCTGGAGTTCAAAGCAATATTCAATGCTCTTCTAGCTTGGCCTCAGTTAGCAACACTGAGGTTCATCAAATTTCAGTCGGACAACATCACGACTGTGGCTTACATCAACCATCAAGAGGGAACCAGGAGTTCCCTAGCGTTGTTAGAAGTCTCAAAGATAATTCGCTGGGCAGAGTCTCACTCTTGCCACCTGTCAGCGATCCACATCCCAGGCGTAGAGAACTGGGAGGCGGATTTTCTAAGTCGTCAGACTTTTCATCCGGGGGAGTGGGATCTCCATCCGGAGGTGTTTGCTCAACTGGTCCATCGTTGGGGCAAACCAGAACTGGATCTCATGGCGTCTCGCCAGAACGCCAAGCTTCCTTGTTACGGATCCAGGTCCAGGGACCCGGGAGCAACGCTGATAGATGCTCTAGCAGCTCCTTGGTTCTTCAACCTGGCCTATGTGTTTCCACCGTTTCCTCTGCTCCCTCGACTGATTGCCAAAATCAAACAGGAGAGAGCATCAGTGATTCTGATAGCGCCTGCGTGGCCACGCAGGACCTGGTATGCAGACCTAGTGGACATGTCATCTCTTCCACCATGGACTCTGCCTCTGAGGCAGGACCTTCTAATACAAGGTCCTTTCAATCATCCAAATCTACTTTCTCTGAGACTGACTGCATGGAGATTGAACGCTTGATTCTATCAAGGCGTGGCTTCTCCGAGTCAGTCATTGATACCTTAATACAGGCTCGGAAGCCTGTCACCAGGAAAATCTACCATAAGATATGGCGTAAATATCTTTATTGGTGTGAATCCAAGAGTTACTCATGGAGTAAGGTTAGGATTCCTAGGATATTGTCCTTTCTCCAAGAAAGGTTTGGACAAAGGCTTATCTGCTAGTTCTTTAAAAGGACAGATCTCTGCTCTGTCTATTCTTTTGCACAAGTGTCTGGCAGAAGTTCGACGTCCAGGCATTTTGTCAGGCTTTGGTTAGGATTAAGCCTGTGTTTAAAACTGTTGCTCCCCCGTGGAGCTTAAACTTGGTTCTTAAAGTTCTTCAGGGAGTTCCGTTTGATCCCCTTCATTCCATTGATATTAAACTTTTATCTTGGAAAGTTCTGTTTTTGATGGCTATTTCCTCGGCTCGAAGAGTCTGAGCTATCTGCCTTACATTGTGATTCTCCTTATCTGATTTTTCATTCAGACATGGTAGTTCTGCGTACCAAACCTGGGTTTTTACCTAAGGTGGTTTCTAACAGGAATATCAATCAAGAGATTGTTGTTCCATCATTGTGTCCTAATCCTTCTTCAAAGAAGGAACGTCTTTTGCATAATCTGGACGTAGTCCGTGCCTTGAAGTTTTACTTACAGGCTACTAAAGATTTTCGTCAAACATCTGCCCTGTTTGTCGTTTACTCTGGACAGAGGAGAGGTCAAAAAGCTTCGGCAACCTCTCTCTCCTTTTGGCTTCGGAGCATAATACGCTTAGCCTATGAGACTGCTGGACAGCAGCCCCCTGAAAGGATTACAGCTCATTCTACTAGATCTGTGGCTTCCACCTGGGCCTTTAAAAATGAGGCCTCTGTTGAACAGATTTGCAAGGCTGCGACTTGGTCTTCGCTTCACACCTTTTTAAAATTTTACAAATTTGACACTTTTGCTTCTTCGGAGGCTGTTTTTGGAGGAAAGGTTCTACAGGCAGTGGTTCCTTCGTTTAAGTTCCTGCCTTGTCCCTCCCATCATCCGTGTACTTTAGCTTTGGTATTGGTATCCCACAAGTAATGGATGATCCGTGGACTGGATACACTTAACAAGAGAAAACATAATTTATGCTTACCTGATAAATTTATTTCTCTTGTAGTGTATCCAGTCCACGGCCCGCCCTGTCCTTTTAAGGCAGGTCTAAATTTTAATTAAACTACAGTCACCACTGCACCCTATGGTTTCTCCTTTCTCGTCTTGTTTCGGTCGAATTTACTGGATATGGCAGTGAGGGGAGGAGCTATATAGCAGCTCTGCTGTGGGTGATCCTCTTGCAACTTCCTGTTGGGAAGGAGAATATCCCACAAGTAATGGATGATCCGTGGACTGGATACACTACAAGAGAAATAAATTTATCAGGCAAGCATAAATTATGTTTTTTCTTTGTTCTCTTGCGATCTTTATTTAAAAAGCAGGAATGTGATGCATAGGACCTGGCCCATTTTTGGTTGAGAACCTGGGTTATGCTTGGTGGGTATATGTAACCATCCAATAAGCAAGTGCTTTCCATGGTGCTGAACCTAAAATGGGCTGACTGCTGAGACGTACATTCCTGCTTTTAAAATAAAGATAGCAAGAGAATGAAGAAAAAATGATTATAGGAGTAAATTAGAAAGTTGCTTAAAATTTCATGCTCTATTTGAATCATGAAAGAAAAAAAAATAGGTTGTGTCCCTTTAATTTTGATTGGACTATTCCTTTAAGTTGAATAGCTCAATCTGGCAGACTGTGATTAAGCAACAAACCTGCGATGCAGTTTAAAAAAAAAAAACTAGCGGCAGAAAGGACATGGGAAGTGTTGATCCGAAGGCTTTTGAGTGCAACAAGAATATAAGTTGAAATCTTTTTTAAAAGGCTGCTGTTATGTTAATTTCCTTCTTAATACAGGGAGTGTCCACAGCTGCATTCATTACTTGTGAGAATACTGAACCTGGCCACCAGGAGGAGGGAAAAACACCCCAACCAAAGGCTTAAATACCTCCCCCACTTCCCTCATCCCCCAGTCATTCTTTGCCTTTCGTCACAGGAGGACGGCAGAGAAATGTCAGAAGATTTCAGAGTAGTTCCTTATGGAGGGTAGTACTCTTTAAGATGGGACTGGAGTTTTAAGTAGTCTTGTCAGCTTCTCAGTGAGAGCATTTATGAAAGTTAGTCTGGTGATGCAGGGAGAGTCTTTCTACGAAACCATCCAGACTCATATTAACAGATCCTAAGCAATCAGCATTGACGAGTTTCGCTGCCTGCTTTTCTTCTCTCAAATCCATGTCAGAAGCGCTGCTACCATCTGTCAAACTTGAAGGACCGTGTTTCTGTTCCACGGCATAGATTCCAGTAAGATTGATTCATATTTTTTTTACGATAGAAGACAGGGTCACAGTGGGACTCCTTTTATCTGTATGGAACCAAGGGTTAATATCCCCTAGGGGGGATTTGGGGTAGTTTAGTCATATTTGTTATGTGATTTTGACTGCTTTGTGTGTAAGATGTTTGGGCTCATAGGCTGATACGGAACATACAGGTTATTTATTTTTATTATATTTTTAGTTTTATTAAGCTGGCGCGCTTTTTCCTTAGCAGGGGCCGTCCTGCTTGACGCACCGGGTGACCCGGAATGGTCACTTTTTTTTCTTCCTATTTCTGACTGTGTCTGCAGCAAGGAACATATTTCTTTCATGTAATTAACAAGAGTCCATGAGCTAGTGACGTATGGGATATACATTCCTACCAGGAGGGGCAAAGTTTCCCAAACCTTAAAATGCCTATAAATACACCCCTCACCACACCCACAAATCAGTTTTACAAACTTTGCCTCCAAGGGAGGTGGTGAAGTAAGTTTGTGCTAGATTCTACGTTGATATGCGCTCCGCAGCAAGTTGGAGCCCGGTTTTCCTCTCAGCGTGCAGTGAATGTCAGAGGGATGTGAGGAGAGTATTGCCTATTGAATGCAGTGATCTCCTTCTACGGGGTCTATTTCATAAGGTTCTCTGTTATCGGTCGTAGAGATTCATCTCTTACCTCCCTTTTCAGATCGACGATATACTCTTATATTTACCATTTCCTCTACTGATTCTCGTTTCAGTACTGGTTTGGCTTTCTACAAACATGTAGATGAGTGTCCTGGGGTAAGTAAGTCTTATTTTCTGTGACACTCTAAGCTATGGTTGGGCACTTTATTTATAAAGTTCTAAATATATGTATTCAAACATTTATTTGCCTTGACTCAGAATGTTCAACTTTCCTTATTTCCAGACAGTCAGTTTCATATTTGGGATTATGCTTTAAATTATCATATTTTGTCTTACCTCAAAAATTTGACTTTTTTCCCTGTGGGCTGTTAGGCTCGCGGGGGCTGAAAATGCTTCATTTTATTGCGTCATTTTTGGCGCGGATTTTTTTGGCGCAAAAATTCATTTCCGTTTCCGGCGTCATACGTGTCGCCGGAAGTTGCGTCATTTTTTGACGTTATTTTGCGCCAAAAATGTCGGCGTTCCGGATGTGGCGTCATTTTTGGCGCCAAAAGCATTTAGGCGCCAAATAATGTGGGCGTCTTATTTGGCGCCAAAAAATATGGGCGTCGCTTTTGTCTCCACATTATTTCAGTCTCATTTTCATTTGCTTCTGGTTGCTAGAAGCTTGATGTTTGTCATTTTTTTCCCATTCCTGAAACTGTCTTATAAGGAATTTGATTTATTTTGCTTTATATGTTGTTTTTTCTCTTACATATTGCAAGATGTCTCACGTTGCATCTGAGCCAGAAGATACTACAGGAAAACCACTGCCTGCTGGATCTACCAAAGCTAAGTGTATCTGCTGTAAACTTTTGGTAGCTATTTCTCCAGCTGTTGTTTGTATTAATTGTCATGACAAACTTGTTAAAGCAGATAATATTTCCTTTAGTGATGTACCATTGCCTGTTGCAGTTCCCTCAACATCTAAGGTGCAGAATGTTCCTGATAACATAAGAGATTTTGTTTCTGAATCCATAAAGAAGGCTTTGTCTGTTATTTCTCCTTCTAGTAAACGTAAAAAGTCTTTTAAATCTTCTCTCTCTACAGATGAATTTTTAAATGAACACCATCATTCTGATTCTTTGGACTCTTCTAGTTCAGAGGATTCTGTCTCAGAGATTGATGCTGATAAATCTTCATATTTATTTAAGATGGAATTTATTCGCTCTTTACTTAAAGAAGTACTAATTGCTTTAGAAATAGAGGATTCTAGTCCTCTTGATACTAATTCTATACGTTTGGATAAGGTTTTTAAAGCTCCTGCGGTTATTCCAGAAGTCTTTCCTGTTCCTAATGCTATTTCTGCAGTAATTGCTAAGGAATGGGATAAATTGGGTAATTCATTTACTCCTTCTAAACGTTTTAAGCAATTATATCCTGTTCCGCCTGACAGGTTAGAATTTTGGGACAAAATCCCTAAAGTTGATGGGGCTATTTCTACCCTTGCTAAACGTACTACCATTCCTACGTCAGATGGTACCTCGTTTAAGGATCCTTTAGATAGAAAAATTGAATCTTTTCTAAGAAAAGCTTATCTATGTTCAGGTAATCTTCTTAGACCTGCTATATCATTGGCTGATGTTGCTGCAGCTTCAACTTTTTGGTTGGAAACTCTAGCGCAACAAGTAACAAATCGTGATTCTCATGATATTATTATTCTTCTCCAGCATGCTAATAATTTCATCTGTGATGCCATTTTTGATATTATTAGAGTTGATGTTAGATTTATGTCTCTGGCTATCTTAGCCAGAAGAGCTTTATGGCTTAAGACTTGGAATGCTGATATGGCTTCTAAATCAACTCTACTTTCCATTTCTTTCCAGGGAAACAAATTATTTGGTTCTCAGTTGGATTCTATTATTTCAACTGTTACTGGTGGGAAAGGAACTTTTTTACCACAGGATAAAAAATCTAAAGGTAAAAACAGGGCTAACAATCGTTTTCGTTCCTTTCGTTTCAACAAAGAACAAAAGCCTGATCCTTCGTCCTCAGGAGCAGTTTCAGTTTGGAAACCATCTCCAGTCTGGAATAAATCCAAGCCTGCTAGAAAGGCAAAGCCTGCTTCTAAGTTCACATGAAGGTACGGCCCTCATTCCAGTTCAGCTGGTAGGGGGCAGGTTACGTTTTTTCAAAGAAATTTGGATCAAATCTGTTCACAATCTTTGGATTCAGAACATTGTTTCAGAAGGGTACAGAATTGGTTTCAAGATGAGACCTCCTGCAAAGAGATTTTTTCTTTCCCATGTCCCAGTAAATCCAGTGAAAGCTCAAGCATTTCTGAATTGTGTTTCAGATCTAGAGTTGGCTGGAGTAATTATGCCAGTTCCAGTTCCGGAACAGGGGATGGGGTTTTATTCAAATCTCTTCATTGTATCAAAGAAGGAGAATTCCTTCAGACCAGTTCTGGATCTAAAATTATTGAATCGTTATGTAAGGATACCAACGTTCAAGATGGTAACTGTAAGGACTATATTGCCTTTTGTTCAGCAAGGGAATTATATGTCCACAATAGATTTACAGGATGCATATCTGCATATTCCGATTCATCCAGATCATTATCAGTTCCTGAGATTCTCTTTTCTAGACAAGCATTACCAATTTGTGGCTCTACCGTCTGGCCTTGCTACAGCTCCAAGAATTTTCACAAAGATTCTCGGTGCCCTTCTGTCTGTAATCAGAGAACAGGGTATTGTGGTATTTCCTTATTTGGACGATATCTTGGTACTTGCTCCGTCTTTACATTTAGCAGAGTCTCATACGAATCGACTTGTGTTGTTTCTTCAAGATCATGGTTGGAGGATCAATTTACCAAAAAGTTCTTTGATTCCTCAAACAAGGGTAACCTTTCTGGGTTTCCAGATAGATTCAGTGTCCATGACTCTGTCTTTAACAGACAAGAGACGTCTAAAATTGATTACAGCTTGTCGAAACCTTCAGTCACAATCATTCCCTTCGGTAGCCTTATGCATGGAAATTCTAGGTCTTATGACTGCTGCATCGGACGCGATCCCCTTTGCTCGTTTTCACATGCGACCTCTTCAGCTCTGTATGCTGAACCAATGGTGCAGGGATTACACGAAGATATCTCAATTAATATCTTTAAAACCGATTGTTCGACACTCTCTAACGTGGTGGACAAATCACCATCGTTTAATTCAGGGGGCTTCTTTTGTTCTTCCGACCTGGACTGTAATTTCAACAGATGCAAGTCTCACAGGTTGGGGAGCTGTGTGGGGATCTCTGACGGCACAAGGAGTTTGGGAATCTCAGGAGGTGAGATTACCGATCAATATTTTGGAACTCCGTGCAATTTTCAGAGCTCTTCAGTTTTGGCCTCTTCTGAAGAGAGAATCGTTCATTTGTTTTCAGACAGACAATGTCACAACTGTGGCATACATCAATCATCAAGGAGGGACTCACAGTCCTCTGGCTATGAAAGAAGTATCTCGAATTTTGGTTTGGGCGGAATCCAGCTCCTGTCTAATCTCTGCGGTTCATATCCCAGGTGTAGACAATTGGGAAGCGGATTATCTCAGTCGCCAAACGTTGCATCCGGGCGAATGGTCTCTTCACCCAGAGGTATTTCTTCAGATTGTTCAATTGTGGGGGCTCCCAGAGATAGATCTGATGGCCTCTCATCTAAACAAGAAACTTCCCAGGTATCTGTCCAGATCCCGGGATCCTCAGGCGGAGGCAGTGGATGCATTATCACTTCCTTGGAAGTATCATCCTGCCTATATCTTTCCGCCTCTAGTTCTTCTTCCAAGAGTAATCTCCAAGATTCTGAGGGAATGCTCGTTTGTTCTGCTAATAGCTCCGGCATGGCCTCACAGGTTTTGGTATGCGGATCTTGTCCGGATGGCATCTTGCCAGCCATGGACTCTTCCGTTAAGACCAGACCTTCTGTCACAAGGTCCTTTTTTCCATCCGGATCTGAAATCCTTAAATTTAAAGGTATGGAGATTGAACGCTTGATTCTTGGTCATAGAGGTTTCTCTGACTCCGTGATTAATACTATGTTACAGGCTCGTAAATCTGTATCTCGAGAGATATATTATAGAGTCTGGAAGACTTATATTTCATGGTGTCTTTCTCATCATTTTTCTTGGCATTCTTTTAGAATACCGAGAATTTTACAATTTCTTCAGGATGGTTTGGATAAGGGTTTGTCCGCAAGTTCTTTGAAAGGACAAATCTCTGCTCTTTCTGTTCTTTTTCACAGAAAGATTGCTATTCTTCCTGATATTCATTGTTTTGTACAAGCTTTGGTTCGTATAAAACCTGTCATTAAGTCAATTTCTCCTCCTTGGAGTTTGAATTTGGTTCTGGGAGCTCTTCAAGCTCCTCCGTTTGAACCTATGCATTCATTGGACATTAAATTACTTTCTTGGAAAGTTTTGTTCCTTTTGGCCATCTCTTCTGCTAGAAGAGTTTCTGAATTATCTGCTCTTTCGTGTGAGTCTCCTTTTCTGATTTTTCATCAGGATAAGGCGGTGTTGCGAACTTCTTTTGAATTTTTACCTAAAGTTGTGAACTCCAACAACATTAGTAGAGAAATTGTGGTTCCTTCATTATGTCCTAATCCTAAGAATTCTAAGGAGAAATCATTGCATTCTTTGGATGTTGTTAGAGCTTTGAAATATTATGTTGAAGCTACGAAATCTTTCCGTAAGACTTCTAGTCTATTTGTTATCTTTTCCGGTTCTAGGAAAGGCCAGAAAGCTTCTGCCATTTCTTTGGCATCTTGGTTGAAATCTTTAATTCATCTTGCCTATGTTGAGTCGGGTAAAACTCCGCCTCAAAGAATTACAGCTCATTCTACTAGGTCAGTATCTACTTCCTGGGCGTTTAGGAATGAAGCTTCGGTTGACCAGATCTGCAAAGCAGCAACTTGGTCTTCTTTGCATACTTTTACTAAATTCTACCATTTTGATGTGTTTTCTTCTTCTGAAGCAGTTTTTGGTAGAAAAGTTCTTCAGGCAGCGGTTTCAGTTTGAATCTTCTGCTTATGTTTTTTGTTAAACTTTATTTTGGGTGTGGATTATTTTCAGCAGGAATTGGCTGTCTTTATTTTATCCCTCCCTCTCTAGTGACTCTTGTGTGGAAAGATCCACATCTTGGGTAGTCATTATCCCATACGTCACTAGCTCATGGACTCTTGTTAATTACATGAAAGAAAACATAATTTATGTAAGAACTTACCTGATAAATTCATTTCTTTCATATTAACAAGAGTCCATGAGGCCCACCCTTTTTTGTGGTGGTTATGATTTTTTTGTATAAAGCACAATTATTCCAATTCCTTATTTTATATGCTTCGCACTTTTTCTTATCACCCCACTTCTTGGCTATTCGTTAAACTGATTTGTGGGTGTGGTGAGGGGTGTATTTATAGGCATTTTAAGGTTTGGGAAACTTTGCCCCTCCTGGTAGGAATGTATATCCCATACGTCACTAGCTCATGGACTCTTGTTAATATGAAAGAAATGAATTTATCAGGTAAGTTCTTACATAAATTATGTTTTCTCTATCTGTCCGAGTCATAGGAGGTGGTGAGTGCCTCAGCCATTGGGGGTATAAGGTGCCAGTTTTTTGGGGGGGGGGTTTTCTATAATTTGATGAATTATGGAGGATTCTGATAATTTAGAGGGTGATCCATCTAAAACTGAATTTGATACCTGTGTATATTGTGAGGAGGCTCGGGTAGTCCAGCCCACTCAATTATGTTCCGTATGCCGCAACAGAGTGTTCTCATCAACCGATGTTGAGATGTTAGAGATCACTGAGCCGTTCGCCTCTGAGGATTCCTCCTACACATGCATTTTCCACCAGAGGTTACTGCGCAGTTCCGCATGGCCATCTCTACGGCCTTAGAGATTTGCCTCTTCCTGCAACTTGCAAGTGAAGGATTAATCCATGCACTCCTGCCCCAGGGTCCGTCGTGTAAATTGCCGATTGTATCCGAGAAGTCATCTAGGGGTGCGGTTCCCTCTGATGCTTCAGAGGTAGGGCCTCCAGGGTCGGAGTCTGTTGATTTGATTCCTCCGACTGAAGAGGATTTAGCATTTAGATTTAGAATGGCACGCCTGCGCTTGCTTTTGAGAGAAGTTTTGGCGATGTTAGACTCCTAGTACTGATCCGTTAGTCGAATCTCTGTCCTCTAAATCAGATAGCGATCTTGATTAGACGAGTGGAGAAGAATAGAGTTCCTATTCTTTTCTCGTCTACACATTTTATTTTATTTTTAGAATCCCAATCCAGAGCTCTACAGGGGAGTTTGTGTTGTAGGACAGGCAGGACCTGTTTTTTTGCACATTCCTTCCTGGCTATCACTTTTTGTGCGCTTGCCTAATTTCTTTTTTATCCGGTTAGAATAGTTTTTTTGTTTTAGAGCTCTTGGTTGTTGTAGAAACTCTTTTTCGGAAGACGTTTCGTCATTTGGGATGTTAGAAGCTTACGACTTCAGTGGTCAATTTTTCTGGAGGCTTCTTATGGAAACATCTTGATTTAGTTCGAGGTGATGGTTCCCTCTACATTTTCGAGTCAGATTTATGTTATAGATTGTTCGCAATCTAGCAGAAGCTGGAATTTAAGAATTTGTGGTTTAGCCCTCGAATGGCACTGACAGATTTGTCGGTTACGTTTACTCTTTCCTTCTCGAGAAAAGGAGTTGGTTCTAGCTACTCTGGCTCAGACTGAGCAGGTCCATCTAACCTTGATGAAGAAAGGACCTGTTTTAGGTTCTATCTTTTATGGGCGTTTGATTCTGGATCATATGGATTCCAGGGGTCCTAGAGACCGGAGCTAAGCTACACGTCCTGCATTTCTGGGCAGTTTTTCTTCTTTTGCCTTGTCTTTCAGCAGAGAGAGAGAAGTTTTTTCAGGTGTCTTTTTTTTTGGAGTACCTTTGCAGTGTGAGACTATTTTCATTACACTGTTTGTTTCAGGGTCCAGCATAGGGAGGGGTCTCCCGTCCTATTTGGATTCCAGGGTACTCAAGCAGAGCTTGATTTGTCTCCTTTTTGGGGAGAATATAACTTCTCTCTTCCGGGTTTGTTTTGGAAGCACTGCAGTTTCATTATCGAAGGATATGCTTCCTTTTTTCTTACTCTGGGGGTATTATCCGGTTCCTTTAGACCGTCTCTCCCAGTAATCTCCTTTCTGATCCAAAGTTTTCTGTTTGGGATCTGGGGTTTATTAGACAGTGACCTGATTACAGCAACAGATAGTTCCCGTGGCTTGACGATGCGGGTTGATATACCGTAGTATCGTCTGATAGGAGACTTTTAGGGACTTTTTCGGTCTTCTTTGATCCTCAAAGATGGATCTAGACCAGAGTTTCTCTGGTGAAGGTGCCAGTTGGATGCCTGGATATTAATTTTGCCTTCCTAGCCAGGTGGACTTTACCTTAAAGGATTCCAAAAGTTTAAATTTTTGCATATAATTAAATTCTCACAAACCAATCTACACAACTTAACGATCAAAACTTACCCACTTTGTCCATAGAACAAGGGTTATGTTTGTAATAAAACCTTTTTATGGTGCCTTCAATACAAAAACCCGTCTCCAATCACAATGCGTTTCATATCATTAACGCATCGTTTCGTCACCCAGCGCATACGCAATACAATCCGGGGTTTCGTGCTTGCGCAGATTGCCGCTTAGATTCTAAGCAGATTGCTGCTTAGAGAACGGTGACGTATAGGATGACGTGTTAGATAGATTGTGCATGCGCAGTACGGACGAAATTAGATCTTAATAACTCAGGTTATCGTGAATGATTCGTTATTCAAACTCCAGCTTATAACGGTGGGTTTGGAATTCAATTTTAGCAGCATAATATTCAGAGAACAGTAATAATGACAAGCAAGGCCAATTACAAATCATTATCAAAGGTGGATAGAGCGATTTAAGAGAAGTTTTTTCAAACGTTTAGTGTCCCTTTAAGGTTAGCTTCTTCAGGTTGTGCCTGTTAGACCTGCCTCAGTCCATCCCTAGCTCAGTGTTGGGGGGGGTTAAGAATTGTCTTGGGGTCCTTTTTGGACTTCATCCCTCTTGCCAGGCCTCATTCCATCCGAGGTTCGGTGTAGGTTGAGGCAGTGCAGTGGGGATGTTTAGAATCTGTCTTTACAGATTTTCTTGGGCTACTGGTTGAGAGAATAGTTCTCTCATACCCTTGTCAAGACCTCCCTATCCTGTGGGACATTTTTCTTGTCTCCAGGGGCAGTTTTGTGCTTCGGTCGCAGCTCGTCAGGTTGGTGAGGGTGTGCCTAAAGGGGCTAGGATCTCCGGAAGGTTTTCCTCCCATTGATATGTTGGATCTTAAGGCAAATCTTTTCTGCTCTAAGACTTTAGTCTACTGGGTTCGTCCCAGTGTAGGGATCTAGTCGGTCTTACTTTTGCTGGCTTGGATCTCCTTTGGAGATAGAGTCTTTACCTAGATTTGGGGGGTAGCATTTCAAGTTTGGTGGTGGGCTGAGGCCCACTGCGGCTCGCCGTCAGCAACCCTCTTTGGGACAGATTTTATCTAGAGATCTTTTTGGTATCTAAATTGCAATTGGAAGGGGACGCCCGAAGGAGAATCTTTAGACGTCCATCTTTATTCCAGTCTACCCATTATGGGTTGTGGTTCAGGATCTTCAGGAAGAGCTAATGCATACATTAGCAGTGCCGTGGAGGTTCCATACCTTTTTCCCTTTCTCTGCCATATCACTCTTGCCTTGAGTGGTGGCTCGAATCTAGCAGGGGTAGGCTTGATTCTGATTGCTCCGTTGAGGCCGCATAAATTGTGGTTTCTGTTTTCGTGGTTTGGCCTCCTTGAAGTTTGACCTTAATACAGGGATCTTCTGGAACAGGGTCTCTTTTTTTTTTTTTTTTTTTTTTTTTTTTTTTTTTCTCCCTAAAATCTTTGTTCTCTGCAACGGGTTGAGAGGTGTCTCTTAGTCTTAGCTGATGAGACAGTTTTACTGAGAGGTTATGGTCTTCTTCTTGAAATGCGTAGCTGGTCCCTTGTCATCTATCTCGGGTGTGGAGGACCCCTTCGGCCGGGAAGTACGTAGTTTGTCCTGGCACTCTATTGGACCTGCCAGGACTCTTTATTTCCTCCAGGATGATGTGGAGGGCGGCCTTTAGCTATGTTCCTTGTTGGGACAGTGTTGGCCCTGTCTGACTTTTTCTGTCCAGCTCCAGAGGCTCATTGAGTTTCTGGACGTACAGGTTTTTTTTTACTGTGGTCAGGTAGGTGTGTAGTTCGGATGCTCCTTCTTGGGGTTTCGACTTCACTCTTAAAGTCTTGCATCAGGCTACCTTTGTACCTATGCATGATGTTGTCTCTAGGTCATTATCTTAGAGTCCTTCTACGTCTTTTCTTACTTCTGTGAGCAGAAGCCCCTGAGTTACGGCCTTGCTTTGCCTCCCTTCTTTTTTTGGGGTTCCACGATAGTAGGCTGTTCTGCGGACTTAATTAGGATTTCTCCTAAGGTTGTGTCCTATCGCATTTTCAGCTGAAGTTTTGGGTACATTTTTACCTCCTATTCCTTCGCGAAGGAAGGTTTTCTACTTGATATGGAGTAGTGCCTTAAGGATCTATCTTCAGGCTATGTAAGAATAGACAGTTCCCTCTGTTATCTATCTGAGAAGTGTAAGGGTCAGATGGCTCTTAGTCTTCCTTATCTTTTTAGTTGAGGAGTATTTTCCGCTTGGGTCATGACTCAGCAGGTCTTTTCAAGCAGTGGTGTCCTCTTGGGCCTCTAAGATGAGACCTCTAGGGTTCTTTTTGGTGGGCGGACTATTTGGCCTTTCTTGCATTCCTTTCAAAATGTTATTAAGTTTTTGCTTTGGTGAAGCAGGCTTCAGGGAAAAAGGGTTTGCAGGTTGTGGTGCCCTCAAATGGGGGCCGTCTCTCTTTTTTGCCCTCCTGTTTGCATTCAGTGTCCTCTTAAGCTTGGGTATAATTTTTCCACAAGTAATGAATGCAGCTGTGGACTCTCCCTGTATTAAGGATAATTTTGTTTCCTCCTGTACAGGGAGAGTTCACAGCTCCCGCCCGTGTTCTCCGTTGAGCGGCCCTAAATTTTATCTTGTTGTTCTGGCATCTTTTTTCACCCTGATACTTCTCCTACTGTTTCTGGTTCCCTAGGCAGAATGACTGGGGGGATGAGAGAAGTGGGGGAGGTATTTAAGCCTTTGGCTGGGGTGTCTTTGCCTCCTCCTGGTGGCCATGTTCAGTATTCCCACAAGTAATGAATGCAGCTGTGGACTCTCCTTGTACAGAAGGAAAGGAAATGATCTGGTAAGCATAATTTGGTTTTTTTCATACAGTGCACTATTATGTAAAAACATTTTTAGCGTTTACTGTCCCTTAAATAAACTGGAAAATATTTTTCTTACTCAAAGTTGGTGAGGATAAAGGTTTTTTTTTTTTTGTTTGTCTCCCCTATAATGTGTTCCTAGTGATCTATTTTACCTGTTGGAGTGTATTCTACTTGTTTACAAATCATCCTTTTAATTTGTCATTTAAAATAACTACTTTTGCCTGTTGGATCCCCATCTGTACGGAAAATGTTTGGCTATATTAACGCTATCTAAAGCTGTAGAAGAATTTACACTCCCAGTGGGGAGTGAGATGTACTAAAATGTTCATTTTCAATTCCAGTTGCTTGTGTGTAATCGGACAGAGACTTGATAAGGTGGCCATTGTGGATAGAGAGAAACTAAAAGATAAGGGTGTCTGCTCTCCCTCCAAGCTCACCCCATTTAATGGGTTGTGGTTTCAACTAGCAAATCAACTATTTCATATAGAAAAATAATTTAAAGCATCAATTTACCATACATTGTATACACCGCAGCTACTATAAGTGACCAGAAACACATTATGGGAAAACAATTTTACAGTACACTGTCCCTTGAAAGATTTTCAATATCTTGTCTCTTCTCTCATTTTGACCCTCAATATGCCCCACGCTCTTCTGTCAGGGCTAGGAAAGTAGCTACCAGCAGAGTGGTTTTGGCATGCTTTTATGCTAGTTTGGAGAGTGTTATGAGAGAGAAGTCATTTTTAAAATATCTGTTTGTTTTTTTTTCTCACTACATTTACGTCTAACAGTCAGAATCATCAGTCTGGAAGAAAAATACAGAATTCTATTTTGACACAATACATATTTACGGTATATGCCAATGTTATATGTTTGTGTAGCATTGTTTCTCCACTGGTGTTCATTAGGAGACCCAGGATCGCTAGAAATTTTAAATCCAGAATACAGAATTTTCTATACCTAGTCATATATTCTAGCAAAAACTCACAGGGGTCCCTCCCTAGCATTTTATCCCGTTATAGATATTTACTAAGAATGTACAAGGCTGCATGTAGAGTCACTTTTCTGGTGGGAAAAGTAGGAGTGGTCAGTTTCTCTTGTAAGGTGTATCCAGTCCACGGATCATCCATTACTTGTGGGATATTCTCCTTCCCAACAGGAAGTTGCAAGAGGATCACCCACAGCGCTGCTATATAGCTCCTCCCCTAACTGCCATACCCAGTCATTCTCTTGCAACTCTCAACAAGCATGGAGGTAGTAAGAGAGAAGTGGTGTAACATAGTTTTTTACTTCAATCAAAAGTTTATTTTTAAATGGTACCGGAGTTGTACTATTTTGTCCCAGGCAGAGCATAGAAGAAGAATCTTCCTGTGATTTCTATGATCTTAGCAGGTTGTAACTAAGATCCATTGCTGTTCTCACACATGTCTGAAGAGAGAGGTAACTTCAGCGGGGGAATGGCGTGCAGGTTATTCTGCTATGAGGTATGTGCAGTTAAAATTATTTTCTTGAAGATGTGACTGCTAGAAAAATGCTGCTGATACCAGATTTATGTAAGGTAAGCCTGAATACAGTGATTTAATAGCGACTGGTATCATGCTTACTTTCTGAGGTAATACTCTTATAGATTTGCAATATAAAACGTTTGCTGGCATGTTTAAACGTTTTTATATATACTTTGGTGATAAAACTTTATTGGGGCCTAGTTTTTTTCCACATGGCTGGCTTAAATTTGCCTAGAAACAGTTTCCTGAGGCTTTCCACTGTGTTACTATGAGTGGGAGGGGCCTAATTTAGCGCTTTTTTGCGCAGTAACTTTTACAGACTGAGACATCCAGCTTCCTGCAGGAGTCCCCTGAATGCTATAGGACCTCTCTCAAGGGCTTTTAGGCTTTCCAAAATCGTTTGTTGGGGAAGGTAGGCCCACAGCAAGGCTGTGGCAGCTTGGTGTGTCTGTTAAAAACGTCTATCGTTTTTTTTATTCGTTTTTTTAACTAAGGGGTTAATCATCCATTTGCAAGTGGGTGCAATGCTCTGTTAGCTTATTATACACACTGTAAAAATTTCGTTTGATTTACTGCTTTTTTTCACTGTTTTTCAAATTCTGACAAAATTTGTTTCTCTTAAAGGCACAGTACCGTTTTTATTTTTTGCTTGTTAACTTGATTTAAAGTGTTTTCCAAGCTTGCTGGTCTCATTGCTAGTCTGTTTAAACATGTCTATCATAGAGGAAACTCCTTGTTCATTATGTTTAGAAGCCATGGTGGAACCCCCTCTTAGAATGTGTACCAAATGTACTGATTTCACTTTAAAAAATAAAGATCATATTCTGTCTTTAAAAAATTTATCACCAGAGGAATCTGACGAGGGGGAAGTTATGCCGACTAACTCGCCCCACGTGTCAGACCCTTTGACTCCCGCTCAAGGGACTCACGCTCTAATGGCTCCAAGTACATCTAGTGCGCCCATGGCGTTTACTTTACAAGACATGGCGGCAGTCATGGATAATACCCTGGCAGCGGTATTATCCAGACTACCTGGGTTACGAGGAAAGCGACACAGCTCTGGAGTTATAAGAAATACAGAGCATACTGACGCTTTAGTAACTATGTCTGATACCCCCTCACAATATGCAGAAGCTGAGGAAGGAGAGCTTCTTTCTGTGGGTGATTTTTCTGACTCAGGGAAGAGGATTCAACCTGATTCTGATAAGTCAACATTTAAATTTAAACTTGAACACCTCCACGTGTTGCTCAGGGAGGTTTTAGCTGCTCTGAATGACTGTGATACAATTGCAGTGCCAGAGAAATTGTGTAGACTGGATAAATACTATGCAGTGCCGGTGTGCACTGATGTTTTTCCAATACCCAGAAGGTTTACAGAAATTATTACTAAGGAATGGGATAGACCAGGTGTGCCGTTCTCTTCCCCTCCTATTTTTAAGAAAAATGTTTCCAATAGATGCCACCACAGGGGACTTATGGCAAACGGTCCCTAAGGTGGAGGGAGCAGTTTCTACCCTAGCTAAGCGTACTACTATCCCTGTCGAGGACAGTTGTGCTTTCTCAGATCCAATGGATAAAAAGTTAGAGGGTTACCTTAAGAAAATATTTATTCAACAAGGTTTTATTCTACAGCCCCTTGCATGCATTGCCCCTGTCACTGCTGCTGCGGCTTTCTGGTTTGAGTCTCTGGAAGAGGCTTTTTAAAGGTAGAGACCCCATTGGATGACATACTTGACAAGCTTAGAGCACTTAAGCTAGCCAATTCTTTTGTTTCTGATGCCATTGTTCATTTGACTAAACTAACGGCTAAGAATTCTGGTTTTGCTATTCAGGCGCGTAGGGCGCTATGGCTTAAATCTTGGTCAGCTGACGTTACTTCAAAGTCTAAGCTGCCTAATATTCCCTTCAAGGGGCAAACCCTATTCGGGCCTGGTTTGAAGGAGATCATTTCTGATATCTCTGGAGGAAAAGGTCATGCCCTTCCTCAAGATGGGTCCAAATTAAGGGCCAAACAGACTAATTTTCGTGCCTTTCGAAATTTCAAGGCGAGAGTGGCATCAACTTCCTCTAATACAAAACAAGAGGGAACTTTTGCCCAGTCCAAGTCGGTCTGGAGACCTAACCAGACCTGGACCAAAGGTAAGCAGGCCAAAAAGCCTGCTGCTGCCTCTAAGACAGCATGAAGGATTGGCCCCCTATCCGGCAACGGATCTAGTAGGGGGCAGACTTTCGCTCTTCGCCCAGGATTGGGCAAGAAATGTCCAGAATCCCTGGGCGTTGGAAATTGGACTTCAAAGCTTCCCCTCCAAATGGGAGATTTCACCTTTCACAATTATCTGCAAACCAGATAAAGAGAGAGGCATTTTTTACATTGTGTTCAAGACCTCCTATTTATGGGAGTGATCCGTCCAGTTCCAAAGGAGGAACAGGGACAGGGATTTTATTCAAATCTGTTTGTGGTTCCCAAAAAAGAGGGAATCTTCAGACCAATCTTCAGACCAATCTTAAACAAATTCCTCAGAGTCCCATCATTCAAGATGGAGACTATTCGTACCATCCTTCCTATGATCCAGGAGGGTCAATAATGACTACAGTGGATTTAAAGGATGCTTATATTCACATTTCGATACACAAAGATCATCATCGGTTTCTCAGGTTTGCCTTCCTAGACTGCGGAATCTGTTGGCGCTCTACAAATAACCGATAATAATAATAATGAAGCTTCTGTAGACCACGTTTGCATTGCATGATACTTTTGTCTCAGCTGAGGCTGTTTTTGGGAGTTGGGTTCTTTAAGCAGTGGTGCCTTCCGTTTAGGTTCCCTGTCTTGTCGCTCCCTTATCTGTGTACTCTAGCTTTGGTATTGTATCCCACAAGTAAGGATGAAATCCGTGGACTCATCGTGTCTTTAAAAAGAAAAGGAAATTTATGCTTACCTGATAAAATTGTTTCTTTTAGACACGATGAGTCCACGGCCTGCCCTGTTCTATGAGACAGGTTATTAATTTTTGTAAACTTCAGACACCTCTGCACCTTGGCTTTTCCTTTCCCTTCTTAACTTCGGTCGAATGACTGGAGTGGGAGGGAAGGGAGGAGCTATATATACAGCTCTGCTGTGGTGCTCTTTGCCTCCTCCTGCTGACCAGGAGGTGTAATCCCACAAGTAAGGATGAAATCTGTGGACTCATCGTGTCTAAAAAGAAACAAATTTATCAGGTAAGCATAAATTTCCTTTTTTTTTCTGTAGTGCAGTAAAAAAGTTGCGGTTTTAAAATTTAAAGGCACAGTATCGTTTTGTTTTTTTCCTCTGCTTTCTGGTATCAATTGTTTTTGTGAACAATTTGATTAGCTTTGGATATATGTTTTCTTATAATAAAAAAGGTTACTTTTGTGAACTCTTAAAGAGACAGTAACGTTTTTGATTTTTTTTTTTAAAAAAAAAAAAGATTTTTGTTTTTTTCCTTTTGTACTTTAGTATGGACATATGAGCCATGCAAAATGTTACTTGCTCCATATGTTTGGATGCTAATTTGGAACCACCAATCCATTTTTGTCACTCATGTATTAAGAGGGCTTTAAGTTATAAGGAAAAGATTTTTCATGAGCAAAATATTTCAAAGGTGGATGCTTCTCAGGAGTCTAATGATGAGATTCAGAGTATGCCGCAGATTTCTCCCCAAGTGTCCCAAGATTTAATGCCCGTGCAAGCCGTGCCCTGTACTTCTGCTCCAGCACCTGCTAGAGTTACCTTAAAAGACATAGCTGCAATTATGTCTTCTACAATTTCTGATGTGTTGTCTGCTTTTCCTATGCTACAAGGCAAGCATAAGAGGAAGGACAACCATATTGTCAGTGAGGTTTCTGATGCAATGGTGGCAATCTCGGATGCACCCTCCTAGGGAACTGAGTTGGAGGGTATGGAGGTTCTATCATACTGCGAAATTTCAGATTCAGAAAGTTCATTACATTTGACTGATTCAGGTTGTATCCTTCAGGTTTAAACTAGAACACCTCCGCCTGTTACTCAGGGAGGTGTTGGTGACTTTAGACGACTTTGATTCTACTGTAGTAATCGCTCCTGCAAAGTAGAGTTAATTGGACAGATATTTTGAAGTTCCTTCTTACTCGGACGTTTTTCCAGTACCAAAACGAACAGAGATTACTTCCAAGGAATGGGAGAGACCAGGTATTCCCTTTTCCCCATCTCCTATTTTCAAGAAGATGTTTCCTATAGCGGACGCTATCAGGGAAACTTGGCAGAAGTTATTAAGGAGCTATTTCCACCCTAGCCAAGCGAACCACTTTTCCCATTGAGGATAGTTGTGCTTTTAAAGATCCAATGGACAAGAGGTTGGAGGGTCTACTTAAAAAGATTTATGTTCACCACGGTCTGCTATTGCAGCAGGCTGTGTGCATTGCTATGGTCACTAGTGCAGCAGCTTATTGGTTTGATGCTCTCTCTGAGTCCCTCAGAACTGAAACCACTTTAGAGGAGATCCAAGATAGGATTAAAGCTCTAAAGATGCTTCTCTGCAAATTACTAAATTGGCAGCTAAGAGTTTGGGGTTTTCTATCCTAGCCCACAGAGCCTTATGGTTAAAAGCCTGGTCTGCGGACGTATCATACAAGTCTAAGCTTCTGGCATTTCCTTACAAGGGGAATACGTTGTTCGGACCGGGCCTGAAGGAAATTATTTCTGATATCACAGGAGGCAAGGGTCATTGCTTCATCAGGATAAGAGAAGTAAACAAAAAGGACAACAAAGTCATTTTCATTCGTTTTGAAATTTTAAGGGGAATTCTTTCTCTTCCTCCTCTAAACAGGAAGGGAACTATTCGCAATCTAAATCTACCTGGAGACCAAACCAGTCATGGAACAAGGGTAAACAATCCAAGAAGCCTGCTGTTGATTCCAAAACAGCATGGAGGGCATGCCCCCAATCCCGGGACCGGATTTGGTAGGGGGCAGGCTATCATTCTTCGTTCAGGCTTGGGTTCGGGACGTTCAGGATTCCTGGGCGGTAGAAATAGTGTCTCAGGGATACAGACTGGAATTCAAGAATTTTCCTCCCAGAGGAAGATTTCTTCTTTCAAGATTATCTGCAAACCAGATAAAAAAAGAGGCATTCTTACATTGTGTAAAAGACCTCTCCTCCCTGGGAGTAATTGTTCCCTTTCCAGTACAGGAACAGGGGCAGGGTTTTTATTCAAATCTGTTTGTGGTTCCCAAAAAAGAGGGAACCTTCAGACCCATATTAGATCTCAAGAGTCTAAACAAGTTTCTCAGAGTTCCATCATTCAAGATGGAAACTATTCGTACCATTCTTCCATTGATCCAGGAGGGTCAATTCATGACTACAGTGGACTTAAAGGATGCATATCTACATGTTCCTATCCACAGAGATCATCACAAGTTTCTAAGGTTTGACTTTCTGGACACTTTCAGTTCGTGGCTCTTCCTTTCGGGCTGGCCACGGCACCCAGAATTTTCACAAAGGTTCTGGGGTCTTTGCTGGCGGTTCTAAGACCGCGGGGCATTGCGGTGGTGCCTTATCTGGACGATATTCTAATCCAGGCTCCATCTTGTCAACAAGCAAGGTCTCATACCGACATTGTACTATCCTTCCTGAGAACTCACAGGTGGAAGGTAAATCTGGAAAAGAGTTCCTTAATCCCGAAGACAAGGGTGACTTTCTTGGGAACTCTAATCGGTTCTATGTCTATGAGGATTTTCTGACAGAAGTCAGGAAATCAAAGATTCTAGATACCTGTCAAGCTCTTCAGTCCAATCCTTGGCCGTCAGTGGCCCAGTGTATGGAAGTAATCGGACTGATGGTGGCGGCAATGGACATCATCCCGTTTGCTCGGTTTCACTTCAGACCTCTGCAGTTAAACATGCAGTGGAATGGAGATTATGCAGACTTGTCTCCTCGAATAACCCTGGAACAGGAGACAAGGGACTCACTTCAATGGTGGTTGTCTCTGGATCATCTATCCCAGGGAACATGCTTTCGCAGACCGTCCTCGGTGATTGTGACAACACATGCCAGCCTTCTAGGGTAGGGAGCTGTCTGGGGTTCCCTAAAGGCTCAGGGAGTGTGGACTCAGTTCTTCCTATAAACATCGTGGAACTGAGAGCGATCTTCAATGCTCTTCTGGCCTAGCCTCAGTTGGCTTCGGCCCAGTTCATCAGATTCTAGACGGACAGCATAACAGTGGCTTACATCAATCATCAAGGAGGAACGAGGATTTCCTTAGCGATGACCAAGGTAGCAAAGATAATCCGGTGGGCGGAGGCCCATTCTTGCTATCTGTCAGCAATCCACATCCCAGGGGTGGACAACTGGGAGGCGGACTTTCTGAGCAAGCAGACCTTTCATCCGGGAGAGTGGGAACTCCATCCAGAAGTATTCTCCAATCTGATTCTCTAATGGGGTCGGCCGGAGTTAGATCTCATGGCATCTCGTCAGAATGCCAAGCTCCCGAGATATGGATCGAGGTCCAGGGATCCCCAGGCGGAACTGATAGATGCTCTAGCAGTTCCTTGGTCCTTCAGCCTAGCATATCTTTTTCCCCCCGTTCTTCTTCGGGTCATTGCTCGAATCAAACAGGAGAGGGCATCCGTGATCCTCATTGCACCTGCGTGGCCTCGCAGGATTTGGTATGCCGATCTGGTCTACATGTCATCCCTGCCTCCTTGGAGACTACCATTGAGGAAGAATCTTTCTCCATTGAAGGACCCTTCCTTCATCCAAATCTAATTTCGCTGAAGCTGACTGCTTGGAGATTGAACGATCAATCCTATCCAAGGGGGGGTTTTCTGATTCGGTTATAGAGACCTTGATTCAGACGTGTAAGCCTGTAACTAGAAAGATTTACCATAAGATATGGCGGAAATATCTTTATTGTTGTGAATCCAAGGGCTACTCATGGAGTAGAGTTAGGATTCCCAGAATTTTGTCTTTTCTCCAAGAAGGATTGGAGAAGGGTTTATCGGCAAGTTCCCTAAAGGGTCAGATCTCTGCCTTATCTATTTTGTTACACAAACGTCTGTCAGATGTTCGATCCTTTTGTCAGGCCTTGGTTAGGATCAGGCCTGTGTTCAAGCCAATTTCTCCTCCATGGAGTCTGAATTTCGTTCTTAAAGTTCTTCAAGGGGCTCCGTTTGAGCCTATGCATTCCTTGGATATTAAGTTGTTATCTTGGAAAGTTTTATTTATTGTTACCATTTCCTCAGCTCGAAGAGTGTCTGAGCTTTTGGCATTGCAATACAATTCACCTTATCTTATTTTCCATTCGGATAAGGTAGTCTTACATACTAAACTAGGGTTCCTTCCTAAGGTTGTTTCAGACAGGAATATTAATCAGGAGATTGTTGTTCCTTCCTTGTGTCCTAATCCTTCTCAGAAAGAACGTCTTCTGCACAATTTGGACGTTGTCCGTGCTTTAAAGTTTTACTTACAAGCAACTAAGGACTTTCGTCAGTCTTCTTCTCTGTAATTTTCTCAGGAAAACGTAAGGGTCAGAAAGCTACGGCTACCTCTTTCTTTTTGGTCGATGAGTATCATCCGCTTTGCATATGAGACTGCTGGACAGCAGCCTCCTGAAAGAGTTACGGCTCACTCTACTAGGGCTTTTGCTTCCTCATGGGCATTCAAAAATGAGGCTTCTGTAGAACAGATTTGTAAGGCTGCAACTTGGTCCTCTCTTCACACTTTTTCTAAATTTTACAAATGTAATACTTTTGCCTCGGCTGGGGCTGCTTTTGGGAGAAAGGTTCTTCAAGCAGTGGTGCCTTCCGTTTAGATTCCCTGTCTTGTCCCTCCCTTATCATCCGTGTACTCTAGATTTGGTATTGTATCCCACAAGTAAGGATGATGATCCGTGGACTCATTTTGTCTTTAAAAAGAAAATATATGCTTACCTGATAAATTTGTTTCTTTTTAGACACGTTGAGTCCACGGCCCGCCCTGTTCTCTTAAGACAGGTTGTTCTTTTTTGTAAACTTCAGACACCCTTGCACCTTGTCTTTTCCTTTCTCTTCCTAAATTCGGTCGAATGACTGGAGTGGGAGGGAAGGGAGGAGCTATATATAGCAGCTCTGCTGTGGTGCTCTTTGCCTCCTCCTGCTGACCAGGAGGTGAAACCCCACAAGTAAGAATGATGATCCGTGGACTCATCGTGTCTAAAAAGAAATAAATTTATTAGGTACGCATACATTTTCTTTTTATAGCTCACATACATCTTGCTATAAATCTGCCCTCTCCTCCCTGTCTTCTATGTTATGTATTTCAGAATAGAGACCCGTACACCAGTTTTCTTTAATTTTGTATTTTAATAAGTTTTAGAGCCAGTTTATTAGCCCTGGCATATGGTCTGAGTATAGTAGGGAGAGGGAGGGGTGTATAAGAGGCCAACAGTAGTGGTATATCCATCTTGTGCAAGTGCCAGAGGAAAGCCAGTAAAATGGTAATTAGTGCATGCAACATAGAATAGCATACAAAGAGAGAAGCGCTCTACCAGGAACGAACAACAACTCAATAGCTTGTTCTATGGCAAGTTACTCCCTAGGAGAGAAGTCTCTCTGAGCCCGCCAAGTTGGGTCAGTCCAGACCCAATATACCAGGCAATTCTCCTCTGAACAAGGAACATGGCAACCCCAGACGATCGTTTTGACCTTGGCGGGATCAGACTGATATACGTCAGAAAAAGTTTCCTCTGTGAAAAGCTCAACTGGGCTAAAAGAGGTGGTAACTCTCCATAGAACAAGCTACTGAGCTGTTTTTTTCATTCTTGTAGAGCGCTTCTCTCTTTGTATGCATTTGCAACATAGCATATGCATTTTGATTTATATTAAAGTGATGGTAAACTCTCCCCTTCTTAAAATCAGATCTGGAAGGGATATCTTAGTTGTAATGAAGATGTTCTATTACTTATTTTTTAATATAGATATGAAATTCAAATTCCCTGTGCTCTGCCGCCCACTTCAGAAGTCAATTTTTTTGTGAGAACGGTTTTAATTGTTGTCCAATCAGAGCTCTCTCCATATGGCTCTTTTGTTATAGCTAGAGTGCTGATTGGAGAACAATTCAAATGGTTAACTCACAGAAAAATAGATTTTTCTTCCTAATTGGAAAGAGTCCACAGCTGCATTAATTACTTTTGGGAAATTGTGAAAAAAGCCCCTTTTCTAATATTGGGTCAGTGACTAAAATCAGTGTCAGTCTTTTCCTTATAATCCATTTACCTTATTTAAAGAAAGATACTTACACTAGTCCTATAAAAAAGGATACATTTATTAAATGATAAATCTATACATCAGTGGTGAGAGAAGCGTCTAACATACAAGGCTCTCATCCTCTAGTCTATCTACACTATAGACTAATGCCTGTGGGTGTGTGCAAGCAAAGAAATATGAAGTCTGTCTCTATTACCTTTGGTGTTATTTTGTCCTTCTTTGTCTGTTCTTTACACAGCATATTTAAAGCAATATAGCCCCACCTTGAAGATTGTCTTAACCAATCAAATGCTTAAATGTCCAGTTGATAAATCCCAGCAAAAGTAGCCAGCTACCTGTAGGTGTCACCCTTGTCCAAGAAATGACATTTGACAGGACTCCAGGGCATAAGCTGTTAGCCTCCTTTGATGTTGGACAACACATTTGACAGGACTCCAGGGCATAAGCTGTTAGCCTCCTTTTGATGTTGGACAATGATGTTTATTACCCTTTTATAAGAACATGGGCTATATATGTCCTTTGAAGTTCCAGGAATGATATGAAGTTATGGTACTGACCCTTACCAAGGACTTCATAAGTCTTTAGCTACTCTGTGATAAGGTCATACTTGGAAGTTCTGTTCAGAGATACTATCTGTTGTTTTCCAGTTTAGTACATATTTGCAAGGAGATAGAAACTGGTTTAATCCTTTGAAGCGCTGTTCAGAGAGATATCATCTCCAGTTAGTTTCACTTGTCCCAAGAAACTGGTTTAGATATTAAGTCTGAATTCAACAAGAAATTGTAATCCAAAATGATACTTTTTACAGAAATAAGAACCTGGCCACCAGGAGGAGGCAAACACACCCCAGCCAAAGGCTTAAATACTCCTCCCACTTCCTCATCCCCCAGTCATTCTTTGCCTTTCGTCCCAGGAGGTTGGCAGAGAAGTGTCAGAATTTGTTTTGTCTCTTATGGAAGGTACTACTCTTCGCAAATGGGACAGGAGTTTTAAGTAGGCCTATAAGCTTCTCAACTTGAGGGCCTGGGTGAACGTTAGAGTCAGGAGATTCAGAGGGAGCTTCCCTTTGCGACACCATCTCGACTCATATTAACAGCTCCTACAGCAATCGGCGTTGACGAGTTTCGCAGACTGCTTCTCTCAAGTCCATGTCAGGAGCGATGCTACTAACCTGTCACACTTGAAGGGCCGTGTTCCTGTTCAACGGCGTAGATTCTGGTAAGATTGTTTAATTTTTTATTACATAATGTTAACACAGAAGACAGGGTCACAGTGTAAGTGTGGCGCCTTTTATCTTTACAGAAACAAGGGTTAATATCTCCTTAGGGGGATTATTGAACAGGGGGGAATAATAATCTTATATGTTTATTTGATTTTCTGCTGCTTTATGTGTGAGATGTTAGGCTCATGGGCTGTTATGGAACATACAGGTTTCACCTTCACTTTGAGAGCCATGCAGCTTACAAGCTTGGTGCGCTTTCTCTCATAGCAGGGTCAGTCCTGCATTGTGCACTATGTGATTCATTGCCTCTCTCCTGACTGGACTATCAGAGGGGAGTCATAAATCTCTGTACTGTCTAGGTCATAGGAGGTGGTGAGTGCCCCAGCCATTGGGGTATAAGGGTGCCGTTTTTTGAATAAAATAAGATCTTTTATATCTCTAGTTCTCCGGTTACTGCACTAGCGATGGAGGATTCTGTTACTTTAGAGGGCTCCGTTTGGCTGGTCCTGTCGTAGGCCTGTTTCTTCTTGGGCGTTAACCTACGGGTTGCCTTGTATTTTATTTTCATCCTATAGGATGTCCTATCTGTTTTCCTTATTCCCCTCTGAGGGAGGATTTATGTGGCAATCTAGAGGATCGATGGGTTCCGTGAGGTTGATCTGGATATTGCATTGATTTCTCCCTGTGGTCTGTTTTTTTATGTCAGACGGGGTGTTAAGTTCTCGGATATTGTTTGTTTAAACAATTGGGGGCTCAGATCTGTTTTCTCCCTGGTGCTTCCAGTTGTTGAGGCTTCGCTCGGTGTTTTCCTTTGTGGAGTTGTTGCTGGACTTTTTGGCTCTAGGGCTGGTTCGGGTTTCCCCAGTTCCTGGGAACTTGGGCTATATCCTTTTACTTGGACTAATTGACCTGGTCACGGTTGGCTAGGTTGTCTTCGTGCTGATGCTCATTGGGCTTGACTTACGCCTTTTATGGTCGTTTCCCTTGGTCAGCTTGCTGTGGTAACCTTATGGATTCACTGCTCTGCAGGCGAATGGGTTTGCAGTGTCTCTGCTGCAGCTATTGCACATTGGATGTGTGTTAGCAAGCTAATTCCTTAGGGGGATTCCTTCCAAGTTCATCTGAGTTGGATATTGATCTCTCCTTTAGCCTGTGGCTTTGTGTCTTGTGGGCAGGTGCTCTGCTTTTTTGGCCCCATCCCTTTTCTTAGGGTGTGGGCTTATTTTCCTTCTTATGGAGGTGTGGTCACTTTTCTTAGGGATTCTCTTGGATTCAGGAGGTTGGAACTGAGAGTTAACCTTTCAGAGAGGGTGTTTTTCTCTGGGTTGTTACGTTCCTTCTGGAGTCTTGCTGACTCTGTGTCGAGACTACAGTGGGCCTTTTGTTAGATTCCTTTGGGTCTACAGCCTTGTTGTCTGTTTCTAAGGAGTCGGGTTTGCACCCATGCACTGTTGAGATGGCTGTGGCCATTCTTCCGCTCGTTTTTGAGCTGGTGTTGGGGTTCTTCTGTTTCCCTGTTTTCAAGACCTACCGACGCTTGGGCTGGTCCGGTTGGGAGTGGGTTCTGAGATGCGCTGTCAACTTTGGGATCTAGGTTGGCATTGTAGCTAGCCCCCTGGGTTTACAAGCTGAGGGTCCCGGGTTACCATTCACCTTCGGGTTCTAGGTGTAACCTCTCCCTCTCTTGGGGGTGCAGTGGGTCTCGTTGAGGTTATGTGCTTCCCCTTTTGGAGCCCTGTGTGTAGGTCTAGCGGCTCGATTGCCTACAGTGTGCCCTCTGTCTGGGAGTTCTCCTTTTTCAATCTGTTCTCTTGCTGGCTGCTTTTTACTTCTCAGCAAGTATTCTTCTGTGTCATCCTAATGATGACTACATGTTCTTGACTCAGGTGTCTGGGTCTGTTAAATGTTCTTTTTTTTGTCTGAATACGATATTCTTAGTTGTGACGATGTGAGGACTCAGTCTTCAGTTGTCTTTCGGTGCTTTTGCACAATGTTGAGAGAGTTTTCTCTGTTCGAGGCCCGGTCCTAAACCTCTGGTTTCTGCTTAGTCTGGGCGTAGCCTCCCCTTGTCAGGACCCATTTGGGTATTTGTTTGCTGTGCTCGCTATTGTTTTTTTTTCCTTTTATGGAGTTTGTGGTGACCTTTCGGTTCCCCTTTGGTTCTTCCTTGCCTTATTCCTTGGAGGGTTTAGGCTGGTGTTCCCCTCATTAGGGTAGTGGTTTCTGGCTTAGTGCCCTCAGAATGGGCCGCCTATTGTACCCGCCCATTTTGGCATTTAGTGTCCTCTTTATTTGGTTATTGTTTTCCCAAAAGTAATGAATGCAGCTGTGGACTCTTTCCAATTAGGAAGAAAAACATAAATTATGCTTACCTGATAATTTCCTTTCTCTTGCAAGGTGTATCCAGTCCACGGATTCATCCTTACTTGTGGGATATTCTCATTCCCCACAGGAAGTGGCAAAGAGAGCACACAGCAAAGCTGTCCATATAGCTCCCCCTCCAGCTCCGCCCCCCAGTCATTCTCTTTGCCGCTCTAACAGATAGGGCATCTCCACGGGAGGGTAAAGTGAATGTGGTGTTAGATTTGTAGTTTTATATCTTCAATCAAAAGTTTATTTTTAAATAGTACCGGTTTGTGCTAATTACTCTCTGGCAGAAAGTACTGAGGAGTACCAGAAAATTTCAGTTGGGGGGGAACAGTTTGCAGGCTTAACTGCTTTGAGGTATGTTTCAGTCATTTTTTTCTAGTCAAGACAAGATAATGCTAGAAGACTGACAAGAATCCCCATGAGGGAAGGGTAAGCCATGTTCTGAGACTTGGTATAGAACTAGAGCCTTATTTAAGAGGGCTCAATAGACTGGTTAACATTTTTACAGGGCAATCGATTATTTTATTTAACAAATACTTAATTTTGACACTTTTAAAGCACTTTTGGTGTGTTTTATTTGGGGTTTTATTCCACATGGCATTATTTTTAGTCACCTAAATTGGGTTCTGAAGGCCCCACAACTCCGGAGTGAAGTGGGAGGGGCCTAATTTTGCGCCTTAGTTGCGCAGTTTATTCAGACAGATTTCTTTGCATGCTGCTTCACATGGGTCCAGAGACTGCTTGAGGACTTCAAGAGGCTTGATTTTCTCAAATCCAATCCTTAAGGGAAGGTAGGGCCACAGCAGGCTGCTGTGGCAAGGTACTGTAGTTTATTAACCGGTTGTTTGCTTTAGGCGGCTCCGGTTTGGGCATTAAAGGGTTAATCAGGCGGAAACTTGCTGTGCAATCATATCGAAGCATTAGGCACATACTGTAAAAATTTCAAAAGATTTGGTTCATTTTTCACCGTTTTGTAAAATTGTGTGCGCTTTTATAAGGCACAGTACCATTTATTGCAAATTGTGTTTTTTTACTTGATAAGTGTTTTTCCAAGCCTGCTTGTGCATAATACTAATCTGTTAAACATGTCTGACACTAAGGAAAAGCCTTGCTCTATGTGTTCAGAAGCCATGGTGGAACCCCCACTCAAAATGTGTCCCAAGTGCACTAATGTGTCTATACACTTTAAAGATCATATTGCGTCACTTAAAAATATAGCCCTAGATGATTCTTTGACTGAAGGTAATGAGGATAGTCCGCCTTCCTCTCCCCATGTGTCATCACCAGTTACACCCGCTCAAGCGATACCTAGTACCTCTATTGCATTGGCACCTATTACACTGCAACAACTAGCAACAGTCATGGATAATTCCCTTGCGGCCTTTCTATCCAAACTGCCAGTTTTCCCTAAAAAGCGCGATAGCTCTGTTTTAAGAACAGATGAGGAGCAGTCGGAAGCTTTGGGAGGTTTATCTGATGTACCCTCACAACACTCTGAAGTAGGGGGAGGGATGTAATGTCTGAGGGAGAAATTTCTGACTCAGGAAAAGTTTCTCAGCGGGCAGAATCAGATTCACTAGCGTTTAAATTTAAATTGGAACACCTCCGCTTATTGCTTCGGGAGGTTTTATCAACTCTGGATGATTGTAACCCTATGGTTGTCCCAGAGAAATTGTGTAAAATGGACAAATATCTAGAAGTCCCTGTATACACTGATGCGTTTCCAATCCCTAAGACGGTGGCGGATATTGTTGCTAGGGAGTGGGAGAGACCAGGTGTACCTTTTGTTCCCCCTCCTATCTTTAAGAAAATGTTCCCCATAACTGATCCCAGGCGGGACGCGTGGCAGACGGTCCCTAAGGTAGAGGGGGCAGTTTCAACACTAGCCAAGCGCACAACCATACCAATTGAAGATAGTTGTGCTTTCAAAGATCCTATGGACAAAAAATTAGAAGGTTTACTAAAAAAAATATTTGTTCAACAAGGTTTCCTTCCCCAACCTATTGCCTGCATTATTCCTGTAACTACTGCAGCAGCTTTTTGGTTTGAGGCGCTGGAGTCGTCGCTCCAGACGGAGACCTCATACGACGAAATTATGGATAGAATTAAAGCTCTAAAGCTGGCTAATTCTTTTATCACAGATGCCGCTTTGCAATTAGCTAAGTTAGCGGCGAAAAATCTGGTTTTGCCATTATGGCGCGCAGAGCGCTTTGGCTCAAGTCATGGTCGGCCGACGTATCGTTCAAAACAAAATGACTAATTATTCCTTTCAAGGGAAAGACCCTTTTCGGGCCTGAGTTGAAAGAGATTATTTCGGATATCACTGGGGGAAAGGGCCATGCCCTCCCGCAAGATAGGCCTTTTAAGGCTAAAAACAAGGCTAATTTTCGTTCCTTTCGCAGCTTCAGGAGCGGTCCTGCTTCAACCTCTGCAACCGCAAAGCAAGAGGGTAACGCTTCACAGCCCAAGGCAACCTGGAAGCCTTTGCAGGGCTGGAACAAGGGTAAACAGGCCAAAAAGCCTGCGGCTGCTACTAAGACAGCATGAAGGGGTAGCCCTCGATCCGGGACCGGATCTGGTAGGGGGCAGACTCTCTCTCTTTGCTCAGGCTTGGGCAAGAGATGTTCCCGATCCCTGGGTATTCGAGATCGTTGCTCAGGGATATCTTCTAGAATTCAAGGACTCCTCTCCAAGGGGAAGGTTCCACATTTCTCGTCTGTCTTCAGACCAGACAAAGAAAGAGGCGTTCTTATGCTGTGTAGAAGATCTACTCAAGATGGGAGTGATACATCCAGTCCCAATTACAGAATAAGGACTGGGTTTTTACTCAAACCTGTTTGTGGTTCCCAAAAAGGAAGGAACTTTCAGGCCAATCCTGGATCTAAAAATTCTAAACAAATTCCTCCGAGTTCCATCATTTAAAATGGAGACCATTCGGACAATCTTACAGATGATCCAGGAAGGTCAATATATAACTACCGTGGATCTAAAGGATGCTTACCTTCACATTCCTATCCACAAAGATCACCATCAGTTCCTAAGGTTCGCCTTTCTGGACAAGCATTACCAGTTCGTGGCCCTTCCCTTCGGGTTGGCCACCGCTCCCAGAATTTTCACAAAGGTGCTAGGGTCCCTTCTAGCGGTACTAAGACCGTGGGACATTGCAGTAGCACCTTATCTGGACGACATCTTAATACAGGCGTCGTCTTTTCCCAGAGCCAAGGCTCATACGGAGATTGTTCTGGCCTTTCTAAGGTCTCACGGGTGGAAGGTGAACACCGAAAAAAGTTCACTGACCCCGCTCACAAGGATTCCCTTCCTGGGAACACTAATAGACTCGGTAGAAATGAAAATATTTCTGATGGAGGTCAGAAGGTTAAAGCTTTTAACTACTTGCCGAGCTCTTCATTCCATTCATCGGCCATCTGTAGCTCAGTGCATGGAGGTAATCGGATTAATGGTAGCAGCAATGGACGTAGTCCCTTTTGCTCGAATTCATCTCAGGCCACTGCAATTGTGCATGCTCAAACAGTGGAATGGGGAGTATGCAGATTTGTCTCCTCAAATCCAACTGGATCAGAAGACCAGAGATTCTCTTCTCTGGTGGTTGTCTCAGGATCACCTGTCTCAGGGAATGTGCTTCCGCAGACCGGAGTGGATCATTGTAACGACCGACGCCAGTCTGTTAAGCTGGGGTGCGGTCTGGGACTCCCTGAAAGCTCAGGGCCTATGGTCTCGGGAAGAGTCTCTTCTCCCGATAAACATTTTGGAACCGAGAGCGATATTCAACACGCTCCAGGCATGGCCTCAGCTAGCGGCGGCCAAATTCATCAGATTTCAGTCTGACAACATCACGACTGTAGCATACATCAATCATCAGGGAGGAACAAAGAGTTCCTTAGCGATGAAGGAAGTAACCAAAATAATCAGGTGGGCGGAGGATCACTCTTGCCATCTATCTGCAATTCACATCCCAGGAGTAGACAACTGGGAAGCGGATTTCCTAAGTCGTCAGACTTTTCACCCGGGGGAGTGGGAACTCCACCCGGAGGTTTTTTCCCAGCTGACCCAGCTATGGGGCATTCCAGAATTGGATCTGATGGCGTCTCGTCAGAACACCAAACATCCTCTTTACGGATCCAGGTCCAGGGACCCCAAGGCGGCATTGATAGATGCTCTGGTAGCGCCTTGGTCCTTCAGTCTAGCTTATGTCTTTCCACCGTTTCCCCTTCTCCATCGGCTGGTAGCCAGAATCAAACAGGAGAAGGCTTCAGTAATTCTGATAGCGCCTGCGTGGCCACGCAGGACTTGATATGCAGACCTAGTGGACATGTCATCTGTCCCACCATGGACACTGCCAACGAGGCAGGATCTTCTAATACAGGGTCCATTCAAGCATCCAAATCTAGTTTCTCTGCAGCTGACTGCTTGGAGATTGAACGCTTAATTCTATCCAAGCGTGGTTTCTCTGAATCAGTCATAGATACTCTGATCCAGGCTAGAAAGCCTGTCACCAGGAAAATTTACCATAAGATATGGCGGAAATATCTTTTTTGGTGTGAATCCAAGGGTTACTCGTGGAGTAAGATTAGGATTCCAAGGATATTGTCTTTTCTCCAAGAAGGATTGGAGAAAGGTTTGTCAGCTAGTTCCTTAAAGGGACAGATATCCGCTCTGTCTATCCTTTTACACAAGCGTCTGGCAGAAGTACCAGACGTTCAAGCATTTGTACAGGCTTTAGTCAGAATCAAGCCTGTCTATAGACCTGTGGCTCCTCCATGGAGTCTAAATTTAGTTCTTTCAGTTCTTCAAGGGTTTCCGTTTGAACCTTTACATTCCATAGATATTAAGTTATTATCTTGGAAAGTTTTGTTTTTGGTAGCTATATCTTCTGCTCGAAGAGTTTCAGAATTGTCTGCCTTGCAGTGTAATTCACCCTATCTGGTGTTCCATGCAGATAAGGTAGTTTTACGTACCAAACCTGTTTTTCTTATAAGGTGGTTTCTAATAAGAATATTAACCAGGAAATTATTGTTCCTTCCCTGTGTCCTAATCCAGCTTCTAAGAAGGAACGGCTTTTACACAATCTTGATGTGGTCCATGCTTTGAAATTCTATTTACAAGCAACTAAAGATTTCATACAAACATCATCCTTGTTTGTCGTTTATTCTGGTAAGAGGAGAGGTCAGAAAGCGACTGCTACCTCTCTTTCCTTCTGGCTGAAAAGCATCATCCGATTGGCTTATGAGACTGCTGGGCAGCAGCCTCCTGAACGAATTACAGCTCATTCCACCAGAGCTGTGGCTTCCACATGGGCTTTCAAGAATGAGGCTTCTGTTGAACAGATTTGTAAGGCAGCGACTTGGTCTTCACTGCATACTTTTGCCAAATTTTACAAATTCGATACTTTTGCTTCTTCGGAGGCTATTTTTGGGAGAAAGGTTTTGCAAGCAGTGGTGCCTTCCGTTTAGGTTAGCTGTCTTGTCCCTCCCTTCATCCGTGTCCTAAAGCTTTGGTATTGGTATCCCACAAGTAAGGATGAATCCGTGGACTGGATACACCTTGCAAGAGAAAACAGAATTTATGCTTACCTGATAAATTACTTTCTCTTGCGGTGTATCCAGTCCACGGCCCACCCTGGCATTTAAGTCAGGTTAAAATTTCTTGTTTAAACTACAGTCACCACTGCACCCTATGGTTTCTCCTTTTTCTCCTAACCATCGGTCAAATGACTGGGGGCGGAGCTGGAGGGGGAGCTATATGGACAGCTTTGCTGTGTGCTCTCTTTGCCACTTCCTGTGGGGAATGAGAATATCCCACAAGTAAGGATGAATCCGTGGACTGGATACACCGCAAGAGAAAGTAATTTATCAGGTAAGCATAAATTCTGTTTTTCTTCCGTTGGAAAGAGTCCACAGCTCCCCACCCTTTTTCAACGTGGGGCGTCTCTTTATTCTTCTGGCACATTTTTTTACTCCAATATTTCTTCTACTGTTCCTTGTTCCTCGGCAGAATGACTGGGGGATGAGGGAAGTGGGAGGAGTATTTAAGCCTTTGGCTGGGGTGTCTTTGCCTCCTCCTGGTGGCCAGGTTCTTATTTCCCAAAAGTAATGAATGCAGCTGTGGAATCTTTCCAACAGAAGAAAGGGAAATTATCAGGTAAGAATAATGTGTTTTTGAAGTGGGCGGCAGAGCGCAGGGAATTTTAATTTCATATCTATATTAAAAAGTAAACGGTTCAAAAGAATTATATAGCAGCACCACCAACTGTATTTAAAACATTATTGCTTTATTGTGCCAATTAAAACAGATTTTGATTTATATTAAAAAGTAAGTTATAGTGCATCTTCATTAAAACTGATAAACTCCATTTTAAATATCACTAACATTCCAGATCTGATTTTAGAAAGGAGAAGTTTACCATCACTTCAACTTTTAAAGCTAAAATGCACTGAGGGCCTTTCATTATAGTAAATACAAAATTTGACTCCTCTCACCGTTCTACACCCGTTCTACACCTCATCTATTCACATTTCGTTATTCATGGAAAGGGGGGGGGGGGGTTCAGAGATGATGGGTCTCACAAGTGTAATGGAGATAAGCATTACTACTGCTTATATGCCTGCTTCCTTCTGTACTGGTACTTTAAAAAAAAAAAAAAAAAAGTAACTACTAAAATTCCCCACAGACTCCCCCAAGCCATTATTTCACTGTTAAAGAACATTAAATACAGTTAATTTGCATAATCAACAAGTGCATTATACAAATGCAGTACAATTTCAAAAAAGCAGTAAACTTTTGCACTACAAATTAGTTCAATTTCCCTTCCCTTTGGTTCATGTCAGCCAATCACAAAATGCATATACAATGAATTCTTGCACTTGCTCAGTAGTTACTGCATATAAAAAGATGGTGTATATTTGTATAATAGACGTCAATTGGAATGTTTTTTTCTTTTATTTTTTTAGAGTGCTCTATTTGAATCATGAAAGTTTAATTTGGTCCCTTTATTTTTCAGGGAACTACACTGATTTAGTGTGTTTGTTACATCAATAAAAGAAGTTGTATCCTTAAACCATGTCATGTTCTTTTCATGTAAAATGTGCTTGACATAAGGTCTAGCAAGTTAGTCATTTAGAGAGTATCTTATTTCTTTTAATAATGTTACTTAGTATTTTTTTATTCAGATTTGTCATTTGAATATTTACTGAACACTGAAGTCATTCTAATCTAATCCGTACTATATTTCTTCTATTAAAGTTAAATCCGTCAAAGCTTGAAAAAAATGAAGATGTGAACGCTAACTTGGCACACTTGTTGACGATACTGTCAGAGCTAGTTGAGAAAATATTTATGGCAGCAGAAATATTACCACCGTAAGTAGATATTAATGAAATTATCAATATAGCTCATGATGGCAAATAAGATATGAACCCGCTCACTACCAATTTTTGTCCAATTTAAAAAAATAATTAAGTGAAGCGCAGTGATTGCTAAGAGTGGAAAGGTTTGTTTAACTTCTTGCTAGCCTATGAATCAATACATAGAGGAGACTAAAAGTCCATTAAAATATTCTTTTTTTTTTTTTTTATCAAAACAAGTTTAGCGTTCCCAGTTTATCGTCCTTAGTGTCCCCAATCATTTTGTCTTTTTTCCTAAAGATGCGAATGTTTAAACGGCAGTAAAATCGAAATATAATTTCTTTCATGTAATTGGCAAGAGTCCATGAGCTAGTGACGCATGGGATATACATTCCTACCAGGAGGGGCAAAGTTTCCCAAACCTCAAAATGCCTATAAATACACCCCTCACCACACCCACAATTCAGTTTTACAAACTTTGCCTGCTATGGAGGTGGTGAAGTAAGTTTGTGCTAGATTTCTACGTTGATATGCGCTTCTCAGCATGCTGAAGCCCGGTTCCTCTCAGAGTGCAGTGAATGACAGAGGGATGTGAAGGGAGTATTACCTATTGAATGCAATGGTCATCCTAACGGAGATCTATTTCATAGGTTCTCTGTTATCGGTCGTAGAGATTCATCTATTACCTCCCTTTTCAGATCGACGATATACTCTTATATACCATCACCTCTGCTGATTCTCGTTTCAGTACTGGTTTGGTTCTACTTTATGTAGATGAGTGTCTTTTGGTAAGTAGGTTTTCCTTTATTTAGACACTCTCAGCTATGGTTTAGCACTTTATTTGTAAGTTCTAAATATGTTTGTATTTATATTTGCCATGATTCAGGTTTATCAGTATATTTCCTTTTTGCAGACTGTCAGTTTCATTTTGGGAAATGCATATTAAAAAAAAAAAAAAAAAAAATTCTTACCTGGAATTTTAAAAATTGACTTTCTTTCTAAATTGCGGGCTGTTAGGCTCGCGGGTGCGCAAAATGCTATAATTTATTGCGTCATTCTTGGCGCGAGAATTACGTTTGTTGACGTATTTTCGGCATTTCCGGCGTCTTAGTTGGCGCAGAGAATTTTCACATAGTTGTGTCATCTATGACGCTCGTGTTTGTTACAGACGTTCTTGGCGCCAAAAAATATTTTGTCAGATGTGGGCGTCATACTTGGCGCCAGATTTCTGACATTACTTAAGTATTTATTTCATTCTGCTTCTGGTTTTCAGAGGCTTATTTTGTTTGCATTTTTTTCCCATTCCTGAAACTGTCATTTAAGGAAATTGATATTTTGCTTTATATGTTGTTTTTTCTCTTACATTTGCAAGATATCTCAAAAACTGTTCCTGTATCAGAAAACACTGTTGGATTCCTGATGACTGATATCAGTCCTACCAAAGCTAAGTTCATTTATTTTAATGTTATGAATTTTTATCTTTAGCTATGGTTTGTAATAAGTTATCATGATAAACTTTAACATGCAGAGTCCATCAGTATTAATGCATTATCTATTGCTATTCTTTTAACATCTAATGTACAAGATATACCTAGGAATTTATAAGAATATTTTTCTGATTCTATTCTAAAGGCTTTGTCTGCCATCCCGCCTTCTAATAGTCTTTTTTAAACTTCTCATTTATTTGATGAATTTTCAAATGACCGACAACATACTGAATTATCCTTCTCTGATGATGATTTATCTCATTCAGAATATCTTTCATCAGATATTGACACTAACAAATCTACTTTTTTACTTTTAAATAGAGTACATTCATTCTTTGTTGAAAAGGTGATGATTATATTGGGGAGACTAGTCCTTTTGATTTTAAGACTAGCTAACATTTAAATTCTGCTTATTTAACCTCCTGTTGTTTCTTCAGAGGTTTTTTTCCAGTTCCTGATACTAGGGAATGGAATAGGCCTGGGACTTCTTTTATTCCTTCTTTAAGGTTTTTAAATTGTATCCTTTGCCAGCAGTTAGTTTGGAGTTTTGGGGAAAGATCCCCAAAGTTAATAGGGCTATCTCTACTCTTGCTAAACATACTACTATTTCTATGGAAAATAGTATTTATTTTTCAGTTCCTTCAGATGGGAAACTTGTATCTCATCTAAAGAAAATTATTTTATTTTTAGGTCCTTTTCTTAGGCCTGCAATTTATTTGGCTGATGTTGCAACTGCTTAAACTTTTTGGTTGAATACTTTAGCGCAACAAGTATCGGATTATGATTTGTTTAGCATTGTTAAGTTGATTCAACATGCTAATAATTTCATTTGTGATGTAATTTTTTTGATATTTTCACAATTGAGGTTAAATCTATGTCTTTAGCTATTTTAGCTAGAAGAACTTTGTGAATCTTGGAATGCTAATTTGATTTCTAAAATCCAGATTTCTTTTTTTCCAAGGTAATAAATTATTTGGTTCACAATTGGATTCAATACTTTCAACTGTTTCTCTGGGGAAGGGAGTTTTTTTGCTTCAAGATTAAGTTCTAAGAGTAAATCTTAAGTTTATATTAGTTTTTGTTCTTAATAAGGAACGGAATCCTAATTATTCCCCAAGTAACATGTTTCTAATTGGAAGCTTTCTTCAAAATGGAATGAATTCAAGCCATTTAAAAGATCAAAGTCAGCCCCCAAATTCGCATGAAGGTGCGGCCCTTATTCCAGCTTAGCTGGTAAGGGGCAGGTTAAGACTTTTATAAATTTGTTTGGTTCAATTCGGTCCAAACTTCTTAGATTGGGGTACAGAATAGGATTCAGAGTAAGACCGCCTGTGAGAAGTATTTTTCTCTCTAGCATATTCCAGCTATTCCACTAAATGCTCAGACTTTCCTGAAGTGTGTTTCAGACCTGGAGTTATCTGGGGTATTCATACCAGTTCCATTTCAGGAACAGGGTCTGGGGTTTTGTTCAGAACTATTCATTGTCCCAAAGATAGAAATTCTTTTTGAATTGTCATGTAAGAGTACCATCTTTCAGAATGGTGTTTATATGGTCTATTCTGCCTTTTGGTCAGCAAGGGCATTATTTGCCTACAATAGACTTACAGGATGCATATCTTCATATTCTGTTTTCATTCAGATTATTTTCATTTTCTGAGATTCTCTTTTTTAGACAAGCATTACCAATTTGTTGCTTTTCCTTTCTGGCCTAGCGACAGCTCTAGAAATCTTTTCAAAAGGTTCTCAGTGTTTCCTTATTTGGACGATATTGTGGTATTTGTTCAGTCTTTTCGTTCTGCAGAATCTCATACGTTTCAACTTCTGTTGTTTCTTCAAGGACATGGTTGGAGGATCATTTTACCAAAAGTTCCTTGATTTCTCAAGGGTCACCTTTTTTAGGTTTCCAGATAGATTGTGTCAATGTCTTTGTTTCTAACAGACAAGAGACAATTTTTATTGGGTTCAGCTTGTCGGAACCTTTAGTCTCTATTATTTCCTTCAGTAGCTATATGCATGGAAGTTTTTTTTTTTTCTCTTTCTTTTTTTTTTCTTTTTTCTTATCATTATTTACCAGCATGGTACAAAAGGATGTCATTGTTGATACAAAAGTTTAAACAGAAACAAGAGGGAGAAACCATCAGTCTCCAAAAGAAAGGAGAACGAACTCCCGTATAGTAAAATTATATAGTAGATCTAGACTGTCCGTTATAAGTCCATTTGAAAACAGTAGCCCCACTCCATATAAATGCATGGTGATTGACAATGACACCAATGTACAAAACATAACTCAAACAACAACATTTCTTCATTTAAGATCACTTTGTATATATTCTACACATCTAGTGGTATCCCTCGACTTTGTATTTAACTATCAACCTTTGAGAGAAGTGCTAAGCTAAAGAGGTCATTATTAGAGTATCAGGCTGGGGTGGGACCACGTCAGCCATACCCCTCTAAGATAACACTAGGTCTGTCATTCCTCCTAGGTCACTCCTAAAACTTGTGTAAAGCTCCCCCCTTCTATCTTCAGATCATTTTGGATTTCATCCCAGATGAATTTTAAATCATGGAAGAATCCTAACCTATTCAATTTAAAGAAACCGTATTCTTCCATTCTCAAGGTATCTGTCATGTGAGAGTGCCAGTCTTTTAGGGTCGGACAGATTTGAGATTTCCAGAGCCTAGCGACTAAGGATCTAGCAGAATTCAATGCCAACTGAATTAGTCGTGTTCTTAATTTACATTTAGGTAACAGGTTCAGTAGGGCTGTTGTTGGGTCTAGCTGATAGGAATCCCCCCGCCCCATTATGACTTGTAGGATATTCTGTATGCCCTCCCAAAAAGGTGACAATTTAGAACATGCCCACCATGTGTCCCCCTTTCCCCACAACCCCTCCAACAAAGGTTCGACGAGGCAGGGAAAATGCATTTAAGTCTGGTAGGTGTCAAGTACCACCTAGTCAGGAGTTTGTAATTTGTCTCTAAAAATCTAGCTAAGGATGAAGATTGCATGGAAGTTTTAGGTCTCATGACTGCAGCATTGGATTCGATTCTCTTTGCTCATTTTCATATGAAACCTCTCCAGTTTTTAATGCTGAATTAATGGTGTAGGGATTATTCTACGATATCACATTTAATATCCTTGAATCCCAATATTCAACTATCTCTGACTTGGTGGTTAGATCACCATCGTATAGTTCTACGGGTCTCTTTGGTTCATCCAACCTGGACCGTGATCACAACAGATGCAAGTCTTTTAGGTTGGGAAGCTGTCTGGGGATCTCTGACAGCACAAGGGGTTGGAAATCTCAAGAGGCGAGATTATCTATCAATATTTTGGAACTCCATGCGATTCTCAGAGTTCTTCAGTTTTGGCTTCTATTTGAAGAGAGAGACGTTTATTGGTTTTCAGACAGACAATGTCACAACTGTGGTGTATGTCAATCATTAGGGTGGGACTCTCAGTTCTCAGGCTATGAAAGAAGTATTTTGGATACTTGCTTGGGCAAAATCCAGCTCCTGTCTAATTTCTGCGGTCCATATCCCAGGTATAGACAATTGGGAAGCGGATTATCTTTGTCATCAAGCTTTACATCCGGGAGAATGATCTCTTCACCCAGATGTCTTTTTCTTCAAGTTGTTCAGATGTGCGGGCTTCCAGAAATAGATCTGATGGCATCTCATCTAAACAAGAAACTTCCCAGGTACCTATCTAGGTCCATGGATCCTCAGGCGGAAGCAGTGGATGCATTGACACTTCCTTGGAGTTATCAACCTGCCTATATTTTCTTTCATGCAATTAGCAAGAGTCCATGAGCTAGTGACGTATGGGATATACATTCCTACCAGGAGGGGCAAAGTTTCCCAAACCTCAAAATGCCTATAAATACACCCCTCACCACACCCACAATTCAGTTTTTACAAACTTTGCCTCCGATGGAGGTGGTGAAGTAAGTTTGTGCTAGATTCTACGTTGATATGCGCTCCGCAGCAAGTTGGAGCCCGGTTTTCCTCTCAGCGTGCAGTGAATGTCAGAGGGATGTGAGGAGAGTATTGCCTATTTGAATGCAGTGATCTCCTTCTACGGGGTCTATTTCATAGGTTCTCTGTTATCGGTCGTAGAGATTCATCTCTTACCTCCCTTTTCAGATCGACGATATACTCTTATATATACCATTACCTCTGCTGATTCTCGTTTCAGTACTGGTTTGGTTCTACTTTATGTAGATGAGTGTCTTTTGGTAAGTAGGTTTTCCTTTATTTAGACACTCTCAGCTATGGTTTAGCACTTTATTTGTAAGTTCTAAATATGTTTGTATTTATATTTGCCATGATTCAGGTTTATCAGTATATTTCCTTTTTGCAGACTGTCAGTTTCATTTTGGGAAATGCATATTTAAAAAACATGTAGATGAGTGTCCTGGGGTAAGTAAATCTTATTTTCTGTGACACTCTAAGCTATGGTTGGGCACTTTGTTTATAAAGTTCTAAATATATGTATTCAAACATTTATTTGCCTTGACTCAGAATGTTCAACTTTCCTTATTTTCAGACAGTCAGTTTCATATTTGGGATAATGCATTTGATTTAATCATTTTTTCTTACCTTCAAAAATTTGACTCTTCCCTGTGGGCTGTTAGGCTCGCGGGGGCTGAAAATGCTTCATTTTATTGCGTCATTCTTGGCGCGGACTTTTTTGGCGCAAAAAATTTGTTTCCGTTTCCGGCGTCATACGTGTCGCCGGAAGTTGCGTCTTTTTTTTTTTGACGTTATTTTGCGCCAAAAATGTCGGCGTTCCGGATGTGGCGTCATTTTGGCGCCAAAAAGCATTTAGGCGCCAAATAATGTGGGCGTCTTATTGGCGCGAAAAATATGGGCGTCGCTTTTGTCTCCACATTATTTAAGTCTCATTTTTCATTGCTTCTGGTTGCTAGAAGCTTGTTCTTTGGCATTTTTTCCCATTCCTGAAACTGTCATTTAAGGAATTTGATCAATTTTGCTTTATATATATGTTGTTTTTTCTCTTACATATTGCAAGATGTCTCACGTTGCATCTGAGTCAGAAGATACTACAGGAAAATCGCTGTCTAGTGCTGGATCTACCAAAGCTAAGTGTATCTGCTGTAAACTTTTGGTAGCTATTCCTCCAGCTGTTGTTTGTATTGATTGTCATGACAAACTTGTTAAAGCAGATAATATTTCCTTTAGTAAAGTACCATTGCCTGTTGCAGTTCCTTCAACATCTAAGGTGCAGAATGTTCCTGATAATATAAGAGATTTTGTTTCTGAATCCATAAAGAAGGCTATGTCTGTTATTTCTCCTTCTAGTAAACGTAAAAAATCTTTTAAAACTTCTCTCCCTACAGATGAATTTTTAAATGAACATCATCATTCTGATTCTGATGACTCTTCTGGTTCGGAGGATTCTGTCTCAGAGGTTGATGCTGATAAATCTTCATATTTATTTAAAATTGAATTTATTCGTTCTTTACTTAAAGAAGTACTAATTGCTTTAGAAATAGAGGATTCTGGTCCTCTTGATACTAATTCTAAACGTTTGGATAAGGTATTTAAAGCTCCTGTGGTTATTCCAGAAGTTTTTCCTGTTCCTAATGCTATTTCTGCAGTAATTTCCAAAGAATGGGATAAATTGGGTAATTCATTTACTCCTTCTAAACGTTTTAAGCGATTATATCCTGTGCCGTCTGACAGATTAGAATTTTGGGACAAAATCCCTAAAGTTGATGGGGCTATTTCTACCCTTGCTAAACGTACTACTATTCCTACGTCAGATGGTACTTCGTTTAAGGATCCTTTAGATAGGAAAATTGAATCCTTTCTAAGAAAAGCTTATCTGTGTTCAGGTAATCTTCTTAGACCTGCTATATCTTTGGCTGATGTTGCTGCAGCTTCAACTTTCTGGTTGGAAACTTTAGCGCAACAAGTAACACATCATGATTCTCATGATATTATTATTCTTCTACAGCATGCTAATAATTTTATCTGTGATGCCATTTTTGATATTATCAGAGTTGATGTCAGGTTTATGTCTCTAGCTATTTTAGCTAGAAGAGCTTTATGGCTTAAAACTTGGAATGCTGATATGGCTTCTAAATCAACTTTACTTTCCATTTCTTTCCAGGGTAACAAATTATTTGGTTCTCAGTTGGATTCCATTATTTCAACTGTTACTGGTGGGAAAGGAACTTTTTTACCACAGGATAAAAAATCTAAAGGTAAAAGCAGGGCTAATAATCGTTTTCGTTCCTTTCGTTTCAACAAAGAACAAAAGCCTGATCCTTCATCCTCAGGAGCAGTTTCAGTTTGGAAACCATCTCCAGTCTGGAATAAATCCAAGCCAGCTAGAAAGGCAAAGCCTGCTTCTAAGTCCACATGAAGGTGCGGCCCTCATTCCAGCTCAGCTGGTAGGGGGCAGGTTACGTTTTTTCAAGGAAATTTGGATCAATTCTGTTCACAATCTTTGGATTCAGAGCATTGTTTCAGAAGGGTACAGAATTGGTTTCAAGATGAGACCTCCTGCAAAGAGATTTTTTCTTTCCCGTGTCCCAGTAAATCCAGTAAAAGCTCAAGCATTTCTGAAATGTGTTTCAGATCTAGAGTTGACTGGAGTAATTATGCCAGTTCCAGTTCCGGAACAGGGGATGGGGTTTTATTCAAATCTCTTCATTGTACCAAAGAAGGAGAATTCCTTCAGACCAGTTCTGGATCTAAAAATATTGAATCGTTATGTAAGAATACCAACGTTCAAGATGGTAACTGTAAGGACTATCTTGCTTTTTGTTCAGCAAGGGAATTATATGTCCACAATAGATTTACAGGATGCATATCTGCATATTCCGATTCATCCAGATCATTATCAGTTCCTGAGATTCTCTTTTCTGGACAAGCATTACCAGTTTGTGGCTCTGCCGTTTGGCCTAGCTACAGCTCCAAGAATTTTTACAAAGGTTCTCGGTGCCCTTCTGTCTGTAATCAGAGAACAGGGTATTGTGGTATTTCCTTATTTGGATGATATCTTGGTACTTGCTCAGTCTTTACATTTAGCAGAATCTCATACGAATCGACTTGTGTTGTTTCTTCAAGATCATGGTTGGAGGATCAATTTACCAAAAAGTTCTTTGATTCCTCAGACAAGGGTAACCTTTCTGGGTTTCCAGATGGATTCAGTGTCCATGACTCTGTCTTTAACAGACAAGAGACGTCTAAAATTGATTGCAGCTTGTCGAAACCTTCAGTCACAATCATTCCCTTCGGTAGCCTTATGCATGGAAATTCTAGGTCTTATGACTGCTGCATCGGACACGATCCCCTTTGCTCGTTTTCACATGCGACCTCTTCAGCTCTGTATGCTGAAGCAATGGTGCAAGGATTACACGAAGATATCTCAATTAATATCTTTAAAACCGATTGTTCGACACTCTCTAACATGGTGGACAGATCACCATTGTTTAATTCAGGGGGCTTTTTTTGTGCTTCCGACCTGGACTGTAATTTCAACAGATGCAAGTCTCATAGGTTGGGGAGCTGTGTGGGGATCTTTGACGGCACAAGGAGTTTGGGAATCTCAGGAGGTGAGATTACCGATCAATATATTGGAACTCCGTGCAATTTTCAGAGCTCTTCAGTTTTGGCCTCTTCTGAAGAGAGAATCATTCATTTGTTTTCAGACAGACAATGTCACAACTGTGGCATACATCAATCATCAAGGAGGGACTCACAGTCCTCTGGCTATGAAAGAAGTATCTCGAATTTTGGTTTGGGCGGAATCCAGCTCCTGTCTAATCTCTGCGGTTCATATCCCAGGTATAGACAATTGGGAAGCGGATTATCTCAGTCGCCAAACGTTGCATCCGGGCGAATGGTCTCTTCACCCAGAGGTATTTCTTCAGATTGTTCAAATGTGGGAACTTCCAGAAATAGATCTGATGGCGTCCCATCTAAACAAGAAACTTCCCAGGTATCTGTCCAGATCCCGGGATCCTCAGGCGGAGGCAGTGGATGCATTATCACTTCCTTGGAAGTATCATCCTGCCTATATCTTTCCGCCTCTATTTCTTCTTCCAAGAGTAATCTCCAAGATTCTGAAGGAATGCTCGTTTGTTCTGCTGGTAGCTCCGGCATGGCCTCACAGGTTTTGGTATGCGGATCTTGTCCGGATGGCCTCTTGCCAACCGTGGACTCTTCCGTTAAGACCAGGCCTTCTGTCACAAGGTCCTTTTTTCCATCAGGATCTGAAATCCTTCAATTTAAAGGTATGGAGATTGAACGCTTGATTCTTGGTCAAAGAGGTTTCTCTGACTCTGTGATTAATACTATGTTACAGGCTCGTAAATCTGTATCTCGAGAGATATATTATAGAGTCTGGAAGACTTATATTTCTTGGTGTCTTTCTCATCATTTTTCTTGGCATTCTTTTAGAATACCGAGAATTTTACAGTTTCTTCAGGATGGTTTAGATAAGGGTTTGTCCGCAAGTTCTTTGAAAGGACAAATCTCTGCTCTTTCTGTTCTTTTTCACAGAAAGATTGCTATTCTTCCTGATATTCATTGTTTTGTACAAGCTTTGGTTCGTATAAAACCTGTTATTAAGTCAATTTCTCCTCCTTGGAGTTTGAATTTGGTTCTGGGAGCTCTTCAAGCTCCTCCGTTTGAACCTATGCATTCATTGGACATTAAATTACTTTCTTGGAAAGTTTTGTTCCTTTTGGCCATCTCTTCTGCCAGAAGAGTTTCTGCATTATCTGCTCTTTCCTGTGAGTCTCCTTTTCTGATTTTTCATCAGGATAAGGCGGTGTTGCGAACTTCTTTTGAATTTTTACCTAAAGTTGTGAATTCCAACAACATTAGTAGAGAAATTGTGGTTCCTTCATTATGTCCTAATCCTAAGAATTCTAAGGAGAAATCGTTGCATTCTTTGGATGTTGTTAGAGCTTTGAAATATTATGTTGAAGCTACGAAATCTTTCCGAAAGACTTCTAGTCTATTTGTTATCTTTTCCGGTTCTAGAAAAGGCCAGAAAGCTTCTGCCATTTCTTTGGCATCTTGGTTGAAATCTTTAATTCATCTTGCCTATGTTGAGTCGGGTAAAACTCCGCCTCAAAGAATTACAGCTCATTCGACTAGGTCAGTTTCTACTTCCTGGGCGTTTAGGAATGAAGCTTCGGTTGACCAGATTTGCAAAGCAGCAACTTGGTCCTCTTTGCATACTTTTACTAAATTCTACCATTTTGATGTATTTTCTTCTTCTGAAGCAGTTTTTGGTAGAAAAGTACTTCAGGCAGCGGTTTCAGTTTGAATCTTCTGCTTATGTTTTTCGTTAAACTTTATTTTTGGTTGTGGATTATTTTCAGCAGGAATTGGCTGTCTTTATTTTATCCCTCCCTCTCTAGTGACTCTTGTGTGGAAAGATCCACATCTTGGGTAGTCATTATCCCATACGTCACTAGCTCATGGACTCTTGCTAATTACATGAAAGAAAACATAATTTATGTAAGAACTTACCTGATAAATTCATTTCTTTCATATTAGCAAGAGTCCATGAGGCCCGCCCTTTTTTTGTGGTGGTTATGATTTTTGTATAAAGCACAATTATTCCAATTCCTTATTTTATATGCTTTCGCACTTTTTTATCACCCCACTTCTTGGCTATTCGTTAAACTGAATTGTGGGTGTGGTGAGGGGTGTATTTATAGGCATTTTGAGGTTTGGGAAACTTTGCCCCTCCTGGTAGGAATGTATATCCCATACGTCACTAGCTCATGGACTCTTGCTAATATGAAAGAAATGAATTTATCAGGTAAGTTCTTACATAAATTATGTTTTTCCGCCTCTAGTTCTTCTTCCAAGAGTGATTTTCAAAATCATCATGGAGCAATTGTTTGTGCTGCTGGTGGCTCCAGCATGGCCGCTCAGGTTTGGTATGTGGATCTTGTTCGGATGTTCAGTTGCCAACCTTGGCCATTTCCATTAAGGCCAGACCTTATATCTCAAGGTTTGTTTTTCCATCAGGATCTCAAATCATTAAATTTGATTGTAGGGAGATTGAATGTTTAGTCATAGAAGTTTCTCTGACTCAGTGATTAAAACTATGTTGCAGGCTCGTAAATCTGTGTCTAGAAAGATTTATTATCGAGTTTGGAAGACTTACATTTCATGGTGTTCTTCTCATAAATTCTCTTGGCATTCTTTTAGAATTCCTAGAATTTTTCAGTTTCTTCAGGGTGGTTTAGATAAGGGTTTGTCTGCAAGGTCTTTGAAAGGACAAATCTCTGCTCTTTCTGTTCTGTTCCACAGAAAATTGCTAAACTTCCTAAATTTTGTTTTGTACAGGCTTTGGTTCGTATCAAGCCTGTCATTAAATCAATTTCTCCTCCTTGGAGTCTTAATTTGGTTTTGAAGGCTTTTCAGGCTCCTCCGTTTGAGCCTATGCATTATTTGGTCATTAAATTACTTTCTTGGAAAGTGTTGTTCCTTTTGGCCATCTCTTCTGCTAGAAGAGTTTCTGTTTTATCTGCTCTTTCTTGTGAGTCTCCTTTTCTGATTTTTCATCAGGATAAGGCGGTTTTTGCGGACTTCGTTTAATTTTTTCCTAAAGTTGTGAACTTTAACAACATTAGTAGAGAAATTGTTGTCCCTTCTTTGTGTCCTAATCCTAAGAATTCTCTGGAGAGATCCTTACATTCTTTGGATGTGGTAAGAGCTTTCGAAATATTATGTTGATGCTACTAAAGTTTTCAGGAAGACTTCTAGTCTATTTGTTATCTTTTCCAGTTCTAGGAAAGGTCAGAAGGCTTCTGCCATTTCTTTGGCATCTTGGTTAAAGCTTTTGATTCATCATTCTTATTTGCAGTCGGGTAATTCCCTGCCTCAGAGGATTACGGCTCATTCTACTAGGTCAGTTTCCACTTCCTGGGTTTTTAAGAATGAAGCTTCTTTTGATCAGATTTGCAAAGCAGCAACTTGGTCTTCTTTGCTTACTTTTTCCTAAATTCTACCATTTTGATGTTTTCTCTTCTTCAGAAGCAGTTTTTGGTAGAAAAATACTTCAGGCAGCTGTTACAGTTTGATTCTTCTGCTTATATTTTCAGTTTTTTCATTATATAATTAAAACTTTTGATTTGGGCTGTGGATTATTTTTTCAGCGGAATTGGCTGTCTTTATTTTATCCCTCCCTCTCTAGTGACTCTTGCGTGGAGTTCCACATCTTGGGTATTTGCTATCCCATACGTCACTAGATCATGGACTCTTGCCAATTACATGAAAGAAAACATAATTGATGTAAGAATTTACCTGATAAATTCATTTCTTTCATATTGGCAAGAGTCCATGAGGCCCACCCTTTTTATGGTGGTTATGATTTTTTTGTATAAAGCACAATTATTCCAATTCCTTGTAGATGCTTTCACTCCTTTCTTATCACCCCACTTCTTGGCTATTCGTTAAACTGAATTGTGGGTGTGGTGAGGGGTGTATTTATAGGCATTTTGAGGTTTGGGAAACTTTGCCCCTCCTGGTAGGAATGTATATCCCATATGTCACTAGCTCATGGACTCTTGCCAATATGAAAGAAATGAATTTATCAGGTAAATTCTTACATAAATTATGTTTTTTCAGCAGTGCGCTACTGGGATCTAACTTAACTGATCAGGTGAGGCACATATGTGCAGCCACAGTAGTGCACTGCTGCTCCTAAGCCTACCTTTGTATGCTCTTCAACAAAGGATACCAAGTAGACAAAGCAAATTTGATTATAAATGTTTATTATTCAGATTAGAGTCTGCAACTTTCCAATGTGCTTCAGTTGCAGGCTGAAATTGAATAAACATTTTTTTTTTTTACTTTACTGTTCCTTTAATAAATAATCCATATAGCTTCATAGTTTTTTTTTTTTTTTTTTGTTATTGTTATTCTTAGGAAGGAAAGAGCCACAACCCAAATTCTCACCTTTTTTAGGTTCATCCCTCCTTTTTCTTCCTGATATTGTTTTTTGTTCTGTCCTCTGACCATGAAGTGGCCTTTCAAGCTCTGCTGTGTGTCCTATCTTTAAAAGATCTAATTCTAGTAATTCTTAGATTCTGGTTCCTTCATTCTGCCTGAATCCTAGGAACCAGCAAATCGCTCTTAAAGTGAATATAAATTTTGATGCTAAAGTGCCCGGTTTTTAAACATTTTATTAAAAACAGGGGCACTTTAATTCATCAAAATTTACATTTCACTTGTGTTGTGAAAAAAAAATGTACCTTTTAAACTTGACAGCAGCTCCAGCTTCCTCCAGTCGTCGCAAGCCATTTCTGATATCAGAAATGATGAATAGGTCATCCTCCAATCACGACTTTACCCCCCCCCCCCCCCCCCCCCCGGTGTCTGATTCAACGCCGTGATTGGAGGAAGCCGGATTCCTCATTTTAGACTCAGGAAGAGGCTTTGCAATGGGTGGAGGTAAAAGGTAAGTCTTGCTGTCAAGAGTAAAAGGTAAGTTGTTTTTTTTTTTCACAACAGGCGTGAAATGTAAATTTTGATTAATTTAAGTGCCTCTGTAAACCGGGCACTTAAGCATCAAAATTTACATTCACTTTAATATACTAGATAATGTCACAGTGCTTAATTATTTGGAAACCTGTAGCTTCAGAAAGCTTCTAAAGTTTCAAGAGATAACACAATTTGATTTGTGATCCTGATAGTTTAAGTAGAGGAATAAAGTTACCATTAATGTCCATTTCTTTCATGTAATTAGCAAGAGTCCATGAGCTAGTGACGTATGGGATATACATTCCTACCAGCAGGGGCAAAGTTTCCCAAACCTCAAAATGCCTATAAATACACCCCTCACCACACCCACAAATCAGTTTTACAAACCTTGCCTCCTATGGAGGTGGTGAAGTAAGTTTGTGCTAGATTCTACGTTGATATGCGCTCTGCAGCAGGTTGGAGCCCGGTTTTCCTCTCAGCGTGCAGTGAATGTCAGAGGGATGTGAGGAGAGTATTGCCTATTTGAATTCAATGATCTCCTCCTACGGGGTCTATTTCATAGGTTCTCTGTTATCGGTCATAGAGATTCATCTCTTACCTCCCTTTTCAGATCGACGATATACTCTTTTATATATATATATATATATATACCATTACCTCTGCTGATTTTCGTTTCAGTACTGGTTTGGCTTTCTACAACATGTAGATGAGTGTCCTGGGGTAAGTAAGTCTTATTTTCTGTGACACTCTAAGCTATGGTTGGGCACTTTTTTATAAAGTTCTAAATATATGTATTCAAACATTTATTTGCCTTGACTCAGGATGTTCAACATTCCTTATTTCAGACAGTCAGTTTCATATTTGGGATAATGCATATGAATAAATCAATTTTTTTCTTACCTTAAAATTTGACTTTTTCCCTGTGGGCTGTTAAGCTCGCGGGGGCTGAAAATGCTTCATTTTATTGCGTCATTCTTGGCGCGGACTTTTTTGGCGCCAAAATTTTTTTTCTGTTTCCGGCGTCATACGTGTCGCCGGAAGTTGCGTCATTTTTGACGTTCTTTTGCGCCAAAAGTGTCGGCGTTCCGGATGTGGCGTCATTTTTGGCGCCAAAAGCATTTAGGCGCCAAATAATGTGGGCGTCATTTTTTGGCGCTAAAAAAATATGGGCGTCACTATTGTCTCCACATTATTTAAGTCTCATTATTTATTGCTTCTGGTTGCTAGAAGCTTGTTCACTGGCATTTTTTCCCATTCCTGAAACTGTCATTTAAGGAATTTGATCAATTTTGCTTTATATGTTGTTTTTTCTATTACATATTGCAAGATGTCCCACGTTGAAACTGAGTCAGAAGATACTTCTGGAAAATCGCTGCCTGGTGCTGGAGCTACCAAAGCTAAGTGTATCTGCTGTAAACTTATGGTATCTGTTCCTCCAGCTGTTGTTTGTACTGTTTGTCATGACAAACTTGTTAATGCAGATAATATTTCCTTTAGTACTCTTACATTACCTGTTGCTGTTCCGTCAACATCTAATACTCAGTGTTCCTGATAACATAAGAGATTTTGTTTCTAAATCCATTAAGAAGGCTATGTCTGTTATTCCTCCTTCTAGTAAACGTAAAAAGTCTTTTAAAACTTCTCATTTTTCAGATGAATTTTTAAATGAACATCATCATTCTGATTCTGATAATGGTTCTTCTGGTTCAGAGGATTCTGTCTCAGAGGTTGATGCTGATAAATCTTCATATTTATTTAAAATGGAATTTATTTGTTCTTTACTTAAAGAAGTCCTAATTGCATTAGAAATTGAGGATTCTGGTCCTCTTGATACTAAATCTAAACGTTTAGATAAGGTTTTTAAATCTCCTGTAGTTATTCCAGAAGTTTTTCCTGTCCCTGGTGCTATTTTTGAAGTAATTTCCAGGGAATGGGATAATTTGGGTAATTCATTTACTCCTTCTAAACGTTTTAAGCAATTATATCCTGTGCCATCTGACAGATTAGAGTTTTGGGACAAAATCCCTAAGGTTGATGGGGCTGTCTCTACTCTTGCTAAGCGTACTACCATTCCTACGGCAGATGGTACTTCCTTTAAGGATCCTTTAGATAGGAAAATTGAATCCTTTCTAAGAAAAGCTTACTTGTGTTCAGGTAATCTTCTTAGACCTGCTATATCTTTAGCGGATGTTGCTGCAGCTTCAACTTTTTGGTTAGAAGCTTTAGCGCAACAAGTAACAGATCATAATTCTCATAGCATTATTATTCTTCTTCAACATGCTAATAATTTTATTTGTGATGCCATCTTTGATATCATTAGAGTTGATGTCAGGTATATGTCTCTAGCTATTTTAGCTAGAAGAGCTTTATGGCTTAAAACTTGGAATGCTGATATGTCTTCTAAGTCTACTCTGCTTTCCCTTTCTTTCCAGGGTAATAAATTGTTTGGTTCTCAGTTGGATTCTATTATCTCAACTGTTACTGGAGGGAAAGGAACTTTTTTACCACAGGATAAAAAATCTAAAGGTAAATTTAGGTCTAATAATCGTTTTCGTTCCTTTCGTCACAACAAGGAACAAAAGCCTGATCCTTCATCCTCAGGAGCGGTATCAGTTTGGAAACCATCTCCAGTCTGGAATAAATCCAAGCCTTTTAGAAAATCAAAGCCAGCTCCTAAGTCCACATGAAGGTGCGGCCCTCATTCCAGCTCAGCTGGTAGGGGGCAGATTACGTTTTTTCAAAGAAATTTGGATCAATTCCGTTCACAATCTTTGGATTCAGAACATTGTTTCAGAAGGGTACAGAATTGGCTTCAAGATAAGGCCTCCTGCAAAGAGATTTTTTCTTTCCCGTGTCCCAGTAAACCCAGCGAAGGCTCAAGCATTTCTGAAATGTGTTTCAGATCTAGAGTTGGCTGGAGTAATTATGCCAGTTCCAGTTCTGGAACAGGGACTAGGGTTTTATTCAAATCTCTTCATTGTACCAAAGAAGGAGAATTCCTTCAGACCAGTTCTGGATCTAAAAATTTTGAATCGTTATGTAAGGATACCAACATTCAAAATGGTAACTATAAGGGCTATCCTGCCTTTTGTTCAGCAAGGGCATTATATGTCTACAATAGATTTACAGGATGCATATCTGCATATTCCGATTCATCCAGATCACTATCCGTTTCTGAGATTCTCTTTCCTAGACAAGCATTACCAGTTTGTGGCTCTGCCGTTTGGCCTAGCTACAGCTCCAAGAATTTTTACAAAGGTTCTCGGTGCCCTTCTGTCTGTAATCAGAGAACAGGGTATTGTGGTATTTCCTTATTTGGACGATATCTTGGTACTTGCTCAGTCTTCACATTTAGCAGAATCTCATACGAATCGACTTGTGTTGTTTCTTCAACATCATGGTTGGAGGATCAATTTACCAAAAAGTTCATTGATTCCTCAAACACAGGTAACCTTTTTAGGTTTCCAGATAGATTCAGTGTCCATGACTCTATCTTTGACAGACAAGAGACGTCTAAAATTGATATCAGCTTGTCGAAACCTTCAGTCACAATAATTCCCTTCGGTAGCCTTATGCATGGAAATTCTAGGTCTTATGACTGCTGCATCGGACGCGATCCCCTTTGCTCGTTTTCACATGCGACCTCTTCAGCTCTGTATGCTGAACCAGTGGTGCAGGGATTACACAAAGATATCTCAATTAATATCTTTAAAACCGATTGTACGACACTCTCTGACGTGGTGGACAGATCACCATCGTTTAGTTCAGGGGGCTTCTTTTGTTCTTCCGACCTGGACTGTAATTTCAACAGATGCAAGTCTTACAGGTTGGGGAGCTGTTTGGGGGTCTCTGACAGCACAAGGGGTTTGGGAATCTCAGGAGGTGAGATTACCGATCAATATTTTGGAACTCCGTGCAATTTTCAGAGCTCTTCAGTTTTGGCCTCTTCTAAAGAGAGAATCGTTCATTTGTTTTCAGACAGACAATGTCACAACTGTGGCATACGTCAATCATCATGGAGGGACTCACAGTCCTCTGGCTATGAAAGAAGTATCTCGAATTCTGGTATGGGCGGAATCCAGCTCCTGTCTAGTTTCTGCGGTTCATATCCCAGGTATAGACAATTGGGAAGCGGATTATCTCAGTCGCCAAACGTTACATCCGGGCGAATGGTCTCTTGACCCAGAGGTATTTCTTCAGATTGTTCAAATGTGGGGACTTCCAGAAATAGATCTGATGGCCTCTCATCTAAACAAGAAACTTCCCAGGTATCTGTCCAGATCCAGGGATCCTTAAGCGGAAGCAGTGGATGCATTGTCACCTCCTTGGAAGTATCATCCTGCCTATATCTTTCCGCCTCTAGTTCTTCTTCCAAGAGTAATCTCCAAGATTCTGAAGGAATGATCGTTTGTTCTGCTGGTAGCTCCAGCATGGCCTCACAGGTTTTGGTATGCGGATCTTGTCCGGATGGCCTCTTGCCGACCGTGGACTCTTCCGTTAAGGTCAGACCTTCTGTCGCAAGGTCCTTTTTTCCATCAGGATCTCAAATCCTTAAATTTAAAGGTATGGAGATTGAACGCTTGATTCTTAGTCAAAGAGGTTTCTCTGACTCTGTGATTAATACTATGTTACAGGCTCGTAAATCTGTATCTAGAGAGATATATTATAGAGTCTGGAAGACTTATATTTCTTGGTGTCTTTCTCATCATTTTTTCTGGCATTCTTTTAGAATTCCGAGAATATTACAGTTTCTTCAGGATGGTTTGGATAAAAGTTTGTCTGCAAGTTCCTTGAAAGGACAAATCTCTGCTCTTTCTGTTCTTTTTCACAGAAAGATTGCTAATCTTCCTGATATTCATTGTTTTGTACAAGCTTTGGTTCGTATAAAACCTGTCATTAAGTCAATTTCTCCTCCTTGGAGTTTGAATTTGGTTCTGGGGGCTCTTCAAGCTCCTCCGTTTGAACCTATGCATTCATTGGACATTAAATTACTTTCTTGGAAAGTTTTGTTCCTTTTGGCCATCTCTTCTGCCAGAACAGTTTCTGAATTATCTGCTCTTTCTTGTGAGTCTCCTCCTTTTCTGATTTTTCACCAGGATAAGGCGGTGTTGCGAACTTCTTTTAAATTTTTACCTAAGGTTGTGAATTCCAACAACATTAGTAGAGAAATTGTGGTTGCTTCATTATGTCCTAATCCTAAGAATTCTAAGGAGAAATCATTGCATTCTTTGGATGTAGTTAGAACTTTGAAATATTATGTTGAAGCTACTAAGAATTTCCGAAAGACTTCTAGTCTATTTGTTATCTTTTCCGGTTCTAGGAAAGGTCAGAAGGCCTCTGCCATTTCTTTGGCATCTTGGTTGAAATCTTTAATTCATCATGCTTATGTCGAGTCGGGTAGAACTCCGCCTCAAAGGATTACAGCTCATTCTACTAGGTCAGTTTCTACTTCCTGGGCGTTTAGGAATGAAGCTTCGGTTGATCAGATTTGCAAAGCAGCAACTTGGTCTTCTTTGCATACTTTTACTAAATTCTACCATTTTGATGTGTTTTCTTCTTCTGAAGCTGTCTTTGGTAGAAAAGTACTTCAGGCAGCTGTTTCAGTTTGAATCTTCTTATATTTTCAGTTTTTTTCTTTATAATATTTAAACTTTATTTTTGGGTGTGGATTTTTTTCAGCGGAATTGGCTGTCTTTATTTTATCCCTCCCTCTCTAGTGACTCTTGCGTGGAAGATCCACATCTTGGGTAGTCATTATCCCATACGTCACTAGCTCATGGACTCTTGCTAATTACATGAAAGAAAACATAATCTATGTAAGAACTTACCTGATAAATTCATTTCTTTCATATTAGCAAGAGTCCATGAGGCCCACCCTTTTTTTGTGGTGGTTATGATTTTTTTGTATAAAGCACAATTATTCCAATTCCTTATATTTATGCTTCGCACTTTTTTCTTATCACCCCACTTCTTGGCTATTCGTTAAACTGATTTGTGGGTGTGGTGAGGGGTGTATTTATAGGCATTTTGAGGTTTGGGAAACTTTGCCCCTCCTGGTAGGAATGTATATCCCATACGTCACTAGCTTATGGACTCTTGCTAATATGAAAGAAATGAATTTATCAGGTAAGTTCTTACATAAATTATGTTTTTCCTTTCACAAGGTTGGTTGCAGCATCTTGGTCAGTTATGCAAGGCTACACTGTTTTCTAAATTCTACTAGGGTTCAATGTTTGCCTCAGTGCAAGCAGAATTTGATTAAAAGGCTGTTCCTTTCAAATTATGTTGAGTCTACAAATCAAGTGGGTTTGTTCTTCCTGTCCACCAGGAGGAAACAAAACACCCCTACATCGAAGATCTTTACTCCACCCAATCTCCAAAGTATTCCTAATTTATTCAGTATGTAGCAGGTAACACTGATGTGTTCTGTCTTCACATACATTTATAGGGAGTTCTCTAATCGATATGAGATTAATTTTTACACTCAGTAGTGCCTCCTGGACAAAGGGGGGTCAACAAAGGAGTAAAGCCAGACAGTTAGAAATCTTATCCCAGTGTGGAGATGTCACAGGCCCACCAGGTAAAATGCTTATTTATCTGCCTATTATTTAGTCTGCGGTGAGCTGCTCCTGTCTAGATCCTTTAAAACTGTGCTTGCACTTTCTTTGGTGGCCCTTCTACTGAATGCAGTCTGCAGTTGCCATGATGCAAGGTAGAGGAAGGAGCATCAGTTGAGTAGAAATGTCATCCATGGCTATTCCCTGAACATCTACACATATTGTTCCCATGGTCTGAGGCTATTACACACCATCACCTAGATTACGAGTTTTGTGCTAAACAGGGTGTGAAACTAATGCCAAAAAAGTTGCATTATTTCACCCTCCATAGCGCTGCCATTATGAGTTACTGAAAAGCCTCCTTGTGCATGTGATATGGTGGCGATAATCTCCATACCGTACAAAAGCCAAGGGCTGCTTTGACGTGCTCTTGCACTCTTTCCCCCATAGACACCAATGGGGAGAAAGTGTTAGCAAAAAAAAACTTACACTTGAAGTGCGGAGTGAAAAATCTCTAACGCAACCCCATTGATGTCTATGTGGGAAAAAAGTTACGTTTAAACCGAACACCCTAACATAAACCCCAAGTCTAAACACCCCTAATCTGCCGCCCCCGACATCGTCAACACCTAAATAATGTTAACCCCTAATCTGCCGCTCCCGATATCGCCGACAGTAAAAAAGTATTAACCCCTATTCCACCGCTCCCCGACATCACCGCCACTATAATAGTTATTAACCCATATTCCGCCGCCCCTGACATCGCCAACACTATAATAAAGTTATTAACCCCTAAACCTCCGTCCTCCCACATCTCCGCAACTAAATAAACCTACTAACCCCTAAACCGCCGGCCCCCTCATCCCCGCAACTAAATAAACCTATTAACCCCTAAACCGCCGGCCCCCCACAACACTAAACTATTAACCCCTAAACCTTACACCCCCCTAACTTTAAATTAAAATTGCAAAATAACTATATTTAAATAAATAAAAACTTACCTGAAGTCCGGACATCTAGTTGGCGAGAAGTCTTCATCCATGCAGCAACATTTTCTTCACCCATCGAGGAGACGTCCTCTATCTTCATCCCGGCGGAGCGGCGAAGACATCTGGCGCGGAGCGTCCTCTTCATACGGTCCCCGCCCTACACTGAAGCTTAAATGCAAGGTAGCCGTTTCAAAATGGCGTATCTTGCATTCCTATTGGCTGATTTGATTCTTAAAATTCAAATCAGCCAATAGGATGAGAGCTTCTAAACTCCTATTGGCTGTTCAAAACAGCCAATAGGATGAGAGCTACTGAAATCCTATTGGCTGATTTTGAACAGCCAATAGGATTTTAGAAGCCCTCATCCTATTGGCTGATTTGAATTTGAAGAATCAAATCAGCCAATAGGAATGCATTGTACGCCGTTTTGAAACGGTGGGGACCGTATGAAAAGGACGCTCCACACTGGATGTCTTTTCCGCGCCGCCGGATGAAGATAGTAGACGCCCCCGTGATGGATGTAGATGTCGCCGCCTGGTTGTCCGGACTTCAGCAGCCGTGTGTAGATATTCTGGGGTTAGTGTTAGGTATATTTTTTTTGGGGGGGGGGGGGGTTTCAGATTAGGGTTTGGGCTTTTGAAAAAGAACTAAATGTCCTTTTAAGGGCAATGAAAAGAGCTGAATGCCCATACAAATGCCCCTTTAGGGGCAATGGGTAGCTTAGTTTTTTTTTGTTTTGTTTTTTGAGTTAGGGTTTTTTTTATTTTGGGGGGTACGTTGGGTGGTGGGTTTTACTGTTGGGGTCACTTTGTATTTTTTTTTACAGGTAAAAGAGCTGTTTAACTTACAAAAGGCCCTTTTAAGGGCTATTGGTAATTTATTGTAGGCTAGGGGGTGTTTTATTTTGGGGGCTTTTTTATTTTTATAGGGCTATTAGATTAAGTGTAATTGTTTTTATTTTTGATAATTTCGTTTATTTTTTGTAAACTTAGTGTTATTTTATTTTTCGTAATTTAGTGTTTATTTTTGTAATTTTAGATTTTTTCATTTTTTTCGTAGTTAGGTTTTTTTAAATTTGTAATTTAGATTTTTTAATTGGTAGTATTTATTTTATTAGAATAGTAAGGTTAGGTTAATTTATAGTTTAATGTTAGGTTTATTTTTATTTCACAGGTAAGTTTTTGTTTATTTAAATATAGTTATATTTTAAAGGACCAGTAAACACTATAGATTTGCATAATCAACAAATGCAAGATAACAAGACAATACAATAGCATTTACTCTGAATTTCAAATGAGTAGTAGATTCTTTTCTAACACATTTCAAAGTTATGTATATTTCCACTCCCCCTGTACCATGTGATAGCAATCAGCCAATCACAAATGCATATACGTATAGTCTTAGTTCTTGCACATGCTCAGTAGGAGCTGGTGACTCAAAAAAGTGTAAATATAAAAGACTGTGCACATTTTTTTTAATGGAAGTAAATTGGAAATTTCTTTAAAATTACATGCTGTATCTGAATCATGAAAATTAATAAAACCTGAGTGTCCCTTTAATTTAAAGTTGGGGGCTGTTTAATCTAGTATTTTGCGATGTAGGGGGGTGGCGGTTTAGTGGTTAATAGGTTTATTTAGTTGCAGAGATGTGGGAGGCCAGAGGTTTAGGGGTTAATAACTTTATTATAGTGGTGGTGATGTCGGGGAGCGGCAGAATAGGGGTTAATCATTTTTATTAGGTTCTGCGATTTCGGGAGTGGCAGATTAGGGGTTAATAAATTAAATTAATAGTCGCGATGCGGGAGGGTGGCGGTTTAGGGGTTAATAGGTATTTTATGGGTGTTGGTGTACTTTGTAACACTTTAGTTATGAGTTTTGTGAAACATTTTTGTTACACAAAACTCATAACTACTGGTCTCGGATGGCGGTATGGATCCTCTCGGTATAGGCTGTTAAGCAAGCATTTTAGCCTCACCGCACAACCTGTAATACCGGCACTATGCATATCCCACTCAAAAACGTAATTTTTTTGAGTGCGGAATGGACGTTGCGTTACAAGCTAAAATGCTTGCGGTATAGCTATACCGACACGACTCGCAATAGCTGCGTTACTGCCATTACGCTGAAATTGCCAATTTTTTCTGTGTTAAAAGCCGTAACGCAAAACTCGTAATCTACCTGTATATTAGGGAACTTTAGCATGATTTAAGGCACTTTGAGAAAAATTTGTACTGTCTCTTTAAGAAATCAGCGGCACCGACATTAGCATGCACAGCCTTACTTAGTTTGGGCCATTTCTGTTGTTTTAGGCTTCAATTACATGTATAGTTTATGCCATTAGGCAGTAAGAGGTCAATTTGCACAGAATTCTAAGTAATCATCCCTCTTTCCACTCGAGTGGTGGCCGTCTTAAACTACTAGTTAGCGCCCCTCACCTTGTAACAGTGGGTGAAGATGCGTCTTTCAATTCAGGTTCTAGCATATACATGCATTATTGAGGAAAGTGTTAAAGGGAAAGAAAGGTCACAAATAAAATTGCATGGGTGCATTTCAATGTGTAATAGAAACATTTCTGCATTATACTTTCATTAGCAAAATTGCTTCTAGTAAAAGTTAATGTTTATCTGCAGCATACGCACATGTCCTGTGAGTGCCAGTGCACCAGTATACAAGCACCATGCCTGCTGCTCAGAGAGCTGGCTGTGGTGTGTGTTGCTTCTAAAGACATAATTTGTGTCATGCAAGCCACTGCTGACTGTGAGCAGCAGGCATGGTGTTTGAATACTGGTGCACGGGCACTCACAGGACATGTGCGTATGCTGCAGATACACATTAATAACTTTTACTAGAAGCATTTTTGCTAATTAAAGTATATTGCAAAAATGCTTCTTTTCTTCATAAATGGAAAGAGTCCACAGCTGCATTCATTACTTTTGGTTGGTTTGTGGTTTTTCAGGCCTGGTGCCCTCAGAATGGGCCGCCTATTGTACCCTCCCGTTTTTGCATTGTGTCCTCTATAACTTGGGTATTGATTTCCCAAAAGTAATGAATGCAGCTGTTGTTTGTTTCCATTTATGAAGAAAAACTTAAATTATGCTAGCCTGATAGCTGTGGACCCTTTCCATCTGAAAGAAAGAAAATCATCAAGTAAGCATAATTTGTTATTTCCAAAATGCACAAAATCACATTTCTTTTTTGTTTTCTATCCCTTGAAGGTGGATAAACTCAGCAGCCCTCCTAAAATCTAGTACGAAGGTGCTGGGTAGTTTTTAAGTCTGTTCTAAACAGCATTCTGTCTTCCCTATATTTAAATCAGTCTCTGAACTAGAGTATGAGGTTTGTTTGTTTCTTCTGTCTAGCTTAAACGGACATTATATACTAAATACATTTCATACACCTCCATCTCATTATGGGTTCTGCCATTTTGGATCCTACATTTGCAGGTATCTAAATGAGAGTTGGTTCATGTGTTCTTCCTCAGAACCCTAGTTGATGTTGATAACTGCTATGCACTATTTTTTGTCAATTTATTACTGTATATAGCATTATTTAATTTATTGTATAAAATAAAAACAAAATTAAAACATTGCTGCACAATAAGGTTTTTCACAATGGCTAAACATATGCAAAGAGGGGGTAAAGTAGTGTGTTATGTATGCGGGTAGCGGGTGGGATCAGTAGTGGCGAGTAACATTTTGGACTGGTTAGTAGCTTAGGACTTGACATGTTGAGACTTTCTGTTGTGTAGTCTCTGTAAAAGATGCTATAGAAGTTTATAGACAGGAATACATAGAAGGTTAAAGGATTGCATGCAAAGCATCAGTTTTGCATTTTGGAGACACTACAATCTGTGTCTAAATTTCAGTATATACAAGTTTATTTAAATGTGTAATAGCGGTAGTTCGTCACAAGTTGGGTAAATAAAAACCATGCAAGAATAGCAATTTATTATGGTGGTGATATTAGAATAATTAGTTGGATAACTTTTGCTAGTCATTATGTAACGTGGTGCATCTGCACTCTCCAAATTGAGAATGTTGCAGTATCATTAGGCTATTTATATCCTTAATTACATATTAATAATTTTGTAATGTTTAAGCCATAACAATTTATTTATTTTTTTTACAGCACATTAAGGTATATTTATGGGTGCTTACAGAAATCTGTACAGCAAAAGTGGCCTTCTAACAACACTATGAGAACAAGGGTGGTTAGGTAAGTTAATTAACACAATGTCCTTTTTTTTTTTTCTTTCTCTTAGCATCACATTTATTGTTCACTTCCTCAAAACCTCCTAAACATACTTGATATTCCACATCCCAAATATGCTTTTCAAGGTTTAGGACACCATTCTTCATACAATTTTATTTTTATATGTCTGTACATATTCTATGTAATACTTCATTTGTTTCTTTTTAGTGGCTTTGTTTTTCTACGATTAATTTGTCCTGCTATACTCAATCCAAGAATGTTTAATATCATCTCAGGTAGGTTATGAAGCATTTTGAATCCTTATTTTGATGCTTGGTTTTATTTTGAACAATGTTGAAAATTTTAATTAAATGTAAATTTAAAAAAGCATCTTTTCTTTCATGTAATTAGCAAGAGTCCATGAGCTAGTGACGTATGGGATATACATTCCTACCAGGAGGGGCAAAGTTTCCCAAACCTCAAAATGCCTACAAATACACCCCTCACCACACCCACAAATCAGTTTTACAAACTTTGCCTCCTATGGAGGTGGTGAAGTAAGTTTGTGCTAGATTCTACGTTGATATGCGCTCCGCAGCAGCTTGGAGCCCGGTTTTCCTCTCAGCGTGCAGTGAATGTCAGAGGGATGTGAGGAGAGTATTGCCTATTTGAATTCAATGATCTCCTTCTACGGGGTCTATTTCATAGGTTCTCTGTTATTGGTCGTAGAGATTCATCTCTTACCTCCCTTTTCAGATCGACGATATACTCTTATATATATATATACCATTACCTCTGCTGATTTTCGTTTCAGTACTGGTTTGGCTTTCTACAACATGTAGATGAGTGTCCTGGGGTAAGTAAGTCTTATTTTCTGTGACACTCTAAGCTATGGTTGGGCACTTTTTTATAAAGTTCTAAATATATGTATTCAAACATTTATTTGCCTTGACTCAGGATGTTCAACATTCCTTATTTTCAGACAGTCAGTTTCATATTTGGGATAATGCATTTGAATAAAACAAATTTTTTTCTTACCTTAAAATTTGACTTTCCCTGTGGGTTGTTAGGCTCGCGGGGGCTGAAAATGCTTCGTTTTATTGCGTCATTCTTGGCGCTGACTTCTTTGGCGCAAAATTTTTTTTCTGTTTCCGGCGTCATACGTGTCGCCGGAAGTTGCATCATTTTTTACGTTCTTTTGCGCCAAAAATGTCGGCGTTCCGGATGTGGCGTCATTTTTGGCGCCAAAAGCATTTAGGCGCCAAATAATGTGGGCGTCTTATTTGGCGCTAAAAAAATATGGGCGTCACTTTTGTCTCCACATTATTTAAGTCTAATTTTTTATTGCTTCTGGTTGCTAGAAGCTTGTTCACTGGCATTTTTTCCCATTCCTGAAACTGTCATTTAAGGAATTTGATCAATTTTGCTTTATATGTTGTTTTTTCTATTACATATTGCAAGATGTCCCATGTTGAAGCTGAGTCAGAAGATACTTCTGGAAAATCACTGCCTGGTGCTGGAGCTACCAAAGCTAAGTGTATCTGCTGTAAACTTTTGGTAGCTGTTCCTCCAGCTGTTTGTATTGAATGTCATGACAAACTTGTTAATGCAGATAATATATCCTTTAGTAAAGTTACATTACCTGTTGCTGTTCCATCAACATCTAATACTCAGAGTATTCCTGATAACATAAGAGATTTTGTTTCTAAATCCATTAAGAAGGCTATGTCTGTTATTCCTCCTTCTAGTAAACGTAAAAAGTCTTTTAAAACTTCTCATTTTTCAGATGAATTTTTAAATGAACATCATCATTCTGATTCTGATAATGGCTCTTCTGGTTCAGAGGATTCTGTCTCAGAGGTTGATGCTGATAAATCTTCATATTTATTTAAAATGGAATTTATTCGTTCTTTACTTAAAGAAGTCCTAATTGCATTAGAAATTGAGGATTCTGGTCCTCTTGATACTAAATCTAAACGTTTAGATAAGGTTTTTAAATCTCCTGTAGTTATTCCAGAAGTTTTTCCTGTTCCTGGTGCTATTTCTGAAGTAATTTCCAAGGAATGGAATAATTTGAGTAATTCATTTACTCCTTCTAAACGTTTTAAGCAATTATATCCTGTGCCATCTGACAGATTAGAATTTTGGGACAAAATCCCTAAGGTTGATGGGGCTGTCTCTACTCTTGCTAAGCGTACTACCATTCCTACGGCAGATGGTACTTCCTTTAAGGATCCTTTAGATAGGAAAATTGAATCCTTTCTAAGAAAAGCTTACTTGTGTTCAGGTAATCTTCTTAGACCTGCTATATCTTTGGCGGATGTTGCTGCAGCTTCAACTTTTTGGTTGGAAGCTTTAGCGCAACAAGTAACAGATCATAATTCTCATAGCATTATTATTCTTCTTCAACATGCTAATAATTATATTTGTGATGCCATCTTTGATATCATTAGAGTTGATGTCAGGTATATGTCTCTAGCTATTTTAGCTAGAAGAGCTTTATGGCTTAAAACTTGGAATGCTGATATGTCTTCTAAGTCTACTCTGCTTTCCCTTTCTTTCCAGGGTAATAAATTATTTGGTTCTCAGTTGGATTCTATTATCTCAACTGTTACTGGAGGGAAAGGAACTTTTTTACCACAGGATAAAAAATCTAAAGGTAAATTTAGGTCTAATAATCGTTTTCGTTCCTTTCGTCACAACAAGGAACAAAAGCCTGATCCTTCATCCTCAGGAGCGGTATCAGTTTGGAAACCATCTCTAGTCTGGAATAAATCCAAGCCTTTTAGAAAATCAAAGCCAGCTCCTAAGTCCACATGAAGGTGCGGCCCTCATTCCAGCTCAGCTGGTAGGGGGCAGATTACGTTTTTTCAAAGGAATTTGGATCAATTCCGTTCACAATCTTTGGATTCAGAATATTGTTTCAGAAGGGTACAGAATTGGCTTCAAGATAAGGCCTCCTGCAAAGAGATTTTTTCTTTCCCGTGTCCCAGTAAACCCAGCGAAGGCTCAAGCATTTCTGAAATGTGTTTCAGATCTAGAGTTGGCTGGAGTAATTATGCCAGTTCTAGTTCTGGAACAGGGGATGGGGTTTTATTCAAATCTCTTCATTGTACCAAAGAAGGAGAATTCCTTCAGACCAGTTCTGGATCTAAAAATATTGAATCGTTATGTAAGGATACCAACATTCAAAATGGTAACTGTAAAGACTATCCTGCCTTTTGTTCAGCAAGGGCATTATATGTCTACAATAGATTTACAGGATGCATATCTGCATATTCCGATTCATCCAGATCACTATCAGTTTCTGAGATTCTCGTTCCTAGACAAGCATTACCAGTTTGTGGCTCTGCCATTTGACCTAGCAACAGCTCCAAGAATTTTTACAAAGGTTCTCGGTGCCCTTCTGTCTGTAATCAGAGAACAGGGTATTGTGGTATTTCCTTATTTGGACGATATCTTGGTACTTGCTCAGTCTTCACATTTAGCAGAATCTCATACGAATCGACTTGTGTTGTTTCTTCAAGATCATGGTTGGAGGATCAATTTACTAAAAAGTTCATTGATTCCTCAGACAAGGGTAACCTTTTTGAGTTTCCAGATAGATTCAGTGTCCATGACTCTATCTTTGACAGACAAGAGACGTCTAAAATTGATATCAACTTGTCGAAACCTTGTCACAATCATTCCCTTCGGTAGCCTTATGCATGGAAATTCTAGGTCTTATGACTGCTGCATCGGACGCGATCCCCTTTGCTTGTTTTCACATGCGACCTCTTCAGCTCTGTATGCTGAACCAGTGGTGCAGGGATTACACAAAGATATCTCAATTAATATCTTTAAAACCGATTGTACGACACTCTCTGACGTGGTGGACAGATCACCATCGTTTAGTTCAGGGGGCTTCTTTTGTTCTTCCGACATGGACTATAATCTCAACAGATGCAAGTCTTACAGGTTGGGGAGCTGTGTGGGGGTCTCTGACTGCACAAGGGGTTTGGGAATCTCAGGAGGTGAGATTACCGATCAATATTTTGGAACTCCGTGCAATTTTCAGAGCTCTTTAGTCTTGGCCTCTTCTAAAGAGAGAATCGTTCATTTGTTTTCAGACAGACAATGTCACATCTGTGGCATACATCAATCATCAAGGAGGGACTCACAGCCCTCTGGCTATGAAAGAAGTATCTCGAATTCTGGTTTGGGCGGAATCCAGCTCCTGTCTAATTTCTGCGGTTCATATCCCAGGTATAGACAATTGGGAAGCGGATTATCTCAGTCGTCAAACGTTGCATCCGGGCGAATGGTCTCTTCACCCAGAGGTATTTCTTCAGATTGTTCAAATGTGGGGACTTCCAGAAATAGATCTGATGGCCTCTCATCTAAACAAGAAACTTCCCAGGTATCTGTCCAGATCCAGGGATCCTCAAGCGGAAGCAGTGGATGCATTGTCACTTCCTTGGAAGTATCATCCTGCTTATATATTTCCGCCTCTAGTTCTTCTTCCAAGAGTGATCTCCAAGATTCTGAAGGAATGCTCGTTTGTTCTGCTGGTAGCTCCAGCATGGCCTCACAGGTTTTGGTATGCGGATCTTGTCCGGATGGCCTCTTGCCAACCGTGGACTCTTCCGTTAAGACCAGACCTTCTGTCGCAAGGTCCTTTTTTCCATCAGGATCTCAAATCCTTAAATTTAAAGGTATGGAGATTGAACGCTTGATTCTTAGTCAAAGAGGTTTCTCTGACTCTGTGATTAATACTATGTTACAGGCTCGTAAATCTGTATCTAGGGAGATATATTATAGAGTCTGGAAGACTTATATTTCTTGGTGTCTTTCTCATCATTTTTCCTGGCATTCTTTTAGAATTCCGAGAATTTTACAGTTTCTTCAGGATGGTTTGGATAAATGTTTGTCTGCAAGTTCCTTGAAAGGACAAATCTCTGCTCTTTCTGTTCTTTTTCACAGAAAGATTGCTAATCTTCCTGATATTCATTGTTTTGTACAAGCTTTGGTTCGTATAAAACCTTTTATTAAGTCAATTTCTCCTCCTTGGAGTTTGAATTTGGTTCTGGGGGCTCTTCAAGCTCCTCCGTTTGAACCTATGCATTCATTAGACATTAAATTACTTTCTTGGAAAGTTTTGTTCCTTTTGGCCATCTCTTCTGCCAGAAGAGTTTCTGAATTATCTGCTCTTTCTTGTGAGTCTCCTTTTCTGATTTTTCACCAGGATAAGTCGGTGTTGCGAACTTCTTTTGAATTTTTACCTAAGGTTGTGAATTCCAACAACATTAGTAGAGAAATTGTAGTTCCTTCATTATGCCTAATCCTAAGAATTCTAAGGAGAAATCATTGCATTCTTTGGATGTAGTTAGAGCTTTGAAATATTATGTTGAAGCTACTAAGAATTTCCGAAAGACTTCTAGTCTATTTGTTATCTTTTCCGGTTCTAGGAAAGGTCAGAAGGCCTCTGCCATTTCTTTGGCATCTTGGTTGAAATCTTTAATTCATCATGCTTATGTCGAGTCGGGTAAAACTCCGCCTCAAAGGATTACAGCTCATTCTACTAGGTCAGTTTCTACTTCCTGGGCGTTTAGGAATGAAGCTTCGGTTGATCAGATTTGCAAAGCAGCAACTTGGTCTTCTTTGCATACTTTTACTAAATTCTACCATTTCTCCAACATAGGTGTGTCCGGTCTACGGCGTCATCCTTACTTGTGGGATATTCTCCTCCCCAACAGGAAATGGCAAAGAGCCCAGCAAAGCTGGTCACATGATCCCTCCTAGGCTCCGCCTACCCCAGTCATTCTCTTTGCCGTTGCACAGGCAACATCTCCACGGAGATGGCTAAGAGTTTTTTGGTGTTTAAATGTAGTTTTATTCTTCAATCAAGTGTTTGTTATTTTAAAATAGTGCTGGTATGTACTATTTACTCTGAAACAGAAAAGAGAAGAAGATTTCTGTTTGTGAGAGGAAGATGATTTTAGCAGACGTTACTAAAATCGATTGCGGTTTCCACACAGGACTGTTGAGATGAAGTAACTTCAGTTGGGGGAAGCAGTTGGCAGACTTTTCTGCCTGAGGTATGATGGCCACATTTCTAACACGACTTGTTAATGCTGGAAGGCTGTCATTTTCCCTATGGGGACCGGTAAGCCATTTTCTTAGATTAAGTATAAGAATAAAGGCTTTATAAGGGCTTAATAAACTGGTAGACGATTTTCTGGGTTAAAACGATTGCTTGCTAAGCATATTTGTCAGATTATAGCGCTTTATAGTTATTATAATCTTGGGGATTGTTGTTAAAAAACGGCAGGCACTGTATGGACACCTTTTTCAGATGGGGGCCTTCTCTAGTCATAGGCAGAGCCTCATTTTCGCGCCACTAATGCGCAGTTGTTTTTGGAAGGCAAGGCATGCAGATGCATGTGTGAGGAGCTAGGATCCACTGAAAAAGCTTATAGAAGGCGTCATTTGGTATCGTATTCCCCTCTGGGCTTGGTTGGGTCTTAGCAAAGCAGATTCCTGGGACTGTATAGGGGTTAAATGTAAAAACGGCTCCGGTTCCGTTATTTTAAGGGTTAAAGCTTCCAAATTTGGTGTGCAATACTTTTAAGGCTTTAAGACACTGTGGTGAAATTTTGGTGAATTTTGAACAATTGCTTCATACTTTTTCGCATTTTCAGTAATAAAGTGTGTTCTGTTTAAAATTTAAAGTGACAGTAACGGTTTCATTTTAAAACGTTTTTTGTGCTTTGTTGACAAGTTTAAGCCTGTTTAACATGTCTGAACCATCAGATAAACGATGTTCTATATGTATGAATGCCAATGTGTCTCCCCATTTAAATATATGTGATAATTGTGACATGGTGTCCAAACAAAGTAGGGACAATGATGCCACAGATAATAGTGCCCAAGATGAGTCTTCAGATGAGGGGAGTAAGCATGGTACTGCATCACCCCCTTCTGTGTCTACACCAGTTTTGCCCACACAAGAGGCCCCTAGTACATCTAGTGCGCCAATACTTATTACTATGCAACAATTGACGGCTGTTATGGATAATTCTATTAAAAATATTTTATCTAAAATGCCTACTTATCAAAGAAAGCGCGATTGCTCTGTTTTAAACACTGAAGAGCAAGAGGACGCTGATGATAACGCTTCTGACATACCCTCACACCAATCTGAAGGGGCCAGGAGGGAGGTTTTGTCTGAGGGAGAAATTTCAGATTCAGGGAAAATTTCTCAACTAGCTGAACCTGATGTTGTAACATTTAAATTTAAATTAGAACATCTCCGCGCACTGCTTAAGGAGGTATTATCTACTCTGGATGATTGTGACAATTTGGTCATTCCAGAGAAATTATGTAAGATGGACAAGTTCCTAGAGGTTCCGGTGCCCCCCGATGCTTTTCCTATACCCAAGCGGGTGGCGGACATAGTAAACAAGGAATGGGAAAGGCCCGGCATACCTTTTGTGCCTCCCCCTATATTTAAGAAATTATTTCCTATAGTCGACCCTAGAAAGGACTTATGGCAGACAGTCCCTAAGGTCGAGGGGGCGGTCTCTACTCTAAACAAACGCACTACTATTCCCATAGAAGATAGTTGTGCTTTTAAAGATCCTATGGATAAAAAATTAGAAGGTTTGCTTAAAAGAATGTTTGTTCAGCAAGGTTACCTTCTTCAACCAATTTCATGCATTGTTCCTGTCACTACGGCAGCGTGTTTCTGGTTCGAAGAACTAGAAAAGTCGCTCGATAAGGAATCTTCGTATGAGGAGATTATGGACAGAGTTCATGCACTCAAATTGGCTAACTCTTTTATTCTAGATGCCGCTTTGCAATTAGCGAGATTAGCGGCGAAAAATTCAGGGTTTGCTATCGTGGCGCGCAGAGCGCTCTGGCTAAAGTCTTGGTCAGCGGATGTGTCTTCCAAGACAAAATTGCTTAACATCCCTTTCAAGGGCAAAACACTGTTTGGTCCTGATTTGAAAGAGATTATTTCAGACATCACCGGAGGAAAGGGCCACGCCCTTCCTCAGGATAGGTCTTTTAAGGCTAGAAATAAGCCTAATTTTCGTCCCTTTCGCAGAAACGGACCAGCCTCTACTTCTTCATCCTCTAAGCAAGAGGGTAATACTTCTCAACCCAAACCAGCCTGGAGACCGATGCAAGGCTGGAACAAGGGTAAGCAGGCCAAGAAGCCCGCCACTGCTACCAAAACAGCATGAAGGGATGGCCCCCGATCCGGGACCGGATCTGGTGGGGGGCAGACTTTCTCTCTTTGCTTAGGCCTGGGCAAGAGATGTTCAGGATCCTTGGGCACTAGAAATAGTTTCTCAAGGTTATCTCCTGGAATTCAAGGAACTACCCCCAAGGGGAAGGTTCCACAGGTCTCAATTATCTTCAAACCAAATAAAAAGACAGGCATTCTTACATTGTGTAGAAGACCTGTTAAGGATGGGAGTAATTCATCCAGTTCCAATAAGAGAACAAGGGATGGGATTTTACTCCAACCTGTTCATAGTTCCCAAAAAAGAGGGAACGTTCAGACCAATTCTAGATCTCAAGATCCTAAACAAATTTCTCAGGGTTCCATCATTCAAAATGGAAACCATTCGAACGATCCTTCCTACCATCCAGGAAGGTCAATTTATGACCACGGTGGATTTAAAGGATGCGTATCTCCATATTCCTATCCACAAGGAACATCATCAGTTCCTAAGATTCGCTTTTCTGGACAAGCATTACCAGTTTGTGGCACTTCCTTTCGGATTAGCCACTGCTCCGAGAATTTTCACAAAGGTACTAGGGTCCCTTCTAGCGGTTCTAAGACCGAGGGGCATTGCAGTAGTACCGTACTTGGACGACATCCTGATTCAAGCGTCGTCTCTGTCAAAAGCAAAGGCTCATACGGACATCGTCCTAGCCTTTCTCAGATCTCACGGATGGAAAGTAAACATAGAAAAAAGCTCTCTTTCCCCGTCGACAAGAGTTCCCTTCTTGGGAACAATAATAGACTCCTTAGAAATGAGAATTTTTCTGACAGAGGTCAGAAAATCAAAACTTCTAAGCTCTTGTCAGGTTCTTCATTCTGTTCTTCGTCCTTCCATAGCGCAGTGCATGGAAGTAATAGGATTGATGGTTGCAGCAATGGACATAGTTCCTTTTGCACGAATTCATCTAAGACCATTACAACTGTGCATGCTCAGACAGTGGAATGGGGATTATACAGACTTGTCTCCGACGATTCAAGTAGATCAAAGGACCAGAGATTCACTCCGTTGGTGGCTGAACCCGGACAATCTGTCACAGGGAATGAGCTTCCGCAGACCAGAGTGGGTCATTGTCACGACCGACGCCAGTCTGGTGGGCTGGGGCGCGGTCTGGGAACCCCTGAAGGCTCAGGGTCTATGGTCTCGGGAAGAATCTCTTCTCCCGATAAACATTCTGGAACTAAGAGCGATATTCAATGCTCTCAAAGCTTGGCCTCATCTAGCAAAGGCCAAATTCATAAGGTTTCAATCAGACAACATGACGACAGTTGCATATATCAACCATCAGGGGGGAACAAGGAGTTCCCTGGCGATGGAGGAAGTGACCAAGATAATTCAATGGGCGGAGGATCACTCCTGCCACTTGTCTGCAATCCACATCCCAGGGGTGGAAAATTGGGAAGCGGATTTTCTAAGTCGTCAGACATTCCATCCGGGGGAGTGGGAACTCCACCCGGAAATCTTTGCCCAAATAACTCAATTATGGGGCATTCCAGACATGGATCTGATGGCGTCTCGACAGAACTTCAAGGTTCCTTGTTACGGGTCCAGATCCAGGGATCCCAAGGCGACTCTAGTAGATGCACTAGTAGCACCTTGGACCTTCAACCTAGCTTATGTTTTCCCACCGTTTCCTCTCATTCCCAGGCTGGTAGCCAGGATCAACCAGGAGAGGGCTTCGGTAATCTTGATAGCTCCTGCGTGGCCACGCAGGACTTGGTATGCAGACCTGGTGAATATGTCATCGGCTCCACCATGGAAGCTACCTTTGAGACAGGACCTTCTTGTTCAAGGTCCATTCGTACATCCGAATCTGGTCTCTCTCCAACTGACTGCTTGGAGATTGAATGCTTGATTTTATCAAAGCGTGGGTTTTCAGATTCTGTAATAGATACTCTGATTCAGGCTAGAAAGCCTGTAACTAGAAAAATTTACCATAAGATATGGAAAAAATGTATCTATTGGTGTGAATCTAAAGGATTCCCATGGAACAAGATTAAAATTCCTAGGATTTTATCCTTTCTACAAGAGGGTTTGGAGAAGGGATTATCTGCAAGTTCTCTGAAAGGACAGATTTCTGCGTTATCTGTTTTACTTCACAAAAGGCTGGCAGCTGTGCCAGACGTTCAAGCGTTTGTTCAGGCTCTGGTTAGAATCAAGCCTGTTTACAGACCTTTGACTCCTCCCTGGAGTCTTAATCTAGTTCTTTCAGTTCTTCAAGGGGTTCCGTTTGAACCCTTACATTCCGTAGATATTAAGTTATTATCTTGGAAAGTTCTGTTTTTGGTTGCAATTTCTTCTGCTAGAAGAGTTTCTGAGTTATCTGCTCTGCAGTGTTCTCCGCCCTATCTGGTGTTCCATGCAGATAAGGTGGTTTTGCGTACTAAGCCTGGTTTTCTTCTGAAAGTTGTTTCCAACAAGAATATTAACCAGGAGATAGTTGTACCTTCTTTGTGCCCGAATTCAGTTTCTAAGAAGGAACGTTTGTTACACAATTTGGACGTAGTCCGTGCTCTAAAATTCTATTTAGAGGCCACTAAAGATTTCAGACAAACTTCTTCTTTGTTTGTTGTTTATTCTGGTAAAAGGAGAGGTCAAAAAGCAACTTCTACCTCTCTTTCTTTTTGGCTTAAAAGCATTATCCGTTTGGCATATGAGACTGCCGGACGGCAGCCTCCTGAAAGAATCACAGCTCATTCCACTAGGGCTGTGGCTTCCACATGGGCCTTCAAGAACGAGGCTTCTGTTGACCAGATATGTAAGGCAGCGACTTGGTCTTCACTGCACACTTTTGCCAAATTTTACAAATTTGATACTTTTGCTTCTTCAGAGGCTATTTTTGGGAGAAAGGTTTTGCAAGCCGTGGTGCCTTCCATTTAGGTGACCTGATTTGCTCCCTCCCTTCATCCGTGTCCTAAAGCTTTGGTATTGGTTCCCACAAGTAAGGATGACGCCGTGGACCGGACACACCTATGTTGGAGAAAACAGAATTTATGCTTACCTGATAAATTACTTTCTCCAACGGTGTGTCCGGTCCACGGCCCGCCCTGGTTTTTTTAATCAGGTCTGATGAATTTTTTTCTCTAACTACAGTCACCACGGTATCATATGGTTTCTCCTATGCATATTTCCTCCTGTACGTCGGTCGAATGACTGGGGTAGGCGGAGCCTAGGAGGGATCATGTGACCAGCTTTGCTGGGCTCTTTGCCATTTCCTGTTGGGGAGGAGAATATCCCACAAGTAAGGATGACGCCGTGGACCGGACACACCGTTGGAGAAAGTAATTTATCAGGTAAGCATAAATTCTGTTTTTGATGTGTTTTCTTCTTCTGAAGCTGTCTTTGGTAGAAAAGTACTTCAGGCAGCTGTTTCAGTTTGAATCTTCTGCTTATGTTTTCAGTTTTTTTCATTATAAAATTTAAACTTTATTTTGGGTGTGGATTATTTTTTCAGCGGAATTGGCTGTCTTTATTTTATCCCTCCCTCTCTAGTGACTCTTGCGTGGAAAGATCCACATCTTGGGTAGTTGTTATCCCATACGTCACTAGCTCATGGACTCTTGCTAATTACATGAAAGAAAACATAATTTATGTAAGAACTTACCTGATGAATTCATTTCTTTCATATTAGCAAGAGTCCATGAGGCCCACCCTTTTTTGTGGTGGTTATGATTTTTTTGTATAAAGCACAATTTATCCAATTCCTTATTTTTTATGCTTTCGCACTTTTTTTCTTATCACCCCACTTCTTGGCTATTCGTTAAACTGATTTGTGGGTGTGGTGAGGGGTGTATTTGTAGGCATTTTGAGGTTTGGGAAACTTTGCCCCTCCTAGTAGGAATGTATATCCCATACGTCACTAGCTCATGGACTCTTGCTAATATGAAAGAAATGAATTTATCAGGTAAGTTCTTACATAAATTATGTTTTTCAGGATCTTTGTAAATAATCATAAAATAAAACACACAAATCTTGTATCTTGCAGCAAGATCGGGATATATAGTTTAGCACATGCATATTTAATATGTTGGTGTGTATATCAGGAGCAAAGTTTTACTTCTGGGATAGTGGATGTTAGTTGTCTCCAAGTATAATTTGAAGAATGTGAGCTTGATGAGTAATAATGTGATCATGCTTGAATTAATTGACGTATTCAATTAAGATATATATATATGTCAGATATAGCGTGAAAACTCTTGGCTTTTATTTATAGGTACTGGACTTGGCCAATAAACATATCAGTAGGCTAATTGATTGCTCGAGTGCTGTTTAGAAATTAAGGTTAAAATGTAGGGGGAGCAGCATTATGTGCATCTTTAGAGAGTATTCAGTAGTGCTACATCACACTTTCTATGAGTACATGATACACAGCTCATTATGCATGTTGTCAGAAAGTGGTGAGATGAGTAGCCTTAGTGGATATGCCTCAGTTTTTGCATTGGTACTGAGTAGATAAGGAGACACAACTGTGATCTATTTTCTTTTATATTGTAAATTGTGTTCCTAGCTATTACAGCTATTAACTTGATGCTTTATTTTTACCAGATTCTCCATCTCCTATTGCTGCAAGAACATTGACACTGGTTGCAAAGTCTCTGCAAAATTTAGCAAATTTGGTTGAATTTGGAGCCAAAGTAAGCTAATTAAAATATTATTTATGCAGATCTAAAATTGGTCATAGCATTTAAAGATTACCAATGATGAAACATTAAAATGTTTACATTACAAAATGTTTTCTGTAGGTAAACTATTGATTTGATTCTTCATTAGAGACCGTTATGGTAGCTGAAGATTTTAAAAGGAATGTGGTCTAACAAAAATATATTTGCTTATGCACCCTTAAAAAAAAAAGTGTTTAACTGTTGTATATCATGAATTTCTAACCATGATTTCTTCTTGTTTTTATTCCAATATTACAACCAATACTTTTAATTTGTGATGACCTTTTAAGCCTAAAAATATCCCTTTCTAAAGTGAATATTTGTGCTTCTCTACTGTTTATAGATTTTGCCACAAATTAAGTCATATGATTTGTCACTACATTTTGTTTCAAGGGGATAAAGCAGATAAATTATTGTATTTATCAAAATGTAATTTTCTTAAATTTTGTAAACCTAGCACAATTAAAGTATATCCTCATTGTGGCTCCTAAAAAAAAGTTTTGTGAAATTCATTGAGTGTTGAGAAAGTAGTCCAGTAAATATTAGTTGAGGATCCTGCTCATAGTTTACTAACTTAAACCAAACTCACTTAAACAATCAAGGATTTTGATCATGCAGTAATTTTTTTTTTATTTAAATACCCAAAATGTTTTACTTTACTATTCAAGTGCTAGAAAATGCTTTTAGAATTATAAAGTAATAGGTCATGTAATTGTTTGAACGTGCCTACTGTGGTCATGTATATCATTTACCTGCTAAGTTAATGCATTGCATTTGGTTTACAAAACTGACCTAGTTTAGGGGTCAAAATAAGATTAATTTCAATTGAAAATAGTGCATTTAAAATATTGCCAAGGCTTGCTAGCACTAGTAATATGCAAAATATTTTTTTCTAAAAATACATGAATATTTGGAAACCAGTATTTATCTCTGCATTTGGTTAAAACCCAACTGTATACAGTCCACAAAAACCTTATTGTTATATCGGGAGTCTTCTATTCTTTATCACTATGCAAGAGACTTAATGCAAACTCTATTTAATTCTGTAAAATGATATAGAACAAAATATCAGAGCAATAAGTCTTTTAAATGACCTTGTGCTATCCATTGTGATACTATAACAGTCTTTAAAAGGCATTGTGATTTGCTCTTTAACCCCTAAGAGACTACAGCATTTTTCAATTTTCTTACCGTTTGAGACAAGGGCTATTTTTACATTTTCTTCATAAATGGAAAGAGTCCACAGCTGCATTCATTACTTTTGGGAATTCAGAACCTGGCCCACCAGGAGGAGGCAAAGACACCCCAGCGAAAGGCTTAAATACCTCTCCCACTTCCCTCATTCCCCAGTCATTCTTTGCCTTTCGTCCCAGGAGGTTGGCAGAGAAGTGTCAGAAATTTTAGATTAGTCTCTTATGGAGGGTAGTACTCTTCAGTATGGGACTGGAGTTTTAAGTAGCCTTGTCAACCTTTCAGTGAAAGCATGGATGAAAGTTAGAGTCCAGAGATGCAGGGAGAGTCTTTCTGCGAAACCATCCCAACTCATATTAACAGCTCCACAAGCAATCAGCATTGACGAGTTTTGCTGCCTGCTTTCTTCTCTCAAGTCCATGGCGGATGCAATGCTACTATCTACTATCTGTCACTTGAAGAGCTGTGTTCCGTTTCCTCGGCGTAGATTCCGGTAAGATAGTTTCATTTTACTTTCTTCATGAAATGCACTGTATTAGATGTTTCTTTCATGTAATTGGCAAGAGTTCATGAGCTAGTGACGTATGGGATATACAATCCTACCAGGAGGGGCAAAGTTTCCCAAACCTCAAAATGCCTATAAATACACCCCTCACCACACCCACAATTCAGTTTTACAAACTTTGCCTCCTATGGAGGTGGTGAAGTAAGTTTGTGCTAAGATTTCTACATTGATATGCGCTTCTCAGCATTTTTTTGAAGCCCGATTCCTCTGAGTACAGTGAATGTCAGAGGGATGTGAAGGGAGTATCACCTATTGAATGCAATGGTTTTCCTCATGGGGATCTATTTCATAGGTTCTCTGTTATCAGTCGTAGAGATTCATCTCCTACCTCCCTTTTCAGATTTGCAATTCAGGTTTTCAGTATATTTCCTTTTGCAGACTGTCAGCTTCATATCTGGGAAATGCTTTTTTTATGAAAATGTATTTCTTACCTGGGGTATAGTATAGTTTTCAAATTGACTGTCTTTTAAATTCGCTGGCAGAATTAGGCTCACAAGGGTGCAAAATTCCAGATTTTATTGCGTCATTTTTGGCGCAAGATTTTTTGGCGCGAAGTTACGTTCATTGACACAAATTCGTCATTTCCGGCGTCTTAGTTGACTCCAAGTCCTTCACAAGGTTGACGCGAGTGTCATTTTCGGACGTTTTTGGCGCCAAAAAATATTTTTTTGTTTGTTGTGCGTCATACTTGGTGCCAAATATTTTCATTATTTTAGACCCCATTCCTATTTGCCTCTTGCCTTTTTCTATGTCAGAGGGCTATGCTGTTTCATTTTATTCCCATTCCTGAAACTGCCATATAGGAAATCGATAATTTTGCTTTAAATATTTTTTTTTTCTCTTACATTTGCAAGATGTCTCAATTTGATCCTGTCTCAGAATTAACTGTTGGATCCCTGCTGCCTGATAACAGTTCTACCAAAGCTAAGTGCATTTGTTGTAAACTTGTGGAGATTATACCTCCAGCTGTGGTTTGTAATAGTTGTCATGATAAATTTTACATGCAGAAAATGTATCCATCAGTAGTAGTTCATTACCTGTTGCTGACCTGTAGTCAGGCTTTGGTCAGAATCAAGCCTGTATTTAAACCTGTTGCTCCGCCATGGAGCCTAAACTTAGTTCTTAAAGTTCTTCAAGGGGTTCCGTGTGAACCTATGCATTCCATAGATATTAAGCTTCTATCTTGGAAAGTTTTGTTTTTAGTAGCTATCTCTTCGGCTCGAAGAGTTTCTGAGCTATCTGCTTTACAATGTGATTCACCTTACCTTGTTTTCCATGCAGATAAGGTGGTTTTTACGTACCAAACCTGGGTTTCTTCCTAAGGTTATTTCTAATAAGAATATCAATCAAGAGATTGTGGTTCCTTCTTTGTGTCCTAATCCTTCATCTAAGAAGGAACGTCTGTTACACAATCTTGATATGGTTCGTGCTTTAAAGTTCTTTTTACAAGCAACTAAAGATTTCCGTCAAACAACATCTTTGTTTGTTGTTTATTCTGGTAAACGGAGAGGTCAAAGGGCTACCGCTACCTCTCTTTCCTTTTGGCTGAAAAGCATCATCCGTTTGGCTTATGAGACTGCTGGCTAGCAGCCTCCTGAAAGAATTACTGCTCATTCTACTAGAGCTGTGGCTTCCACATGGGCTTTTAAAAATGAGGCTTCTGTTGAACAGATTTGTAAGGCGGCGACTTGGTCTTCGCTTCATACTTTTTCAAAATTTTACAAATTCGATACTTTTGCTTCTTCGGAGGCTATTTTTGGGAGAAATGTTCTACAAGCAGTGGTGCCTTCCGTTTAAGGTCCCTGTCTTGTCCCTCCCTTCATCCGTGTCCTAAAGCTTTGTTATTGGTATCCCACAAGTAAGGATGAATCCGTGGACTCGATGCATCTTACAAGACAAAACTTAATTTATGCTTACCTGATCAATTTATTTCTCTTGTGATGTATCGAGTCCACGGCCTGCCCTGTTTTTTAAGACAGGCATATATATTTTTATTTTAAAACTTTCAGTCACCACTGCACCCTATAGTTTCTCCTTTCTCTTCCTAGCCTTCGGTCGAATGACTGGGGGTGGAGCTAAGGGTGGAGCTATATAGACAGCTCTGATGTGGGTGCTCTCTTTGCCACTTCCTGTAGGGGAGGAGAATATCCCACAAGTAAGGATGAATTCGTGGACTCGATACATCACAAGAGAAATAAATTTATCAGGTAAGCATAAATTATGTTTTTCTCTCACGCATTCCAGTGAACCCAGTAAAGGCTCAGGCTTTCCTGAAGTGTATTTCAGACCTGGAGATCTCAGGGCTAATCATGTCAGTTCCGTTTCAGGAACAGGATCTGGGGTTTTATTCAAATCTATTCATTGTCCCAAAGAAAGAAAATTCATTCAGACCAGTTTTGGATCTAAAGATTTTTAATCGAAATGTAAGAGTACCAACTTTCAAAATGGTGACTATAAGGACTATTCTGCCTTTTGTTCAGCAAGGGCATTATATGTCAACAATAGACTTACAGGATGCATATCTTCATATTACGATTCATCCGGACCACTATCAGTTCCTAAAATTCTCTTTTCTAGACAAGCATTACCAATTTCTCCAACATAGGTGTGTCCGGTCCACGGCGTCATCCTTACTTGTGGGATATTCTCTTCCCCAACAGGAAATGGCAAAGAGCCCAGCAAAGCTGGTCACATGATCCCTCCTAGGCTCCGCCTACCCCAGTCATTCTCTTTGCCGTTGTACAGGCAACATCTCCACGGAGATGGCTTAGAGTTTTTTAGTGTTTAACTGTAGTTTTTCATTATTCAATCAAGAGTTTGTTATTTTCAAATAGTGCTGGTACGTACTATTTACTCAGAAACAGAAAAGAGATGAAGAATTCTGTTTGTATGAGGAAAATGATTTTAGCAACCGTAACTAAAATCCATGGCTGTTCCACACAGGACTGTTGAGAGCAATTAACTTCAGTTGGGGGAACAGTTTGCAGTCCCTTGCTGCTTGAGGTATGACACATTCTAACAAGACGATGTAATGCTGGAAACTGTCATTTTCCCTATGGGATCCGGTAAGCCATGTTTATTACGATTGTAAATAAGGGCTTCACAAGGGCTTATTTAAACTGTAGACTTTTTCTGGGCTAAATCGATTGATTATTAACACATATTTAGCCTTGAGGAATCATTTTATCTGGGTATTTTGATATAATAATATCGGCAGGCACTGTTTTAGACACCTTATTCTTTAGGGGCTTTCCCAAAGCATAGGCAGAGTCTCATTTTCGCGCCGGTATGGCGCACTTGTTTTTGAGGACAGCATGGCATGCAGCTGCATGTGTGTGGAGCTCTGATACATAGAAAGGTCTTTCTGAAGGCATCATTTGGTATCGTATTCCCCTTTGGGCTTGGTTGGGTCTCAGCAAAGCAGATTCCAGGGACTGTAAAGGGGTTAAATATAAAAACGGCTCCGGTTCCGTTATTTTAAGGGTTAAAGCTTCCAAATTTGGTGTGCAATACTTTTAAGACACTGTGGTGAAATTTTGGTGAATTTTGAACAATTCCTTCATACTTTTTCGCAATTGCAGTATTAAAGTGTGTTTAGTTTAAAATTTAAAGTGACAGTAACGGTTTTATTTTAAAACGTTTTTTGTGCTTTGTTATCAAGTTTATGCCTGTTTAACATGTCTGAACTACCAGATAGATTGTGTTCTGACTGTGGGGAAACCAAGGTTCCTTCTCATTTAACTATATGTATTTTATGTCATAAAGAAATTTAGTAAAAATGATGCCCAAGATGATTCCTCAAGTGAGGGGAGTAAGCATGGTACTGCATCATCCCCTCCTTCGTCTACACCAGTCTTGCCCATACAGGAGGCCCCTAGTACATCTAGTGCGCCAATACTCCTTACTATGCAACATTTAACGGCTGTAATGGATAATTCTATCAAAAACATTTTAGCCAATATGCCCACTTATCAGTGAAAGCGCGACTGCTCTGTTTTAGAAAATTCTGTAGAGCATGAGAACGCTGATGATATGGTTTCTGAAGGGCCCCTACACCAGTCTGAGGGGGCCAGGGAGGTTTTGTCTGAGGGAGAAATTTCAGATTCAGGAAACATTTCTCAACAAGCTGAACCTGATGTGATTACTTTTAAATTTAAGTTGGAACATCTCCGCGCTCTGCTTAAGGAGGTGTTATCCAATTTGGATGATTGTGATTATCTGGTCATTCCAGAACCACTATGTAAAATGGAAAAGTTCTTAGAGGCCCCGGGGCCCCCCGAAGCTTTTCCTATATCCAAGCGGGTGGCGTACATTGTTAGTACAGAATGGGACAGGCCCGGTATACCTTTAGTACCTCCCCCCATATTTATAAAATTGTTTTCCTATAGTCGACACCAGAAAGGACTGATGGCAGACAGTCCCCAAGGTCGAGGGGGCGGTTTCTACTCTACACAAGCGCGCCACTATACCCATAGAAGATAGTTGTGCTTTCCAAGATCCTATGGATAAAAAATTAGAAGGTCTGCTAAAGATGTTTGTTCAGCAAGGTTCCCTTCTACAACCAATTGCATGCATTGTCCCTGTCACTGCAGCCGCGTGTTTCTAGTTTGAGCTAGGAAAGGCGATTATTAGTAATTCTTCTTCTTATGAGGAGATTATGGACAGAATTCGTGCTCTTAAATTGGCTAATTCTTTCACCCTAGACGCCACCTTGCAATTGGCTAGGTTAGCGGCGAAAAAATTCTGGGTTTGCTATTGTGGCGCAGAGCGCTTTGGTTAAAATCTTGGGCAGCGGATGCGTCTTCCAAGAACAAATTGCTTGACATTCCTTTCAAGGGGAAAACACTCTTTGGCCCTGACTTGAAAGAGATTATCTCTGATATCACTGGGGGCAAGGGCCACGCCCTTCCTCAGGATAGGTCTTTTCAAGACCAAAAATAAACCTAAGTTTCGTCCCTTTCGCAGAAACGGATCAGCCCCAAGGGCTACGTCCTCTAAGCAGGAAGGTAATACTTCTCAAGCCAATCCAGCCTGGAGACCTATGCAAGGCTGGAACAAAGGAAAGCAGGCCAGGAAACCTGCCACTGCTACCAAGACAGCATGAAATGCGGGCCCCCGATCCGGGACCGGATCTGGTGGGGGGCAGACTCTCTCTCTTCGCTCAGGCTGGGGCAAGAGATGTTCTGGACCCTTGGGCGCTAGAAATAGTCTCCCAAGGTTATTCTCTGGAGTTCAAGGGGCTTCCTCCAAGGGGGAGGTTCCACAGGTCTCAGTTGTCTTCAGACCACATAAGAAGACAGGCATTCTTACATTGGGTAGAAGACCTGCTAAAAATGGGAGTGATTCATCCTGTTCCATGAGGAGAACAAGGGATGGGGTTCTACTCCAATCTGTTCATAGTTCCCAAAAAAGAGGGAACGTTCAGACCAATCTTAGATCTCAAGATCTTGAACAAGTTTCTCAAGGTTCCATCGTTCAAGATGGAAACCATTCGAACACTTCTTCCTTCCATCCAGGAAGGTCAATTCATGACCAAGGTGGATTTCAAGGATGCGTATCTACATATTCCTATCCACAAGGAACATCATCGGTTCCTAAGGTTTGAATTCCTGGACAAGCATTTCCAGTTCGTGGCGTTTTCTTTCGGATTAGCCACTGCTCCTAGGATTTTCTCATAGGTACTAGGGTCCCTTCTGGCGGTGCTAAGACCAAGGGGCATTGCTGTAGTACCTTACTTGGACGACATTCTGATTCGAGCGTCGTCCCTTCCTCAAGTAAAGGCTCACACGGACATTGTCCTGGCCTTTCTCAGATCTCACGGATGGAAAGTGAACGTGGAAAAGAGTTCTCTATCTCCGTCAACGAGGGTTCCCTTCTTGGGAACTATAATAGACTCCTTAGAAATGAGGATTTTTCTGACAGAAGCCAGAAAAACAAAACTTCTAGACTCTTGTCGGATACTTCATTCCGTTCCTCTTCCTTCCATAGCGCAGTGCATGGAAGTGATAGGTTTGATGGTAGCGGCAATGGACATAGTTCCTTTTGTGCGCATTCATCTAAGACCATTACAACTGTTCCTGCTCAGTCAGTGGAATGGGGACTATTCAGACTTGTCTCCGAAGATACAAGTAAATCAGAGGACCAGAGACTCATTCCGTTGGTGGCTGTCCCTGGACAACCTGTCACAAGGGATGACCTTCCGCAGACCAGAGTGGGTCATTGTCACGACCGACGCCAGTCTGATGGGCTGGGGCGCGGTCTGGGGATCCCTGAAAGCTCAGGGTCTTTGGTCTCGGGTAGAATCTCTTCTACCGATAAATATTCTGGAACTGAGAGCGATATTCAATGCTCTCAAAGCTTGGCCTCAGCTAGCGAGGGCCAAGTTCATACATCAACCATCAGGGGGGAACAAGGAGTTCCCTAGCGATGGAAGAAGTGACCAAAATCATTCTATGGGCGGAGTCTCACTCCTGCCACCTGTCTGCTATCCACATCCCAGGAGTGGAAAATTGGGAAGCGGATTTTCTGAGTCGTCAGACATTGCATCCGGGGGAGTGGGAACTCCATCCGGAAATCTTTGCCCAAGTCACTCAACCGTGGGGCATTCCAGACATGGATCTGATGGCCTCTCGTCAGAACTTCAGAGTTCCTTACTACGGGTACAGATCCAGGGATCCCAAGGCGGCTCTAGTGGATGCACTAGTAGCACCTTGGACCTTCAAACTAGCTTATGTGTTCCCGCCGTTTCCTCTCATCCCCAGGCTGGTAGCCAGGATCAATCAGGAGAGGGCGTCGGTGATTTTGATAGCTCCTGCGTGGCCACGCAGGACTTGGTATACAGATCTGGTGAATATGTCATCGGCTCCACCATGGAAGCTACCTTTGAGACGAGACCTTCTTGTTCTAGGTCCGTTCGACCCACTCCAGCTGACTGCTTGGAGATTGAACGCTTGATCTTATCAAAGCGAGGGTTCTCAGATTCTGTTATTAATACTCTTGTTCAGGCCTGAAAGCCTGTAACCAGAAAATTACCACATAATTTGGTATATCTGTTGGTGTGAATCTGCAGGATTCCCTTGGGACAAGGTTAAGATTCCTAAGAGTCTATCCTTCCTTCGAGAAGGATTGGAAAAAGGATTATCTGCAAGTTCCTTGATGGGACAGATTTCTGCCTTGTCTGTGCCAGATGTTCTAGCCTTTGTTCAGGCTCTGGTTAGAATCAAGCCTGTTTACAAAATTTTGACTCCTCCTTGGAGTCTCAACCTAGTTCTTTCAGTTCTTCAGGGGGTTCCGTTTGAACCCTTACATTCCGTTGATATTAAGTTATTATCTTGGAAAGTTTTGTTTTTGGTTGCAATTTCTTCTGCTAGAAGAGTTTCAGAATTATCTGCTCTGCAGTGTTCTTCTCCTTATCTGGTGTTCCATGCAGATAAGGTGGTTTTGCGTACTAAACCTGGTTTTCTTCCAAAAGTTGTTTCTAACAAAGACATTAACCAGGAGATAGTTGTGCCTTCTTTGTGTCCTAATCCAGTTTCAAAGAAGGAACGTTTGTTGCACAACTTGGATGTAGTTCGTGCTCTCAAATTTTACTTAGCAGCTACTAAGGTTTTCGGACAAACTTTGGCTTTGTTTGTTGTTTATTCTGGTAAACGGAGAGGTCAAAAAGCAACTTCTACCTCTCTCTCCTTCTGGATTAAAAGCATTATCCGATTGGCTTATGAGACTGCCGGACGGCAGCCTCCTGAAAGAATCACAGCTCACTCCACTAGGGCTGTGGCTTCCACATGGGCCTTCAAGAACGAGGCTTCTGTTGATCAGATATGTAAGGCAGCGACTTGGTCTTCACTGCACACTTTTTCTAAATTTTACAAATTTGATACTTTTGCTTCTTCTGAGGCTATTTTTGGGAGAAAGGTTTTGCAAGCCGTGGTGCCTTCCATTTAGGTGACCTGATTTGCTCCCTCCCTTCATCCGTGTCCTAAAGCTTTGGTATTGGTTCCCACAAGTAAGGATGACGCCGTGGACCGGACACACCTATGTTGGAGAAAACAGAATTTATGTTTACCTGATAAATTACTTTCTCCAACGGTGTGTCCGGTCCACGGCCCGCCCTGGTTTTTTTAATCAGGTCTGATAATTTATTTTCTTTAACTACAGTCACCACGGTAACATATGGTTTCTCCTATGCAAATATTCCTCCTTTACGTCGGTCGAATGACTGGGGTAGGCGGAGCCTAGGAGGGATCATGTGACCAGCTTTGCTGGGCTCTTTGCCATTTCCTGTTGGGGAAGAGAATATCCCACAAGTAAGGATGACGCCGTGGACCGGACACACCGTTGGAGAAAGTAATTTATCAGGTAAACATAAATTCTGTTTTGTTTCTCTTCCTTTTGGCCTAGCGACAGCTCCAAGAATCTTTTCAAAGGTTCTCGGTGCCCTACTCTCTGTAATCAGAGAGCGGGGTATTGCGGTGTTTCCTTATTTGGACGATATCTTGGTACTCGCTCAGTCTTTACGTTCTGCAGAATCTCACACGGATCAACTAGTGTTGTTTCTTCGAAGACATGGTTGGAGGATCAATTTACCAAAAAGTTATTTGATTCCTTATGCAAAGGTAACCTTTTTTAGGTTTCCAGATAGATTCAGTGTCCATAACTCTGTCTCTAACAGACAGGAGACGTTTGAAATTGGTTGAAGCCTGTCGGAACCTTCAGTCTCAGTCATTCCCTTCAGTAGCTATGTGCATGGAAGTTTTAGGTCTCATGACTGCAGCATTGGACGCGATCCCCTTTGCTCGTTTTCATATGAGACCTCTCCAGCTTTGTATGCTGAACCAATGGTGCAGGGATTATACAAGGATATCACAATTAATATCCTTAAATCCCAATGTTCAAATTTCTTTGACTTGGTGGTTAGATCACCATCGTATAATTCTAGGGGCCTCTTTCGTTCGTCCAACCTGGACTGTGATCACAACAGATGCGAGTCTTTCAGGTTGGGGATCTCTGACAGCACAAGGGGTTTGGAAATCTCAAGAGGCGAGATTACCAATCAATGTTTTGGAACTCCGTGCAATTCTCAGGGCTCTTCAGTTTTGGCCTCTGTTGAAGAGAGTACCATTCATTTGTTTTCAGACAGACAATGTCACAACTGTGGCATATGTCAATCATCAGGGTGGGACTCACAGTCCTCAAGCTATGAAAGAATCATCTCAGATACTTGTTTGGGTGGAATCCAGCTCCTGTCTAATTTCTGTGGTTCATATCCCAGGTATAGACAATTGGGAAGCAGATTATATCAGTCGTCAGACTTTACATCCGGGAGAATGGTCTCTCCACCCAGATGTGTTTTCTCAAATTGTTCAGATGTGGGGGCTTCCAGAAATAGATCTGATGGCATCTCATCTAAACAAAAAACTTCCCAGGTACCTGTCCAGGTCCAGGGATCCTCAGGCGGAAGCAGTGGATGCGTTGACACTTCCATGGTGTTATCAACCTGCTTATATTTTCCCGCCTCTAGTTCCTCCAAGAGTGATCTCCAAGATCATCATGGAGCAATCTTGTATGCGGATCTTGTTCGGATGTCCAGTTGCCAACCTTGGCCACTTCCATTAAGGCCAGACATTCTATCTCAAGGTCCGTTTTTCCATGGTAATTGAACTCTTAGTGCTTAGCCATAGAGGTTTCTCTGACTCAGTGATTAATACTATGTTGCAGGTTCGTAAATCTGTTTCTAGAAAGATTTATTATCGAGTTTGGAAGACTTACATTTCATGGTGTTCTCATAAATTCTCTTGGCATTCTTTTAGAATTCCTAAAATTTTAGTTTCTTCAGGATGGTTTGGATAAAGGTTTGTCTGCAAGTTTCTTGAAAGGACAAATCTCTGCTCTTTCTGTTTTATTCCACAGGAAAATTGCTAAACGTCCTGATATTCATTGTTTTGTACAGGCTTTGGTTTGTATCAAGGCTGTCATTAAATCAATCTCTCCTCCTTGGAGTCTTAATTTGGTTTTGAAGGCTTTACAGGCTCCTCCATTTGAGCCTATGCATTCTTTGGACATTAAACTACTTTCTTGTAAAGTGTTGTTTCTTTTGGCCATCTCTTCTGCTAGAATAGTTTCTGAATTATCTGCTCTTTCTTGTGAGTCTCCTTTTCTGATTTTTATCAAGATAAGGCAGTTTTGCGGACTTAATTTAAATTCTTACCTAAGGTTGTGAATTCTAACATTATTAATAAAGAAATTGTTGTCCATTCTTTGTGTCCTAATCCTAAGAATTCTTTGGAAGGATCTTTACATTCTTTGTATGTGGTGAGAGCTCTGAAATATATTATTTTTAAGCCACTAAAGATTTCAGGAAGACTTCTAGTCTATTTGTTATCTTTTCTGGTTCCAGGAAAGGTCAGAAGGCTTCTGCCGTTTCTTTGACTTTGTGGTTAAAGCTTTTGATTCATCAAGCTTATTTGGAGTCGGGTCAAGCCCCGCCTCAGAGAATTACAGCTCATTCTACTAGATCAGTTTCCACTTCTTGGGCTTTTAAGAATGATGCTTCAGTTGATCAGATTTGCAAAACAGCAACTTGTTCTTTGCGTACATTTACTAATATCAACCATTTTGATGTATTTGCTTCTTCGGAAGCAGTTTTTGGTAGGAAAGTTCTTCAGGCAGCAGTTTCAGTTTGATTCTTCTGCTTATGATTTAAGTTTTTATTTTTATTTTTTGAGAATAAACTTATTTGGGTTGTGGATTAATTTTTTTCAGCGAAATTGCTGTTTTTATTTTGCCCTTCCCTCTCTAGTGACTCTTGTGTGGAGTTCCACATCTTGGGTATTGCTATCCCATATGTCACTAGCTCATGGAATCTTGCCAATTACATGAAAGAAAACCATAATTTATGTAAGAACTTACCTGATAAATTAATTTCTTTCATATTGGCAAGAGTCCATGAGGCCCACCCCCTTCTTTTATGGTAGTTATGATTTTTTTTGTATAAAACACAATTGTTTCCAAATTCCTTTGTTGATGCTTTTTACTCCTTTCTTTATCACCCCATTTCTTGTCTATTCGTTAAACTGAATTGTGGGTGTGGTGAGGGGTGTATTTATAGGCATTTTGATGTTTGGGAAACTTTGCCCCTCCTGGTAGGATTGTATATCCCATACGTCACTAGCTCATGGACTCTTGCCAATATGAAAGAAATGAATTTATCAGGTAAGTTCTTAAGTTATGTTTTTCCCGTGGGGCTAACCACCTCGCGGGACTAACTTTTAACATAGGGTTTCAGTGAGGCACCTTTTGTATATTGGAATCAAGGGTTAATATCTCCTGAGGGGGGTTATTGAGCAGGGTTTTTTTTAATCATGTTTGTTATATGATTCAACCTGTTTGTGTAGTGTTATTTCGGCTCATGGCTTGTGGAACATAACGGCTTTTGGAAGGTGACGCGACCTTACGGTCGGGCGTGCTTTTTTTGGACTAAATGGTTCACCTGGTGACCGGGCGTGGTCACGTTTTTGGGCTCCATTTCCGCATTCCTGACTGTGTGGCAACAGAGGAATTATGGTCTGCTGGTGTCTGGTTCATGGTAGGTGGTAAGGGTCCCAGCCATTGTGGGTGTCGGGTGCCATTTAGATTTTTTAGTCCACTTTTTTGTATTCAATATCCTAGTTATGGAGGAGTCTGATATTGTGGTGATGGACGTCTGTGTTTCAGATTCTACTCCTTGCACAGAATGCATATTGCCCCGGATGATACAAGCCTATCAGTTATATTCTGAATGCCGTATTAGAGTGCTCAATTCCTCGGGATTGGGGAATCAAGGTGCCGCTGAGCCATCCGCCTCTGGGGCTTCTGTCCTCCGAGTGGTGAGTTCTCTTCCAACATCTTACTACGCATGCAGGTAACCCAGACTTTGCTTATTCTTCTCGGGAAGGTGACTTGTTCCCACCGGGGTTTCGGCACAATGTTGCATGTCCATAATTTTGGTGCTGGCGATTCTGCAACTTCCAGAGGGTTGCTTCAGATATTGTTCGTGTTCCGTTATCAGGGGTTCCTAAGGCATTGGAATGACCTGGTCAGCTCTCTGGGGGAACGACTGTCCCTAAGGCTTCAGGGGGTCAACCTTTGGGGCCGGAGTCGTCTTTTTCTCCGGCAGGGGTAAGCTTTGCTTTTTGGTATAGACTGGCGCACCTTCGTGTTCTATTGTGCCACGCTTTGGCGTCGTTGGAAGATTCCATCCTTAATGGATCTGAGAATTTTCAGTCTCCTTCTTCGAATAGCTTTCATAATTAGATATAACGAGATGAAGTATTCCTCTTATAGGCCTATTTGTTGAGTATCCTTTTCCAGTTCTGAGCTTGGAAGAACAAGGTCCCTGTTGGGGCGTCTGTTCTTATTGGGTGATAACCTATGGGTTGCCTTCTTATTCACTCCGGTTAGGATGATTGTTTATTGATTACAGCTCATGTTTGTTTGTTTTTTCCTTCGGAAATTTATTTCTGTAATAGATACTCGCGACCTTTTGATCGCGCTGTTTACTTCTAGAGGACGTGTTTGGTCCTATGTTTATCTGCTTGGGCCCTTGGTTGTATGCTAATCCTGTTTGGGTTCAGATTTTTCTGTCACTATTTCAGACTTGTGGCGCCTGTTCTGCCTGGCTGATCCGGTTAAGGCGTCGAGTGCTTCACATTTATTATTATTATTATTTTTAATTTACAAGTTCTGCTGAGCATTCTGGAAGGACCTAAGGGGTTGTGTGGCATGGAGGATTGGTCAGTCCTCATTAGCCTTTTTTAGCTGGTCGTCAGGGATTCGGTGGAGTTCCGCTGCAACATACCTTCCCGTGTGGGTGAAGGTTACTTGGGGTATGGTTGGTTCCACACATTTCTGGGCTTGGGCCTATAGTTTTTCTCTTTCCGGATGTCCGGAACCCTATGATCCTGTGGCTGGTTCAGTGCGTTCCAGTTTTTCCAGGGAACATTGGCTATAACTTATGGTCTAGTTAGTTGAGCTGCTTGCACCTTAGCCAGGATATATGCATTTTTGGATATGCTCCTTTTGGTCTGTCCTGTCCTTTGAATGATGGGGTCTGGATGATTTTCATTCAGCTTTTGTTTCATCAGGCTACAGCTTCCTATTTGGTGCTTGTGCGATGTTGTTCTCTATGCTCTCCCCCTTGGAGGGGTAGTTTTGTTCTCCTTTAGGAGGTGGAATTTCCTCTCTCTGGAGGTTGGCTGTCCTGTCTTGTAGGCAGGTGTTTGGAATGGATTTTTTACGCTATAGTGGGTTGTTCTGTTCCATCTGTGGAGATTGAAGTCTCCGTGTTGAGACTATCATTAGTTTCATGCTGGGACTTATGGCGATCTACTGCATTTCTCCGTTCATCTCTATGAGGTTCTCTTGGGAGTTCCTAATTGAGGGTCCTACTTGGATTGGCACCCGAGCTCTATTGGGGTGGATAGGTCTGTCCCATTCTGCCCTTTTTCTGGGCTGGAGATTGGGGTCTTTTTGTTCCCCTGCTTGTCAGATCTGCCTGTCGCTGGGCTGGTCTGGTGTTGGGAGCAGAATCTGGGATCTGGTGTTAGTCCTCGAGTCTTGAGGTACGGTGAGCCTCTTTGAGGTTTCGGTGCTTCTCTATTTTCAGGTTACGCAAGTTGCTTTGGTGGCTTGTGGATAGCTTGTGATGTGTCCACTGCCCAGTGGATGTTTCGCAGTTTGATGGTGGGGTTGGTGCTCTGATCTGGTATAATGGTTAGAGCAACAGCTTAGGTCTTTTGACAACTCAGGTTTGATTCCCATTACTGGGAAGTGTATTTTCATTGAATCTACTTCAGCTGCTCTTTAGTTGCTCTGCAAGTATTTTTGTTTACGAGTCATCCTGGTAGGACTATTGCGTGTGCTTGATGCAGGTGTTTTCTATCTGTGTTTGCGGCACGTATTTTGGCTTCTGAATATCTTGATATTCTGAGTTCCTTGCGACTTGAGGACTTCGCCTCTCCTAGTTTATCAGGACTGGTTTTTGGTCTCTGTGAGCCTGACTTTGTTCTGGAGTTTTTTCCTTTTTTTTTTTTTTTTTTTTGGGAACTACTTGTACCCTATTTAGGGTCTTCCGGGATCCTTGTCAGGTTTCTCTGTGTTCTCTTCCTTTTGGGAGTTTACGGTAGTTGATCCCTTTCTCTCGTAAGGGGTGTGTTGTGGGGGACTGACTGCTGGGCGATGGTGTCTCCCAGAGGCGTGTTGGCTCAGTGAACTTCTGTGGGTCAGTGTCCTTTTCAAAGTTTTCTCGGCTTCGGACGAAGCAGGTTTTTTGCTGGATTAGGGTTTCGGGCCTGGTGCCCTCAGAATGGGGGGCCGCCTTTTGTACCCTCCCATTTAACATTCAGTGTCTTCTATAGCTTGGGTATTGTTTTCCCAAAAGTAATGAATGCAGCTGTGGACTCTTTCCATTTATGAAGAAAAACATAAATTATGCTTACCTGATAATTGTCTTTTCTTCAGATGGAAAGAGTCCACAGCTCCCCACCCGTATTTTTCTGTGGGGCGTCTGTTTTTTGTTCTTCTGCCACCTTTTCACCCTGATATTTCTTCTATTGTTCCTTGTTCCTCAGCAGAATGACTGACTGGGGGATGAGGGAAGTGGGAGGGGTATTTAAACCTTTAGCTGGGGTGTCTTTGCCTCCTCCTGGTGGCCAGGTCGTGAATTCCCAAAAGTGATGAATGCTGCTGTGGACTCTTTCAATCTGAAGAAAAGAAAATTATCAGGTAAGCATAATTTGTTTGCTGCAGTGTTTGTGTTTAGCTGTAATTTTCCTCTTAATCTTTTACTGAACCCACACATATTATATACTGTTTTACTGGCCATTAAATGGACTTTCTAAAGATACCATTATTTTCATCATATCTTATAATTTACTATTACATTTTTTTTATAAAATATGATGACAAAAAATGTTAAAAACACACTTTCTCTTGTAAGGTGTATCCAGTTCATCCATTACTTGTGGAATATTCTCCTTCCCAACAGGAAGCTGCAAGAGGACACCCACAGCAGAGCTGTCTATATAGCTCCTCCCCTAACTGCCACCCCCAGTCATTCTCTTGCACGACATTCTAGACAGGATTAAAGCTCTTAAGTTAGCTAATTCCTTTATTTCTGACGCTGTTTTTCAGTTAACCAAACTAACGGCTAAGAATTCAGGTTTTGACATTTTGGCGCGTAGGGCGCTATGGCTTAAGTCCTGGTCAGCAGACGTTACTTCAAAGTCTAAGCTTCTTAACATCCCCTTCAAGGGACAGACCCTATTCGGGCCCGGTCTGAAGGAGATCATTTCTGATATTACTGGAGGAAAAGGTCACGCCCTTCCTCAGGATAGGTCCAATAAGAGGACCAAACAGAATAATTTTCGTTCCTTTCAAAACTTCAAGAGTTTCCTCTAATGCAAAACAAGAGGGAAATTCCAAGAGAGGAAAAGGGGCTGGGTTTTTATTCAAACCTGTTTATAGTTCCCAAAAAAGAGGGAACTTTCAGACCTATCTTGGATCTCAAGATCCTAAACAAATTTCTCAGGGTCCCATCCTTCAAGATGGAGACAATCCGAACCATCTTCCCTATGATCCAGGAGGGTCAATATGACTACCGTGGATAATTTGACCTGATAATTTGGGCAGAGCTGAAAGGGAAGCCCTTTCCTCTCTGGCTAATAACCAGAATATTGTGGTGAAAAATGCGGATAAAGGCGGCTCGGTGGTAGTACTGAATAGAATTGATTATATAAACGAAGCATTGCGTCAACTAAATGATGATTGCTGCTATTCAGTGCTACCAACCGATCCAACCTTCCGATTTCAGAGAGAATTATTGCACCTTTTGGACGAAGGGATGGAAAATGGCTTTATTGATAAAGAGACTATGTCATACTTATACGTTGAACATCCGGTTACTCCTGTTTTCCATCACCTCCCAAAGGTGCACAAGTCCCTACAGGATGTCAAAGGACGTCCAATCGTAAGTGGTATAGGGTCCCTTTTTGAACATCTGTCCCAATGGTTGGATATGATCCTACATCCATTTGTGGAATCACTCCCCAGTTTTCTCAAAGATACCAAGCATTTAATGAATTTGGTACAGGACATTAAATGGCAGGAAGGGGCACATCTATGGGCAACCATAGATGTTACAGCACTGTATTCCACCATTCCACATTCTAAAGGATTGGAAGCTGTATCATTTTTTCTAAAAAATTGGTCCTCTTTCACGACAGATTTCCAACAGTATATTTTGCAGGTGACTGAGTTTTTATTAACTCACAACTTTTTTGAGTTTCAGGGTGTCTTTTATCTCCAGAGATGTGGGACGGCGATGGGGGCTAAGTTTGCCCCCTCCTATGCCAACCTCTTCATGGGTTGGTGGGAGCTGTCCCACATCTTTGGAGATAGGAACCCATCACGCAATTGTATTGTTTTCTATCGTCGTTTTATCGACGATCTGATTGTCATATGGCACGGTGAATATGATGTCCTGAAAACATTCATTGAAGGGCTGAATGTCAATGACATAGGCCTTAAATTTACGAGTGAGATTCAACAGACTCAGATCAACTATCTGGATGTAGTTTTAAGTGGTAGCCCTCAGGGCTCAGTAAAAACATGTCTGTACAGAAAACCAATCTCAGGCAACTCTTTGTTGCATGCCAAGAGCTGCCACCCCAAGCATGTCCTGTATGGCATAGCGAAAGGTCAACTTATGAGGGCAAAACGTAATTGCTCTGACACCAGAGAAGGTGAGAAACAGATGATGGAAGTTAAAAAGCGCCTCCTACAGAGAGGCTACCCTAAAAAGGTGGTCAATAGGGCCCAGAGAGAAGTTGGGAATCTGAACAGACAAGATCTTTTAAAAGAAAAGGATCGGAAAACTAAGGACCCCATGAAAGAGGTAACCTTTGTGACAGACTACAGCGACCAGTATGAAGAGGTCTGTAATATTGTAAAACATCATTTTAATATGCTGGTGGCAGATGACAGACTAATACAATGCGTGAAAGGAGGACTTAGATGTTCCTATAGACGCAATAAAACTCTAGGAAATATCTTGTCTCCAACTGTCCTACCAAAATCCATTTCACAAGGAAGTGCTTGGTTAACTAGCAAAGGGTCCTACAGATGTGGCAATTCTAGATGTGGGGCATGTGAATATCTGACTGTGTCAGAACAATTTTGCTCCACTGTGACTGGTATCTCTTATGATATAAATTTCTGCCTAAATTGTACATCTACCTTCGTGATCTATTGCATTACCTGCACTAGATGTGGAAAACAATACATTGGGCTCACCACTAGGGACATCAGAAGTAGGATTAGAAAGCACCTGTCCACCATTAGAGTGGGCAAGGCTACTACTCCTATAGTACATCACTTCGCACAAATCCACGAACAAGATCTGACTTGCTTTTCTTGGCAACCTATTGATATGGTACCTAGACCGAGAAGAGGGGGTGATCGTGAAGTAGCACTCTCTAAAAGAGAGATGCTGTGGATTTTTAAGATGGAAACCAGAGTCCCAAAAGGATTGAACTCTGAGTTTGATCTTATAAATTACTGGGAATAGAATTGAATGCATTATTCCTTGTTATGCCTACAATTATATTCCTCAAGATTATTCTTACTGCTATCTATACAAAACAAACAATCATCCAAAACATTACACTTTTTGTATATATGTACATATTACAGTTTCGATTTAGAGATATAATCACTAACTACTCCATCTCTTAGAATATAGGTCTTCTTAGATTTTCCAAACAATATGTAACTCTACGGATTAAGAAAATAGGGGATTGTGTCTCTATATTTGTATATTTCATACATCAATGCATAGAGGTAACTTTTCAACTTATTTTGTTTTTGTGTTTTGTTTTTTATCACAGAGAGTGGGTCTAAACTATTAAGCGTTATACATGAACGCATAGTTGTGTAATAGGTTATCAGAAGCCTGAAAAAGTGGCCCTTACTCTCATGTATGTGATACAATCACAAATTCAGAAAATAAGCATTTTTGAAAGTTAAATAACTCTTTGCTACTTGTTAGACCTTTAATTTATAATTTATATCATGTTGATTGTAGACCATGGTTTTTGTTAAAGAATGCCCAGGTTAAACAAATACACTGCAGATAATAGTATTTAAATATGGTATAATTTTTCATTTATTTGTTAATACCGGGAAAAAAAAAAAAAAAAAAGAAAAATATATAGATGTACAAAAAATGGACTCATGACCTCTTGTTGCTCTGTCATCTTTTGTTCACAACCAGTATATATGGGGTTAAAATAAACTCAGGGCGTGTTGTTTCTCAATATGTTTTTAGCCAATGAGGTTGTTCTTACTTATGTATATAAGGAACACCTGTGGCTGGCTTCAGTATGCTATGATTACGGCTATGCCGAAACGCGTAAGCCTGCCAGCCAGAGGTGCCCCATATTGTCTCTTTTGACACTGTGTTGTCCTACTTTTTTATATATACCAAATAAAGGTTATATTTTATTTTATACTAGCGCTCTCAATTGTTTTCTTTGGTGGACTTTATACCGTGGACTTAAAGGATGCTTATCTCCACATTCCGATTCACAGAGATCATCATCAGTTCCTCAGGTTCGCCTTCCTAGACAGGCATTACCAGTTTGTGGCTCTTCCCTTCGGGTTAGCCATGGCTCCAAGAATCTTTATGAAGGTTCTAGGGTCCCTTCTGGCGGCTCTAAGGCCGCGGGGCAAAGCGGTAGCCCCTTACCTAGACTACATTCTGATTCAGGCATCGACTTTTCAAATCGCCAAGTCCCATACGGACATTGTTCTGGCCTTTCTGAGGTCTCACGGGTGGAAAGTGAACATAGAAAAGAGTTCTCTCTCTCCTCTCACAAGAGTTTCCTTCCTAGGAACTTTGATAGATTCAGTAGAAATTAAAAATTTTCTGACAGAAGTCAGGATATCAAAACTTCTAACTTCTTGTCGTGCTCTTCATTCCACTTCTCGGCCATCAGTGGCTCAGTGTATGGAAATGATCGGCCTAATGGTAGCGGCAATGGACATAGTTCCGTTTGCCCGCCTACATCTCAGACCACTGCAACTTTGCATGCTCAACCAATGTAATGGGGACTATACAGGTTTGTCTCCTCTGTTAAATCTGGATCAAGAGACCAGGGATTCTCTTCTCTGGTGGTTATCTCGGGTCCATCTGTCCAGGGGAATGAGTTTCCGCAGGCCAGAGTGGACTATAGTGACGACAGATGCCAGCCTTCTGGGCTGGAGCGCAGTCTGGAACTCCCTGAAGGCTCAGAGTTCGTGGACTCAGGAGGAAGCCCTCTTTCCAATAAACATTCTGGAACTAAGAGCGATATTCAATGCTCTTCAGGCTTGGCCTCAACTAGTTGCGGCCAAGTTCATCAGATTTCAGTCGGACAATATCACGACTGTAGCCTATATCAACCATCAGGGGGGAACAAGGAGTCCCCTGGCAATGGTGGAGGTTTCCAAGATAATTCTATGGGCAGAGGTTCACTCTTGCCATCTCTCAGCTATCCATATCCCAGGAGTAGAGAACTGGGAGGCGGATTTTCTAAGTTGGCAGACTTTTCATCCAGGGGGAGTGGGAGCTCCATCCCGAGGTTTCAACTTTGGGGCAAACCAGAACTGGATCTGATGGCGTCTCGTCAGAACGCCAAGCTTCCTTGTTACGGTCCAGGTCAAGGGATCCCCAGGCAGCGCTGATAGATGCTCTAGCAGTGCCCTGGTCCTTCAACCTGACTTATGTGTTACTACCATTTCCTCTCCTCCCTCGTCTGATTGCAAAGATCAAGCAGGAGAGAGCTTTGGTGATTTTGATAGCACTTGCGTGGCCACGCAGGACTTGGTATGCGGATCTGGTGGACATGTCATCCTCTCCACCATGGACTCTGCCGCTGAGGCAGGACCTTCTACTCCAAGGTCCATTCAAACATCCAAATCTAATTTCTCTGCGTCTGACTGCTTGGAGATTGAACGCTTGATTTTATCAAAACGTGGTTTCTCCGAGTCGGTCATTGATACCTTGATTCATGCTCGAAAGTCTGTCACCAGGAAAATCTATCATAAGATATGGTGTAAATATCTTCATTGGTGTGAATCCAAGGGTTACTCGTGGAGTAAGGTCAGGATTCCTAGGATACTATCTTTTCTCCAAGAAGGATTGGAAAAGGGATTATCGGCTAGTTCCTTAAAGGGAAAGATTTCTGCTTTTTCTATTCTTTTGCACAAGCGCCTGGCTGATGTTCCAGACTTTCAGGCTTTTTGTCAGGCTTTGGTTAGAATCAGGCCTGTGTTTAAACCTGTTGCTCCGCCATGGAGTTTAAATTTAGTTCTTAAAGTTCTTCAAGGGGTTCCGTTTGAACCCTTGCATTCCATAGATATCAAGCTTTTATCTTGGAAAGTTCTGTTTTTAGTAGCTATCTCTTCGGCTCGAAGAGTTTCAGAGTTATCTGCCTTGCAGTGTGATTCCCCTTATCTGATCTTCCATGCAGATTAAGGTAGTTTTGCGTACCAAACCTGGGTTTCTTCCTAAGGTAGTATCTAATAGGAATATCAATCAGTTCCGTCACTGTGTCCTAATCCTTCTTCAAAGAAGGAACGTCTGTTACATAATCTTGACGTGGTTCCTGCTTTAAAGTTTTATTTGCAAGCTACTAAGGATTTTCGTCAAACATCTGCATTGTTTGTCGTCTACTCTGGAAAGAGGAGAGGCCAAAAGGCTTCGGCAACTTCTCTTTCTTTTTGACTGAGAAGCATAATCCGTTTAGCTTATGAGACTGCTGGCCAGCAGCCTCCTCAAAGAATTACAGCTCATTCTACTAGAGCGGTAGCTTCCACATGGGCTTTTAAACATGAGGCCTCTGTTGAACAGATTTGTAAGGCGGCGACTTGGTCTTCGCTTCATACTTTTTCTAAATTCTACAAATTTGATACTTTTGCATCCTCGGAGGCTATTTTTGGGAGAAAGGTCTTGCAGGCAGTGGTGCCTTCCGTTTAAGTGCCTGCCTTGTCCCTCCCTTCATCCGTGTCCTAAAGCTTTGGTATTGGTATCCCACAAGTAATGGATGAACCCGTGGACTGGATACACCTTACAAGAGAAAACAAAATTTATGCTTACCTGATAAATTTCTTTCTCTTGTGGTGTATCCAGTCCACGGCCCGCCCTGTCACCTAAGGCAGGTGTTTTTTATTTTTAAACTACAGTCACTGCTGCACCCTATAGTTTCTCCTTTTTCTTGCTTGTCTCCGGTCGAATGACTGGGGGTGGTAGTTAGGGGAGGAGCTATATAGACAGCTCTGCTGTGGGTGTCCTCTTGCAGCTTCCTGTTGGGAAGGAGAATATCCCACAAGTAATGGATGAACCCGTGGACTGGATACACCACATTAGAGAGAAATTTATCAGGTAAGCATAAATTTTGTTTTTTCCAACTTTGACCCCCATCCACTTTTTTCTAACTTTGAGCCCCATCCACTTTTTTCTAACTTTGACCCCCCAAACCTGTAACACGTCTACAACCACCAAAAAACACCCATGCTAAATAGTATATAAAATTTGTCCTGAGTTTAGAAATACCCAATGTTTACATGTTCTTTGCTTTTTTTGCAAGTTTATAGGGCAATAAATACAAGTAGCACTTTGCTATTTCCAAACCGTTTTTTTTCTTCAGAATTAAACGAAAGTTACATTGGAACACTGATATCTGTCAGGAATCCCTGAGTATTGATCTAGGCCCATTTTGGTATTTCATGCCACCATTTCACCGCTAAATGCAATCAAATAAAAAAAATCGTTAATTTTTTCACAAACTTTTTCACTACCTTTTTTACTAACTATAGGTTTCTCACTGAAATTATTTACAAACAGCTTGTGCAATCATGGCACAAATGGTTGTAAATGCTTCTCTGGGATTACCTTTGTTCAGAAATAGTAGACATTTTATGGCTTTAGCAGAAAGTCTGCCAGTATAAAAATAAAGGTGCCTTTTTAAAAAAAAAAAAAAAAAAAGATTATATCTATCTATATATATATATATATATATATATATATATATATATATATATATATATATATATATATATATATAATTTTATATATATATATATATATATATATATATGTTAAGTGTAGGATCCCCCATTACCACCTCCCTGATCTCCCCCCTCGATCTATTGGCTGCCATCTTAGGTACTGGCAGCTGTCTGCCAGTACCCAGTTTACTAAAAAATGTGCCCTTTTTTTAAAAAAAATAAACACCCCATTTCTCCTGTTAAGTGTAGTCAGTCCACGGGTCATCCATTACTTATGGGCTTATAACTCCTCCCTAACAGGAAGTGCAAGAGGATCACCCAAGCAGAGCTGCTATATAGCTCCTCCCCTCTACGTCATACCCAGTCATTCTCTTGCACCTAACTAATAGATAGGACGTGTGAGAGGACTGTGGTTGTTAAAAATGGATAAAAAGTTGGAGGGTTACCTTAAGAAAATGTTTGTTCAACAAGGTTTTATATTGCAACCCCTTGCATGCATTGCGCCTGTCACGGCTGCGGCGGCATTCTGGTTTGAGTCTCTGGAAGAGACCATTAGCTCAGCTACGTTGGATGAGATTACAGACAAGCTTAGAGTCCTTAAGCTAGCTAATTCATTTATTTCTGAGGCCGTAGTACATTTAACTAAGCTTACGGCTAAGAACTCCAGATTCGCCATTCAGGCGCGCAGAGCGCTGTGGCTTAAATCCTGGTCAGCTGATGTGACTTCTAAATCTAAATTGCTTAACATACCTTTCAAGGGGCAGACATTATTCGGGCCCGGTTTGAAAGAAATTATCGCTGACATTACTGGAGGTAAGGGCCATGCCCTGCCTCAAGACGGAGCCAAACCAAGGGCTAGACAGTCTAATTTTCGTGCCTTTCGTAACTTCAAGGCAGGAGCAGCATCAACTTCCTCCGCTCCAAAACAGGAAGGAACTGTTGCTCGCTACAGACAGGGCTGGAAACCTAACCAGACCTGGAACAAGGGCAAGCAGGCCAGAAAACCTGCTGCTGCCCCTAAGACAGCATGAAGTGAGGGCCCCCAATCCGGAAACGGATCTAGTGGGGGGCAGACTTTCTCTCTTCGCCCAGGCTTGGGCAAGAGATGTCCAGGATCCCTCTGACAGCACCTTGGGCCTTCAAGATGGCTTATGTGTTTCCACCCTTCCCAATGCTTCCTCGATTGATTGCCAGGATCAAACAGGAGAGAGCATCGGTGATTCTAATAGCGCCTGCGTGGCCACGCAGGACCTGGTATGCAGATCTAGTGGACATGTCATCCTGTCCACCTTGGTCTCTGCCTCTGAGACAGGACCTTCTAATTCAGGGTCCTTTCAAACATCAAAATCTAATTTCTCTGAGGCTGACTGCATGGAGATTGAACGCTTGATTTTATCAAAGCGTGGATTTTCGGAGTCAGTTATTGATACCTTAATACAGGCTAGGAAACCTGTTACCAGGAAAATTTACCATAAAATATTGCGTAAATACTTACATTGGTGCGAATCCAAGAGTTACTCATGGAGTAAGGTTAGGATTCCTAGGATATTGTCTTTTCTACAAGAAGGTTTAGAAAAGGGTTTATCTGCAAGTTCTTTAAAGGGACAGATCTCGGCTCTGTCCATCCTTTTACACAAACGTCTGTCAGAAGTTCCAGACGTTCAGGCTTTTTGTCAGGCTTTGGCCAGGATTAAGCCTGTGTTTAAGACTGTTGCTCCACCGTGGAGCTTAAACTTAGTTCTTAACGTTTTACAGGGTGTTCCGTTTGAACCCCTTCATTCCATTGATATCAAGCTGTTATCTTGGAAAGTTCTGTTTTTAATGGCTATTTCCTCGGCTCGAAGAGTCTCTGAGTTATCGGCCTTACATTGTGATTCTCCTTATCTGATTTTTCATTCAGACAAGGTAGTTCTGCGTACTAACCCTGGGTTCTTACCTAAGGTAGTCACTAACAGGAATATCAATCAAGAGATTGTTGTTCCATCATTGTGCCCTAACCCTTCTTCAAAGAAGGAACGACTTCTACACAATCTAGACGTAGTCCGTGCCCTGAAATTTTATTTACAGGCAACTAAAGATTTTCGCCAAACTTCTTCCCTGTTTGTCGTTTATTCTGGACAGAGGAGAGGTCAAAAAGCTTCTGCTACCTCTCTCTCTTTCTGGCTTCGTAGCATAATACGTTTAGCCTATGAGACTGCTGGACAGCAGCCTCCTGAAAGAATTACAGCTCATTCTACGAGAGCTGTGGCTTCCACTTGGGCCTTTAAGAATGAGGCCTCTGTTGAACAGATTTGCAAGGCTGCAACTTGGTCTTCACTTCATACTTTTTCCAAATTTTACAAATTTGACACTTTTGCTTCTTCGGAGGCTGTTTTTGGGAGAAAGGTTCTTCAGGCAGTGGTTCCTTCCGTGTAAAGATCCTGTCCCTCCCGTCATCCGTGTACTTTTAGCTTTGGTATTGGTATCCCATAAGTAATGGATGACCCGTGGACTGACTACACTTAACAGGAGAAAACAAAATTTATGCTTACCTGATAAATTCCTTTCTCCTGTAGTGTAGTCAGTCCACGGCCCGCCCTGTTTTTTATGGCAGGTCTAAATTTTAAATTAAACTCCAGTCACCACTGCACCCTATAGTTTCTCCTTTCTCGTTTGGTTTCGGTCGAATGACTGGGTATGACGTAGAGGGGAGGAGCTATATAGCAGCTCTGCTTGGGTGATCCTCTTGCACTTCCTGTTAGGGAGGAGTTATAAGCCCATAAGTAATGGATGACCCGTGGACTGACTACACTACAGGAGAAAGGAATTTATCAGGTAAGCATAAATTTTGTTTTTCTGTAGTGTAGCTGCTCCCTCAATCCCCTACCCCCCTCCCCGATCCCTTTCCAAACTTTCTTTTTCCCTCTCCCTCCTTGGACATAACGTTAATGGGCTGCCCTCTGCCTCTCTTCTATGGCTCCCACCCACAGAGTTGCTCTCTCTGCATCGGATGCTTAAAAAAAGGTTATTGCAAGATGCCTCAATATCGAGGCATCACTGCAATAACCTGCAAGCGGCTGGAAGTGATCACCACGATCCAGCGCTTGAAAAACCTGAGGATGTACAGGGTACATCCTTGGTCATTAAGTGACAGTTTTTGTAGGACAACATACAGAGGGGTTAAAGGCTCTGTATGTTGTCTTCAAATGTATTGCTGCTTTGGCTCACAAGTAGGGGTTTGAAAAAAAGATAATTTCCTTTGTTTTATTTAGGAACATGACACCTTGTTGGCTGCCTTTTTCTCTTCTGTGTGTGTAGCAGTATTAAGAGACCAGTTATCCCTCGCCATTATCAGTATACTTTCAGTCCTAATGTAGTGATTTAGTCACATTGTGTATAATGGCATCAATATGCAACAAGGAAATGTCCACAGGCAGAGACGCTCTTTGTGGTATTCCGGAGGCCTAAAGCTCAGCCCTCAATGTGACTCTGAGACATGCAAACTCTAATTTGAAAAGAGTATTCTGCCTATTCAAAAAAGAGATAACATCAAGATGCAGGTGATTGTCATTATAAATTGTGCTCACCTGCAGCACATACCATCAGAAAATTTCAAGTTGAGGAGCACTCTAGCAAAGGGAAAGAACATCCAAAGTTTTCTTATGAGGATCCCTAATCTTTAAATGACGTGTTTTTATGCATTTTATAATTCCCAATGAGGTATAAGAACCCTTATTTGAAAGAGGAAATTTTCGTAATTTGGATGACCCCTCTTAATTGCTTTGGTAATGATCTGTTTTCCTCAACTAGTCAGTAGGAGAAGGGGAGCTTTCTCCTGTTAAGTGTGGTCAGTCCACGGGTCATCATTACTTCTGGGATATTAACTCCTCCCCAACAGGAAGTGCAAGAGGATTCACCCAGCAGAGCTGTCATATAGCTCCTCCCCTCTACGTCACACCCAGTCATTCTCTTGCACCCAACTAATAGATAGGATGTGTGAGAGGACTGTGGTGATTATACTTAGTTTTATACCTTCAATCAAAAGTTTGTTATTTTATAACAGCACCGGAGTGTGTTGTTCCTTCTCTGGTAGAATTTGAAGAAGAATCTACCTGAGTTTTTTGTATGATTTTAGCCGGCGTAGTTAAGATCATATTGCTGTTCTCGGCCATCTGAGGAGTGAGGTAAACTTCAGATCAGGGGACAGCGGGCAGGTTAACCTGCAAAGAGGTATGTAGCAGCATATTATTTTCTGACAATGGAATTGACTGAGAAAATTCTGCCATACCGATATAATGTAAGCTCAGCCTTAAATGCAGTAGTAGCAACTGGTATCAGGCTGTCATGTATGTATATTTACACTTCAGTATTCTGGGGAATGGCACTTCACTGGGATAATACTGTATGCATAAGACTTTAGCCTAATTTGCAGTGACTAGCAACAGGCTTTCTAATGACATTTCATTTATTTGATGTTAAACGTTTTTGCTGGCATGTTAAATCGTTTAATTTTCTGAGGTACTGGGTGAAAAAATGTTTTGGGCACTGTTTTTTCCACTTGGCAGTCGTTTTATTTAATTTAAGACAGTTTACTGATCTCCCTCACTGTTGTGTGTGAGGGGGAGGGGCCTATTTTGGCGCTTTTGCTACGCATCAAAAAATTCAGTCAGAAGTCTCTTGTCTTCCCTGCATGATCCGGTTCGTCTCTACAGAGCTCAGGGGTCTTCAAAACTTATTTTGAGGGAGGTAATCACTCACAGCAGAGCTGTGGGATTGTGACTGACTGTGATAAAAAACGTTTATTTCTGTACTTTTTTTCTGCTATTCAGGGTTAGTTATCCATTACTAATGGGGGCAATCCTTTGCTAAAATTGTGTTTTTACCGGAAAGAATTTGATGTTATAGTTTCTCAAGTTTATTATTTCTCAACTGTCATAACTTTTTTCTGTGCTTCTTAAAGGCACAGTACGTTTTCATATTATTTGTAAATTGCTTTGAAAAGTATTTCCAAGTTGCTAGTTTAATTGCTAGTGTGTTTAACATGTCTGATTCAGAGGAATATCTCTGTGCTATATGTGCTAAAGCCAAAGTGGAGCCCAATAGAAATTTATGTACTAATTGCATTGATGCTACTTTAAATAAGTCAATCTGTACAAATTGAACATATTTCACCAAACAACGAGGGGAGAGTTATGCCGTCTAACTCGCCTCACGTGTCAGTACCTGCATCTCCCGTTCGGGAGGTGCGTGATATTGTAGCGCCGAGTACATCAGGGCGGCCATTACAAATCACATTACAGGATATGGCTAATGTTATGACTGAAGTTTTGGCTAAATTACCAGAACTAAGAGGTAAGCGTGATCACTCTGGGGTGAGAACAGAGTGCGCTGTTGATAATAGGGCCATGTCTGATACTGCGTCACAGTATGCTGAACATGAGGACGGAGAGCTTCAATCTGCAGGTGACGGTTCTGATCCCAATAGAATGGATTCAGACATTTCTAATTTTAAGTTTAAACTCGAAAACCTCCGTGTACTGTTAGGGGAGGTATTAGCAGCTCTGAATGATTGTAACACCGTTGCAATCCCAGAGAAATTATGTAGGCTGGATAGATACTATGCGGTACCGGCGAGTACTGACGTATTTCCTATACCTAAGAGGCTTACAGAGATAATTACTAAGGAGTGGGATAAGCCCGGTGTACCCTTTTCCCCCCCCTCCTGTGTTTAGAAAAATGTTTCCAATAGACGCCACCACTCGGGACTTATGGCAGACGGTCCCTAAGGTGGAGGGAGCGGTTTCTACTCTGGCTAAGCGTACCACTATCCCGGTGGAGGATAGCTGTGCCTTTTCAGATCCAATGGATAAAAAATTAGAGGGTTACCTTAAGAAAATGTTTGTTCAACAAGGTTTTATATTGCAACCCCTTGCATGTATTGCGTCTGTCACGGCCGCGGCCGCTTTTTGGTCCGAGTCCCTGGAAGAGACTCTTGACTCAATAACTATAGATGAGATCTCAAACAAGCTTAAGGCACTTAAGCTAGCTAATTCATTTATTTCGGATGCCGTAGTACATTTAACTAAACTTACGGCTAAGAATTCCGGATTCGCCATTCAGGCACGCAGAGCACTGTGGCTAAAATCCTGGTCAGCTGACGTTACTTCTAAATCTAAATTACTTAACATACCTTTCAAAGGGCAGACCTTATTCGGGCCCGGGTTGAAAGAAATTATCGCTGACATTACAGGAGGTAAGGGCCATGCCCTGCCTCAAGACAGAGCCAAACCTAAGGCTAGACAGTCTAATTTTCGTTCCTTTCGTAATTTCAAAGCAGGAGCAGCATCAACTTCCTCTGCACCAAAACAGGAAGGAGCTGTTGCTCGCTACAGACAAGGCTGGAGACCTAACCAGTCCTGGAACAAGGGCAAGCAGGCCAGGAAACCTGCTGCTGCCCCTAAGACAGCATGAATTGAGGGCCCCCGATCCGGGAACGGATCTAGTGGGGGGCAGACTTTCTCTCTTCGCCCAGGCTTGGGCAAGAGATGTCCAGGATCCCTGGGCGTTAGAGATCATATCTCAGGGATATCTTCTGGACTTCAAATCCTCTCCCCCAAAAGGGAGATTTCATCTGTCAAGGTTGTCAACAAACCAAATAAAGAAAGAGGCGTTTCTACGCTGTGTACAAGATCTTTTACTGATGGGAGTGATCCATCCGGTTCCGCGGTCGGAACACGGACAAGGGTTTTACTCAAATCTGTTTGTGGTTCCCAAAAAAGAGGGAACTTTCAGGCCAATCTTGGATTTAAAGATCCTAAACAAATTCCTAAGAGTTCCATCGTTCAAAATGGAAACTATTCGGACAATTCTACCCATGATCCAAAAGGGTCAGTACATGACCACAGTGGATTTAAAGGATGCTTACCTTCACATACCGATTCACAAGGATCATTACCGGTATCTAAGGCTTGCCTTCCTAGACAGGCATTACCAGTTTGTAGCTCTTCCATTCGGATTAGCTACGGCTCCAAGAATCTTCACAAAGGTTCTGGGTGCTCTTCTGGCGGTACTAAGACCGCGAGGAATTTCGGTAGCTCCGTAACTAGACGACATTCTGATACAAGCTTCAAGCTTTCAAACTGCCAAGCCTCATACAGAGTTAGTACTGGCATTTCTAAGGTCGCATGGATGGAAGGTGAACGAAAAGAAGAGTTCTCTCTTTCCACTCACAAGAGTTCCCTTCTTGGGGACTCTTATAGATTCTGTAGAAATGAAGATCTACCTGACAGAAGACAGGTTAACAAAGCTTCAAAATGCATGCCGTGTCCTTCATTCCATTCAACACCCGTCAGTGGCTCAATGCATGGAGGTAATCGGCTTGATGGTAGCGGCTATGGACATAGTACCCTTTGCACGCCTACATCTCAGACCGCTGCAATTGTGCATGCTAAGTCAGTGGAATGGGGATTACTCAGACTTGTCCCCTACTCTGAATCTGGATCAAGAGACCAGAAATTCTCTTCTATGGTGGCTTTCTCGGCCACATATGTCCAGGGGGATGCCATTCAGCAGGCCAGATTGGACAATTGTAACAACAGACGCCAGCCTACTAGGTTGGGGCGCTGTCTGGAATTCTCTGAAGGCTCAGGGACAATGGAATCAGGAGGAGAGTCTCCTGCCAATAAACATTCTGGAATTGAGAGCAGTTCTCAATGCCCTTCTGGCTTGGCCCCAGTTAACAACTCGGGGGTTCATCAGGTTTCAGTCGGACAACATCACGACTGTAGCTTACATCAACCATCAGGGAGGGACAAGAAGCTCCCTAGCAATGATGGAAGTATCAAAGATAATTCGCTGGGCAGAGTCTCACTCTTGCCACCTGTCAGCAATCCACATTCCGGGAGTGGAGAACTGGGAGGCGGATTTCCTAAGTCGTCAGACTTTTCATCCGGGGGAGTGGGAACTTCATCCGGAGGTCTTTGCCCAAATTCTTCGACGTTGGGGCAAACCAGAGATAGATCTCATGGCGTCTCGACAGAATGCCAAGCTTCCTTGTTACGGGTCCAGATCCAGGGATCCGGGAGCGGTTCTGATAGATGCTTTGACAGCACCTTGGACCTTCGGGATGGCTTATGTGTTTCCACCCTTCCCGATGCTTCCTCGATTGATTGCCAGAATCAAACAGGAGAGAGCATCAGTGATTCTAATAGCGCCTGCGTGGCCACGCAGGACTTGGTATGCAGATCTAGTGGACATGTCATCCTGTCCACCTTGGTCTCTGCCTCTGAGACAGGACCTTCTGATCCAGGGTCCCTTCAAACATCAAAATCTAATTTCTCTGAAGCTGACTGCTTGGAAATTGAACGCTTGATTTTATCAAAACGTGGTTTTTCTGAGTCAGTAATTGATACCTTAATACAGGCTAGGAAGCCTGTTACCAGAAAGATTTACCATAAAATATGGCGTAAATACTTATATTGGTGCGAATCCAAGAGTTACTCATGGAGTAAGGTTAGGATTCCTAGGATATTGTCTTTTCTACAAGAAGGTTTAGAAAAGGGTTTATCCGCTAGTTCCTTAAAGGGACAGATTTCAGCTCTGTCCATTCTTTTACACAAACGTCTGTCAGAGGTTCCGGACGTTCAAGCTTTTTGTCAGGCTTTAGCTAGGATCAAGCCTGTGTTTAAAACTGTTGCTCCACCATGGAGTTTGAACTTAGTTCTTAATGTTTTACGGGGTGTTCCGTTTGAACCCCTTCATTCCATTGATATCAAGCTGTTATCTTGGAAAGTTCTGTTTTTAATGGCTATTTCCTCGGCTCGAAGAGTCTCTGAGTTATCTGCCTTACATTGTGATTCTCCTTATCTGATTTTTCATTCAGACAAGGTAGTTCTGCGTACTAAACCTGGGTTCTTACCTAAGGTGGTCACTAACAGGAATATCAATCAAGAGATTGTTGTTCCATCTTTGTGTCCTAATCCTTCTTCGAAGAAGGAACGTTTTCTACACAATCTAGATGTAGTCCGTGCCCTGAAATTTTATCTACAGGCAACTAAGGATTTTCGACAAACGTCTTCCCTGTTTGTCGTTTATTCTGGTCAGAGGAGAGGTCAAAAAGCTTCGGCTACCTCTCTCTCTTTTTGGCTTCGTAGCATAATACGTTTAGCCTATGAGACTGCTGGACAGCAGCCTCCTGAAAGAATTACAGCTCATTCTACTAGAGCTGTGGCTTCCACTTGGGCCTTTAAGAATGAGGCTTCTGTTGAACAGATTTGCAAGGCTGCAACTTGGTCTTCTCTTCATACTGTTTCCAAATTTTACAAATTTGACACTTTTGCTTCTTCGGAGGCTGTTTTTGGGAGAAAGGTTCTTCAGGCAGTGGTTCCTTCCGTATAAAGAGCCTGCCTGTCCCTCCCGTCATCCGTGTACTTTAGCTTTGGTATTGGTATCCCAGAAGTAATGATGACCCGTGGACTGACCACACTTAACAGGAGAAAACAAAATTTATGCTTACCTGATAAATTCCTTTCTCCTGTAGTGTGGTCAGTCCACGGCCCGCCCTGTTTTTATGGCAGATCTAAATTTTTAAATTATACTCCAGTCACCACTGCACCCTTTGGCTTCTCCTTTCTCGTTGGTTCTCGGTCGAATGACTGGGTGTGACGTAGAGGGGAGGAGCTATATGACAGCTCTGCTGGGTGAATCCTCTTGCACTTCCTGTTGGGGAGGAGTTAATATCCCAGAAGTAATGATGACCCGTGGACTGACCACACTACAGGAGAAAGGAATTTATCAGGTAAGCATAAATTTTGTTTTTTTACAGACCATATCTCCACAAACAAAACAGTGTTTCATTAGACCCCACTTTGGAAAGACTGAGGCTCTTTTGTCCAGTGAAAGGTCTCACGCCCCTGTCATTGGTATGAAGTCAATCATGTTCTTAATGTATTTATTTCATGGAAGGATAGCAACACCAAATGAGCCTCTGTCCAATAACCAAAGCATGCTCCTCATGCACAGAATATCCACCATATCAAAGAGGAGATTATCCTCTCTCAAATTATATGGAACAATGGGGGGAGGGTCACTTACTTCAGAATATCTTCAGAAATATTGAGCACACCCAGCTACAGCCTTTTCTTAGTGAACAGGCAGGAATGGATTCTATGGTCTCCTTGTTGATTCTCCATGGAAATTAACAATTAAGTTAGCTTGGCAGTGCAACTTTTATATTTTTATATGCTTTTGTAGACTGCTATATTGAATGTTTTGTAGTTGTACCTAGACATGTAAAAAAAAAAAAAAAGTATTCATTACACTAGCCTATGGGTTAGATTCCTCTTTATGTAGATCACTACCATTGTTGTAAGGCAGATAAGACCACCACCCACAGTAGGCATTGATCAGGTAAAACATGATATACTAGTTTTAAAAAATAGATACATTAAAGTTTGAAGTAAAATATAAATATTCCATGATTGTACATTTAATGATTTTATAATTGAACTGTTAAGGCATCATATGTTTTAGACATAAAAGATCATTTTAGTGTTTTATTTTTGTTTTGCACAGCATCTATTACATTAACTTGGAATTTAACAGGGAAATAAAATGATATATCATTAATGGTAAAAAAAAATGTCCTTATAGGTTTTGCATGCCCTAGCAGGTTTCTTATGGAGAACTTTGTAAGCTTGTGTGATATACCAAGATTTTGAACTTTGTGCAGTACTCCATGTACAATACATGCAATATATACATGCAGTCTAACACCAATTCCTTTTATTCTGGTTGGCACGGGAGGGACATGCTGCTGCTGTGCCACAAAGCTGCGTTTTTTTCTCCGAAGCTGTAAGAAACTAAGCCTTTTTTTTATCTTTAATCTCTTAACTGGTTACTGCTTCTGCACTTGCCATTGCATGATCTTCATTTCATTGTAAGTGTAGTTCATCATTCATAATGTTCTTTTGCCACTCTCACTGTAGTATCTGAACTGTGAACAAAATATTTTTTTTTAATCAGCATATTTTCTGGTTTTTTTTAATGTTTCTTCAATTTATAAACTGAATTTAAAAAAAAAATACATTTAATAATGTTGTGCAAGTTACTGCATAGATCATTATCCTTATTTCACATTAATAGTAACTTAAAGTGAAAGTAAATCCTAGCGTTTTACAAACGCTAGGATTGACTTTTGCAACAAATAAAGGGGACTTTCATTCATGAAGTATAAGATACTTAATGTAGAAAGCTCCTTTATTTGTTTTAACCGATCGCCGTTTTTAGCTGCTCCCATGGGCGCCAAGCCGGATTTACCGCACGGCTATTGGCTAAGAGGTGAAAACGTCACTTCTTAGCAAAAAAATTTTTTAGCCGTGGGCTGCTGTAGGAGCTAAGAGCGGCGATCGATTGAAACAATTAAAGGAGCTTTCTACATGAAGTTTCTTATACTTCATGAATGAAAGTCCCCTTGATTTGTTGCAAAAGTCAATCCTAGCGTTTGTAAAACGCTAGGATTCACTTTCACTTTAAGCTTTCAGTGTTTGTTTTTAATTAGTAGCACAATTAACCTACTGTGAGAGAAGGTATAATTTTCATTTGTAAATACCACATTAATCTATTTTGATTTAGTGCATCCATTTCTTAAGTGTTTTAGCCACCAATCCAAAAATAAATATACAATTTTAGGAGTTGCACCTTCAAAAAAAGAGGCATAGTCATGACATAACATGCACACATGCATCTTACCAGTAAGATTTAGCTGCAGGTTCATTAAATTCAGACTTTAGAACATTTTATCTGGTTGGCTAGCACTCACATTTCTTTTAATATTTATTTTAAAACATAAGCCTGCAACAGCTTAGACAGGCTATGCTTAGAACAGTGGCATAGAGAAAAATATAAACTAAATTATGTATAACATCTGATTTTTTTGGGGTGTACACCATATTTAAAATATATCATTAGTAAACAAAATATTTCTTAATAGAACAGTAGATTTCTAGTTCTCATTAGCAACTACTTTGTTCTCTTTCTTTATTTAAAATGTAGTGCTGACTGGTGTCATTTGTAACCATAATGCCTTGTTCTTTGTAGTACTGTTATTATTATTTTAAATTGTAATTTGTTTGTCCAGTGATCAGATAATGTTCTCATGCATTCTGCACTTCTCTCATTCCTTGTGTCTACAGTTAAGCTGCTATGCGTGTATGTTAGGTGAACTGTTGGTGAAAAAAATGTAATTAATATTTTAATACTTTTATATAGAAATTCTCATATGGATGTTTTTGTTTTTTTCTTGTTACATCTAGTTTAAAATAAAATTAGTATCTATGCCAGTAACTGTCAAGATCACATTAGTAATTCATGCTGCTAAAAGGAAAGATTTATCTATTTGTTTTTCACCTATTCAAATTTGTGTTTTAGGAACCATACATGGAAGGTGTGAATCCATTTATCAAAAGCAACCGACATCGTATGATCATGTTCTTAGATGAACTTGGGGTAAGTAAGCTTTAGACATTATTTATTTTTTCAAAATTTGAAATTATACAATATAAAACAATGAATTTCTAGTAGAATCTTTGTTGCATCTTTGATGCTTTAATGTCTTCATTGCCCGGCACCATTACCACGACATGCATAAAATACATTGTATTGGTTTTGTTTTTTAAATCAGTTTTAATTTGTACCTTGCAACTTTCACTGTTATGTCCATTAGATGACAGGTCTGACACCCTAAGTTTGCTAAGGATCTAAATGTTAATGTTAGATACACAAAAATGAGTAACCGTTTCCAGCGATGGATTGATATAGTGCCTTTTTGTTCTTTAAGATGGAAGTTACTAAATGCTATAATTTATTATACCTTGTGAAAAATGTGTGATTATAAAAAAAAAATACCAATTCAGTTTGTTTTTGTATATTTTATTTTGCATTTTAAAAACATGGCTTTCGTGCTCTAAAATTAATATTGTTTAGAGCAGGGCTCGACAAACCCAGGAGCCAGGGAGCTACTGGCTCTTAGAATTTTACCCCTGGTTCCTAACTTTTTGGGATATTCTCCATATATCTATATAGAAATAACACTGTCTGGCTCCTAAAAGTTTCTGTCTTCTAAATTTGAAACAGATTTGTCGACCCAACTTTAGAGACGTTGCAAATGTGTGTGGCTTGGCAGACTCTCTCTTTAGTATGAAAGGATTTTCTAAATAGCGACCACACTTTATAATTACATTAACTTGTATTGATAATTTTGGAATGTGCATGTTTATATTCTTACTCACAAATATTTACATTTTTAGAATGTACCTGAGCTACCGGATACTACTGAGCACTCTAGGACTGACCTGTCCCGCAATTTGGCAGCTTTACATGAAATGTGTGTGACTCATTCTGATGAACTTCGCACTCTTAGTAATGAACGAGGTGCACAACAGGTACAGTTCATTAAATATTTGCAATACTCAAATCATTTATTCTTTCAAGCACTTACAAATAGCTTAATATCAAAGGCTTTATATATTTTAAAACTGAATTTTGAATATGTAGACGTGTAGTCAATGTTTTTTTGTTTTTTTTTAAATGTACATTGTTTGGTTTTACTCTTTTTACCAATGTATATATTCAACTTAAGTAAGAGAGTAGTTATACATTTTGCAATAAATGTTCCAAAGGGCAGAAAATGTTGAAAATCAAAGTTCTGATGTTATTTTTACAATTTATGAGTATAAGGGATTTCTTTTGTCTGATGTTGAGAATCCACAAGACATGACGTGAGAAAATGACCCTCTAGACTACTAGGAGGAGGCAAAAAGTCCCCAACATCCCTCCTACTTACCATGAATCCTCATTCATTTTTTTTTTCTCTCCAAGGAGAAGTGAGGTGAATTCTGGAAACAATCGATGTTAATTATTGTTCCAGCCTCAGAAATAAGGGATTTTATTGCAATATCGTTATAGTACTAACAAGAGAGAGTTACTTTTCAGCCCATCTTGGATCTTAAAACGTTAAACGGATTCCTAAATGTTCCCACTTCCAAGATGGAGACAATTTGCGTTTTACTTCTTTAGTGCAAGAGGGATAGTTTTTGTATACCGTGAATTTAAAAGTTGCTTGTTTACATATCCCCACAGGCATCATGTCCATTTCCTAAGATTTGCTGTCATAGATTGTCATTGCAGTAGATGTTTGTGGTAGTTGCATTTGGTCTGGCAACAGCACCCAGTGGTTTTACGAAGGTTCTAGGAGCATGGTTGACAGTGGTTTGAGCTTAAGGAATCTAGGTAGTTCCTTACTTGGACGATTATTTGATCTATGCATCCCAGGGGCAGATTCCTCTTGTCAAACCTGTCTTTAAGGCAAGAAAAACAAGAAGCCTTTCTGGGGTGCGTGAGGGATCTCTCCTCCCTGGGAGTCATTGTACTGGTACCTCTTGCAGAAAGAGGTCTGGGATACTACTCAAACCTTTTTGTGGTCCAAAAGGAGGAGGGAAATTTCCGCATGATTCTGCTTAAACAAATTCCTATATGTCCCTTCGTTCAAGATGGAGACAATAAGGTCCATCCTTCCCTTAGTTCAGGAAGGACAGTTTATGACCACAATAGATCTGAAGGATGCTTACCTTCATGTTCCAATACACAAGGAACACTTCAAGTGCCTAAGGTTTGCGTTCCTGGGCCAGCACTTCCAGTTTATTGCACTTCCATTTGGTCTAGCTACTGCTCCAAGAGTTTTTACGAAGGTTCTAGGGACTCAGCTTGCAGTGGCCAGAACCAGAGGTATAGCAGTAGCGCCATACTTGGGTGATATTCTGGTTCAAGCACCATACTGTTTTCTGGCAGAAGATCATTCGAAAGCTGCTCTTATTCTTTGATCTCATGGATGGAAGATAAACTTTGAAAATAGTTCTCTTGTTCCCAGTATCAGGGTGGAATTCCTGGGTACTATAATATACTCCATATCCATGAGGATATTCCTTACAGACCAGAGACGTTACAAGCTAACTTCCATTGTCTTGCCCTCCAGACCTCCTTAAGGTCCTCTGTGGCTCAGTGTATGGAGGTGATTGGTCTCATAGTGTCCAGCATGGATATCATTCCTTTTGCCAGATTCCATCTCAGACCTCTTCAGCTGTGCATGCTGAGACAGTGGAACGGCAATCATTCGGATCTGTCTCAACAGATTTCTCTGGACAATCGGTCGAGAGAATCGCTCTCTTGGTGGGCTCTGTCCAAGAGACCATCCTGGGAGATTGTAACTACGGATGCAAGACTATCAGGATGGGGAGCTGTTTGTGGTGCCAGGAAGGCACAGGGCCTGTGGACTCGAGAGGAATCTCTCCTCCAGATCAACATTTTGGAACTTCGAAGCTTCAATGCTCTGAAGGCTTGGCCTCTTCTGGGTTCGTCCCAGTTTCAGATTCCAATCAGACAACATAACCTCGGTGGCTTAAATGAACCATCAGGGGGGAACGAGGAGCTCCCTAGCAATGAGGGAAGTATCTCGGATTCTGTAATGGGCGGAGGCCCACAACTGCTCGCTGTCAGCGATCCACATTCCGGGTATGGTCAACTGGGAAGCGGATTTCCTCAGCCGACAATCCTTTCATCCGGAGGAATGGTGTCTCCATCCCGAGGTGTTTGCAGAGAGAGATCTCATGGTGTCCCGGCTCAATTCCAAGCTACCCAGATATGGGTCGCAATCCAGGGATCCTCAGGCGGAGTTAATACATGCATTAGCAGTGCTGTGGAGGTTCAACCTAATTTACATTTTTCCACCGCTACTACTTCTCCCTCGTGTAGTGGCCCGCATCAAGCAGGAGCAAGCATCAGTGATACTGATTGCTCCATTGTGGCCTTGAAGGATGTGGTCCACGGACCTGATGGGGATGTCCTCATCTACTTCATGGAGGTTACCTTGTCGCAGGGATCTGAGACTGACTGCGTGGAGATTGAATGCTTAGTCTTAGCCAAGAGATGTTTCTCTGAGAGGGTTATTGACACACTCATACAGGCTCTTAAGACTGCTACTCGTTGCATCTACCATAGGGTGTGGAGAGCTTACTTCTTCTGGTGTGAAGAGCGTGGTTTCGCCTGGCATAAGGTCAAGGCTGCTAGGATTCTTTCTTTTCTCCAGGAGGGTCTGGAGAAGGGCCATTCTGCCAGTTCCCTGAGGGGACATATTTCGGCCCTTTTTGTTTTGCTGCACAAGAGACTCGAGGAGCTCCCCGACGTGCAATCCTTCATTAAGGCTCTGATCAGGATCAGACCTGTGTTTAGATCTAACTCTCCTCCTTGGAGTTTGAATCTTGTTAAGTTTTTGAAACTGGCTCCGTGTAAGCCTATACATTCGGTTGACATTAAATTATTGTCCTGGAAGGTTCTTTCTATTGGCTATTGCGTCGGCACGCAGAGTTTCTGAAATGGCGGCCTTGCAATGTGAGCCTCCTTATCTGGTGTTTTACACAGATAGGGCTGTCCTATGTACCCGCGTGGGTTTTCTTCCTAAAGTGGTGTCTGATCGTAACATCAATCAGAAGATTGTGTTTCCCTCCTTGTGTCCTAATCCTTCTTCGAAGGAATGTTTACTTCATAATCTGGATGTTGTTCGAGCTTTGAAGTTTTATCTTCAAGCTTCTAAGGATTTTATACAATCTTCGTCCTTGTTTGTTATCTACTCTGGGAAGCGTAAGGGTCTGAAGGCCTCTTAGACTTCCTTATCTTTTTGGTTGAGGAGTGTTATACGCTTAGCTTACAAGTCAGCGGGACTTAGACCTCAGAGGATTATGGCTCATTCCACTAGAGCGGTGGCTTCCTCTTGGGCCTTTAAGAAAGAGGCCTCTATGCATCAGATCTGTTAGGCGGCTATCTGGTCCTCCTTACATACTTTTTCAAAATTCTACAAATTTGATGTTTTTGCTTTGGCTGAAGCAGCTTTTGGTAGAGAGGTTTTGCAGGCTGTGGTGCCCTCAGATTAGGATCCGCCTTTTCTTTACCCCTCCCGTTATCATTCAGTGTCCTCTAGAGCTTGGGTATAGTTTCCCCAACAGTAAGGAATGATGCCGTGAACTCTCCTCATATTAAGAACGAAAACATAAATTATGCTTATCTGATAATTTAATTTCCTTATGTATGAGGAGATCCATGGCCCCTGCCCGTATACTGCGATGGGCGGAATTAGTTTTTCTCTTCTGGCACCATTTATACCCTGATATTTATCCTACTGTTCCTTGTTCCCTTGGCAGAATGACTGGGATGTGAGGGAAGTAGGGGGGAGTATTTGAGCCTTTGGCTGGGGGGTGTCTACCTCCTCCTGGTGGCCAGGTTCAGGCATGATGCCGTGGACTCTCCTCATACAGAAGGAAATGACATTATCAGGTAAGCATAATTTGTTGTTTATCTGGCTGTGTCTCACACTTAGTTCTTCAACTGCTTCACAATCACGGTTGATAAATCAACCTCTCAAAAAGCTCCTTTACTCCTGAGACCTGTGTGTTTTTTCCGTGGTTTATAATCAATTGAGTGACTATGCGTCTGTCTCTGACGATCAGCACAGAGTAAATTTGCAACAGGCCTGTGCTGAACTTCAGCCAAGTCCTTCACCTTCAGTTGCTCAGTGCAATTTGTGGGTCTCATGGCTGCTGCCTCAGATGCAGTTCCATTTGCCATATCTTATATTTTGGTTCCTCCTAGAGCAGATGCTGCATCAGTGGAATGGGGACCACGAGACAGATTCACAATTTCCTTGTTTAAGGGGCCTCTTCTCTTTGGCCAGTGTGATCGCCACAGCCTGCATAGTTGAGGTGCAGTATGGGGGTCTCTGAGAACTCAGGGAGTGTGGTCTCTTTGGGAGACAAGGTTACCAATAAAATTCTGGAATTCTGAGCCATCTTCAGGGCTCTCCAGAGTTGACCCAACCTTAGGCAGGAATCAGTCTCCAATTCTAGACAGACAATGTCACAGTAGTGGCTTATATCAATCACCAAGGTGGAACTTGCAGTTTCCTGGGGATGAAGGAAGTGTACCGCATTATCAGTTGGGCAGAACATTACCATTGCAGGATCTCCTCTATCCTTTTGTGAACAGTTGGTAGGTAAACTTTTCTGCCAGTATCTTCATCCATGGTAGTGGACTCTGAAACAGGTGGTTTTCAACCATATAGTAAGAAGTAGGGGTTTGCCAGAGATAGATCTCATTGTCTCTTGTCTGAATAACTAGCTGTCCCAATATTGTCAGGTCTCTGAATCCTCAAGTGGATCTAAGAGATGCCCTAGTTGTTCAACCCAATTCGCATATTTTTTCGAGTTTGTGCTGCTATTCAGAGTGATAATCAGAGTCGAGAAAAAGCCTCAGCAATTCTAATTGCTCTGGCATTGCCTCGCAAGATTTAGTTTGCAGATCTAATTCAGATGTCCTCATTCCCACCTTGGAGGCTTCCAATCAGAAATTATCTTCTTTCTCAATAGCCTTTCTTTTATCAGGATCTCTGTCCTGGCGATTGAATGCTTAGTTATGTCCCAGAGAGGTTTTTCTGATAAGGTCATCGATACCTTCATTCAGACTAGGAAACCTCTCACCAGTCATATTTATCATAAGGTTTGGAAAAAATGTTCATCCTGATGTTTTTGCAAGATATACAGTTGGAATTCTTATAGAATTCCTAGGGTTATCAAGTTCCTTCAGGATGGTTTGGAAAACAGTGTGTCTGCTTGTTCTCTTAAGGGTCAGATTAAGTCTTTATCTGACTTTGTTCAGTCTCTGATCAGAATTTAGACAAGTTATTCATCCAGTGTCTCCTTCATGGAATTTTAATCTGGTTTTGAAGGTTTGAAGCGCCTCATTTTGAATCATATGCATGGTCTAGACCTTTTTAACTTTTTTCCTGGAAGATTATTTATCCTCCAGGTCACTTCTTCTGCCAAGCGCGTTTCTGAGCTTTCAACTTTATCTTGCAAACCTCCTATCCTGATTTTTTTTTTTTTTCCATTTAGGGCAAGGATGTTCTTCACACTAGCTATTTTCTTCCTTAGGTGGCTTCTAAATATACTATAAACCAGGAAATTGTAGACCCTCACTAGGGTCAGAAAGCTATGGCTCTTACCTTAGCTGCTTAGCTTAGGGCCTTAATTTGTAAGGCATATGTATTTGCGGGGTAGACTCCCCCATGAGCGCATTACTGCCCATTCCACTGGGCCTTGCGTAATGAGGCTTCTATGGAGCAGATTTGTGAGGCAGCTACTTGGTCCTCTTTGCATACTTTTGTTTTAAATTGTATGCCTCTGTGAGGCTACTTTTGGCAGAAAAGTTCTGCAGGCTGTAGCGTCAGATGAATAATGTACCTTCCTCAACAGTTTGTTCCTCCCTCTATTACATGGTGGCATTGTGGGCTTCACTGCTTTAATATAGATTCACACACTTTTGATGTCTTTTGAACTTTCACCATCTGATGAAAGAAAACAATATTTATGCTTGCCTGATTCATTTATTTCATAATGGTGAGCATTTATGAGCCCCGACCCTTTCTTTTGCCCTGCTTTCTTTCATGTAATTGGCAAGAGTCCATGAGCTAGTGACTTATGGGATATACAATCCTACCAGGAGGGGCAAAGTTTCCCAGACCTCAAAATGCCTATAAATACACCCCTCACCATACCCACAATTCAGTTTTTACAAACTTTGCCTCCTATGGAGGTGGTGAAGTAAGTTTGTGCTTTATTTTTATGACAATGATAAGTGCTTCTGAGCATTCTGAAGCCCAATTCCTCTCAGAGTACAGTGTTTGTCAGAGGGATGTGAAGAGAGTATCGCCTATTGATTTTTTTTATGATTTTTCTCATAGAAAATCTTTTCAATGGTTCTCTGTTATCGGTCATAGGGATTCATCTCCTACCTCCCTTTTCAGATTGACGATATACTCTTATATACCATTACCTCTGCTGAAAGTTTTCAGTACTGGTTTGGCTATCTGCTATATGTGGATGGGTGTCTTTCGGTAAGTATGTATCATTTATTTAAGAGACTCTCAGCTATGGTTTAGCGCTTTATGTATTAATATAAAGTTTTAAATATATGTATTTTACTTATATTTGCCATGAGTCAGGTCTATGTGAATTTCCCTTTGCAGTCTGGCAGTTTCGTTATGGGAATCATGTTTTAGAAAGTTTGTCTTACCTGGGTATAGTCTTTTTCCAATTTGACTTGTTTTTTTTCTTTAAAAACTTGCGGGCAAATTAGGCTTGCGAGGGCGCAAAATTCTGTCATTTTATTGCGTCATTCTTGGCGCGAGAATTTTTTTGCCGCGAATGTGAGTCTGTAATGACGCAAGTTCGTCATTTCCAGATGTTTGTTGGTGCAAAACATTTTTCAGCTTCCTTTTGCGTTGTGCATCATACTCAAAAAATGTTGATTTATATTTTCCCACTTCCTATATGTTCCTTGCCTTCTTTATGCTCAGAGGGCTATGCTATTTGTTTTTTTGTCAATTTTAGCATTTGCATTATTTCACATTCCTGAAACTGCTATATGTGGAAATAAGATATTTCTCCAACATAGGTGTGTCCGGTCCACGGCGTCATCCTTACTTGTGGGATATTCTCTTCCCCAACAGGAAATGGCAAAGAGCCCAGCAAAGCTGGTCACATGATCCCTCCTAGGCTCCGCCTACCCCAGTCATTCTCTTTGCCGTTGTACAGGCAACATCTCCACGGAGATGGCTTAGAGTTTTTTAGTGTTTAACTGTAGTTTTTATTATTCAATCAAGAGTTTATTTTGAAATAGTGCTGGTATGTACTATTTACTCAGAAACAGAAAAGAGATGAAGATTTCTGTTTGTATGAGGAAAATGATTTTAGCAACCGTCACTAAAATCCATGGCTGTTCCACACAGGACTGTTGAGAGCAATTAACTTCAGTTGGGGGAACAGTGTGCAGTCTCTTGCTGCTTGAGGTATGACACATTCTAACAAGACGATGTAATGCTGGAAGCTGTCATTTTCCCTATGGGATCTGGTAAGCCATGTTTATTCAGCAAGTAAATAAGGGCTTCACAAGGGCTTATTAAGACTGTAGACTTTTTCTGGGCTAAATCGATTCATTATTAACACATATTTAGCCTTGAGGAATCATTTTATCTGGGTATTTTGATATAATAATATCGGCAGGCACTGTATTAGACACCTTATTCTTTAGGGGCTTTCCCAAAGCATAAGCAGAGCCTCATTTTCGCGCCGGTGTTGCGCACTTGTTTTTGAGAGGCATGGCATGCAGTCGCATGTGAGAGGAGCTCTGATACTTAGAAAAGACTTTCTGAAGGCGTCATTTGGTATCGTATTCCCCTTTGGGCTTGGTTGGGTCTCAGCAAAGCAGATACCAGGGACTGTAAAGGGGTTAAAGTTCAAAACGGCTCCGGTTCCGTTATTTTAAGGGTTAAAGCTTCCAAATTTGGTGTGCAATACTTTTAAGACTTTAAGACACTGTGGTGAAAATTTGGTGAATTTTGAACAATTCCTTCATGTTTTTTCGCAATTGCAGTAATAAAGTGTGTTCAGTTTAAAATTTAAAGTGACAGTAACGGTTTTATTTTAAAACGTTTTTTGTACTTTGTTATCAAGTTTATGCCTGTTTAACATGTCTGAACTACCAGATAGACTGTGTTCTGAATGTGGGGAAGCCAGAATTCCTATTCATTTAAATAAATGTGATTTATGTGATAATGACAATGATGCCCAAGATGATTCCTCAAGTGAGGGGAGTAAGCATGGTACTGCATCATTCCCTCCTTCGTCTACACGAGTCTTGCCCACTCAGGAGGCCCCTAGTACATCTAGCGCGCCAATACTCCTTACTATGCAACAATTAACGGCTGTAATGGATAATTCTGTCAAAAACATTTTAGCCAAAATGAACACTTATCAGCGTAAGCGCGGCTGCTCTGTTTTAGATACTGAAGAGCGCTGATAATAATATTTCCGAAGGGCCCCTAACCCAGTCTGATGGGGCCAGGGAGGTTTTGTCTGAGGGAGAAATTACTGATTCAGGGAACATTTCTCAACAGGCTGAACCTGATGTGATTGCATTTAAATTTAAGTTGGAACATCTCCGCATTCTGCTTAAGGAGGTATTATCCACTTTGGATGATTGTGACAAGTTGGTCATCCCAGAGAAACTATGTAAAATGGACAAGTTCCTAGAGGTGCCGGGGCTTCCAGAAGCTTTTCCTATACCCAAGCGGGTGGCGGACATTGTTAATAAGGAATGGGAAAGGCCCGGTATTCCTTTCGTCCCTCCCCCCATATTTAAAAAATTGTTTCCTATGGTCGACCCCAGAAAGGACTTATGGCAGACAGTCCCCAAGGTCGAGGGAGCGGTTTCCACTTTAAACAAACGCACCACTATACCCATAGAGGATAGTTGTGCTTTCAAAGATCCTATGGATAAAAAATTAGAAGGTTTGCTTAAAAAGATGTTTGTTCAGCAAGGTTACCTTCTACAACCAATTTCATGCATTGTCCCTGTCGCTACAGCCGCATGTTTCTGGTTCGATGATCTGATAAAGGCGGTCGATAGTGATTCTCCTCCTTATGAGGAGATTATGGACAGAATCAATGCTCTCAAATTGGCTAATTCTTTCACCCTAGACGCCACTTTGCAATTGGCTAGGTTAGCGGCTAAGAATTCTGGGTTTGCTATTGTGGCGCGCAGAGCGCTTTGGTTGAAATCTTGGTCGGCTGATGCGTCTTCCAAGAACAAGCTACTTAACATTCCTTTCAAGGGGAAAACGCTGTTTGGCCCTGACTTGAAAGAGATTATCTCTGATATCACTGGGGGTAAGGGCCACGCCCTTCCTCAGGATCGGCCTTTCAAGGCAAAAAATAAACCTAATTTTCGTCCCTTTCGTAGAAACGGACCAGCCCAAGGTGCTACGTCCTCTAAGCAAGAGGGTAATACTTCTCAAGCCAAGCCAGCTTGGAGACCAATGCAAGGCTGGAACAAGGGAAAGCAGGCCAAGAAACCTGCCACTGCTACCAAGACAGCATGAAATGTTGGCCCCCGATCCGGGACCGGATCTGGTGGGGGGCAGACTCTCTCTCTTCGCTCAGGCTTGGGCAAGAGATGTTCTGGATCCTTGGGCGCTAGAAATAGTCTCCCAAGGTTATCTTCTGGAATTCAAGGGACTTCCCCCAAGGGGGAGGTTCCACAGGTCTCAGTTGTCTTCAGACCACATAAAAAGACAGGCATTCTTACATTGTGTAGAAGACCTGTTAAAAATGGGAGTGATTCATCCTGTTCCATTAAGAGAACAAGGGATGGGGTTCTACTCCAATCTGTTCATAGTTCCCAAAAAAGAGGGAACGTTCAGACCAATCTTAGATCTCAAGATCTTAAACAAGTTTCTCAAGGTTCCATCGTTCAAGAGGGAAACCATTCGAACTATTCTTCCTTCCATCCAGGAAGGTCAATTCATGACCACGGTGGATTTAAAGGATGCGTATCTACATATTCCTATCCACAAGGAACATCATCGGTTCCTAAGGTTCGCATTCCTGGACAAACATTACCAGTTCGTGGCGCTTCCTTTCGGATTAGCCACTGCTCCAAGGATTTTCACAAAGGTACTAGGGTCCCTTCTAGCTGTGCTAAGACCAAGGGGCATTGCTGTAGTACCTTACTTGGACGACATTCTGATTCAAGCGTCGTCCCTTCCTCAAGCAAAGGCTCACACGGACATTGTCCTGGCCTTTCTCAGATCTCACGGATGGAAAGTGAACGTGGAAAAGAGTTCTCTATCCCCGTCAACAAGGGTTCCCTTCTTGGGAACAATAATAGACTCCTTAGAAATGAGGATTTTTCTGACAGAGGCCAGAAAAACAAAACTTCTAGACTCTTGTCGGATACTTCATTCCGTTCCTCTTCCTTCCATAGCTCAGTGCATGGAAGTGATCGGGTTGATGGTAGCGGCAATGGACATAGTTCCTTTTGCGCGCATTCATCTAAGACCATTACAACTGTGCATGCTCAGTCAGTGGAATGGGGACTATACAGACTTGTCTCCGAAGATACAAGTAAATCAGAGGACCACTCACTCCGTTGGTGGCTGTCCCTGGACAACCTGTCACAAGGGATGACATTCCGCAGACCAGAGTGGGTCATTGTCACGACCGACGCCAGTCTGATGGGCTGGGGCGCGGTCTGGGGATCCCTGAAAGCTCAGGGTCTTTGGTCTCGGGAAGAATCTCTTCTACCGATAAATATTCTGGAACTGAGAGCGATATTCAATGCTCTCAAGGCTTGGCCTCAGCTAGCGAGGGCCAAGTTCATACGGTTTCAATCAGACAACATGACAACTGTTGCGTACATCAACCATCAGGGGGGAACAAGGAGTTCCCTAGCGATGGAAGAAGTGACCAAAATCATTCTATGGGCGGAGTCTCACTCCTGCCACCTGTCTGCTATCCACATCCCAGGAGTGGAAAATTGGGAAGCGGATTTTCTGAGTCGTCAGACATTGCATCCGGGGGAGTGGGAACTCCATCCGGAAATCTTTGCCCAAGTCACTCAGCTGTGGGGCATTCCAGACATGGATCTGATGGCCTCTCGTCAGAACTTCAGAGTTCCTTGCTACGGGTCCAGATCCAGGGATCCCAAGGCGGCTCTAGTGGATGCACTAGTAGCACCTTGGACCTTCAAACTAGCTTATGTGTTCCCGCCGTTTCCTCTCATCCCCAGGCTGGTAGCCAGGATCAATCAGGAGAGGGCGTCGGTGATCTTGATAGCTCCTGCGTGGCCACGCAGGACTTGGTATGCAGATCTGGTGAATATGTCATCGGCTCCACCTTGGAAGCTACCTTTGAGACGAGACCTTCTTGTTCAGGGTCCGTTCGAACATCCGAATCTGGTTTCACTCCAGCTGACTGCTTGGAGATTGAACGCTTGATTTTATCGAAGCGAGGGTTCTCAGATTCTGTTATCGATACTCTTGTTCAGGCCAGAAAGCCTGTAACTAGAAAGATTTACCACAAAATTTGGAAAAAATATATCTGTTGGTGTGAATCTAAAGGATTCCCTTGGGACAAGGTTAAGATTCCTAGGATTCTATCCTTCCTTCAAGAAGGATTGGAAAAGGGATTATCTGCAAGTTCCCTGAAGGGACAGATTTCTGCCTTGTCGGTGTTACTTCACAAAAAACTGGCTGCTGTGCCAGATGTTCAAGCCTTTGTTCAGGCTCTGGTTAGAATTAAGCCTGTTTACAAAACTTTGACTCCTCCTTGGAGTCTCAATTTAGTTCTTTCAGTTCTTCAGGGGGTTCCGTTTGAACCCTTGCATTCCGTTGATATTAAGTTATTATCTTGGAAAGTTTTGTTTTTAGTTGCAATTTCTTCTGCCAGAAGAGTTTCAGAATTATCTGCTCTGCAGTGTTCTCCTCCTTATCTGGTGTTCCATGCAGATAAGGTGGTTTTACGTACTAAACCTGGTTTTCTTCCAAAAGTTGTTTCTAACAAAAACATTAACCAGGAGATTATCGTACCTTCTCTGTGTCCGAAACCAGTTTCAAAGAAGGAACGTTTGTTGCACAATTTGGATGTTGTTCGCGCTCTAAAATTCTATTTGGATGCTACAAAGGATTTTAGACAAACATCTTCCTTGTTTGTTGTTTATTCCGGTAAAAGGAGAGGTCAAAAAGCAACTTCTACCTCTCTCTCTTTTTGGATTAAAAGCATCATCAGATTGGCTTACGAGACTGCCGGACGGCAGCCTCCCGAAAGAATCACAGCTCATTCCACTAGGGCTGTGGCTTCCACATGGGCCTTCAAGAACGAGGCTTCTGTTGATCAGATATGTAGGGCAGCGACTTGGTCTTCACTGCACACTTTTACCAAATTTTACAAGTTTGATACTTTTGCTTCTTCTGAGGCTATTTTTGGGAGAAAGGTTTTGCAAGCCGTGGTGCCTTCCATTTAGGTGACCTGATTTGCTCCCTCCCTTCATCCGTGTCCTAAAGCTTTGGTATTGGTTCCCACAAGTAAGGATGACGCCGTGGACCGGACACACCTATGTTGGAGAAAACAGAATTTATGTTTACCTGATAAATTACTTTCTCCAACGGTGTGTCCGGTCCACGGCCCGCCCTGGTTTTTTTAATCAGGTCTGATAATTTATTTTCTTTAACTACAGTCACCACGGTACCATATGGTTTCTCCTATGCAAATATTCCTCCTTAACGTCGGTCGAATGACTGGGGTAGGCGGAGCCTAGGAGGGATCATGTGACCAGCTTTGCTGGGCTCTTTGCCATTTCCTGTTGGGGAAGAGAATATCCCACAAGTAAGGATGACGCCGTGGACCGGACACACCGTTGGAGAAAGTAATTTATCAGGTAAACATAAATTCTGTTTTCTGTTTAAATGTTTTTTTTTTCTTTTGCATTTTACAAGATGTCTCAATCTGATCCTGTCTCAGAAGCTGCTGTAGGAACCATGCTGCCTGAACACAGTTCTACCAAAGCTAAGTGTATCTGTTGTAAGCTAGTGGAGATTATATCTCCAGCTGTAGTATGTAACAGTTATCATGATAAGCTTTTGCATGCAGAAAAGGTTTCTATTAGTGCTAGTACAGTATCTTGATCCTTCAACATCTAAAGTACATGATATCCCTGTTGATATGAAAAATTATATTGCTGATGCGATTCAGGCGGCATTGACACTGATAAATCATCTTATCTTTTTAAGATTTTGTTAAAAGAAGTGTTGATAACTTTGGATATTAAGAGTGTGGGCCTCTTGATAATAAAACCAGTAAATGTTTAAATTCTGTCTCTAAACCTCCTGTGATTACTCCTGAGGTTTTTCCTGTTCCTGATGCTATTTCTGATGTGATTGCTAAGGAATGGTCTAAGCTTGGTACTTTTGTTCCTTCTTCAAGGTTTAAAATGTTGTATCCTTTGCCAGTAGCTAAGTTAGAGTTTTGGGGAAAAGCCCCTAAAGTTGATGGGGCTATTTCTACTCTTGCTAAGCGTACTACTATTCCTATGGAAGATAGTACCTCTTCTATCCTTTAGATAGGAAAATTGAATCTTATCTAAGGAAAGCTTATTTACATTCTGGCTATATTCTCAGACCTGCCATTTCTATGGCTGATGTTGCGGCTGCATCAACTTTTTGGTTGGATAGCTTAGTTCATGGGGGGAAAAGATTCTGATTTTCATAGCATTGTTCGTTTGTTTAAACATGCTAATCATTTTATCTGTGATGCTATTTTTGATATCATAAAGATTGATGTTAAAGGGACAGTCAAGTCCAAAAATAACTTTTTCTAATAGGGCATGTAATTTTAAACAACTTTCCAATTTACTTTTATCAACAATTTTGCTTTGTTCTCTTGGTATTCTAGTTGAAAGCAAACCTAGGAAGGCACATATGATAATTTATAAGCCCTTGAAGGCCGCCTCTATTTTATTTACTTTTCACAGCAGGGGAGAGCTAGCTCTTGTAGGCCATATAGATAGCATTGTGATCACGCCCTTGGCTAGTGGCAGACACTGCACTAATTGGCTAAAATGCAAGTCAATAGATAATAACTAAAAGTCAGGTGATTAGGGGCGGTCAGAAGATGCTTAGATACAAGTTAGTCACAGAAGTAAAAAGTGTATTAATATAACAGTGTTCGTTTTGCAAAATTGGGGAATGGGTAATAAAGGGATTATCTATCTTTTTAAACAACAAAAATTCTGGTGTTGACTGTCCCTTTAAATCTATGTCTTTGGCTATTTTAGCTAGAAGAGCTTTATGGCTCAAATCATGGAATGCTGAAATGGTATCTAAATCTAGGTTACTATATCTTTCATTCCAGGGTAATAATTTGTTTGGTTCCCAGTTGAATTCTATCATTTCCACTATTACTGGGGGTAAGGGAGTTTTTTTGCCCCAAGATAAAGTCTAAGGGTAAATCTAAAGCTTCTAATCGGTTTTGTTCCTTTCGTCAGAATAGAGAACAGAAAACCACTCCTTTCCCTAAGGACTCCGGCTCCAATTGGAAGCCATCTTCGAGTTGGAATAAATCCAAGCCTTATAAGAAAACAAAGCCAGCCCCCAAGGTGGGGGGCAGATTGAAATTATTTCAAGACGTTTGGGCAGGTTCCTTTCAGAATAATTGGATTCAGAATATTGTATCTCAGCGGTATCAAAATAGGTTTCAGAACAAGACCTCCTGTGAGATTTTTTTCTCTCTCACGTTGTAACAAATCCTGTAAAAGCTCAAGCCTTTCTGAAGTGTGTTTCAGATTTAGAGCTTCCAGGGGTAATTGTACCAGTTACACTTCTGGAACAGGGTCTGGGTTTTTATTAAAACCTATTCCTTCCCGAAGAAGGAAAATTCTTTCAGGCCAGTTCTGGATTTGAAGTTTTTGAATCAATTTGTAAGGGTCCCAACTTTCAAGATGGTGACTATAAGGACTATTCTGCCTTTTGTTCAGCAAGGTCATTGCATGTCCTCAATGGACTTACAGGATGCGTATCTTCACATTCCAATTCATCCAGACCACTATCGGTTTCTGAGATTCTCTTTTCTAGACAAGCATTACCAATTTGTTGCTCTTCCATTTGGCCTAGCAACAGCTCCAAGAATCTTTTCGAAGGTTCTCGGTGCCCTTCTATTTGTAATCAGAGAGCAGGGTATTGTGGTGTTTCCTTATTTAGACGACATCTTGGTGCTGGCTCACTCTTTTCATTTAGCAGAATTTCACACGAATCAACTTGTGTTGTTTATTTAAAAACATGGTTGGAGGATCAATTTACCAAAGAGTTTCTTGATTCCTCAGACAAGGGTCACCTTTTTAGGTTTCCAGATAGATTCAGTGTCCATGACTGTCTTTAACAGACGAGACAAATTAAATTGGTTTCTGCCTGTTGAAACCTTCAGTCTCGACCATTCCCTTCAGTGACTATGTGCATGGATGTTTTAGGTCTCATGACTGCAGCATCGGACGCGATCCCCTTTGCTCGTTTTCATATGAGACCTCTCCAGCTTTGCATGCTGAATCAATAGTGCAGGGATTATACTCGGATATCACAAATGATATACTTAAATCCCAACATTCAACTCTCTCTGTCCTGGTGGTTTGACCATCATCGGATTATTCAAGGGGCCTCTTTTGTTTGTCCTTCCTGGACTGTGATTTCAATAGATGCAAGTCTCACAGGTTGGGGAGCTGTCTGTGGGTCTCTGACAGCACAAGGCGTTTGGAATCTTCAAGAGGCGAGGTTACCAATCAATATTTTAGAACACTGTGCTATTTTCAGGGCTCTTCAGGCTTGGCCTCTATTAAAGAGAGAATCATTCATTCGTTGTCAGACAGACAATATCACAATGTCAATCATCAGGGTGGGACTCGCAGTCCTTTAGCGATGAAAGTAGTATCTTGGATACTTTCCTGGGCGGAATCCAACTCATGTCTAATTTCTGCAATACATATCCCAGATGTAGACAATTGGGAAGCGGATTATCTCAGTCGTCAGTCTTTACATCCAGGGGAGTGGTCTCTCCATCCAGATGTATTTTGTCAGATTTTACAGATGTGGGGTCTTCCCAAAATAGATCTGATGGCTTCCCATCTAAACAAGAAGCTTCCCAGGTACCTTTCCAGGTCCAGGGATCTTCAGGCGGAGATGGTGGATGCGTTAGCAGTTCCTTGGTTTTACCAACCTGTTTGCATTTTTCCGCCTCTAGTTCTTCTTCCAAGGGTGATCTCCAAGATCATAATGGAACAATTGCATGTGTTTCTGATAGCACCAGCAGGGCCTCACAGGTTTTGGTATGCGGATCTTGTCCAGATGTCCAGTTGCCAACCTTGGCCACTTTCTTTCTGTCTCAAGGGCTGTTTTTTTATCAGGATCTCAAATCGCTAACTTTGAAGGTATGGAAATTGAACGCTTAGTCATAGAGGTTTCTCTGACTCAGTGATTAATACTATGCTACAGGCTGATTAGTCTGTTTCAAGGAAGATTTATTATCGGGTTTGGAAAACCTATATTTCATGGTGTTTTTCTCATAAATTCTCTTGGCATTCTTTTAGAATTCCTAGAATTTTACAGTTTCTTCAGGATGGTTTGGATAAAGGTTTGTCTGCAAGTACTTTGAAGGGACAAATCTCTGCTCTTTCTTTTTTATTTCATAGAAAAATTGCTAAGCTTCCTGATTTTCACTGTTTTGTACAGGCTTTGGTTCGTATCAAGCCTGTTATTAAATCAATCTCTCCTCCTTGGAGTCTTAATTTGGTTTTGAAGGCTTTGCAGGCTCCTCCTTTTGGGCCTATGCATTCTTTGGATATTAAACTATTTTCTTGGAGGGTGTTCTTTCTTTCTTTTGGCTATCTCTTCAGCTAGAAGAGTTTCTGAATTGTCTGCCCTCTCTTGTGAGTCTCCCTTTCTTTCATGTAATTAGCAAGAGTCCATGAGCTAGTGACGTATGGGATATACATTCCTACCAGGAGGGGCAAAGTTTCCCAAACCTCAAAATGCCTATAAATACACCCCTCACCACACCCACAATTCAGTTTTACAAACTTTGCCTCCGATGGAGGTGGTGAAGTAAGTTTGTGCTAGATTCTACGTTGATATGCGCTCCGCAGCAAGTTGGAGCCCGGTTTTCCTCTCAGCGTGCAGTGAATGTCAGAGGGATGTGAGGAGAGTATTGCCTATTTGAATGCAGTGATCTCCTTCTACGGGGTCTATTTCATAGGTTCTCTATTATCGGTCGTAGAGATTCATCTCTTACCTCCCTTTTCAGATCGACGATATACTCTTATATATACCATTACCTCTGCTGATTCTCGTTTCAGTACTGGTTTGGCTTTCTACAAACATGTAGATGAGTGTCCTGGGGTAAGTAAATCTTATTTTCTGTGACACTCTAAGCTATGGTTGGGCACTTTGTTTATAAAGTTCTAAATATATGTATTCAAACATTTATTTGCCTTGATTCAGAATGTTCAACTTTCCTTATTTTCAGACAGTCAGTTTCATATTTGGGATAATGCATTTGATTTAATCATTTTTTCTTACCTTCAAAAATTTGACTTTTTTCCCTGTGGGCTGTTAGGCTCGCGGGGGCTGAAAATGCTTCATTTTATTGCGTCATTCTTGGCGCGGACTTTTTTGGCGCAAAAATACTTTTCTGTTTCCGGCGTCATACGTGTCGCCGGAAGTTGCGTCATTTTTTTTACGTTATTTTGCGCCACAAATGTCGGCGTTCCGGATGTGGCGTCATTTTGGCGCCAAAAAGCATTTAGGCGCCAAATAATGTGGGCGTCTTATTGGCGCTAAAAATTATGGGCGTCGCTTTTGTCTCCACATTATTTAAGTCTCATTATTTATTGCTTCTGGTTGCTAGAAGCTTGTTTTTTGGCATTTTTTCCCATTCCTGAAACTGTCATTTAAGGAATTTGATCAATTTTGCTTTATATGTTGTTGTTTTTTCTCTTACATATTGCAAGATGTTTCACGTTGCATCTGAGTCAGAAGATACTACAGGAAAATCGCTGTCTAGTGCTGGATCTACCAAAGCTAAGTGTATCTGCTGTAAACTTTTGGTAGCTATTCCTCCAGCTGTTGTTTGTATTGATTGTCATGACAAACTTGTTAAAGCAGATAATATTTCCTTTAGTAAAGTACCATTGCCTGTTGCAGTTCCTTCAACATCTAAGGTGCAGAATGTTCCTGATAACATAAGAGATTTTGTTTCTGAATCCATAAAGAAGGCTATGTCTGTTATTTCTCCTTCTAGTAAACGTAAAAAATCTTTTAAAACTTCTCTCCCTACAGATGAATTTTTAAATGAACATCATCATTCTGATTCTAATGACTCTTCTGGTTCAGAGGATTCTGTCTCAGAGGTTGATGCTGATAAAGCTTCATATTTATTTAAAATGGAATTTATTCGTTCTTTACTTAAAGAAGTTCTAATTGCTTTAGAAATAGAGGATTCTGGTCCTCTTGATACTAATTCTAAACGTTTGGATAAGGTATTTAAATCTCCTGTGGTTATTCCAGAAGTTTTTCCTGTTCCTAATGCTATTTCTGCAGTAATTTCCAAAGAATGGGATAAATTGGGTAATTCATTTACTCCCTCTAAACGTTTTAAGCAATTATATCCTGTGCCGTCTGACAGATTAGAATTTTGGGACAAAATCCCTAAAGTTGATGGGGCTATTTCTACCCTTGCTAAACGTACTACTATTCCTACGTCAGATGGTACTTCGTTTAAGGATCCTTTAGATAGGAAAATTGAGTCTTTTCTAAGAAAAGCTTATCTGTGTTCAGGTAATCTTCTTAGACCTGCTATATCTTTGGCTGATGTTGCTGCAGCTTCAACTTTTTGGTTGGAAACCTTAGCGCAACAAGTAACACATCATGATTCTCATGATATTATTATTCTTCTTCAGCATGCTAATAATTTTATCTGTGATGCCATCTTTGATATTATCAGAGTTGATGTCAGGTTTATGTCTCTAGCTATTTTAGCTAGAAGAGCTTTATGGCTTAAAACTTGGAATGCTGATATGGCTTCTAAATCAACTCTACTTTCCATTTCTTTCCAGGGTAACAAATTATTTGGTTCTCAGTTGGATTCTATTATTTCAACTGTTACTGGTGGGAAAGGAACTTTTTTACCACAGGATAAAAAATCTAAGGGTAAAAACAGAGCTAATAATCGTTTTCGTTCCTTTCGTTTCAACAAAGAACAAAAACCTGATCCTTCATCCTCAGGAGCAGTTTCAGTTTGGAAACCATCTCCAATCTGGAATAAATCCAAGCCAGCCAGAAAGGCAAAGCCTGCTTCTAAGTCCACATGAAGGTGCGGCCCTCATTCCAGCTCAGCTGGTAGGGGGCAGGTTACGTTTTTTCAAAGAAATTTGGATCAATTCTGTTCACAATCTTTGGATTCAGAACATTGTTTCAGAAGGGTACAGAATTGGTTTCAAGATGAGACCTCCTGCAAAGAGATTTTTTCTTTCCCGTGTCCCAGTAAATCCAGTAAAAGCTCAAGCATTTCTGAATTGTGTTTCAGATCTAGAGTTGACTGGAGTAATTATGCCAGTTCCAGTTCAGGAACAGGGGATGGGGTTTTATTCAAATCTCTTCATTGTACCAAAGAAGGAGAATTCCTTCAGACCAGTTCTGGATCTAAAAATGTTGAATCGTTATGTAAGGATACCCAACGTTCAAGATGGTAACTGTAAGGACTATTTTGCCTTTTGTTCAGCAAGGGAATTATATGTCCACAATAGATTTACAGGATGCATATCTGCATATTCCGATTCATCCGGATCATTATCGGTTCCTGAGATTCTCTTTTCTGGACAAGCATTACCAGTTTGTGGCTCTGCCGTTTGGCCTTGCTACAGCTCCAAGAATTTTTACAAAGGTTCTCGGTGCCCTTCTGTCTGTAATCAGAGAACAGGGTATTGTGGTATTTCCTTATTTGGACGATATCTTGGTACTTGCTCAGTCTTTACATTTAGCAGAATTTCATACGAATCGACTTGTGTTGTTTCTTCAAGATCATGGTTGGAGGATCAATTTACCAAAAAGTTCATTGATTCCTCAGACAAGGGTAACCTTTCTGGGTTTCCAAATAGATTCAGTGTCCATGACTCTGTCTTTAACAGACAAGAGGCGTCTAAAACTGATGGCAGCTTGTCGAAACCTTCAGTCACAATCATTCCCTTCGGTAGCCTTATGCATGGAAATTCTAGGTCTTATGACTGCTGCATCGGACGCGATCCCCTTTGCTCGTTTTCACATGCGACCTCTTCAGCTTTGTATGCTGAATCAATGGTGCAAGGATTACACAAAGATATCTCAATTAATATCTTTAAAACCGATTGTTCGACACTCTCTAACGTGGTGGACAGATCACCATCGTTTAATTCAGGGGGCTTCTTTTGTACTTCCGACCTGGACTGTAATTTCAACAGATGCAAGTCTCACAGGTTGGGGAGCTGTGTGGGGATCTCTGACGGCACAAGGAGTTTGGGAATCTCAGGAGGTGAGATTACCGATCAATATTTTGGAACTCCGTGCAATTTTCAGAGCTCTTCAGTTTTGGCCTCTTCTGAAGAGAGAATCGTTCATTTGTTTTCAGACAGACAATGTCACAACTGTGGCATACATCAATCATCAAGGAGGAACTCACAGTCCTCTGGCTATGAAAGAAGTATCTCGAATTTTGGTTTGGGCGGAATCCAGCTCCTGTCTAATCTCTGCGGTTCATATCCCAGGTGTAGACAATTGGGAAGCGGATTATCTCAGTCGCCAAACGTTGCATCCGGGCGAATGGTCTCTTCACCCAGAGGTATTTCTTCAGATCGTTCAAATGTGGGAACTTCCAGAAATAGATTTGATGGCGTCCCATCTAAACAAGAAACTTCCCAGGTATCTGTCCAGATCCCGGGATCCTCAGGCGGAGGCAGTGGATGCATTATCACTTCCTTGGAAGTATCATCCTGCCTATATCTTTCCGCCCCTAGTTCTTCTTCCAAGAGTAATCTCCAAGATTCTGAAGGAATGCTCGTTTGTTCTGCTGGTAGCTCCGGCATGGCCTCACAGGTTTTGGTATGCGGATCTTGTCCGGATGGCCTCTTGCCAACCGTGGACTCTTCCGTTAAGACCAGACCTTCTGTCACAAGGTCCTTTTTTCCATCAGGATCTGAAATCCTTAAATTTAAAGGTATGGAGATTGAACGCTTGATTCTTCGTCAAAGAGGTTTCTCTGACGCTGTGATTAATACTATGTTACAGGCTCGTAAATCTGTATCTAGAGAGATATATTATAGAGTCTGGAAGACTTGTATTTCTTGGTGTATTTCTCATCATTTTTCTTGGCATTCTTTCAGAATTCCGAGAATTTTACAGTTTCTTCAGGATGGTTTAGATAAAGGTTTGTCCGCAAGTTCCTTGAAAGGACAAATCTCTGCTCTTTCTGTTCTTTTTCACAGAAAGATTGCTATTCTTCCTGATATTCATTGTTTTGTACAAGCTTTGGTTCGTATAAAACCTGTTATTAAGTCAATTTCTCCTCCTTGGAGTTTGAATTTGGTTCTGGGGGCTCTTCAAGCTCCTCCGTTTGAACCTATGCATTCATTGGACATTAAATTACTTTCTTGGAAAGTTTTGTTCCTTTTGGCCATCTCTTCTGCCAGAAGAGTTTCTGAATTATCTGCTCTTTCTTGTGAGTCTCCTTTTCTGATTTTTCATCAGGATAAGGCGGTGTTGCGAACTTCTTTTGAATTTTTACCTAAAGTTGTGAATTCCAACAACATTAGTAGAGAAATTGTGGTTCCTTCATTATGTCCTAATCCTAAGAATTCTAAGGAGAAATTGTTGCATTCTTTGGATGTTGTTAGAGCTTTGAAATATTATGTTGAAGCTACTAAATCTTTCCGAAAGACTTCTAGTCTATTTGTTATCTTTTCCGGTTCTAGAAAAGGCCAGAAAGCTTCTGCCATTTCTTTGGCATCTTGGTTGAAATCTTTAATTCATCTTGCCTATGTTGAGTCGGGTAAAACTCCGCCTCAGAGAATTACAGCTCATTCTACTAGGTCAGTTTCTACTTCCTGGGCGTTTAGGAATGAAGCTTCGGTTGATCAGATTTGCAAAGCAGCAACTTGGTCCTCTTTGCATACTTTTACTAAATTCTACCATTTTGATGTATTTTCTTCTTCTGAAGCAGTTTTTGGTAGAAAAGTACTTCAGGCAGCGGTTTCAGTTTGAATCTTCTGCTTATGTTTTTCGTTAAACTTTATTTTGGGTGTGGATTATTTTCAGCAGGAATTGGCTGTCTTTATTTCTCCAACATAGGTGTGTCCGGTCCACGGCGTCATCCTTACTTGTGGGATATTCTCTTCCCCAACAGGAAATGGCAAAGAGCCCAGCAAAGCTGGTCACATGATCCCTCCTAGGCTCCGCCTACCCCAGTCATTCTCTTTGCCGTTGTACAGGCAACATCTCCACGGAGATGGCTTAGAGTTTTTTAGTGTTTAACTGTAGTTTTTATTATTCAATCAAGAGTTTGTTATTTTAAAATAGTGCTGGTATGTACTATTTACTCTGAAACAGAAAAGAGATGAAGATTTCTGTTTGTATGAGGAAAATGATTTTAGCAACCGTTACTAAAATCCATGGCTGTTCCACACAGGACTGTTGAGAGGAATTAACTTCAGTTGGGGGAACAGTGAGCAGTCTTTTGCTGCTTGAGGTATGACACATTCTAACAAGACGATGTAATGCTGGAAGCTGTCATTTTCCCTATGGGATCCGGTAAGCCATTTTTATTCAGACAGTAAATAAGGGCTTCTCAAGGGCTTATTAAGACTGTAGACATTTTCTGGGCTAAATCGATTCATATATTACACATATTTAGCCTTGAGGAATCATTTAATCTGGGTATTTTTGTTAAATAATATCGGCAGGCACTGTTTTAGACACCTTATTCTCTAGGGGCTTTCCCTAATCATAGGCAGAGCCTCATTTTCGCGCCGGTATTGCGCACTTGTTTTTGAGAAGCATGACATGCAGTCGCATGTGTGAGGAGCTCTGATACATAGAAAAGACTTCTGAAGGCGTCATTTGGTATCGTATTCCCCTTTGGGCTTGGTTGGGTCTCAGCAAAGCAGATACCAGGGACTGTAAAGGGGTTAAAGTTAAAAACGGTCCGGTTCCGTTATTTTAAGGGTTAAAGCTTCCAAATTTGGTGTGCAATACTTTTAAGGCTTTAAGACACTGTGGTGAAAATTTGGTGAATTTTGAACAATTCCTTCATACTTTTTCGCAATTGCAGTAATAAAGTGTGTTCAGTTTAAAATTTAAAGTGACAGTAACGGTTTTATTTTAAAACGTTTTTTGTACTTTGTTATCAAGTTTATGCCTGTTTAACATGTCTGAACTACCAGATAGACTGTGTTCTGAATGTGGGGAAGCCAAGGTTCCTTCTCATTTAAATAAATGTGATTTATGTGACACTGAAAATGATGCCCAAGATGATTCCTCAAGTGAGGGGAGTAAGCATGGTACTGCATCATTCCCTCCTTCGTCTACACGAGTCTTGCCCACTCAGGAGGCCCCTAGTACATCTAGCGCGCCAATACTCCTTACTATGCAACAATTAACGGCTGTAATGGATAATTCTATCAAAAACATTTTAGCCAAAATGCCCACTTATCAGCGTAAGCGCGACTGCTCTGTTTTAGATACTGAAGAGCATGAGGACGCTGATGATAATGGTTCTGAAATGCCCCTACACCAGTCTGAGGGGGCCAGGGAGGTTTTGTCTGAGGGAGAAATTTCAGATTCAGGGAAAATTTCTCAACAAGCTGAACCCGATGTGATTACATTTAAATTTAAGTTGGAACATCTCCGCGCTCTGCTTAAGGAGGTATTATCCACTCTGGATGATTGTGAGAATTTGATCATCCCAGAGAAACTATGTAAAATGGACAAGTTCTTAGAGGTCCCGGGGCTCCCAGAAGCTTTTCCTATACCCAAGCGGGTGGCGGACATTGTAAATAAAGAATGGGAAAGGCCCGGTATACCTTTCGTCCCTCCCCCCATATTTAAAAAATTGTTTCCTATGGTCGACCCTAGAAAGGACTTATGGCAGACTGTCCCCAAGGTCGAGGGAGCGGTTTCTACTTTAAACAAACGCACCACTATACCCATAGAAGATAGTTGTGCTTTCAAAGATCCTATGGATAAAAAATTAGAAGGTTTGCTTAAAAAGATGTTTGTTCAGCAAGGTTACCTTCTACAACCTATTTCATGCATTGTCCCTGTCACTACAGCCGCGTGTTTCTGGTTCGATGAGCTAGTAAAGGCGATCGATAGTGATTCTCCTCCTTATGAGGAGATTATGGACAGAATCCGTGCTCTCAAATTGGCTAATTCTTTCACCCTAGACGCCACTTTGCAATTGGCTAGGTTAGCGGCGAAGAATTCTGGGTTTGCTATTGTGGCGCGTAGAGCACTTTGGTTGAAATCTTGGTCAGCGGATGCGTCTTCCAAGAACAAACTCCTTAACATTCCTTTCAAGGGGAAAACGCTGTTTGGCCCTGACTTGAAAGAGATTATCTCTGATATCACTGGGGGTAAGGGCCACGCCCTTCCTCAGGATAGGTCTTTCAAGGCCAAAAATAAACCTAATTTTCGTCCCTTTCGTAGAAACGGACCAGCCCCAAGTGCTACGTCCTCTAAGCAAGAGGGTAATACTTCTCAAGCCAAGCCAGCCTGGAGACCAATGCAAGGCTGGAACAAGGGAAAGCAGGCCAAGAAACCTGCCACTGCTACCAAGACAGCATGAAATGTTGGCCCCCGATCCGGGACCGGATCTGGTGGGGGGCAGACTCTCTCTCTTCGCTAAGGCTTGGGCAAGAGATGTTCTGGATCCTTGGGCACTAGAAATAGTGTCCCAAGGTTATCTTCTGGAATTCAAGGGGCTTCCCCCAAGGGGGAGGTTCCACAGGTCTCAATTGTCTTCAGACCACATAAAAAAACAGGCATTCTTACATTGTGTAGAAGACCTGTTAAAAATGGGAGTGATTCATCCTGTTCCATTAGGAGAACAAGGGATGGGGTTCTACTCCAATCTGTTCATAGTTCCCAAAAAAGAGGGAACGTTCAGACCAATCTTAGATCTCAAGATCTTAAACAAGTTTCTCAAGGTTCCATCGTTCAAAATGGAAACCATTCGAACAATTCTTCCTTCCATCCAGGAAGGTCAATTCATGACCACGGTGGATTTAAAGGATGCGTATCTACATATTCCTATCCACAAGGAACATCATCGGTTCCTAAGGTTCGCATTCCTGGACAAGCATTACCAGTTCGTGGCGCTTCCTTTCGGATTAGCCACTGCTCCAAGGATTTTCACAAAGGTACTAGGGTCCCTTCTAGCGGTGCTAAGACCAAGGGGCATTGCAGTAGTACCTTACTTGGACGACATTCTGATTCAAGCGTCGTCCCTTCCTCAAGCAAAGGCTCACACGGACATAGTCCTGGCCTTTCTCAGATCTCACGGATGGAAAGTGAACGTGGAAAAGAGTTCTCTATCTCCGTCGACAAGGGTTCCCTTCTTGGGAACAATAATAGACTCCTTAGAAATGAGGATTTTTCTGACAGAGGCCAGAAAAACAAAACTTCTAAACTCTTGTCAAACACTTCATTCCGTTCCTCTTCCTTCCATAGCGCAGTGCATGGAAGTAATAGGTTTGATGGTAGCGGCAATGGACATAGTTCCTTTTGCGCGCATTCATCTAAGACCATTACAACTGTGCATGCTCAGTCAGTGGAATGGGGACTATACAGACTTGTCTCCGAAGATACAAGTAAATCAGAGGACCAGAGACTCACTCCGTTGGTGGCTGTCCCTGGACAACCTGTCACAAGGGATGACCTTCCGCAGACCAGAGTGGGTCATTGTCACGACCGACGCCAGTCTGATGGGCTGGGGCGCGGTCTGGGGATCCCTGAAAGCTCAGGGTCTTTGGTCTCGGGAAGAATCTCTTCTACCGATAAATATTCTGGAACTGAGAGCGATATTCAATGCTCTCAAGGCTTGGCCTCAGCTAGCAAAGGCCAAGTTCATACGGTTTCAATCAGACAACATGACGACTGTTGCGTACATCAACCATCAGGGGGGAACAAGGAGTTCCCTGGCGATGGAAGAAGTGACCAAAATCATTCAATGGGCGGAGACTCACTCCTGCCACCTGTCTGCAATCCACATCCCAGGAGTGGAAAATTGGGAAGCGGATTTTCTGAGTCGTCAGACATTACATCCGGGGGAGTGGGAACTCCATCCGGAAATCTTTGCCCAAATTACTCAACTGTGGGGCATTCCAGACTTGGATCTGATGGCCTCTCGTCAGAACTTCAAGGTTCCTTGCTACGGGTCCAGATCCAGGGATCCCAAGGCGACTCTAGTAGATGCACTAGTAGCACCTTGGACCTTCAAACTAGCTTATGTATTCCCGCCGTTTCCTCTCATCCCCAGGCTGGTAGCCAGGATCAATCAGGAGAGGGCGTCGGTGATCTTGATAGCTCCTGCGTGGCCACGCAGGACTTGGTATGCAGATCTGGTGAATATGTCATCGGCTCCACCATGGAAGCTACCTTTGAGACGAGACCTTCTTGTTCAAGGTCCGTTCGAACATCCGAATCTGGTCTCACTCCAGCTGCCTGCTTGGAGATTGAACGCTTGATATTATCAAAACGAGGGTTCTCAGATTCTGTTATTGATACTCTTGTTCAGGCCAGAAAGCCTGTAACTAGAAAAATTTACCACAAAATATGGAAAAAATATATCTGTTGGTGTGAATCTAAAGGATTCCCTTGGGACAAGGTAAAGATTCCTAAGATTCTATCCTTTCTTCAAGAAGGATTGGAGAAAGGATTATCTGCAAGTTCCTTGAAGGGACAGATTTCTGCCTTGTCTGTGTTACTTCACAAAAAACTGGCAGCTGTGCCAGATGTTCAAGCCTTTGTTCAGGCTCTGGTTAGAATCAAGCCTGTTTACAAACCTTTGACTCCTCCTTGGAGTCTCAACTTAGTTCTTTCAGTTCTTCAGGGGGTTGCGTTTGAACCCTTACATTCCGTTGATATTAAGTTATTATCTTGGAAAGTTTTGTTTTTGGTTGCAATTTCTTCTGCTAGAAGAGTTTCAGAATTATCTGCTCTGCAGTGTTCTCCTCCTTATCTGGTGTTCCATGCAGATAAGGTGGTTTTACGTACTAAACCTGGTTTTCTTCCAAAAGTTGTTTCTAACAAAAACATTAACCAGGAGATAGTCGTGCCTTCTTTGTGTCCGAAACCAGTTTCGAAGAAGGAACGTTTGTTGCACAATTTGGATGTTGTTCGCGCTCTAAAATTCTATTTAGATGCTACAAAGGATTTTAGACAAACATCTTCCTTGTTTGTTGTTTGTTCTGGTAAAAGGAGAGGTCAAAAAGCAACTTCTACCTCTCTCTCTTTTTGGATTAAAAGCATCATCAGATTGGCTTACGAGACTGCCGGACGGCAGCCTCCTGAAAGAATCACAGCTCATTCCACTAGGGCTGTGGCTTCCACATGGGCCTTCAAGAACGAGGCTTCTGTTGATCAGATATGTAGGGCAGCGACTTGGTCTTCACTGCACACTTTTACCAAATTTTACAAGTTTGATACTTTTGCTTCTTCTGAGGCTATTTTTGGGAGAAAGGTTTTGCAAGCCGTGGTGCCTTCCATTTAGGTGACCTGATTTGCTCCCTCCCTTCATCCGTGTCCTAAAGCTTTGGTATTGGTTCCCACAAGTAAGGATGACGCCGTGGACCGGACACACCTATGTTGGAGAAAACAGAATTTATGTTTACCTGATAAATTACTTTCTCCAACGGTGTGTCCGGTCCACGGCCCGCCCTGGTTTTTTAATCAGGTCTGATAATTTATTTTCTTTAACTACAGTCACCACGGTATCATATGGTTTCTCCTATGCAAATATTCCTCCTTAACGTCGGTCGAATGACTGGGGTAGGCGGAGCCTAGGAGGGATCATGTGACCAGCTTTGCTGGGCTCTTTGCCATTTCCTGTTGGGGAAGAGAATATCCCACAAGTAAGGATGACGCCGTGGACCGGACACACCGTTGGAGAAAGTAATTTATCAGGTAAATATAAATTCTGTTTTTATCCCTCCCTCTCTAGTGACTCTTGTGTGGAAAGATCCACATCTTGGGTAATCATTATCCCATACGTCACTAGCTCATGGACTCTTGCTAATTACATGAAAGAAAACATAATTTATGTAAGAACTTACCTGATAAATTCATTTCTTTCATATTAGCAAGAGTCCATGAGGCCCGCCCTTTTTTTGTGGTGGTTATGATTTTGTATAAAGCACAATTATTCCAATTCCTTATTTTATATGCTTTCGCACTTTTTTATCACCCCACTTCTTGGCTATTCGTTAAACTGAATTGTGGGTGTGGTGAGGGGTGTATTTATAGGCATTTTGAGGTTTGGGAAACTTTGACCCTCCTGGTAGGAATGTATATCCCATACGTCACTAGCTCATGGACTCTTGCTAATATGAAAGAAATGAATTTATCAGGTAAGTTCTTACATAAATTATGTTTTCTGATTTTCCATCAGGATAAGGCTTTTTTGCAGACTTCGTTGAAATCTCTTCCTAAGGTTGTGAATTCTAACAACATTAGTAGGGAAATTGTTGTTCCTTCCTTGTGTCTTAATCCTAAGAATACTCTTGAAAGATCTTTACATTCTTTGGATGATGTAAGAGCTTTGAAATATGTCGAAGCTACTAAAGATTTCAGGAAGACTTCTAGTCTATTTGTTTTTTCTGGTCCTAGGAAAGGTCAGAAAGCCTCTGCCATTTCTTTGGCATCTTGGTTAAAGCTTTTGATTCACAAGGTTTATTTGGAGGCGGGACAGTCTCCGCCTCAGAGAATTACAGCTCATTCTACTAGATCAGTCGCCACTTCTTGGGCTTTTAAGAATGAAGCTTCAGTTGATCAGATTTGCAAAGCAGCAACTTGGTCTAATTTGCATGCATTTACAAAATTTTACCATTTTGATGTATTTGCTTCTTCTGAAGCAGTCTTTGGTAGAAAAGTTCTTCAGGCAGCTGTCTCAGTTTGATTCTTCTGCTTATGATTCAAGTTTTTTTCTTGAAATTTGTGAACTTTATAAGAGACTTATTTTTTTGTGGATTTAATTTTTTCAGCGGAAATAGCATTTTTTATTTTATCCCTCCCTCTAGTGACTCTTCTGTGGACTTCCACTTCTTGGGTATTTCTATCCCATACCTCACTAGCTCATGGACTCTTGCCAATTACATGAAAGAAAACATAATTTATGTAAAAACTTACCTGATAAATTCATTTCTTTCATATTGGCAAGAGTCCACGAGGCCCACCCATTTTTTGGTGGTAATGATTTTTGTATCAAAGCACAATTATATTTTCAGTTTTTTGTATGCTTTTTTGCTCCTTATTTTATCACCCCATTATTTGGCTATTCGTTAAACTGAATTGTGGGTGTGGTGAGGGGTGTATTTATAGGCATTTTGAGGTTTGGGAAACTTTGCCCCTCCTGGTAGGATTGTATATCCCATATGTCACTAGCTCATGGACTCTTGCCAATATGAAAGAAATGAATTTATCAGCCAAGTTCCTACATAAGTTTTGTTTGTCTGTTTCCTCCATCTGCATGGCTATACGTTTGATTAAGGATTAAGGGTGAGCGCAAGGGATTTAAAGCTCTGGTATGTTGGGGTGTTTTTGCCTACTCCTTGTGGCCTGGAAAGTCATTTTCCCACATGTGATGTTTTGTGGACTCTAACCATCATGAAAGAAATTAATAGGTAAACATAAATTTACACACCAAAAACAGTTAATGCATAAAAGTGTCATTTTATTCAATCTCACTTTATTGCCTCAGATTGCCTCATGAGCTAACAAAATTTTAATCTAAAATAAGATCAAAATTATTTTTTTTATAGTGTGATTGCTTTTTCAGGCAAAGCTAGATGTTGTTTTTTTTTTATTTTATTTGTTTTTTTTAATGTTTTAAATGTACTGTAATTGGTAACTCAGGATTCAAATTATTTAAAGATCAAAGTATATTATGTGCTGTATGATACAAATTCTCAACCAGTTAACAGGGATATAATTACTAGACATTAGGGGGGGAATCACGATTTATTTCTTTTTTTTATAATTAAAAAAAAAAAACGCGATTTGCGGTTTAATCGCAGTTTTCTTTTAAATTACTAGAACACCTTAATTTTTCATTAAAACATTTACTTAACACTACAGAATCTTAATGTACATGTTTCTCATTGACCAATACAGGCTGAGAGCATTAAAATACAAACAACAAAACTAGTTTAAATAAAATCTAAGTGCAAAAAATTATATATATATATTCAAATTACCTAAATAAAAGTGTATCAAGATAAATAATTTAATATACTTATGACAGCCTATATGTGAGGGAAACGTGAGAAAAGTAAAGAAGCAATAACAATATTAAAAATAATGGAACTGCCACAAAAAGACAAATGGGTGTTAATTTGAAAGCAACCCAGTTCTATGTTGATTCAAAATAAAAATATATCAAGCCTAAATGAAGATACAAGAGTTTAGCAAAGGACTCCAGAACGAGAAACCACTCTAAGTAGGCCTTACACCTAATTGGGCAAGTAACAGTTATATCGCAGATAGACATGACTCTATCTGATCCCACATTTAACATTCACGGTCCTCTACCATAGTAATAATCCCTACGCCGCCCCAGCCTGTGGCCTCTTCTAGCCTGAAGTAGGGCTGCTAAACCTTATAGGCAAACGTGCTAGCTGGTGGGTAAACTCGCTAACGGATGTGTACAAGACTGGCCCCGACACCTAATACATGTCGCACTGCTTTGCTTACCCTCTGGCCCCTTCCGAGATTTTGATCAGCTTCTTGATCTTCCATATCTCAATGTTCCTATCTGCAGCACTCGGGTCGTCCTCCATCTTCTTTCCTCCTGCTCTCTACAGCTGCGCTGTGCAGACAAATGGTTACTCAGGCGATACCAGCTGCAACTCGCACTATAAGATGTAGATTCCCTCCGAGCAAGTAGAGGCCTTTACCTGTGCCCTAGTGGGCGGGGCTAAAAAATGCATACTCTCGCAGTTTTTAAATCGAAGCGGTTAATCGCGGCTTAAAACCGCATATGCGGTTAATCATGCAGCCCTACTAGACATGTGATTTCAGCAGTTTTGTTCACTGTTGAATGCAGAAGATGGTGCCGGTTGCAGCATTAGGCTCTTTTCAGAGCATGATTTCTTATTGTGAAAGTGCAACACACTGAAATATTCCGCTAGAGGCCGCCACCTTCACCATTAGCCGTTAGACTAAACTGACTAATTCACATGTCTAATATTTACGAAGAGTTCCTTAAAGGGACACAATACTTTTCATGCACCTCCCTCTAACCATGGGTGTTGTCAATATGGAACCTAGGTAACATTGCACATGTGCAGCAACTCACCTTGGGATAACTGCAAAGTCTTCACCACTGCAATGTAGTTTAAGAGATTTCAACATGGCAGCAGCCCATGACTAGAGGAAGGCTGGGCATAACCTCATTACTATGTATATAATGTATTTAGTATTAAATGTCCCATTTAAAACCTAACCTTTCTACGCACACTCTTCCCTGAGTTTGCAATTTTTTTCTATAAAACCAATTCACTAAAACTACATTATTTAGTGAATAAGTCCTGTCAAATTACATAGGAGCTGGAGAGCTTTAAGAGTCTCTTTAGGTCTCTAGTGAATCTACCATGCTAGTATGCTGCAGGTAGTCCTAGTGAGGCTGAGTAGTGATTATTCGTTAGGGATCATTTTTATTAGTACTCTTTCAAATTTGATTGACTGGTTTTCCTCAAAGGTAACAGTGTGTATGTGGTAGATCTACTCTAAGCCTAAACTTGTTTGATTACAGGTTTAAAAAGTGACCGTTGTTGAAAAAGATTCACTAAAGAGGGAAAGTTGATATTTTATAATAGTCTCCTTTTAAAGGAACAGTCTACCTGAAAATTGTTATCGTTTAGGAATTTAGTAATACAAGGTATTATCTATCTTTTTAGTTTTACATAATTAACACTTTTATATTAATATACTTTTTTTTTTTTTTTTTTTTTTTTTTTTTTTTTTGAAAATTAGCTTTATTATGTAAAATATTAAATGGGGTTTACAATTTTTGGAGACGCAGCTCCATAAATTTATACATGAATCGTTTGACAGTGTGTAAAAAGGCTTATTGGCTAATTAGTTTTAACAAAACAAAAACTTTGGACTGGTGCAACCCACATCTGAGTAAAAACCACTTCATCTAACTATTCATGTGTAGTTTTATGAAATACATAAGGGATTTCTACTGTGTACATTCGTTGAATCACTAGTCAGTGAAGGGAATATATGGCTACTCTGTAAGTAGGAACTATATCTAATACTTTCGGGTGTAGGTTAGAGGCTAGATTATGTGTCTTTAATATAAGATTCCCAAGTTGTCAGGATATCCGAGTATATATCCATTCTATCATGTTTCATGTAGTAAAGTTCTTCGAGATGGATAGATTCAGAAACTCTTTGTACCCACATTACTTTTGTGGGGGGGTCTTATATTAATATACTTTTAACCTGTATCTAAGACCCTGCAGACTGCCCCTTATCTCACTGCCTTTTGCAATCTTGTATTTTAGCCAATTAATGCTGGTTCTTGTATAAATGTTACTTTCCACAGGAGTGAGCACAGTGTTATCTGTATGGTACACATGTTCTACAACTGTCTAGCTGTTGTGGAAGATTTAAAAAGTAGTCTTGTGCATTTTTGTTCCATGCCGAATGTGGAAATAGGCAGACTACCGTGATCTTTTTTTAAACCAAATTTGATTTTGTGAAAGTGAAGCACACTAAGATCTGGATTTGCATTGCTCTAGGTGTGCTTCACTTTCACAAGAAGAAATTTGTTTAGAAAATATCCGAACATCCCTAAAGCCTGCCTACTTCCGCATTCAGTATTGAATGAAAATACTGAATGCACAAGTTTGTTAAAAAGCACTGAGAAAATGGGCTTAGAAACAGGCAAACTTAGAGGTTATAAAGTATATTAATATAACAATGTTGCTTAGGATACATAAGGTGTTTATCTTTTTAAACAATAAAAACAAATCCAGTAGACTCTCTCTTTAAAAGTATAGGAAAGCATATCAAGAACCTATAGTTACAAAGTGATGGTAGTGCCAGTACTTTGAGTAGCATTTGTTTTTTGAGCCTCCCCATATGCAACAGTTGTTGGATTTAATGATGGCTTAAATAAATTTGAAAGCTCAAAACTTATATATATGTCCAATTGTCTATAGAATGATTGCGTGTTAAAATATTTTAGAAGATAGTTGAGTTGGCCAGTCGGGGATGGTAATTGCAATACGACCCACTCAACTCTACCCGTATGATTTATGTAATTTGTCTTCTGACTATTGTACCTCATAACTGGATACTTAATGGTATTCAAGTTTATTTCATGTTTACTGTCACTGCATTTTTAGAAATATTTTTTTTAAAACATTAATTAAATACTTGTACTTTGTTTTTTACAGCATGTACTAAAGAAACTTCTGGCAATCACAGAGCTTCTTCAACAAAAACAAAATCAGTATTCTGTAACTAACAATACCAGGTAGCAGTCACTTGCATAAGATGCTGGATGGATTTAGCATGCAGACCACCTGGAAAACTACTTCACAATATCACTTTGTTTTTGCCCTTTCTAAAAGTAGCACACATTGCCACATAGCATATGATGTGTTGGACTGTGCAGCAAAGAGTATTCTACTGACCAGTGTTTGTGTCAGCACCTTTTAAACTATTTGTGCAATTAAGTTGCACTTTACACTCTCTTGAAAAGACTTCCCCAAACCTCTGAGCCTCTATCTACTGATGCTGCAAAGAGCAGAGCACGTTTCCATGCATCATGCCAAAGTCTACACACCCAAAACCTGTCAACTGACAGTAAGAACTTTTTGCTTTTGGACACTCATTTATAACTGGATTACAAGCTATTTTTATACTGTAATTTCTAACTGGTTCTGTTATATTATTTCTGACTGTTCATTCAATATGAACGTTGGTTCATTTCAAGACTGACTTACAAGTGCTACTTTTTTATTGTATTTGTGTTTCTTGGATCACATTAATAGATACAAAATCTTGTCTTATGTGCCATTGATTGACGTAGCACTTCGCCATGAAAACATGACAGAAAAAAAAGCTTTTGTAAAATGTTTACATTGGTAAATAATTTGATTTCATTAAATTTATTGATTGTTGTATCTGTTGTGCATGCATTAAACTTTTTTGTAAAGTATTACATGCTTAGACTGTTCTGTTCAAAACACCTAAATTAATGTCCAAGATTTGACTTTAGCTAAGGATTACTATTGCTTTGTGCTTCCATCATAAGTTTAACTTTCATTTCTTACTGTAGGTATACGATAAAATAAAATGCAATCTAAACTCTCTACATATATATAATAAAAATGTATAATCTGTTTTCTCTTGTTAAGTGTATCCAGTCCACTGATCATCCATTACTTGTGGGATATTCTCCTTCCCAACAGGAAATTGCAAGAGGATCACCCACAGCAGAGCTGCTATATAGCTCCTCCCCTCACTGCCATATCCAGTCATTCTCTTGCAACTCTCAACAAAGATGGATGTAGTAAGAGGAGAGTGGTGTATTATAGTTAGTTTTTTAACTTCAATCAGGAAACCAGAGATTCTCTTCTCTGGTGGTTATCTCGGGCCCATCTGTCCAAGGGTATGACCTTTCGCAGACCAGATTGGACAATTGTAACAACAGATGCCAGCCTTCTAGGTTGGGGTGCAGTCTGGAACTCCCTGAAGGCTCAGGGTTCATGGACTCAGGAGAAGAAACTCCTCCCAATTAATATTCTGGAGTTAAGAGCAATATTCAATGCTCTTCTGGCTTGGCCTCAGCTAGCAACACTGAGGTTCATCAGATTTCAGTCGGACAACATCACGACTGTGGCTTACATCAACCATCAAGGGGGAACCAGGATTTCCCTAGCAATGTCAGAAGTCTCCAAGATAATTCGCTGGGCAGAGACTCACTCTTGCCACCTGTCAGCGATCCATATCCCAGGTGTAGAGAACTGGGAGGCGGATTTTCTAAGTCGTCAGACTTTTCATCCGGGGGAATGGGAACTCCATCCGGAGGTGTTTGCTCAATTGGTTCTCCGTTGGGGCAAACCAGAATTGGATCTCATGGCGTCTCGCCAGAACACCAAGCTTCCTTGTTACGGATCCAGGTCCAGGGACCCAGAAGCGGCACTGATAGATGCTCTAGCAGCGCCTTGGTTCTTCAACCTGGCTTATGTGTTTCCACCGTTTCCTCTGCTCCCTCGTCTGATTGCCAAAATCAAACAGGAAAGAGCATTGGTGATATTGATAGCGCCTGCGTGGCCACGCAGGACCTGGTATGCAGACCTAGTGGACATGTTATCCTTTCCACCATGGACTCTGCCCCTGAGACAAGACCTTCTAATACAAGGTCCTTTCAATCATCCGAATCTACTTTCTCTGAGACTGACTGCATGGAGATTGAACGCTTGATCCTATCAAAGCGTGGCTTCTCCGAGTCAGTAATTGATACCTTAATACAGGCACGAAAGCCTGTCACCAGGAAAATTTACCACAAGATATGGCGTAAATATCTTCATTGGTGTGAATCCAAGAATTACTCATGGAGTAGGGTTAGAATTCCTAGGATATTGTCCTTCCTCCAAGAGGGTTTGGACAAAGGATTATCAGCTAGTTCTTTAAAGGGACAGATTTCTGCTCTGTCTATTCTTTTTCACAAGCGTCTGGCAGAAGTTCCATACGTTCAGGCATTTTGTCAGGCTTTAGTTAGAATTAAGCCTGTGTTTAAACCTGTTGCTCCTCCATGGAGCTTAAACATGGTTATTAAAGTTCTTCAAGGGGTTCCGTTTGAACCCCTTCATTCTATTGATATCAAACTTCTTTCATGGAAAGTTCTTTTTCTGATGGCTATTTCCTCGGCTTGAAGAGTCTCGGAGTTATCTGCCTTACATTGTGATTCTCCTTATCTGATCTTTCATTCAGATAAAGTTGTTCTGCGTACAAAACCTGGGTTTTTACCTAAGGTGGTTTCTAACAAGAATATCAATCAAGAGATTGTTGTTCCATCATTATGTCCTAATCCTTCTTCAAAGAAGGAACGTCTTTTGCATAATCTAGACGTAGTCCGTGCCTTGAAGTTTTACTTACAGGCTACTAAAGATTTTCGCCAAACATCTAACCTGTTTGTTGTTTACTCTGGACAGAGGAGAGGTCATAAGGCCTCGGCAACCTCTCTTTCTTTTTGGCTTCGGAGTATAATCCGTTTAGCCTATGAGACTGCTGGACAGCAGCCTCCTGAAAGGATTACAGCTCATTCTACTAGAGCTGAGGCTTCCACCTGGGCCTTTAAAAATGAGGCCTCTGTTGAACAGATTTGCAAGGCTGCAACTTGGTCTTCCCTTCATACTTTTTACAAATTTTACAAATTTGATACTTTTGCTTCTTCGGAGGCTGTTTTTGGGAGAAAGGTTCTACAGGCAGTGGTTCCTTCCGTTTAAGTTCCTGCCTTGTCCCTCCCATCATCCGTGTACTTTAGCTTTGGTATTGGTACCCCACAAATAATGGATGATCCGTGGACTGGATACACTTAACAAGAGAAAACATAATTTATGCTTACCTGATCAATTTATTTCTCTTGTAGTGTATCCAGTCTACGGCCCACCCTGTCCTTTTCAGGCAGGTCTAAATTTTAATTAAACTACAGTCACCACTGCACCCTATGGTTTCTCCTTTTCTCGGCATGTTTCGGTCGAATGACTGGATATGGCAGTGAGGGGAGGAGCTATATAGCAGCTCTGCTGTGGGTGATCCTCTTGCAACTTCCTGTTGGGAAGGAGAATATCCCACAAGTAATGGATGATCCGTGGACTGGATACACTACAAGAGAAATAAATTTATCAGGTAAGCATAAATTATGTTTCTCTTGTTAAGTGTATCCAGTCCACGGATCATCCATTACTTATGGGATATTCTCCTTCCCAACAGGAAGTTGCAAGAGGATCACTCACAGCAGAGCTGCTATATAGCTCCTCCCCTAACTGTCATATCCAGTCATTCTCTTGCAAGCCTCAACCAAGATGGAGGTCGTAAGAAGAGTGTGGTGTTTTATACTTAGTTTATTCTTCAATCAAAAGTTTGTTATTTTTAAATGGTGCCGGAGTGTACTGTTTATCTCAGGCAGTATTTAGAAGAAGAATCTGCCTGCGTTTTCTATGATCTTAGCAGAAGTAACTAAGATCCATGGCTGTTCTCACATATTCTGAGGAGTGAGGTAACTTCAGAGAGGGAATGGCGTGCAGGTTTTCCTGCAATAAGGTATGTGCAGTTAATATTTTTCTAGGGATGGAATTTGCTAGAAAATGCTGCTGATACCGAACTAATGTAAGTAAAGCCTTAAATGCAGTGATAGCTACTGGTATCAGGCTTATTAATAGAGATGCATACTCTTATAAAAATTTAATATAAAACATTTGCTGGCATGTTTAATCTTTTTTATATGTATTTGGTGATAAAACTTATTGGGGCCTAGTTTTTTTCCACATGGCTGGCATGAATTTTGCCTAGAAACAGTTTCCTTAGGCTTTCCACTTTTGTAATATGAGTGGGAGGGGCCTATTTAGCCGTTTTTTTGCACAGCAAAAATTACAGACATCCAGCTTCTTCCTGCATGATCCAGGACATCTCTGGAGGGCTCAAAAGGCTTCAAGGTCGTTTTTGAGGAAGGTAAAAAGCCACAGTAGAGCTGTGGCAGTTGTTGTGACTGTTTGGAAAAAACAAAAACATTTTTGTCTCTTATTATTTTTTGGGTATTAAGGGGTTAATCATCCATTTGCAAGTGGGTGCAATGCTCTGCTAACTTGTTACATACACTGTAAAAATTTCGTTAGTGTAACTGCCTTTTTTCACTGTCTCAAATTTTGACAAAATTTGTGTTTCTTAAAGGTGCAGTAACGTTTTTTATATTTCTTGTAAACTTGTTTAAAGTGTTTTCCAAGCTTGCTAGTCTCATTGCTAGTCTGTTTAAACATGTCTGACACAGAGGAAGCTACTTGTTCATTATGTTTGAAAGCCATGGTGGAGCCCCATAGGAGAATGTGTACTAAATGTATTGATTTCACCGTAAACAGTAAAGATCAGTCTTTAACTATAAAAGAAATATCACCAGAAGATTCTGACGAGGGGGAAGTTATGCCGACTAACTCTCCCCACATGTCAGACCCTTCACCTCCCGCTCAGGGGATGCACGCTAATATGGCGCCAATTACATCAGGGACGCCCATAGCGTTTACCTTGCAGGACATGGCTGCAATCATGAATAATACCCTGTCAGAGGTATTATCCAGGTTGCCTGAATTAAGAGGCAAGCGTGATTGCTCTAGGGTTAGGAGAAATACAGAGCGCGCAGATGCTGTAAGGGCCATGTCTGATACTGCGTCACAATATGCAGATCATGAGGACGGAGAGCTTCAGTCTGTGGGTGACATCTCTGATTCGGGGAATCCTGATTCAGAGATTTCTCATTTTAAATTTAAGCTTGAGAACCTCCGTGTATTGCTTGGGGAGGTATTAGCTGCTCTGAATGACTGTAACACAGTTGCAATTCCAGAGAAATTGTGTAGGCTGGATAAATACTATGCGGTACCGGTGTGTACTGATGTTTTTCCTATACCTAAAAGGCTTACAGAAATTATTAGCAAGAAGTGGGATAGACCGGGTGTGCCTTTTTCCCCACCTCCTATATTTAGAAAAATGTTTCCAATAGACGCCACTACACGGGACTTATGGCAGACGGTCCCTAAGGTGGAGGGAGCAGTTTCTACTTTAGCAAAGAGTACTACTATCCCGGTTGAGGACAGTTGTGCTTTTTCAGATCCAATGGATAAAAAATTGGAGGGTTACCTTAAGAAAATGTTTATTCAACAAGGTTTTATTTTACAGCCCCTTGCATGCATTGTGCCTGTCACGGCCGCTGCGGCATTCTGGTTTGAGGCCCTGGAAGAGGCCATCCATACAGCTCCATTGACTGAAATTATTGACAAGCTTAGAACACTTAAGCTAGCTAACTCATTTGTTTATGATGCCATTGTTCATTTGACTAAACTAACGGCTAAGAATTCCGGATTCGCCATCCAAGCACGTAGGGCGCTATGGCTTAAATCCTGGTCAGCTGACGTGACTTCGAAGTCTAAATTACTCAACATTCCTTTCAAGGGGCAGACCTTATTCGGGCCTGGTTTGAAGGAAATTATTGTCTAATTTTCGTGCCTTTCGAAATTTCAAAGCAGGTGCAGCATCAACTTCCTCCGCTTCAAAACAAGAGGGAACTTTTGCTCAATCTAAGCAGGCCTGGAAACCTAACCAGTCCTGGAACAAAGGCAAGCAGGCCAGAAAGCCTGCTGCTGCCTCTAAGACAGCATGAAGGAACGGCCCCCTATCCGGCGACGGATCTAGTAGGGGGCAGACTTTCTCTCTTCGCCCAGGCGTGGGCAAGAGATGTTCAGGATCCCTGGGCGTTGGAGATCATATCTCAGGGATATCTTCTGGACTTCAAAGCTTCCCCTCCACAAGGGAGATTTCATCTTTCAAGGCTATCTGCAAATCAGATAAAGAAAGAGGCATTCCTACTCTGTGTGCAAGACCTCCTAGTTATGGGAGTGATCCATCCAGTTCCGCGGACGGAACAAGGACAGGGTTTTTATTCGAATCTGTTTGTGGTTCCCAAAAAAGAGGGAACCTTCAGACCAATTTTGGATCTAAAGATCTTAAACAAATTCCTCAGAGTTCCATCTTTCAAAATGGAAACTATTCGGACCATCCTACCCATGATCCAAGAAGGTCAGTACATGACCACAGTGGACTTAAAGGATGCCTACCTTCACATACCGATTCACAAAGATCATCATCGGTTCCTAAGGTTTGCCTTTCTAGACAGACATTACCAATTTGTAACTCTTCCCTTCGGGTTGGCTACAGCCCCGAGAATCTTTACAAAGGTTCTGGGCTCACTTCTGGCGGTTCTAAGACCGCGAGGCATAGCGGTGGCTCCGTGTCTAGACGACATCCTGATACAGACGTCAAGCTTTCAAGTTGCCAAGTCTCATACAGAGATAGTTCTGGCATTTCTGAGGTCGCACGGGTGGAAAGTGAACGAGGAAAAGAGTTCTCTATCCCCACTCACAAGAGTCTCCTTCTTAGGGACTCTTATAGATTCTGTAGAAATGAAAATTTACCTGACGGATTCCAGGTTATCAAAACTTCTAAATGCTTGCCGTGTTCACTCCATTCCGCGCCCTTCGGTAGCTCAGTGTATGGAGGTAATCGGCTTAATGGTAGCGGCAATGGACATAGTGCCATTTGCGCGCCTTCATCTCAGACCGCTGCAATTATTCATGCTGAGTCAGTGGAATGGGGATTACACAGATTTGTCCCCTCTGCTAAATCTGGATCAAGAGACCAGAGATTCTCTTCTCTGGTGGTTGTCTCGGGTACGCCTGTCCAAGGGTATGACCTTTCGCAGGCCAGATTGGACAATTGTAACAACAGTTGCCAGCCTTCTAGGTTGGGGTGCAGTCTGGAATTCCCTGAAGGCACAGGGATCATGGACTCAGGAGGAGAAACTCCTTCCAATAAATATTCTGGAGTTAAGAGCGATATTTAATGCTCTTCTGGCTTGGCCTCAGTTAGCAACACTTAGGTTCATCAGATTTCAGTCGGACAACATCACGACTGTGGCTTACATCAACCATCAAGGGGGAACCAGGAGTTCCCTAGCGATGTTAGAAGTCTCAAATATAATTCGCTGGGCAGAGTACCACTCTTGCCACCTGTCAGCAATCCATATCCCAGGCGTGGAGAACTGGGAGGCGGATTTTCTAAGTCGTCAGACTTTCCATCCGGGGGAGTGGGAACTCCATCCGGAGGTGTTTGCTCAGTTGATTCATCGTTGGGGCAAACCAGAGTTGGATCTCATGACGTCTCGCCAGAACGCCAAGCATCCTTGTTACGGGTCCAGGGACCCAGAAGCGACGCTGGTAGATGCTCTAGCAGCGCCTTGGTTCTTCAACCTGGCTTATGTGTTTCCACCGTTTCCTCTGCTCCCTCGACTGATTGCCAAAATCAAACAGGAGAGAGCATCAGTGATTCTGATAGCACCTGAGTGGCCACGCAGGACTTGGTATGCAGACCTAGTGGACATGTCATCCTTTCCACCATGGACTCTGCCTCTAAGACAGGACCTTCTGATACAAGGTCCTTTCAATCATCCAAATCTAATTTCTCTGAGACTGACTGCATGGAGATTGAACGCTTGATTCTATCAAAGCGTGGCTTCTCCGAGTCAGTCATTGATACTTTAATACAGGCACGAAAGCCTGTTACCAGGAAAATCTACCACAAGATATGGAGTAAATATCTTTATTGGTGTGAATCCAAGAATTACTCATGGAGTAAGGTTAGGATTCCTAGAATATTGTCTTTTATCCAAGAGGGCTTGGACAAAGGATTATCAGCTAGTTCCTTAAAGGGACAGATTTCTGCTCTGTCTATTCTTTTGCACAAGCGTCTGGCAGAGGTTCCAGACGTCCAGGCATTTTGCCAGGCTTTGGTTAGAATTAAGCCTGTGTTTAAACCTGTTGCTCCCCCGTGGAGCTTAAACTTGGTTCTTAAAGTTCTTCAAGGAGTTCCGTTGGAACCCCTTCATTCCATTGATATTAAACTTTTATCTTGGAAAGTTCTGTTTTTGATGGCTATTTCCTCGGCTCGGAGAGTCTCTGAGCTATCGGCCTTACAATGTGATTCTCCTTATCTGATTTTTCATGCAGATAAGGTAGTCCTGCGTACCAAACCTGGGTTTTTACCTAAGGTGGTTTCTAACAAGAATATCAATCAAGAGATTGTTGTTCCATCATTGTGTCCTAATCCTTCTTCAAAGAAGGAACGTCTTTTACATAATCTGGACGAAGTCCGTGCCTTGAAGTTTTACTTACAAGCTACTAAAGATTTTCGTCAAACATCTACCCTGTTTGTCGTTTACTCTGGACAGAGGAGAGGTCAAAAAGCTTCGGCAACCTCTCTTTCATTTTGGCTTCGGAGCATAATACGCCTAGCCTATGAGACTGCTGGACAGCAGCCCCCTGAAAGGATTACAGCTCATTCTACTAGAGCTGTGGCTTCCACCTGGGCCTTTAAAAATGAGGCCTCTGTTGAACAGATTTGCAAGGCCGCGACTTGGTCTTCGCTTCACACTTTTTACAAATTTGATACTTTTGCTTCTTCGGAGGCTGTTTTTGGGAGAAAGGTTCTTCAGGCAGTGGTTCCTTCCGCTTAATCCTGCCTTGTCCCTCCCATCATCCGTGTACTTTAGCTTTGGTATTGGTATCCCATAAGTAATGGATGATCCGTGGACTGGATACACTTAACAAGAGAAAACATAATTTATGCTTACCTGATAAATTTATTTCTCTTGTAGTGTATCCAGTTCACGGCCCGCCCTGTCCTTTTAAGGCAGGTCTAAATTTTAATTAAACTACAGTCACCACTGCACCCTATGGTTTCTCCTTTCTCTGTTTGTTTTCGGTCGAATGATTGGATATGACAGTTAGGGGAGGAGCTATATAGCAGCTCTGCTGTGGGTGATCCTCTTGCAACTTCCTGTTGGGAAGGAGAATATCCCATAAGTAATGGATGGTCCGTGGACTGGATACACTACAAGAGAAATAAATTTATCAGGTAAGCATAAATTATGTTTTTTTCAAAGATTTCTTAAAAACTATTTAAGATTTAACTTTTTCCCCCTAATTATATTAGTCTAGAATGGTATCAGTCATTTTCACATGATTCATATAACAAAGGCAAAAAGTGTCCAGAGAAGGTTAGTAAACATATATAAAATGTTCAGAAGGCATTTATTTAAAACATATACTGTCCCTGGGATTTTTGTGTCACCCCTATTGACCAAAGTGATGAGATGCCTTTTGGAAATGACTTTGATGTGAGGGTAAAGGGATTTAAGTTTCTAAGTATTTAGCCTATAATATGTGTGTGTGTATATGTGTGTATATATATATGTGTGTGTGTGTATATATATATATATATATTTATATTTATACACACACACTAATAATAAACAAACACGCACATACCTTGCACTCTATCATAATTGTGATAGCTTATGGTTAATTTCCTTCTTAAAATGAGTCCACGGCATAATTCCTTACTGTTGGGAAATACTGAACATGGCCACCAGGAGGAGGCAAAGACACCCCAGCCAAAGACTTAAATACTCCCCCTACTTCCCTCATAACCCAGTCATTCTTTGCCTTTCATCACAGGGGGTTGTTTATCTTGTTTCCTGTTTGTGCCCAAAATTTTATATTGGGAAAACGTAAAGGGAACTGCATGAGATAATCAAGGAACACTGTAGGGACATTCTTAAGGAAAGGATTAAAATCAGTGGAGTAGCGAGACATTTTCTGAGTGTCATGGGAGCAGTGATGCAGATTTTAGATGGATGGGCTTAGAATTAATTGATCTAAAATCCAGAGGTGGGGACATTGATAGATTATTATTAAAGGCCGAATGTAAGTGGATTTATCATATGAATTCCTTACAGTCACAGGGCCTAAATGAGGAAATTAATAATGCACCATTCCTTATGGATTAACATGAGATGTATACTCTCCCTAAGGGGAAAAAGGGTGCCCACACTCCCCTGCCATTAAATACCAGTATGTATAAAATTGCTGTAAATAGATGTATTACTTTATAGAGTTAAATCTTTAGGATGAAGCTATCTATTTCTCTTGTTAAGTGTATCCAGTCCACGGATCATCCATTACTTGTGGGATATTCTCCTTCCCAACAGGAAGTTGCAAGAGGATCACCCACAGCAGAGCTGCTATATAGCTCCTCCCCTCACTGCCATATCCAGTCATTCTCTTGCAACTCTCAACAAAGATATGGACGTAGTAAGAGGAGAGTGGTGTATTATAGTTAGTTTTTTAACTTCAATCAAAAGTTTATTTTTAAATGGTACCGGAGTGTACTGTTTCATCTCAGGCAGCATTAGAAGAAGAATCTGCCTGTGATTTCTATGATCTTAGCAGAAGTAACTAAGATCCATTGCTGTTCTCACATATTCTGATGAATGAGGTAACTTCAGAGAGGGAATGGCGTGCAGGTTTTCCTGCAATAAGGTATGTGCAGTTAATATTTTTCTAGGGATGGAATTTGCTAGAAAATGCTGCTGATACCGGATTAATGTAAGTAAAGCCGGGGGGAGGAGCCAACTGCATAGCCGAGTGGACGCATATCTTCATAGCTCCTGCTGTATTTCTATAAAATGCGATTTTAATAATCATACTAACTCAAATTTGGGGACACTGTCGTGGATAAGAGAACACTGAGGTTCAACGCATTTAATTTAGAAGTTTGCAGCACAGGATTAAAGAGACCCAACAACCCTGATCTCTACACAAACGACGACAGATTCTGGGAGCAGCCATTTCTTTCATGTAATTAGCAAGAGTCCATGAGCTAGTGACGTATGGGATATACATTCCTACCAGGAGGGGCAAAGTTTCCCAAACCTCAAAATGCCAATAAATACACCCCTCACCACACCCACAAATCAGTTTTACAAACTTTGCCTCCTATGGAGGTGGTGAAGTAAGTTTGTGCTAGATTCTACGTTGATATGCGCTCCGCAGCAGGTTGGAGCCCGGTTTTCCTCTCAGCGTGCAGTGAATGTCAGAGGGATGTGAGGAGAGTATTGCCTATTTGAATTCAATGATCTCCTTCTACGGGGTCTATTTCATAGGTTGTCTGTTATCGGTCGTAGAGATTCATCTCTTACCTCCCTTTTCGGATCGACGGTATACTCTTATATATACCATTACCTCTACTGATTCTCGTTTCAGTACTGGTTTGGCTTTCTACTACATGTAGATGAGTGTCCTGGGGTAAGTAAGTCTTATTTTCTGTGACACTCTAAGCTATGGTTGGGCACTTTTGTATAAAGTTCTAAATATATGTATTCAAACATTTATTTGCCTTGACTCAGGATGTTCAACGTTCCTTATTTCAGACAGTCAGTTTCATATTTGGGATAATGCATTTGAATAAATCAATTTTTTTCTTACCTTAAAATTTGACTTTTTTCCCTCTGGGCTGTTAGGCTCGCGGGGGCTGAAAATGCTTCATTTTATTGCGTCATTCTTGGTGCGGACTTTTTTGGCCCAAAAAGTTATTTCTGTTTCCGGCGTCATACGTGTCGCCGGAAGTTGCGTCATTTTTTACGTTTTTTTTGCGCCAAAAGTGTCGGCGTTCCGGATGTGGCGTCATTTTTGACGCCAAAAGCATTTAGGCGCCAAATAATGTGGGCGTCTTTTTGGCGCTAAAAAATATGGGCGTCACTTTTGTCTCCACATTATTTAAGTCTCATTATTTATTTCTTCTGGTTGCTAGAAGCTTGTTCACTGGCATTTTTTCCCATTCCTGAAACTGTCATTTAAGGAATTTGATCAATTTTGCTTTATATGTTGTTTTTTCTATTACATATTGCAAGATGTCCCAGATTGACACTGAGTCAGAAGATACTTCTGGAAAAACGCTGCCTGGTGCTGGATCTACCAAAGTTAAGTGTATCTGTTGTAAACTTGTGGTATCTGTTCCTCCATCTGTTGTTTGTAATGAATGTCATGACAAACTTGTTAATGCAGATAATATTTCCTTTAGTAATGTTACATTACCTGTTGTGGTTCCATCAACATCTAATACTCAGAGTGTTCCTGTTAACATAAGAGATTTTGTTTCTAAATCTATTAAGAAGGCTATGTCTGTTATTCCCCCTTCTAGTAAACGTAAAAGGTCTTTTAAAACTTCTCATTTTTCAGATGAATTTTTAAATGAACATCATCATTCTGATTCTGATGGTGGTTCCTCTGGTTCAGAGGATTCTGTCTCAGAGGTTGATGCTGATAAATCTTCATATTTATTCAAAATGGAATTTATTCGTTCTTTACTTAAAGAGGTCTTAATTGCATTAGAAATAGAGGATTCTGGTCCTCTTGATACTAAATCTAAACGTTTAAATAAGGTTTTTAAATCTCCTGTAGTTATTCCAGAAGTTTTTCCTGTCCCTGATGCTATTTCTGAAGTAATCTCCAGGGAATGGAATAATTTGGGTAATTCATTTACTCCTTCTAAACGTTTTAAGCAATTATATCCTGTGCCATCTGACAGATTAGAATTTTGGGACAAAATCCCTAAGGTTGATGGGGCTGTCTCTACTCTTGCTAAACGTACTACTATTCCTACAGCAGATAGTACTTCCTTTAAGGATCCTTTAGTTAGGAAGATTGAATCCTTTCTAAGAAAAGCTTACTTATGTTCAGGTAATCTTCTTAGACCTGCTATATCTTTAGCGGATGTTGCTGCAGCTTCAACTTTTTTGTTAGAAGCTTTAGCGCAACAAGTAACAGATCATAACTCTCATAGCATTGTTAATCTTCTTCAACATGCTAATAACTTTATTTGTGATGCCATCTTTGATATCATTAGAGTTGATGTCAGGTATATGTCTCTAGCTATTTTAGCTAGAAGAGCTTTATGGCTTAAAACTTGGAATGCTGATATGTCTTCTAAGTCAACTTTGCTTTCCCTTTCTTTCCAGGGTAATAAATTATTTGGTTCTCAGTTGGATTCTATTATCTCAACTGTTACTGGAGGGAAAGGAACTTTTTTACCACAGGATAAAAAATCTAAAGGTAAATTTAGGTCTAATAATCGTTTTCGTTCCTTTCGTCACAAGGAACAAAAGCCTGATCCTTCGCCCTCAGGAGCGGTATCAGTTTGGAAACCATCTCCAGTCTGGAATAATTCCAAGCCTTTTAGAAAACCAAAACCAGCTCCCAAGTCCACATGAAGGTGCGGCCCTCATTCCAGCCCAGCTGGTAGGGGGCAGATTACGATTTTTCAAACAAATTTGGATCAATTCAATTCACAATCTTTGGATTCAAAACATTGTTTCAGAAGGGTACAGAATTGGCTTCAAGATAAGGCCTCCTGCAAAGAGATTTTTTCTTTCCCGTGTCCCAGTAAATCCAGAAAAGGCTCAAGCATTTCTGAAATGTGTTTCAGATCTAGAGTTGGCTGGAGTAATTATGCCAGTTCCAGTTCTGGAACAGGGGCTGGGGTTTTATTCAAATCTCTTCATTGTACCAAAGAAGGAGAATTCCTTCAGACCAGTTTTGGATCTAAAAATATTGAATCGTTATGTAAGGATACCAACATTCAAAATGGTAACTATAAGGACTATTCTGCCTTTTGTTCAGCAAGGGCATTATATGTCCACAATAGATTTACAGGATGCATATCTGCATATTCCGATTTATCCAGATCACTATCAGTTTCTGAGATTCTCTTTCCTAGACAAGCATTACCAGTTTGTGGCTCTGCCGTTTGGCCTAGCAACAGCTCCAAGTATTTTTACAAAGGTTCTCGGTGCCCTTCTGTCTGTAATCAGAGAACAGGGTATTGTGGTATTTCCTTATTTGGACGATATCTTGGTACTTGCTCAGTCTTCACATTTAGCAGAATCTCATACGAATCGACTTATGTTGTTTCTTCAAGATCATGGTTGGAGGATCAATTTACCGAAAAGTTCATTGATTCCTCAAACAAGGGTTACCTTTTTAGGTTTCCAGATAGATTCAGTGTCCATGACTCTGTCTCTGACAGACAAGAGACGTCTAAAATTGATCTCAGCTTGTCGAAACCTTCAATCACAATCATTCCCTTCGGTAGCCTTATGCATGGAAATTCTAGGTCTTATGACTGCTGCATCGGATGCGATCCCCTTTGCTCGTTTTCACATGCGACCTCTTCAGCTCTGTATGCTGAACCAGTGGTGCAGGGATTACACAAAGATATCTCAATTAATATCTTTAAAACCGATTGTACGACACTCTCTGACGTGGTGGACAGATCACCATTGTTTAGTTCAGGGGGCTTCTTTTGTTCTTCCGACCTGGACGGTAATTTCAACAGATGCAAGTCTGACAGGTTGGGGAGCTGTTTGGGGGTCTCTGACAGCACAAGGGGTTTGGGAATCTCAGGAGGTGAGATTACCAATCAATATTTTGGAACTCCGTGAAATTTTCAGAGCTCTTCAGTCTTGGCCTCTTCTAAAGAGAGAATCGTTCATTTGTTTTCAGACAGACAATATCACAACTGTGGCATACATCAATCATCAAGGAGGGACTCACAGTCCTCTGGCCATGAAAGAAGTATCTCGAATTCTGGTATGGGCGGAATCCAGCTCCTGTCTAGTTTCTGCGGTTCATATCCCAGGTATAGACAATTGGGAAGCAGATTATCTCAGTCGCCAAACGTTACATCCGGGCGAATGGTCTCTTCACCCAGAGGTATTTCTTCAGATTGTTCAAATATGGGGACTTCCAGAAATAGATCTGATGGCCTCTCATCTAAAGAAGAAACTTCCCAGGTATCTGTCCAGATCCAGGAATCCTCAAGCGGAAGCAGTGGATGCATTATCACTTCCTTGGAAGTATCATCCTGCCTATATCTTTCCGCCTCTAGTTCTTCTTCCAAGAGTAATCTCCAAGATTCTGAAGGAATGCTCGTTTGTTCTGCTGGTAGCTCCAGCATGGCCTCACAGGTTTTGGTATGCGGATCTTGTCCGGATGGCCTTTTGCCAACCGTGGACTCTTCCGTTAAGACCAGACCTTCTGTCGCAAGGTCCTTTTTTCCATCAGGATCTCAAATCCTTAAATTTAAAGGTATGGAGATTGAACGCTTGATTCTTAGTCAAAGAGGTTTCTCTGACTCTGTGATTAATACTATGTTACAGGCTCGTAAATCCATATCTAGGGAGATATATTATAGAGTCTGGAAGACTTATATTTCTTGGTGTCTTTCTCATCATTTTTCCTGGCATTCTTTTAGAATTCCGAGAATTTTACAGTTTCTTCAGGATGGTTTGGATAAAGGTTTGTCTGCAAGTTCCTTGAAAGGACAAATCTCTGCTCTTTCTGTTCTTTTTCACAGAAAGATTGCTAATCTTCCTGATATTCATTGTTTTGTACAAGCTTTGGTTCGTATAAAACCTGTCATTAAGTCAATTTCTCCTCCTTGGAGTTTGAATTTGGTTCTGGGGGCTCTTCAAGCTCCTCCGTTTGAACCTATGCATTCATTGGACATTAAATTACTTTCCTGGAAAGTTTTGTTCCTTTTGGCCATCTCTTCTGCCAGAAGAGTTTCTGAATTATCTGCTCTTTCTTGTGAGTCTCCTTTTCTGATTTTTCATCAGGATAAGGCGGTGTTGCGAACTTCTTTTAAATTTTTACCTAAGGTTGTGAATTCTAACAACATTAGTAGAGAAATTGTGGTTCCTTCATTATGTCCTAATCCTAAGAATTCTAAGGAGAAATCATTGCATTCTTTGGATGTAGTTAGAGCTTTGAAATATTATGTTGAAGCTACTAAGAATTTCCGAAAGACTTCTAGTCTATTTGTTATCTTTTCCGGTTCTAGGAAAGGTCAGAAGGCCTCTGCCATTTCTTTGGCATCTTGGTTGAAATCTTTAATTCATCATGCTTATGTCGAGTCGGGTAAAACTCCGCCTCAAAGGATTACAGCTCATTCTACTAGGTCAGTTTCTACTTCCTGGGCGTTTAGGAATGAAGCTTCGGTTGATCAGATTTGCAAAGCAGCAACTTGGTCTTCTTTGCATACTTTTACTAAATTCTACCATTTTGATGTGTTTTCTTCTTCTGAAGCAGTTTTTGGTAGAAAAGTACTTCAGGCAGCTGTTTCAGTTTGATTCTTCTGCTTATAATTTCAGTTTTTTTCATTATAAGATTTAAACTTTAGTTTGGGTGTGGATTATTTTCAGCGGAATTGGCTGTCTTTATTTTATCCCTCTCTCTAGTGACTCTTGCGTGGAAGATCCAAATCTTGGGTAGTCATTATCCCATACGTCACTAGCTCATGGACTCTTGCTAATTACATGAAAGAAAACATAGTTTATGTAAGAACTTACCTGATAAATTCATTTCTTTCATATTAGCAAGAGTCCATGAGGCCCACCCTTTTTTGTGGTGGTTATGATTTTTTTGTATAAAGCACAATTATTCCAATTCCTTATTTTTTATGCTTTCGCACTTTTTTCTTATCACCCCACTTCTTGGCTATGCGTTAAACTGATTTGTGGGTGTGGTGAGGGGTGTATTTATAGGCATTTTGAGGTTTGGGAAACTTTGCCCCTCCTGGTAGGAATGTATATCCCATACGTCACTAGCTCATGGACTCTTGCTAATATGAAAGAAATGAATTTATCAGGTAAGTTCTTACATAAATTATGTTTTTGCGACCTACGCAGCAATAGTTGTGGTAAACGAGCTTGATCTAAATTTACAGCTTTGCCCCTTGGGCTGGGGGATTATCGCAATTCTTGGCCATGGAGGCTTCAGAGCGCATCATGGAGGAGATTCGTGACTTTCTAGATGGCTGCCGTGTGGTGCTGGAATACCCACATGGGATGGTGCCCAGACAAGAAGCTGCAGTGAGATACAGAGCACACGTTACCTGCGCCTCTTTTATTCTAAACGCCATTACGGCAGAGCCTCCACACACTACAGCACCGTGCTCACCTAGCGCAGAGACTGCTGACAGGCTAACCTCAATTGAATACCCGAGCATCCCTTGCATCCCTTGCAGTAAGGAAGAGATCTCTACATTAGAGCTTCCCCCGCTCCAGGCAGTCTTAGAAGATAAGAAGGCGCCACGCAACTTTATCTTGGCAAAAGGTGCTAAGGGCAAAAGGAACAGCTTAAGCTATTCAGACCTCCAGCTTATTGATCCTATTCCTCAGAACAGCTCCTACAACGCAGCCCGGCACTATAGATCTATGGCGCTGCTGGAACATTTGATGAGAGACTGCCGTAGACTGCGACTTGGTGTCGGGTGAAAATAACTCACATCGCATCACCTCACTGTCCCCTATCTTGCCCCAAAGACAGTGGTGAGCCGATCCTGCCATAGACTGCATTTATTTCATTTTGTCTCGCAGACATAGAATTTTATGTTGATGGTTGGCTGTTGTTTGGTGTATTCTCTTCGCGCAAGTGTTTATTAGTTCTTTACTATAGGTAGTACTACTGTTATTGTTTTTCTGTATATCGCGCTCTAAAGAGATGCAAACTGTTCAATATATTATGTGTTCTTCCTCTCATGCAAAGTCTATGTGAGAGTTACACGAGCACATATCATTTTACATATCGCCCTTGCATGAATGATATTAATGTATTAATATGAAGACCTATAAATATATATGTACAGCTTCCTTCATATAGTTTAGTATAGTGTCTTAGGGGCAGGCAGGTCATGCATTATTATTATTCTCATTATGCCCTCACTATACGCGGCATCTCTACTAGGCTATAGGACCTATACTGGCTTTGTGATCCTCAGGTTTTATTATTTGAGACAATGTCCCAATCCAGGCGCTATTAATGCACTTACACATTTAATATACTTTCACTTACTCTCACAATAATTCAGTGTAATATTGAATAACAAGCCATTGTCAGGGGAAACTAGTAGACCCTTTAGCTCACCTCTTTTAGTTCAGGCTGTCTTTTAGCTTGGGTCTTTTAACTCAGGTCTCCTTTCTAGCATAATAGGCATTAAACATATTATACAAATAGCTCAGGGAGGTTTAGTGAATAACTATTTGAATTATACACCTATACATAGAATTGCTTTACCTGCTGTTTGGACATAGGGCCCGTGTCTGGGCAGCAGAATATAAATAGTCCAAGGTTGTGGAAACACCATACCCCCTATCTACACTATAATGCCTAATTATTAGATATGCCTCAAATTGTGGTGTTGCATCTATCTCCCTCTAACTAGGTAGACATTTTAGCCTGATTATGGAAGACTTAATTGCTATAGGCTTATATGTTTAGTTATATTATTAAACGATGAAGATCAAGAAGTAGATTACTTCACATTGCATTTAATAGTTAGTCGGCATACAGTATTCTATTGGTCCACCTTACTTAGCTGGTTTCTCAGATGAACAGACCCAACTATGTCTTTTATTCACTGTGTTAGTCATCTTTATATTCAGCATTCATTACCCCAGTTCTTTGAAGAATCACCCACTCATTTATCCACTTACCCACTAAACGTTCTTCCCCCCCACTCATTTATCCACTCATTCATTTATCCCTTTCCTCATTCATTCATTCATTCATTCACTCATTCCCCCATCATTCATTTGAATATTCATTTGAACATTTATGCAATGCAATCATATTCCACTCCTCCGTGATATAATCATCCACTTTACCACCTTATTGTATAGTATTCTGGTTCTTTGGATTAGACCAGATACTTAACTCGCGGTTCCCTTGTGAATAACCGCAATTAATAATATTCTATAATAACGATGTTCTCTATCTTCAACGCTGTCTTTTTCCCAGATACATTTTTGCGTATGCACCATGTTCTACTGTTTATTAATCGTTCATGAGATGTTACAATACCTAAAAGTAAAAAATGTATGAGGTTTGCCTAGTCCTGGGACTCTACGCATGACATACTACTGTCTACTATTATCCTGATATTAGAAACTACTGCATATTATTCTGTTATTGACTTGATATTGATAGTTACTGAGCTCATACAGTATGATGCTGTCTCTTATTGTTATATAGCAGTTCATCTGTATTTATATCTGTATGTCGTTCTATCATAAACCTCAATAAAAACTATTCAAACAAAATGTAAGTAAAGCCTTAAATGCAGTGATAGCGACTGGTATCAGGCTTATTAATAGAGATACATACTCTTATAAAAGTGTAATATAAAACGTTTGCTGGCATGTTTAATCGTTTTTATATATGTTTGGTGACAAAACTTATTGGGGCCTAGTTTTTTTCCACATGGCTGGTTTGATTTTTGCCTAGAAACAGTTCCTGAGGCTTTCCACTGTTGCAATATGAGTGGGAAGGGCCTATTTTAGTGCTTTTCTGTGCAGATAAAAATACTGACAGACATATTCAGCTTCTTCCTGCATGATCCAGGACATTTCTGAAGGGCTCAAAAGGCTTCAAAGTCGTGTTTGAGGAGGGTAACAATCACAGTGAACTGTGGCAGTTGTTGTGACTGTGTTTAAAAAAAAACGTTTTTGTCATTTATTATTCTGTTTTTGTTATTAAGGGGTCAATCATCCATTTGCAAGTGGGTGCAATGCTCTGCTGACTTGTTACATACACTGTAAAAATTTTGTTAGTGTAACTGCCTTTTTTCACTGTTATTTCAAATTTTGTCAATTTGTTTCTCTTAAAGGCACAGTAACGTTTTTTATATTGCTTGTTAACTTGCTTTAAAGTGTTTTCCAAGCTTGCTAGTCTCATTGCTAGTCTGTACAAACATGTCTGAAACAGAGGATACTTGTTCATTATGTTTAAAAGCCATGGTGGAGCCCCATAGGAGAATGTGTATTAAATGTATTGATTTCACCTTAAACAGTAAAGATCAGTCTTTATCTATAAAAGAATTGTCACCAGAGGGGTCTGTCGAGGGGGAAGTTATGCCGACTAACTCTCCCCACGTGTCGGACCCTTCTCCTCCCGCTCAAGGGACGCACGCTAATATGGCGCCAAGTACATCAGGGACGCCCATAGCGATTACTATGCAGGACATGGCTGCAATCATGAATAATACCCTGTCAGAGGTATTATCCAGATTGCCTGAATTGAGAGGCAAGCGCGATAGCTCTGGGGTTAGACGAGATACAGAGCGCGTAGATGCTGTAAGAGCCATGTCTGATACTGCGTCACAATATGCAGAACCTGAAGACGGAGAGCTTCAGTCTGTGGGTGACGTGTCTGAATCGGGGAGACCTGATTCAGAGAATTCTAATTTTAAATTTAAGCTTGAGAACCTCCGTGTATTGCTTGGGGAGGTATTAGCTGCTCTGAATGACTGTGACACAATTGCAGTGCCAGAGAAATTGTGTAGGCTGGATAAATACTATGCAGTGCCGGTGAGTACTGATGTTTTTCCAATACCTAAAAGGCTTACAGAAATTATTAGTAAGGAGTGGGATAGGCCCGGTGTGCCCTTTTCCCCACCTCCTATATTTAGAAAAATGTTTCCAATAGATGCCACTACACGGGACTTATGGCAGACTGTCCCTAAGGTGGAGGGAGCAGTTTCTACTTTAGCAAAGCGTACCACTATCCCGGTTGAGGACAGTTGTGCTTTTTCAGATCCAATGGATAAAAAAATTAGAGGGTTACCTTAAGAAAATGTTTATTCAACAAGGTTTTATTTTACAGTCCCTTGCATGCATTGCGCCTGTCACTGCTGCGGCGGTATTCTGGTTTGAGGCCCTGGAAAAGGCCATCCATACAGCTCCATTGACTGAAATTGTTGACAAGCTTAGAACTCTTAAGCTAGCTAACTCATTTGTTTCTGATGCCATTGTTCATTTGACTAAACTAACGGCTAAGAATTCCGGATTCGCCATCCAGGCGCGTAGGGCGCTATGGCTCAAATCCTGGTCAGCTGATGTGACTTCAAAGTCTAAATTACTCAACATTCCTTTCAAGGGGCAGACCTTATTCGGGCCTGGTTTGAAAGAAATTATTGCTGACATTACTGGAGGTAAGGGTCATACCCTTCCTCAGGACAAGGCCAAATCAAAGGCCAAACAGTCTAATTTTCGTGCCTTTCGAAATTTCAAGGCAGGTGCAGCATCAACTTCCTCTGACTTAAAGGATGCCTACCTTCACATTCCAATTCACAAGAATCATCATCAGTTCCTTAGGTTTGCCTTTCTAGACAGGCATTACCAATTTGTAGCTCTTCCATTCGGGTTGGCTACAGCCCCAATAATTTTTACAAAGGTTCTGGGCTCACTTCTGGCGGTCCTAAGACCGCGAGGCATAGCGGTGGCTCCTTACCTGGACGATATCCTGATACAGGCGTCAAGCTTTCAAATTGCCAAATCTCATACAGAGATAGTTCTGGCATTCCTGAGGTCGCATGGGTGGAAAGTGAACGAAGAAAAGAGTTCTCTATCTCCTCTCACGAGGGTTTCCTTCCTAGGGACTCTAATAGATTCTGTAGAAATGAAAATTTACCTGACGGAGTCCAGGTTATCAAAACTTCTAAATGCTTGTCGTGTTCTTCACTCCATTCCGCGCCCCACGGTGGCTCAGTGCATGGAAGTAATCGGCTTAATGGTAGCGGCGATGGACATAGTGCCATTTGCGCGCCTGCATCTCAGACCGCTGCAATTATGCATGCTCAGTCAGTGGAATGGGGATTACACAGATTTGTCCCCTCTACTAAATCTTGATCAGGAAACCAGAGATTCTTTTCTCTGGTGGTTATCTCGGGCCCATCTGTCCAAGGGTATGACCTTTCGCAGACCAAATTGGACAATTGTAACAACAGATGCCAGCCTTCTAGGTTGGGGTGCAGGCTCAGGGTTCATGGACTCAGGAGGAGAAACTCCTCCCAATAAATATTCTGGAGTTAAGAGCAATATTCAATGCTCTTCTGGCTTGGCCTCAGCTAGCAACACTAGATTTCAGTCGGACAACATCACGACTGTGGCTTACATCAACCATCAAGGGGGAACCAGGAGTTCCCTAGCGATGTCAGAAGTCTCCAAGATAATTCGCTGGGCAGAGACTCACTCTTGCCACCTGTCAGCGATCCATATCCCAGGTGTAGAGAACTGGGAGGCGGATTTTGTAAGTCGTCAGACTTTTCATCTGGGGGAATGGGAACGCCATCCGGAGGTGTTTGCTCAATTGGTTCTCCGTTGGGGCAAACCAGAATTGGATCTCATGGCGTCTCGCCAGAATGCCAAGCTTCCTTGTTACGGATCCAGGTCCAGGGACCCAGAAGCGGCACTGATAGATGCTCTAGCAGCGCCTTGGTTCTTCAACCTGGCTTATGTGTTTCCACCGTTTCCTCTGCTCCCTCGTCTGATTGCCAAAATCAAACAGGAAAGAGCATTGGTGATATTGATAGCGCCTGCGTGGCCACGCAGGACCTGGTATGCAGACCTAGTGGACATGTCATCCTTTCCACCATGGACTCTGCCTCTGAGACAAGACCTTTTAATACAAGGTCCTTTCAATCATCCGAATCTACTTTCTCTGAGACTGACTGCATGGAGATTGAACGCTTGATCCTATCAAAGCGTGGCTTCTCCGAGTCAGTAATTGATACCTTAATACAGGCACAAAAGCCTGTCACCAGGAAAATTTACCACAAGATATGGCGTAAATATCTTCATTGGTGTGAATCCAAGAATTACTCATGGAGTAGGGTTAGGATTCCTAGGATATTTTCCTTCCTCCAAGAGGGTTTGGACAAAGGATTATCAGCTAGTTCTTTAAAGGGACAGATTTCTGCTCTGTCTATTCTTTTTCACAAGCGTCTGGCAGAAGTTCCAGACGTTCAGGCATTTTGTCAGGCTTTAGTTAGAATTAAGCCTGTGTTTAAACCTGTTGCTCCTCCATGGAGCTTAAACTTGGTTCTTAAAGTTCTTCAAGGGGTTCCGTTTGAACCCCTTCATTCTATTGATATCAAACTTCTTTCATGGAAAGTTCTTTTTCTGATGGCTATTTCCTCGGCTCGAAGAGTCTCGGAGTTATCTGCCTTGCATTGTGATTCTCCTTATCTGATCTTTCATTCAGATAAAGTTGTTCTGCGTACAAAACCTGGGTTTTTACCTAAGGTGGTTTCTAACAAGAATATCAATCAAGAGATTGTTGTTCCATCATTATGTCCTAATCCTTCTTCAAAGAAGGAACGTCTTTTGCATAATCTAGACGTAGTCCGTGCCTTGAAGTTTTACTTACAGGCTACTAAAGATTTTCGCCAAACATCTAACCTGTTTGTTGTTTACTCTGGACAGAGGAGAGGTCAGAAAGCCTCGGCAACCTCTCTTTCTTTTTGGCTTCGGAGTATAATCCGTTTAGCCTATGAGACTGCTGGACAGCAGCCTCCTGAAAGGATTACAGCTCATTCTACTAGAGCTGTGGCTTCCACCTGGGCCTTTAAAAATGAGGCCTCTGTTGAACAGATTTGCAAGGCTGCAACTTGGTCTTCCCTTCATACTTTTTACAAATTTGATACTTTTGCTTCTTCGGAGGCTGTTTTTGGGAGAAAGGTTCTACAGGCAGTGGTTCCTTCCGTTTAAGTTCCTGCCTTGTCCCTCCCATTATCCGTGTACTTTAGCTTTGGTATTGGTATCCCACAAGTAATGGATGATCCGTGGACTGGATACAGTTAACAAGAGAAAACATAATTTATGCTTACCTGATAAATTTATTTCTCTTGTAGTGTATCCAGTCCACGGCCCGCCCTGTCCTTTTCAGGCAGGTCTAAATTTTAATTAAACTACAGTCACTACTGCACCCTATGGTTTCTCCTTTCTCGGCTTGTTTCGGTCGAATGACTGGATATGGCAGTGAGGGGAGGAGCTATATAGCAGCTCTGCTGTGGGTGATCCTCTTGCAACTTCCTGTTGGGAAGGAGAATATCCCACAAGTAATGGATGATCCGTGGACTGGATACACTACAAGAGAAATAAATTTATCAGGTAAGCATAAATTATGTTTTCATATAACTTACAATGGGAACAAACTCTCACTTCTTCAGTGTCTGTTATGTTCCTAAAGGGACATTATAAACAGTTTTTCTTGGCATAAATGTTTTGTAGATTATCTATTAATATAGCCCATAAAGTGTTTGTATAGTTTTGCTTATTTTTAAATAACATTGCTCTGATTTTCAGACTCCTAACCAAGCCACAAAGTTTTATGAGAATACCGTCAGCTACCTACTCCAGCTTGCTTCTGTTTGTGTAAAGGTACTTTTCATATGCAAAAGAACGGGGAGGGGGGAGTGTCTTATTTCCCACTTGCAGTGGGCTTTCCAGCAACCTTTTCAACAGAGCTAAACTGAGAGCTTCTAAGTAAGTTTTTAAACCGTTTTATACTGTATTTTTATATCATTATCTGCATCATATTCTTTATTGTAGTGTCTATTACATGCAGTTATGTGAAAATCCCTTTAATTGTATGGTATTAAAGTACACATTAATAATAAAATGCATTAAAAAATTATGTACACCTATTTCACCAATAATAATGAATTGAATTCAGTGAATATAAGGCAGGAATGATTCCCATACGAATCAGTACACTTGAGAAAGCCTAACAGATTGCCAGGGGAAACGTGCGTAGTGTCATGGCCACGCCCCAAACAGTCTAGCGTGGCTATCAACAGACTAATGTCAGATCGTTGAAACAACGTTGCAGTATTTGCGGGAGGCTAAAAGTATCAAGGAATCCCTCCTTGATGTGCACCACGGAAGAAGGATCCGGTGAGCAGTACCCAACTTACAAGGTTGACGGCATGGACAGCTGACTGCTCTAGGAGGATCGGTGGGAGCAAAGGCACGCTAAGTCTCAGTAGATCGGATGTATCCATGGTCCGGTAAGTCACTGCAGGAGAGAGCTCTGAGAGGATTGTGAAAGTGATCCGGTGAGTTAAATTGAAAGTGTAAATCACTCTCTGGTTGCATTACTCCAAGAAAACGTGGCATTCTTAGCGTGCCCTACTGTGATAAACATAGCTTGGATATATTTAATAATACCTTTGGCTGGCAATGTGATTTACCGTACATGGAATAATTGTTCATTTGAACATTTCATACATCAGGAACTTTTTTTTGCAATTGGAATGTATTATATTCATATATGGACATTTGTTCAACTAGACTCCATACTATCCGGAGGGTTATAATTATGCATGTGTTTAACCCTGTCAATGCTGCGCTTTGAAGGGGGATTTTGTATACTGTTTTTTGAGGCATTAACCTGTGGAATTAATATCAATTTTGGGTTACCCCGCTCTGCATATGTGTACGATCTTAACTGCATGTTAGCATAATTTGTGAATTGCATTTTGGATGCTATTTATAAAGCCATTTTCTATTTGCAATCTCTGGAGTGGCCTACTCATTTGTGACAAAGTATTTGGAATATTTAGCTATAAATAGTTTGTGCTGGATATAATCCACTAAAGTTTCTTGTTTTCTTTAATTAATAATTTATTGGATTACCGTGCACTAAATGGATTCCTAATACATTAATAATGTGTAATCCATTTAAAACCTACTAGCAACTATATTAACCCTTGAGCCGGTACTTATTTATATATATATATATATATATATATATAAACCAACAGTGACCCAGTGGGATAGGCACAGTCCTCCTTATATACAACTGCCAGGGTGCATATCAAACAAACGATATGATAGTATAGGAAAAGATAGGCACTCACTGGACTTAAAAAAAATATATAACTTTTATTGACTTAGATTAAAAATGGCATAACGTTTCGGGATTATTCCAATCCCTTTGTCAAATGCCCCATTGATCCACCGCAGTGAATCTAAAAACCTATGTTTACCTGAACCGCCTGTTCAGTTTAAATGCCCCTCGGGAACCCGCAAACTCCACCAATGTTCCATGCATGTGACGTCAGAGAAGTGTCGGATGATTTGGAGTAGTTCCTGCTGTTTTTCTGTTCCACGGCATAGATTCCGGTAAGATCGTTTCAATTTTTATACATATATGATAACGCAAGAAGACAGGTTCACAGTGTGGCTCCTTTTATCTGTATGGAATCAAGGGTTAATATCTTCGGAGGGGGATTATTGAACAGGGGGGATTAATCACGTAATTTATTTTATTATGATTATGCTGCAACATGTGTGAGATGAGGCTCAGACAGATGTTGGAACTTACAGGTTTTACTTTCGTTTTTGTAAGCTGTGCAGCCTGAAAGGCTTGGCGCGCTTTTTCCTATAGCAGGGGCAGTCCTGCATTGTGCCCTACGTGACCAGGTGTGGTCACGCTGATTTCCTCTTTCCTGCCCGTGCGGTTTACCGGAGAAGAAGCGGTTTATCTGTTTTGCCTGGGTCATAGGAGGTTTTGAGTGCCCCAGCCATTGAGGATATAAAGGTGCCGTTTATCTTTTATCCAATTGTCTGCTTTAGAAGTGCAAGCTATAGAGGATTCTGATGTTTTAGAGGTTACTCCCTCTTTACCATAGTCTAATACCTGTCTGTATTGTGAGTAGGCTGTGGTATACCCGCCTGCTCAATTATGTTCTGCATGCCTTCATAATGTAATCATGTAAAAGAAAGTTAATGTTTAGTACCGCTGAGTCGTCCACCTCTGAATTGTCTCCGTCCCGCGAGATGCGCACCCTACAGTCATCTCCCAATACACATGCAGCTAGCACTCCTAATCCTCCATCTGGAGGGGCCCTTTTACCGCCAGACTTTACTGAGCAGTTACAAACTGCAGTGTCTGCAGCCGTTAGTGCTTTACCTCGCCCTGCTAAGCGCAAGCGAAAGGTCAAATATTGCTATCCTTCCCAGGGGTCATCTAATAGCTTATTGGATTTATCTGACACAAGATTATCCGCTGATGAAGACGCCTCTGATACTTCAGAGGTTGCTCTTTCTGGGTCGGAATCTGCTACCTAAGCCTCCAGCTGTGGAGGAACCAGACTTTAGATTTAGCATTGAACATTTACACTTTCTGCTAATGGAAGTTTTGGCTACTTTAGAGGTTCCAGAGCCCAAATTGCCTGAGGAACCTTTGATTACTAAATTAGATAAGGTCTACGAGGACAGGGTTGTACCACAAACTTTCCCGGTTCCCATATAAATTGCAAACATTATTAAGAATAAATGGGAAAGAATTGTTTTTCTTTCATGTAATTAGCAAGAGTCCATGAGCTAGTGACGTATGGGATATACATTCCTACCAGGAGGGGCAAAGTTTCCCAAACCTTAAAATGCCTATAAATACACCCCTCACCACACCCACAATTCAGTTTTACAAACTTTGCCTCCGATGGAGGTGGTGAAGTAAGTTTGTGCTAGATTCTACGTTGATATGCGCTCCGCAGCAAGTTGGAGCCCGGTTTCCTCTCAGCGTGCAGTGAATGTCAGAGGGATGTGAGGAGAGTATTGCCTATTTGAATGCAGTGATCTCCTTCTACGGGGTCTATTTCATAGGTTCTCTGTTATCGGTCGTAGAGATTCATCTCTTACCTCCCTTTTCAGATCGACGATATACTCTTATATATACCATTACCTCTGCTGATTCTCGTTTCAGTACTGGTTTGGCTTTCTACAAACATGTAGATGAGTGTCCTGGGGTAAGTAAATCTTATTTTCTGTGACACTCTAAGCTATGGTTGGGCACTTTTATATAAAGTTCTAAATATATGTATTCAAACATTTATTTGCCTTGACTCAGGATGTTCAACATTCCTTATTTTCAGACAGTCAGTTTCATATTTGGGATAAATGCATTGTTTCTATCATTTTTTCTTACCTTTAAAAATTTGACTTTTTCCCTGTGGGCTGTTAGGCTCGCGGGGGCAGAAAATGCTTCATTTTATTGCGTCATTCTTGGCGCGGACTTTTTTGGCGCAAAACAAAAATTTTTTTCTGTTTCCGGCGTCATACGTGTCGCCGGAAGTTGCGTCATTTTTTGACGTTTTTTTGCGTCAAAAATGTCGGCGTTCCGGATGTGGCGTCATTTTTGGCGCCAAAAGCATTTAGGCGCCAAATAATGTGGGCGTCTTTTTTGGCGCTAAAAAATATGGGCGTCATTTTTGTCTCCACATTATTTAAGTCTCATTATTTATTGCTTCTGGTTGCTAGAAGCTTGTTCACTGGCATTTTTTTCCCATTCCTGAAACTGTCATTTAAGGAATTTGATCAATTTTGCTTTATATGTTGTTTTTTTCTTTTACATATTGCAAGATGTTCCACGTTGCAACTGAGTCAGAAGATACTACAGGAAAATCACTGCACAGTGCTGGAGCTACCAAGCTAAGTGTATCTGCTATAAACTTTTGGTATCTGTTTCTCCAGCTGTTATTTGTATTGCATGTCATATCAAACTTATTAATGCAGTTAAAATTTCCTTTAGTACTGTTACATTACCTGTTGCTGTTCCGTCAACATCTAATTTTCAGAGTGTTCCTGATAACATAAGAGATTTTATTTTTTAAATCCATTAAGAAGGCTATGTCTGTTATTTCTCCTTCTAGTATACATAAAAGTCTTTTAAAACTTCTCTTTTTTTCAGATGAATTTTTAAATGAACATCATCATTCTGATACTGATAATGGTTCTTCTGGTTCAGAGGTTTCTGTCTCAGAGGTTGATGCTGATAAATCTTTGTATTTGTTCAAGATGGAATTTATTCGTTCTTTACTTAAAGAAGTGTTATTTGCATTAGAAATAGAGGATTCTGGTCCTCTTGATACTAAATGTAAACGTTTAAATAAGGTTTTTAAATCTCCTGTAGTTATTCCAGAAGTGTTTTATCTCCCTGATGCTATTTCTGAAGTAATTTCCAGGGAATGGAATAATTTGGGTAATTTATTTACTCCTTCTAGACGTTTAAGCAAATTATATCCTGTGCCATCTGACAGATTAGAGTTTTTTGGGACAAAAATCCCTAAGGTTATGGGGCTGTCTCTACTCCTGCTAATGTACTACTATTCCTATGGCAGATAGTACTTCATTTAAGGATCCTTTAGATAGGAAAATTGAATCCTTTCTAAGAAAAGCTTACTTATGTTCAGGTAATCTTCTTAGACCTGCTATATTTTTAGCGGATGTTGCTGCAGCTTCAACTTTTTGGTTAGAAGCTTTAGCGCAACAAGTAACAGATCATAATTTTATAGCATTATTATTATTCTATAACATGCTAATAATTTTATTGGTGATACCATCTTTTTGATATCATTAGAGTTGATGTCAGGTATATGTCTCTAGCTATTTTAGCTAGAAAAGCTTTATGGATTAAACTTGGAATGCTGACATGTCTTCTAAGTCAACTTTGCTTTCCCTTTCTTTCCAGGGTAAATAATCATTTTCGTTCCTTTCCTCACAACAAGGAACAAAAGCCTGATCCTTCATCCTCAGGAGCGGTATCAGTTTGGAAACTATTTCCAGTTTGGAATATATCCAAGCCTTATAGAAACCTATAGCCAGCTCCTAAGTACCTATGAAGGTGCGGCCCTTATTCCAGCTCAGCTGGTATGGGGCAGATTACGTTTTCTTCAAAGAAATTTGGATCAATTCCGTTCTTAAATCTCTGGTTTCAGAAACATTGTTTCAGAAAGGTACAGAATTGGCTTCAAGTTAAGGCCTCCTGCTAAGAGATTCTTTTCTTTCCCGTGTCCCAGTTAACACAGCAAAGGCTCAGCATTTCTGAAATGTGTTTCAGATCTAGAGTTGGCTGGAGTATTTATGCCAGTTCCAGTTCTGGAACAGGGGCTGGGGTTTTATTTTATCTCTTCATTGTACCAAAGAAGGTCAATTCCTTCAGACCAGTTCTGGATCTATCATTATTGAATCGTTATGTTTGGATACCAACATTTAAGATGGTTACTGTAGGACTATCCTGCCTTTTGTTTAGCAAGGGCATTATATGTCTACAATAGATTTACAGGATGTGTATCTGCATATTCCGATTCATCCAGATCACTTTTAGTGTCTGAGATTCTCTTTTTAGACAAGCATTACCAGTTTTGTGGCTCTACCGTTTGGCCTAGCCTCAGTTCCAAGAATTTTTTTCAAAGGTTCTCGGTGCCCTTCTTTCTGTAATCAGAGAATAGGGTTTTGGTATTTCCTTATTTTGGACGATATCTTGGTACTTGCTCAGTCTTCTCATTTTCGAAGAATCTCATACGAATCGACTTGTGTTGTTTTCTTCAAGTTCATGGTTGGAGGATCAATTTACCAATCAGTTCATTGATTCCTCAGACAAGGGTAACCTTTTTAGGTTTCTAGATAAATTCAGTGTCTATGACTCTGTCCTTGTCAGACAAGAGAAGTTTAACATTGATATCAGCTTGTCAAAACCTTCAGTCACAATCATTCCCTTTGGTAGCCTTATGCATGGAAATGTTGGGTCTTAGGACTGCCGCATCAGATGCGATCTCCTTTGCTCGTTTTCACATGCGACCTCTTCAGCTCTGTATGCTGAACCAATGGTGCAGGGATTACTCAAAGATATCTCAATTAATATCTTTAAACCGATTTTACGACACTCTCTGACATGGTGGACAGATCACCATCGTTTAGTTCAGGGGGCTTCTTTGTTCTTCCGACCTGGACTATAATCTCAACAGATGCAAGTCTTACAGGTTGGGGAGCTGTGTGGGGGTATCTGACGGCACAAGGGGTTTGGGAATCTCAGGAGGTGAGATTTCCGATCAATATTTTGGAACTCCGTGCAATTTTCAGAGCTCTTCAGTCTTGGCCTCTTCTGAAGAGAGAGTTGTTCATTTGTTTTCAGATAGACAATGTCACAACTGTGGCATACATCAATCATCAAGGAGGGACTCACAGTCCTCTGGCTATGAAAGAAGTATCTCGAATTTTGGTTTGGGCGGAATCCAGCTCCTGTCTAATCTCTGCGGTTCATATCCCAGGTATGGACAATTGGAAAGCGGATTATCTCAGTCGCCAAACGTTGCATCCGGGCGAATGGTCTCCTCACCCAGAGGTATTTCTTCAGATTATTCAAATGTGGGAACTTCCAGAAATAGATCTGATGGCTTCTCATCTAAACAAGAAACTTCCCAGGTATCTGTCCAGATCCCGGGATCCTCAGGCGGAGGCAGTGGATGCATTATCACTTCCTTGGAAGTATCATCCTGCCTATATCTTTCCGCCTCTAGTTCTTCTTCCAAGAGTAATCTCCAAGATTCTGAAGGAATGCTCATTTGTTCTGCTGGTAGCTCCGGCATGGCCTCACAGGTTTTGGTATGCGGATCTTGTCCGGATGGCCTCTTGCCAACCGTGGACTCTTCCGTTAAGACCAGACCTTTTGTCTCAAGGTCCTTTTTTCCATCAGGATCTGAAATCCTTAAATTTAAAGGTATGGAGATTGAACGCTTGATTCTTGGTCAAAGAGGTTTCTCTGACTCTGTGATTAATACTATGTTACAGGCTCGTTAATCTGTATCCAGAGAGATATATTATAGAGTCTGGAAGACTTATATTTCTTGGTGTCTTTCTCATCATTTTTCTTGGCATTCTTTTAGAATACCGAGAATATTACAGTTTCTTCAGGATGGTTTAGATAAGGGTTTGTCCGCAAGTTCCTTGAAAGGTCAAATCTCTGCTCTTTCTGTTCTTTTTCACAGAAAGATTGCTATTCTTCCTGATATTCATTGTTTTGTACAAGCTTTGGTTCGTATAAAGCCTGTCATTAAGTCAATTTCTCCTCCTTGGAGTTTGAATTTGGTTCTGGGGGCTCTTCAAGCTCCTCCATTTGAACCTATGCATTCATTGGATATTAAATTACTTTCTTGGAAAGTTTTGTTCCTTTTGGCCATCTCTTCTGCCAGAAGAGTTTCTGAATTTTCTGCTCTTTCTTGTGAGTCTCCTTTTCTGATTTTTCATCAGGATAAGGCGGTGTTGCGAACTTCTTTTGAATTTTTACCTAAGTTGTGAATTCCAACAACATTAGTAGAGACATTGTGGTTCCTTCATTATGTCCTAATCCTAAGAATTCTAAGGAGAAATCGTTGCATTCTTTGGATGTTATTAGAGCTTTGAAATATTATGTTGAAGCTACTAAGTCTTTCCGAAAGACTTCTAGTTTATTTGTTATCTTTTCCGGTTTTAGAAAGGCCAGAAAACTTCTGCCATTTCTTTGGCATCTTGGTTGAAATCTTTATTTCATCTTGCCTATGTTGAGTCGGGTAAGATTCCGCCTCATAGGATTACAGCTCATTCTACTAGGTCAGTTTCTACTTCCTGGGCGTTTGGGAATGAAGCTTCGGTTGATCAGATTTGCAAAGCGGCAACTTGGTCCTCTTTGCATACTTTTACCAAATTCTACCATTTTGTTGTATTTTCTTCTTCTGAAGCAGTTTTTGGTAGAAAAGTACTTCAGGCAGCGGTTTCAGTTTGAATCTTCTGCTTATGTTTTTCATTAAACTTTATTTTGGGTGTGGATTATTTTCAGCAGGAATTGGCTGTCTTTATTTTATCCCTCCCTCTCTAGTGACTCTTGTGTGGAAAGATCCACATCTTGGGTAGTCATTATCCCATACGTCACTAGCTCATGGACTCTTGCTAATTACATGAAAGAAAACATAATTTATGTAAGAACTTACCTGATAAATTCATTTCTTTCATATTAGCAAGAGTCCATGAGGCCCGCCCTTTTTTGTGGTGGTTATGATTTTTTTGTATAAAGCACAATTATTCCAATTCCTTATTTTATATGCTTTCGCACTTTTTTCTTATCACCCCACTTCTTGGCTATTCGTTAAACTGAATTGTGGGTGTGGTGAGGGGTGTATTTATAGGCATTTTAAGGTTTGGGAAACTTTGCCCCTCCTGGTAGGAATGTATATCCCATACGTCACTAGCTCATGGACTCTTGCTAATATGAAAGAAATGAATTTATCAGGTAAGTTCTTACATAAATTATGTTTTTTCATTTTCCCCTTCCTTTAAAAGATTGCTCCCGGTTCCGGACTCTCAATTGGAGTTGTGGGGTTCTATCCCCAAGTTGGATGGCGCTATCTCCACGCTTGCTAAACGCACTACTATCCCGCTTGAGGGTAGTTAATTGTTTAAAGAGCCCATGGATAAGAAAATAGAAACTCTGTTAAGAAAGATGTTTCAACATACGGGATATTTGTTTCAACCGTCACTGGCTGCGGTTGTTGGAGAGGCTACCTACTGGTGCGACTCCTTATCTAAGTTGATCGAGGTGGAGGGTCCACTCGACGTGATCCAGGAAAGAATTAAGGCCTTTAAGGGTGGCTAATTCTTTTATTTGTGATGCAAATATGCAAATAATTTGCCTGAATGCCAAGGCTTCACGTTTTTCTGTTCAAGCCCGTAGGGCATTCTGGCGGAAGTCCTGGTCTGCGGACATGACTTCGAAGTCAAGACTTCTTTCCCTTCCATTTAAGGGAAAGATTCTATTTAGTCCAGGCCTGGACTCAATAATCTCCACGGTTACTGGAGGCAAAGGTGCCTTTTTACCGCAAGATAAGAAGATCAAACCTAAGGGACAAGGTCCTAATTTTAGTTTGGATAAATCCCAACGTCAGCAGCCCTCCACAAAACCCGAGCAATCCAAGGGGACTTGGAAGCCATCTCAGTCCTGGAATAAATCCAAACAGAACAAGAAGCCCGCCGAGACAAAGTCGGCATGAAGGGGCGGCCCCCGATCCGGCTCTGGATCTTGTAGGGGGCACTCAGTTGCTCTTTTTGGATGCTTGGTTTGGGGACGTGCAAGAGCTGTGTGTCCTGGAGGTCATCGCTCAGGGATACAGGATAGGTTTCAAGTCTCATCCACCCAGGGGTAGATTTCTTTTGTCAAACCTATCTTCAAGGCCAGAAAAGAGAGATGCCTTTCTGGGGTGTGTGAGGGATCTCTCCTCCCTGGGAGTCATTGTCTCGGTGCCTCTTGCAAAAAGAGGTCTGGGATATTATTCAAACCTTTTTGTGGTCCCAAAGAAGGAGGGAACTTTCTGCCCGATTCTGGACATTGACAAAGTACAGTATGTTTGTATGAAACATGTTTGACCAAGCCTGACTGACCATGTTCTTGGATGTGATGTGTATTTTACCCTTTGATGTCCAATAAACTACTATTGCCTTTACTGGATGCAAGTGTCCTGTTTCAAATTTCAACTTACAAGTGTCCTGTTCCAAGTGTCATGTGATTCTTGGAGACCGGGTGCCTTCCTTTGTTGTTTGGTGTATTTTTGGAGAGGGGCGTTTGATGGCGCGCTCAGGAGTGGCACCGGATGATGTCATCAGCAGGAGACCAATCGAGCAGTGAGTTGTAAGCATGTTCTGTCTGGATCAAGCCAGCGTGAAGGCGGCTGATTTGACTGCAAATATTTCCGTTTGGTGTGAGTGGAATCCTGAGCACTGCCTTTACTTGTTGTCGGTCTTGCAGAAAGAGGTCTGGGATACTACTCAAACCTTTTTGTGGTCCCAAAGGAGGAGGGAACTTTCTGCCCGATTCTGGACCTTAAGTGCTTAAACAAATTCCTATCTGTCCCCTTGTTCAAGATGGAGACACAAAGGTCCATCCTTCCCTTAGTTCAGGAAGGACAGTTCATGACCACGATAGATCTGAAGGATGCTAACCTTCACGTTCCAATACTCAAGGAACACTTCAAGTTCCTAATGTTTGCGTTAATGGACCAGCACTACCCGTTTATTGCACTTCCGTTTGGTCTAGCTACTGCTCCAAGAGTTTTTATGAAGGTCCTAGGGGCTCTGCTTGCAGTGGCCAGAACCAGAGGTATAGCAGTAGCGCCATACTTGGACAATATTCTGGTTTAAGCACCATGTTGTCGTCTGGCAGAAGACCATTCGAAAGCTCTTCTTATTCTTTGATCTCATGGATGGAAGATAATCTTAGAAAAGGGTTCTCTTATTCCCAGTACCAGGGTGGAATTTTTGGGTATTATAATAGACTCCATATCCATGAGGATATTCCTTACAGACCAGAGACGTTACAATCTAACTTCCGCTTGTCTTGCCCTCCAGACCTCCTTAAGGCCCTCTGTGGCTCGGTGTATGGAGGTGATTGGTCTCATGTTGTCCAGCATGGACATCATTCCTTTTGCCAGATTCCATCTCATACCACTTCAGCTGTGCATGCTGAGACAGTGGAACGGCGATCATTTGGATCTCACTCTTCTGGTGGCTCTGTTCAGATCACCTGTTTCAAGGGACATCCTCCTTGAGACCATCCTGGGAGATTGTGACTACAGACGCAAGTCTCTCAAGATGGGGAGCTGTCTGGGGTGCCAGGAAGGCACAGGGCCTGTGGCCTCGAGAGGAATCCCTCCTCCCGATCAACATTTTGGAACTTCAAGCGATCTTCAATGGTCTGAAGGCTTGGCCTCTTTTGGGTTCGTCCCAGTTTATCAGATTCCAATCTGACAACATAACCTCGGTGGCTTACATCAACCATCGGGGGGGACGAGGAGCTCCCTAGCAATAAGGGAAGTATCTCGGATTCTGGAGTGGGCAGAGGTCCACAAATGCTCGCTGTCGGCGATCCACATTCCGGGTGTGGACAATTGGAAGGCGGATTTTCTTAGCAGACAATCCTTTCATCCGGGTCAATGGTCTCTCCATTCTTAGGTGTTTGTGGAGATTTGCAACAGATGGGGGACACTGGAGATGGATCTCATGGCGTCCCGGCTCAATTCCAAGCTACCCAGATATGGGATCCTCAGGCGGAGCTAATGGATGCAATAGCAGTGTCTTGGAGGTTCAATATAATTTACATTTTTCCGCCATTACCACTTCTCCCTTGTGTAGTGGCCCGCATCAAGCAGGAGCAAGCATCAGTGATACTGATTGCTCCATCGTGGCCGCAAAGCATGTGGTTCGCAGACCTGGTGGCTATGTCCTCATCTCCTCTGTAGAAGTTACCTTGTTGCAGGGATCTGCTGGAACAGGGTCTCTTTGTTCATCAAAATCTAGATTCTCTGAGGCTAACGGCGTGGAGATCGAACGCTTAGTCTTAGCCAAAAGAGGTTTCTCTGAGAGCGTTATTGACACACTCATTCCGGCTCGTAAGCCTATTACCCGTTGCATCTATCATAAGGTGTGGAGAGCTTACTTATTCTAGTGTAAAGAGCGTGGTTTCGCCTGGCATAAGGTCAAGTGGGATTCTTTCCTTTCTCCATGAGGGTCTAGAGAAGGCCCTTTCTGCCAGTTCCCTGAGGGGACAGATTTTGCTGCACAAGAGGCTTGCAGAGCTCCCTGACGTGCAATCCTTTATTAAGGCTCTGATCAGGATCAGACCTGTATTTAGATCCAACGCTCCACCTTGGAGTTTGAATCTTGTTCTTAAGTTTTTGCAACAGGCTCCGTGTGAGCCTATGCTTTCGGTTGACATTAAATTGTTATCCTGGAAGGTTCTTTTTCTATTGGCTATTGCGTCGGCACGCAAAGTTTCTGAAATGGCTGCCTTGCAATGGGAGCCTCCTTAACTGGTGTTCCACACTGATAAGGCTGTCCTAAGTACCCGCTTTGGTTTTCTCCCTAAGGTGGTGTCTGATCGTAACATCAATCGGGAGATTGTGGTTCCTTCCTTGTGTCCTAATCCTTCTTCAAAGGAACGTTTACTTCATAATCTGGATGTTGTTAGAGCTTTGAAGTTTTATCTTCAAGCTGCTAAGGATTTTATACCAACTTCTTTCTTGTTTGTTATCTATTCTGGGAAGCGTAAGGGTCTGAAGTTATCTAAGGTTTGACTTCCTTATCTTTTTGGTCGAGGAGTGTTATACACTTAGCTTACGAGTCAGCGGGACTTAGACCTCCTCAAAAGATTACGGCTCATTCCACTAGAGCGGTGGCTTCCTCTTGGGCCTTTAAGAACGAGGACTCTATGGATCAGATTTGTAAGGCGGCTACCTGGTCCTCCTTACATACATACTTTTTCAAAATTCTACAAATTTGACGTTTTTGCTTCAGCTGAAGCAGCTTTTGGGAGAGAGGTTTTGCAGGCTGTGGTGCCCTCAGATTAGGTTCCGCCTTTTTTTTACCCCTCCCGTAATCATTCAGTGTCCTCTAGAGCTTGGGTATAGTTTTCCCAACAGTAAGGAATGATGCTGTGGACTCTCCTCATATTAAGAAGGAAAATTTAAATTATGCTTAACTGATAATTTAATTTCCTTCTGTATGAGGAGAGTCCACGGCCCCCGCCCGTATACTCCGATGGGCGGACCAAAATTTGTTTTTCTCTTCCGGCACCATTTATACCTTGATATTTCTCCTACTGTTCCTTGTTCCCTTGGCAGATTGACTGGGATATGATGCGAAGTAGAGGGAGTATTTAAGCCTTTGGCTGGGGCGTCTTTGCCTCCTCCTGGTGGCCAGGTTCAGTATTTCCTATCTTGGCAGGATCAGCCTTCATGTTGTAATAAATCAGTCATTGTTTAAAATTTAGTAGCCAGGAAAAATATGGAGGAACCGCACATTTTTAGCAGCCATTGCAAATGTGTATAGTTAATGATATTATGTAGAATACACAATTAGGAGGTAAAAGTAACATTATAGTAGCAATGGTGTGGGGCATATGTCAAATTACGTAAAAAAAGACATATAGTGGATGTCTCGCATATATAATCTCTTCATTAGACATTATACAAATTGGGTGTTTTATTAGTAACTATGAGACAGGTTATATACAACTGCAATTTCCTTCCTAAGATAGGGACAGTCCACAGCTTCATTCTGTACTGTTGGGAAATACAACACCTGGTCACCAGGAGGAGGCAAAGACACAACAGCCAAAGGCTTAAATACCCCTCCCACTTCCTCATTACCCCAGTCATTATTTGCCTTTCGTCACGTTAGGAGGTGGCAGAGAAGTGTCCGAAGATTCGGAGAGTCCTGAAAAAGGGTATCTGCCCTTCGAGATAAGACTGGAGTTTTAAGTAGTCATGTCAACTTCTCATTGAGTGTATTGATGAAAGTTAGTCTGGAGATGCAGGGAACGTTTTTCTGCGAAACCATCCAGACTACTGCTAACAGCTCCTAAGCAATCAGTGTTGACAAGTTTCACTGCCTGCTTTCTCTCACTCAAGTCCATGTCAAGAGCACTGCTATAAGACTGTCACACTTGAGAGGCTGTGTTCTGTTCGACAGCATGGATCCTGGAGGTAAGATCTTTTCAATTTTTACACATAAAACATAACAGGGTCACAGTGTGGCTCCTTTATACCTTGATAGGATCCAGGGTTAATATCCTCTGAAGGGGGTTTGTTGAACAGTTGGGGTTAATTAATCAGTGTATTAATTATCGACATGCTGCTTTGTGTGATGTTTTCCTGGACTGATAGACTGTGTGTTTTTGGCTGGAACAAACAGGTTTCACTTTTAAGTTTCACTTTCGTTTTTGAAAGTGTTGCACAGCTCATTACTTGCTGTATTTGTAATAACAACGGAAGTACTGTCTTGCACTCCATGTGACCAGGTGTGGTCTATGTTCATTTCCTCTTTTCCGGCTGAGACTTGAACCTGTGGAGAGCGTTTCCTCTGTTAACTGTCTGGGTCTAGGAGGTGGTGAGTGCCCCAGCCATTGGGAGTATAAAGGTGCAGTTTTCTATAATAAAAACGTTTTTATTTGTATCCTGTGGGTATAACCTGAGCTATGAAGGACTCTGACATGTTAGAAGGTACTCCTTCTGTACTAAATCATACCTGTTTATATTGTGAGGAGGCCGTGGTTTTCCTGCCCACTCAATTATGTTCCACATTCCTTAACACCGTTATGAAGTCTAAGAAGGGAGACAAGCCTGGTAAGGCTCTTAGTCCCTCTGAGCCGTCTACCTCTCAGCATCCCGTGAGATTACTACCCTTGCTACATTATCCACTCCACATGCAGTTCCCCGTTGCACATCTAATCCTCCATCCGGAGGGGGCCTCAGTGCTTACCTCGCTTTAACAAACGCAAGAGAAAGGTTAAACATAGCTCTCCTGACCTGGAGTCATCTAAATATTTATCGGATTTAGCTTTTATGTCCCAGTTATCCGATGATGAGTTAACCTCTGTAGCTTCAGAGGGTGAACTTTCTGGGTCAGAGTCCTTAGTGTCTAAGCCTCCTGCTGCGGAGGAACAGTCCTTTGGATTTAAAATTGAGCACTTGTGTTTTTTATTAAAGGAGGTTCTGTCTACGTTAGAGGTTCCAGAGGCCGTTCTGCCTGAAAAACCTATAATACCTAAATCAGATAGAGTTTACGAAGACATGAAAGTTCCTTTGACCTTTCCTGTGCCGGTTAAGATGGCGAGCATTATTAAGAACGAATGGGAAAGAATTGGTTCTTCCTTTTCTCCCTCGTCTACTGTAAAAGTTGTTCCAACTCCTGGACTCTCAACTGGATTTGTGGGGCTCCATTCCAAAGGTGGATGGTGCTATCTCTATGCTTGCTAAACGTACTACTATACCTCTTGAGGATAGTTCTTCGTTCAGAGAGCCGATGGATAAGAAAGTGGAAACCTTTCTGAGAAAGATGTTTCAACATACAAGATTTTTGTTGCAACTGGCGGTTGCAGTTGCCGGAGCGGCTACACACTGGTGCGACTTTGTCAGAACTCATTGAGGTGGAGTCTCCCCTTGAGGATATTCAAGACAGAATTAAAGCACTGAGAATTTCTAATTCTTTTATCTTTGTTCTGAACATGTAAATTATTCACTAAATGCAAAGGCCTCTGGCCTTGCGGTCTTAGCCCGCCGGGCGCTCTGTTTGAAGTCTTGGACTGCGGATATGACTTCTATGTCCAGACTCCTTTCTCTTCCTTTCAAGGGAAAGATTTTATTTGGTCCAGGCCTGGACACCATTATTTCTACGGTTACCGGAGGCATGGGTGCCTTCCTACCGCAAGATAAGAACAAGTTTAAGGGACGACAATCTTCTAATTTTCGTTCCTTTCGTTCTGACAAATCCCAACAACAGCAATCCTCCTCCAAGCTGGGCAACCCAAGAGTATGACTGTCTCTCTTTTTTTAGACGCCTGGTTCAAGGACGTACAGGATCCGTGGGTCCTGGAGGTGGTATCTCAGAGATACAAGATAGGCTTCAAATCTCATCCGCCAAGGAGCAGATTCCTTCTGTCGAATCTGTCTACCGGACCAGAAAAGAGGGATGCCTTTCTAGGGTGCGTTCAGGATCTATCCTCCTGAGCAGTTGTCCCGGTGCCTATCGAAGAAAGAGGTTTGGGGTTTTATTTAAACCTTTTCGTGGTCCCAAAGAAGGAGGGAACTTTCCACGCACTTCTGGACCTTAAGTGCTTAAACAAATTTCTCAGTGTCCCTTCTTTTAATATGGAGTCCATACTTCCTTTAATTCAGGAAGGCCAGTTTATGACCACTATAGATCTGAAGGACGCTTACCTTCATGTTCCAATCCACAGGGAACACTTTCAGTTCCTGAGGTTTGCATTCCTGGACCAGTACTTCCAGTTCATTTCCCTTCCGTTTGGCCTAGCTACTGCTCCAAGAATCTTTACAAAGGTTCTGGGGGCTCTTCTAGCCATTTCCAGAACTCAGGGTATTGCAGTAGCCCCATACTTGGACAATATTCTGGTGCAAGCACCATCCTTTTATCTTGCGGAATAATTCTCTGAGTCCCTTCTCAGTCTTCTTCGATCACATGGATGGAAGATAAACTTGGAAAAGAGTTCTCTTATCCCAAGTACCAGGGTGGAATTCCTGGGTACTATAATAGACTCCATATCCATGAGGATATTTCCAACAGACCAGAGACGTTGCAAGCTAACTTCAGCATGTCTTGCCCTCCGGACCTCCTTGAGTCCCTCTGTGGCTCAGTGTATGGAGGTGATTGGTCTCATTGTGTACTGCATGGACATAATTCCTTTTTCCAGGTTCCGTCTCAGACCTAGATTATTCAGATCTGTCACAACAGATTGTATTAGACAGCCAGTCGAGAGAATTGCTCTCTTGGTGACTCTGTCCAGATCTGTCCAGAGGGACATGCTTCTTAAGACCATCCTGGGAGATTGTGACTATGGACGCAAGCCTATCCGGATGGGGAGCTGTTTGTGGGGCCAGGAAGGCTTAGGGGTTGTGGACTCAGGAGGAGTCCTCCCTCCTGATCAATATTTTGGAACTACAGGCAATCTTCAAGGCCTTGAAGGCTTTGGCCACTCCTGGGTTCGTCCCAGTTTATCAGATTCCAATCAGAAAATATAACCTCAGGGTTTACATCAACCATCAGGGGGTAACGAGAAGTTCCTTGGTGAGGAAGGAAGTATCTCAGATTCAGGAGTGGGCAGAGGCCCACAGCTGTTCGCTGTCAGCGATCCACATTCGGGATGTGGACAACTAGGAGGTGGATGTTCTCAGCAGATAATCCTTCCATCCAGGGGAATGGTCTCTCCATCCCGAGGTGTTTACAGAGATATGCAGCAAGTGGGGGACGCCGGAGATAGATCTCATGGCATCCCGTCTCAATACCAAGCTACCCAGGTACGGGTCGAGGGATCCCAAAGCAGATCTAATAGAAGCACTAGCAGTGCCCTGAAGGTTCAAACTCATATTTCTTTTTCCTCCATTACCGCTTCGAGCGGTGGCCCGCATCAAGCAGGAGCGGGTATCAGTAATCCTGATTGCTCCATCGTGGCCACGAAAGATGTGGTTCGCGGATCAAGTGGGGATGTCCTCATCTCCTCCGTGAAAGTTGCCTTTTCGCAGAGACCTACTGATACAAGGTCCATTTGTTCATCAAAATCTAGATTCTCTGAGGCTGACTGCGTGGAGATTGAACGCTTAGTCTTAGCCAAGAGAGGTTTTCTGAGAGTATCATTGATACTCTTACTCAAGCTTGTAAACCAGTTACTCGTCGTATCTACCAAAAGGTGTGGAGGACCTAATTATTCTGGTGTGAAGAGCGTGGTTTTTCCTGGCACAGAGTTAAGGTTGCCAGGAACTTATCTTTTCTACAGGATGGGCTGAAGAAGGGCCTTTCTGCTAGTTCCCCGAGGAGACAGATTTCGGCCCTGTCATTTTTATTGCACATAAGACTGGCTGAGCTTCCAGACATGCAGTCCTTTGTTAAGGCTCTGATTAGGATCAGACCTGTGTTTAGATCTGGGGCTCCTCCTTGGAGCCTAAATCTTGTTCTTCGGATTTTGCAACAGGTTCTGTTTGAGCCTCTGCATTCCGATGACGTTAAATTGTTATCTTAGAAGGTTCTCGGTTCTCTTTTCATTGGCTATTGCCTCTGCGTGCAGAATTTCTTAGATCTCTGCTTTGCAATGTGAGCCCCCTTCATTCCTAAGGTTGTGTCAGATCGCAACATCAATCAGGAGATTGTGGTTCATTTCTTGTGTCCTAATCCTTTTTCATCGAAGGAATGCTTACTTCACAATTTGGATGTGGTTCGCACCTTAAAGTTCTATCTTAAGGCTACTAAGGAGTTTAGACAATCTTCCTCTGTTTGTGGTCTATTTGGGGAAGCATAAGGGGCAGAAGGCTACTTCGACTTCCCTATCTTTTTGGTTAAGGAGTGTCATCCGCTTAGCTTACGAGACAGCGGGACATCTTCCTACTGAGAGGATAACGGCTCATTCCACTAGAGCAGTGGCCTCCTCTTGGGCCTTTAAGAACGAGGCCTCTATGGATCAGATTTGTAAGGCAGCTACCTGGTCCTCCTTACATACTTTTTCAAAATTTTACAAGTTTGATGTTTTTGCTTCGGCTGAAGCAGCTTTCGGGAGAAAAGTTTTGCAGGCTGTGGTGCCCTCAGAATGGGGTTCGCCTCTTCCTTATTGTTCCCTCTCGTTATTCATTCAGTGTCCTCTGGAGCTTGGGTATAGTTTTCCCAACAGTAAGGAATGAAGCTGTGGACTCTCCCTATCTTAGGAAGGAAAATATAATTTATGCTTACCAGATAAATTCCTTTCTTTCCGGATAGGGAGTCCACGGCCCCGCCCATTTTTTCTTGTCTATGGGCGGTCTTTTATTATTTATTTTATTCTTCTGGCACCATTTATACCCTAATGTTTCTCCTACTTTTCCTTGTTCCCTCGGCAGAATGACTGGGGTAATTAGGAAGTGGGAGGGATATTTAAGCCTTTGGCTGGGGTGTTTCTGCCTCCTCCTGGTGGCCAGGTGTTGTATTTCCCAACAGTAAGGAATGAAGCCATGGACTCTCCCTATCCGGAAGGAAAGGAATTTATCTGGTAAGCATAAATTATGTTTTTCTCACACATTTAAAATGAGCCTCATGTGCATGGGTACATTTCAATTTGAAATATAAGCAATGTTATTACTGTTTTAATAATTGCATTCCCAATATTTGGACGGGCCTTTTACCTGCAGTAGCATTGGTGACTATTTTATAATTTAGCTAAACCTATATCTTAGGACAGCGGTTATTTCTTTCCTAAGATATGGTGAGTCCACGGCTTCATCCTTTACTGTTAGGAATATCACTCCTGGCCAGCAGGAGGAGGCAAAGAGCATCACAGTCAAACTGTTAAGTATCACTTCCCTTCCCACAACCCCCAGTCATTCTCTTTGCCTTTGGTGCATGGAGGAGGTGACATTTTGGTGTCTGAAGAAAATTGGATTTCTTTACTTCAAGCAAGATTTTGGTGTTAGAAAGCCGGAGTAGATTGGGTCTATCAAGATTGGGTCTAGCCGTACTCCACATTAGCCACTTCAGTAGAGCAGTGGTGGCTTTAAAGCAATTAGGAACTTGTGAAGTGGGCTTTACCGCATTTTCCTAACATGTTACTGCTCTAGTATAGAAAGCCAGAGTAGGTTTACTCTGTTCTTTCTTTTTTTTTTTTTTTACAGGTCTCTGTGAGAAGTGGCGTCCTCTCATGCCAGGTAGGCTGTCGTCCTGCCGGACGGCTAGAGACAGGTAAGTGCCTTTTCTCCAACATAGGTGTGTCCGGTCCACGGCGTCATCCTTACTTGTGGGATATTCTCTTCCCCAACAGGAAATGGCAAAGAGCCCAGCAAAGCTTGTCACATGATCCCTCCTAGGCTCCGCCTTCCCCAGTCATTCTCTTTGCCGTTGCACAGGCAACATCTCCACGGAGATGGCTTAGAGTTTTTTGGTGTTTAAATATATCTGTTGGTGTGAATCTAAAGGATTCCCATGGAACAAGATAAAAATTCCTAAGATTCTATCCTTTCTTCAAGAAGGTTTGGAGAAAGGATTATCTGCAAGTTCTTTGAAGGGACAGATTTCTGCTTTATCTGTTTTACTTCACAAAAAGCTGGCGGCTGTGCCTGATGTTCAAGCTTTTGTTCAGGCTCTGGTTAGAATCAAGCCTGTTTACAAACCTTTGACTCCTCCTTGGAGTCTCAATTTAGTTCTTTCAGTTCTTCAGGGGGTTCCGTTTGAACCCCTACATTCCGTTGATATCAAGTTATTATCTTGGAAAGTTTTGTTTTTGGTTGCAATTTCTTCTGCTAGAAGAGTTTCAGAGTTATCTGCTCTGCAGTGTTCTCCTCCTTATCTGGTGTTCCATGCAGATAAGGTGGTTTTGCGTACTAAACCTGGTTTTCTTCCGAAAGTTGTTTCTAACAAAAATATTAACCAGGAGATAGTCGTGCCTTCTTTGTGTCCGAATCCAGTTTCAAAGAAGGAACGTTTGTTGCACAATTTGGATGTAGTTCGTGCTCTAAAATTCTATTTAGAGGCTACAAAGGATTTCAGACAAACATCTTCCTTGTTTGTTGTTTATTCTGGTAAAAGGAGAGGTCAAAAAGCAACTTCTACCTCTCTCTCTTTTTGGCTTAAAAGCATCATCAGATTGGCTTATGAGACTGCCGGACGGCAGCCTCCTGAAAGAATCACAGCTCATTCCACTAGGGCCGTGGCTTCCACATGGGCCTTCAAGAACGAGGCTTCTGTTGATCAGATATGTAAGGCAGCGACTTGGTCTTCACTGCACACTTTTACCAAATTTTACAAATTTGATACTTTTGCTTCTTCTGAGGCTATTTTTGGGAGAAAGGTTTTGCAAGCCGTGGTGCCTTCCATCTAGGTGACCTGATTTGCTCCCTCCCATCATCCGTGTCCTAAAGCTTTGGTATTGGTTCCCACAAGTAAGGATGACGCCGTGGACCGGACACACCTATGTTGGAGAAAACAGAATTTATGTTTACCTGATAAATTACTTTCTCCAACGGTGTGTCCGGTCCACGGCCCGCCCTGGTTTTTTAATCAGGTCTGATGATTTATTTTCTCTAACTACAGTCACCACGGTATCATATGATTTCTCCTATGCAAATATTCCTCCTTTACGTCGGTCGAATGACTGGGGAAGGCGGAGCCTAGGAGGGATCATGTGACCAGCTTTGCTGGGCTCTTTGCCATTTCCTGTTGGGGAAGAGAATATCCTACAAGTAAGGATGACGCCGTGGACCGGACACACCGTTGGAGAAAGTAATTTATCAGGTAAACATAAATTCTGTTTTTGTCTTCTTTTAGGGAGATGGGCACTTAAGAAGCTGCAGTGTTAAGGGACTCGTATATCCTGTATCAGGATGTTTCAAGGCAGGGAGTGGGCACTTCTCTTGTGACCGGAGACACGGGTTAATACCTTTCTAAGGATTGAGTACTTAATGTGGGCAAAGCAAGCTTATGTTTGAGGCACAAAAGACATGTTTGTGATTTTGTGTTAACCAGCAATATTTTACCATTTTGCTCAGTGCATTGTTAATAGAGATCCTTATAGAGCAGTAGCACTGAGTAATGTAACGGTTTCCAAATGTTAAATCAACTCCATTACTGTGGCTGCGATGTTCATGTTGATGAGGCGTTCTGTACGGGTTGTTACAATACTGGAATGGCTAATGCTTTTTATTATGGGTATATGTTTTGAGATGTGTCTGATTTTAGACTCAAGTCTCAAGCAGCTTGATGTCTGTTATGGACAGTCAGAATCCTTGCGAGCGCTACGGTCTTCCGCCATTACACATTCTTGTGGCGGGAGGACTCTGCTATACGCAGACTAGTTTTCGCATGCTCACATAATTGTCAGGATTCTAGTGGGTGAACCACGTGACCCGCTTGTCCACTGTGATGGGGTAGCTGCGTCTTTTCTTCGGTCCCACTGTGTCAAGTGCTTATTGAGAATGTACATCTCTTACGAGTAGTCTAGAAACCTCAATCAGGCTGGGGTGTAGGGTGGCTTTTTGATGTTTGTGGCTACCTGGGCGTTACGTTATGCTGGCTTTTCTGTCAAAAGATTTAAAGTGACAGTGCATGGCCTATTGTATAAAAAACAAAAAAAATATTAAATAGAATTATTTTTTATAAGCGCTCAAGTTCTTAAATTGACTGTACATTGTCCATTTCATAAAATAATATTAAATACAAAAACTTTTATTTGTATTGGGGCATGGAGGCCCTGTGTTGGTGACAATCATGTTGGTATATATGGAGGTAAAAATTGATCTCTATACAATACTGTGTGGCTTGTTTTACTGATCTTTCATATACTGATATATGTTGCCCAATCTATGTCTCTCAGGATGATGCTGTCAGGCGATGCCACAGCCTTCTCCTTAAATGTCCCAAGCCTTATTGGCGTCACAAGCAGTGCCCTGCGGTTCCTATCTATCTCCTGGAGGAGTTTATTTGCCTGCAGAAGTTGCTGCCCAGGTATCTTTAGTGGTATCTGTGGCATTATCTGCTTTTACCATTTTAAGGGAAGACGTAAAGGAACATAAGAGATTCAGATAGTAAGGTTTCTGTCCTCTCTGCTGCTACTCAAGTTGTTTTTCTTCATAAGTTTGAGGAGAATAAGTTGGTAGCCTCTGAGGGTGAAGTCTCAGATTCGGACAGTATAATTGCTTCATCTGATACTGAAGTGGTATCCTTCAGATGTATGCTTGCACACCTCGTGTACTGTTAAAGGGACGGTCAACACCAGAATTTTTGTTGTTTTAAAAGAGATAATCCCTTAATTAGCAATTAATGAGCTCAATGTTATCTATATGAAACACGTGAACTAATGCCCTCTAGTGGTTAAAAATGCATTTAGATTAGAGGCGGCCTTCAAGGTCTAAGAAATTAGCATATGAACCTCCTAGGTTTAGCTTTAAACTAAGAATACCAAGAGAACAAACCAAAATTGATGATAAAAGTAAATTGGAAAGTTGTTTAAAATTACATGCCTTATTTAAAACATGAAACTTGACTGTCCCTTTAAAGGAGGTTTTAGCTACTTGGACAACATCGATACCCCTGTCCTTTGTCTGATTTCTATGATGTTCCTTCCTATGAATAAATGTTTCTAGACATGCTTTGGATATTTTCTCAGGAATAGTAGTATCTAGGGATGCCTTTCTCCCTGTCTCCCGTCCTTTAAAGGATTTTCCTATTGCTGACTCCATCAAAATGCACGGTGCCTTAAAGGGACAGTCAACACCAGAATTTGTGTTGTTTAAAAAGATAGATAATCCCTTTATTACCTATTCCCCAGTTTTGCATAACCAACACAGTTATAATAATACATGTTTTACCTCTGTAATTACCTTGTATCTATGCCTCTTCAAACTGCCCCCTTATTTTAGTTCTTTTGACAGACTTGCATTTTAGCAAATCAGGTCTGACTCCTAGGTAAGTTCAATGTTATCTATATGACACACATAAACTAACTCCCTCTAGTGGTGAAAAACTATCAAAATGCATTCAGATTGGAGGCGGCCTTCAAGGTCTAAGAAATTAGCATATGAGCCTACCTAGGTTTAACTTTCAACTGAGAATAACAAGAGAACAAAGCAAAATTGGTGATAAAAGTAAATTGGAAAGTTGTTTAAAATTACATGCCCTATTTGAATCATGAAAGTTTGTTTTGGACTTGACTGTCTCTTTTAGTAGAGAGGAGTTTTTCTACTACAGTTCAGAGATCTTCGATCCCTATGGAGGGTAGCTGCTCCTTTACGGATCCATGGTTAAGAAGCTGGAGGTTTAATTGATCATCTAGAGTGATGCCATGTCTACTTGAGACTTGCTGTGCTAGCCTACATGGCCTTGTGTCTGAAATCTTGGAATCAGCTGAGAAGCCTACCTATGGCTTAGTGGCACAGCCTTGGCTTTATAATACTGCAGATGCAGGTTCAATATCCAATTTGTCCAAGACCTGTAACAACCGTGGCCATATTTGGATTATATTTGAGGTTTCCTCCAAGTCCAAGCTTCTGGTGCTTCCTTACAAGGGTAAGAACTTTTTTGGACCTGGTCTGTCAGAATTTACCTCTGACTTACGGGTGGGAAAGGTCTTTTCTACCACACATCAAGGGGGATAGTCTAAAGGATAGGGGTTTTTTCTTTCTTACTGCAGGGACAGTCCAGTCTTTTGGAATCCCATCCAGTCCTAGTCCAGGAGGTAACAATCCAAGATTTCCTCCCAGGGGAAGATTTCTCCTTTCTAGAGTATCTGCAGTTACATAAGATTTCCATAAAATATGGCGTTAATATCTTTTTTGGTATGAATTTAAGAGTTACTCTTGGAGTAGGGTCAGGATTCTTAGGATTTTGTCCTTTCTCCAGGAAGGTCTGGAGAAGGGTTTGTCAGTCAGTATTCTGAAGTCAGATTTTTGCAATATTATTTTTTTTGTTACACTAGCATCTGGCGGATGTGCCAGAGGTGTTATCTTTTTGTCAGGCCTTGGATAGAATCAGCCCTGGGTTTAAGTCTTTTGCTCCTCCTTGGAGTTTTAACCTTGTTCTTATAGTTTGCAGAAGGCTCCGTATGAGTCATTGCATTACATAGATATCTTAGAAGGTTTTGTTTCTTTTTGCCATCTCTAATGCTCGGAGAGTCTCGGTACTCTCGGCCTATCAGTGTGATTCGCCTTATCTTATTTTCTTGCCGATGAGGCAGTTCTTTGTTCTAAGTTGGATTTTGTTCCTAAAGGGGTGTAAAAATTTGCTGTTCCATCTCTATGTCCTAATCCTTTTTCTCATAGGAACGTTTGTTACACAACTTGGATGTTGTGCGTGCTCTTAAATTCTATTTCAGGCGACTAAGGATTTTTGCCAGTCTTCTGCCCTGTTTGTTTCTCTGGGAAACGTAAAGGTCAGAAAGCTACTGCTACTTCTCTTTCTCTCTGGTTGAGAAGTATAATTCGTTTTGTTTACAAGACTGCTGGTCAGCAGCCTCTTGAGAGAATTACGGCTCTTTTCTTGAGTGCTGTCTCCTCTTCTTGGGCTTTCAAAATTAAGCTTCTGTGGAACAGATTTGCAAGGTTGCAACTTGGTCTTCTTTGCATACTTTTTCCAAATTTTCCAAATTTTATACTTTTGCTTCGGCTGAGGCTTCTTTGGGAGAAAGGTTCTTCAAGCAGTGGTGCCTTCTGTTTAGGTCTGCCTGTCATGTCCCTCCCTAGTCATCTGTGTCCTCTAGCTTGGGTATTGGTTCCCAACAGTAAATGATGAAGCCGTGAACTCATCATATCTTAGGAAAGAAAACAAAATGTATGCTTACCTGATAAATTTATTTATTTCCGGATATGGTGACTTTCTGAAAGTTATTTTTGAATAAACCTCAGGCACCTCTACACCTTGTGTTACTCCTTTTTCTTTTTCTCCATTTCCCTTCGGTCGAATGGCTGAGGGTTGCGGGAAGGGAAGTGATACTTAACAGTTTGACTGTGGTGCTCTTTGCCTCCTCCTGCTGGCCAGAAGTGATATTCCCAACAGTAAATGATGAAGCCGTGGACTCACCATATCCGGAAATAAATCAATTTATCAGGTAAGCATGAATTTAGTTTATTTGTCATATCTCCGGTGATATGGTCTTTGACAAATGTTTTTAAATTTTCACCCCAGATTTTAAATGAATTAATAAAGATGTAATGTTTTAATCAAAGTTTGTGAAAAACTTACACTAAATACACACTACATCACTCCTAGTGAGATGGAATAGAGAAAATGCTATTGGTGTATTCGGTTGCAATTGGTGGATTCTTTACCACCAACTGTTTTTGTAAACACCTTTATCTAATACACAACACCTAACAGCTATATATACAGTTGTATGCAAAAGTTTAGGCAACCCTGACAATTTCCATGATTTTCATTTATAAATAATTGGATGTTTGGATCAGCAATTTCATTTTGATCTATCAAATAACTGAAGGACACAGTAATATTTCAGTAGTGAAATGAGGTTTATTGGATTAACAGAAAATGTGCAATATGCATCCAAACGAAATAAGACAGGTGCATAAATTTGGGCATCCCAACAGAAATATTTCATTAATATTTAGTAAAGCCTCCTTTAGCAGAAATAACAGCCTCTAGATGCTTCCTATAGCCTGTAATGAGTGTCTGGATTCTGGATGAAGGTATTTTGGACCATTCCTCCTTGCAAAACATTTCCAGTTCAGTTAGGTTTGATGGTTGCCGAGCATGGACAGTCCGCTTAAAACACCCCACAGATTTTCAATGATATTCAGGTCTGGGGACTGGGATGGCCATTCCAGAACATTGGCATTTATGCAGAGGAACAAGTACAGAGTAGATTTTGAGCAGTGTTTTGGGTTGTTGTCTTGTTGAAATATCCAGCCCCGGCGTAACTTCAACTTTGTGACCGATTCCTCAACATTATTCTCAAGTATCCGCTGATATTAAGTGGAATCCATGCGACCCTCAACTTTAACGAGATTCCCAGTACCGGCACTGGCCCCACAGCATGATGGAACATCCACCAAATTTTACTGTGGGTAGCGTTTGTCTTGAAATGCTCTGTTCTTTTGCCGCCATGCATAACGCCCCTTGTTATGACCAAATAACTCAATCTTTGTTTCCACAGCACCTTCTTCCAAAATGAAGCTGGCTTGTCCAAATGTGCGTTTGCATACCTCAAGCGACTGTTTGTGGCGTGTGTGCAGAAAAGCTTCTTCCCCATCACTCTCCCATACAGCTTCTCCTTGTGCAAAGTGTGCTGAATTGTTAAACAATGCACAGTGACACCATCTGCAGCAAGAAGATGATGTAAGTCTTTGGAGGTGGTATGTGGGCTGTTTTTGACCGTTCTCACCATCCTTTGCCTCTCCGATATTTTACTTGGCCTGCCACTTCTGGCCTTAACAAGAACTGTGCCTGTGGTCTTCCATTTCCTCACTATTTTCCTCACAGTGGACACTGACAGCTTAAATCTCTGCAATGGCTTTTTGTAGCCTTACCCTAAACCATAATGTTGAACAATCTTTGTTTTCAGTTCATTTGAGAGTTGTTTTGAGGCCCCCATATTGCCACTCTTCAGAGGAGAGTCAAAGAGAACAACAATTTGCAATTGGCCACCTTAAATACCTTTTCTCATGATTGGATGCACCTGTCTATGAAGTTCAAGGCTTAATGGGCTCACCAAACCAATTGTGTATTCCAATTAATCAGTGCTAGGTAGTTACAGGTATTCAATTCAACAAAATGACAAGGGTGGCCAAATTTATGCACCTGTCTAATTTTGTTTGGATGCATATTGTAATTGCACATTTCCTGTTAATCCAATAAACCTCAGTTCAATACTGAAATATTACTGTCTCCTTCAGTTATTTGATAGATCAAAATGAAATTGCTGATCCAAAAACCCAATTATTTATAAATGAAATTTTTGGAAATTGTCAGGGGTGCCTAAACTTTTGCATACAACTGTATATATGTATTAAAATCATAATATTTGAACTATTTATAATATAGCTGATTATTATTCCAAACGGTAGGGACATTGGTTCTTTTTGCTCACACTCTTGGGAATTACTCTGCTCTACCACTAGGAGGAGGCAAAGATTCCCAAACCCCAAAAGCCCTATAAAACCCCTCACACATAACTCAGTCTTTACTTTGCCTCCGATGGAGGTTGTTGAAGAATGAAGAAGTGCATTTGATTCTTCAGAGGAAGGGATTTTCAATCTATGTTGAGGCCTGGTTTCCCCTTAGAGTAATAGTGCTTGTCAGAGGGATATATATGGGGTATGGTTTGTGATTCTTTTTTCACCTCATGGGAAATTATTCATGAACCCTCCATAATTGGTCACAGGGACTTGTTGTTTGCCTCCCTTTATAGATCTACAATATACTCCTATTCTTTAAACCTCTGCTTATATGTTTCAGTACTGGATTTCTGTCTGCTGTTTATCTGTAGGTTGTCTATTGGTAAGTATAATTTATTAAGCATTATAGACACTCTAGCTATGTTATGGGCACTTTTTAAATTTTTGTATATATATATATATATATATTTCTTTCATGTAATTGGCAAGAGTCCATGAGCTAGTGACGTATGGGATATACAATCCTACCAGGAGAGGCAAAGTTTCCCAAACCTCAAAATGCCTATAAATACACCCCTCACCACACCCACAATTCAGTTTTACAAACTTTGCCTCCTATGGAGGTGGTGAAGTAAGTTTGTGCTTAGATTCTACGTTGATATGCGGTTCTCAGCATTTTGAAGCCCGATTCCTCTCAGAGTACAGCGAATGTCAGAGGGTTGTGAAGGGAGTATCACCTATTGAATGCAATGGTTTTCCTCACAGGAAATCTTTAATAGGTTCTCTGTTATTGGTCGTAGAGATTCATCTCCTACCTCCCTTATTCAGATCGATGATATACGCTCATATTCCATTACCTCTACTGATAACTGTTTCAGTACTGGTTTGGCTATCTGCTATATGTGGATGGGTGTATTTCGGTAAGTATGTTTTCATACTTAAGACACTCTTAGCTATGGTTTGGCACTTTATGTATTATTATAAAGTTCTAAATATATGTATTGTACTTATATTTGCCATGAGTCAGGTTTATGTATATTTCCTTTTGCAGACTGTCGGTTTCATATTTGGGAAAAGCATATTTAGGAAAATATTTTTTCTTACCTGGGGTATAGTCTTTTTTTCTATTGACTGTTTTCTCTTGAAATTTCGCAGGCAAAATTAGGCTTGCGAGGGCACAAAATGCCGAAGTTTATTTACGTCATTTTTAGAGCAAAGTTATGTCCGATGATGCAGATTCGTCATTTCCGGCGTCTTAGTTGACACCAAGTTCCTTGCTCAAGGTTGAGTCGTCAATGACGCAAGTGTGTCCTTTCCAGATGTTGTTAGTGCCAAAACATTTTCAGTTACGTTGTGCGTCATACTTGGCGCCAAATAATTTCATTATTTTAAACCCTATTCCTATGTGCTTCTTGCCTTATTCTATGTTAGAGGGCTATGCTGTTTGGATTTTTTCCCATTCCTGAAACTGCCATATAAGGAAATTAATAATTTTGCTTTATATGTTGTTTTTTCTCTTACATTTGCAAGATGTCTCAATCTGATCCTGTCTCAGAAATCACTGTTGGAACCCTGCTGCCTGATAACAGTTCTACCAAAGCTAAGTGCATTTGTTGCAAATTTGTGGAGATTATTTCTCCAGCTGTGGTATGTAATAGCTGTCATGATAAGCTTTTACATGCAGATAATGTGTCCATCAGTAATAGTACTATGCCTGTTGTTCCTTCAAAATCTAATGTACAAGAAACACTTGTAAATTTAAAAGATTTTATTGCTGATGCGATTCAGAAGGCTTTGTCTGCCATCCCGCCTTCTAATAAACGTAAAAGGTCTTTTAAAACTTCTCATAAAATTGATGAAATTTCAAATGACCGACAACATACTGAATTATCCTCCTCTGATGAGGATCTCAGAAGATCCTACCTCAGATATTGACACTGACAAATCTACTTATTTATTTAAAATGGAGTATATTCGTTCCTTGTTAAAAGAAGTATTGATTACTTTAGATATGGAGAAAACTAGTCCTCTTGATATTAAAACTAGTAAACGTTTAAATTCCTGTGGTTACTCCAGAGGTTTTTCCAGTTCCTGATGCTATTTCTGATATGATTTCTAATTAATGGAATAGGCCTGGTACTTCTTTTATTCCTTCTTCAAAGTTCAAAAAATCGTATCCTTTGCCAGCAGTTAGAATGGAGTTTTCGGAAAAGATCCCCAAAGTTCATGGGGCTATTTCTACTAAACGTACTACTATACCTATGGAAGATAGTACTTCTTTTAAAGACCCTTTACATAGGAAACTTGAATATTATCTAAGGAAAGCTTAGTTATATTCTGGTCATCTCCTCAGGCCTGCCATTTGTATGGCTGATGTTGCAGCTGCATCAACTTTTTTGTTGGGAAGTTTAGTGCAACAGGAAATGGATCCTGATTTGTCTAGCATTGTTCGCTTGCTTCAACATGCTAATCATTTTATTTGTGATGCCATTTTAATATAATCAAAATTGATGTTAAATGTATGTATTTAGCTATTTTAGCTAGAAGAGCTTTGTGGCTTAAATATTTGAATGCTGACATGGTATCTAAGTCTAGGTTACTATCTCTTTCTTTCCAAGGTAATAAGTTATTTGGTTCTCAGTTGGATTTGATTATTTCCACTGTCACTGGGGGGATGGGAGTATTTTTGCCTCAGGATAAAAAAATCTAAGGGTAAATTTAAAGCTTCTAACCACTTTCGTTCCTTTCGACAAAATAAGGAACTGAAACCTAATCCTTCCCCTAAAGAATCTGGTTCCAATTGGAAACCTTCAAGTTGGAATAAATCCAAACCATTTAAGAAATCAAAGCCAGCCCCCAAGTCTGCATGAAGGTGAAGCCCTCATTCCAGCTCAGCTGGTAGGGGGCATATTGAGATTCTTCCAAAACATTTGGGCAGATTCTGTACAAAATCATTGGATTCAGAGTATTGTCTCTCAAGGGTACCGAATAGTATTCAGAGTAAGACCTCCTGTGGGAAGGTATTTTCTCTCACACATCCCAGTAAATCCAGTAAAGGCTCAAGCCTTTCTGAAGTGTGTTTCAGACCTGGAGCTTTCAGGGGTAATCATACCAGTTCCATTTCAGGAACAGGGTCTGGGGTTTTATTCAAATCTATTAATTGTCCCAAAGAAAGAAAATTCTTTCAGGCCAATTTTGGATAGTTATGTAAGAGTGCCAACTTTCACAATGGTGACTATAAGGACTATTCTGCCTTTTGTTCTGCAAGGGCATTATATGTCCACAATAGACTTACAGGATGTATATCTTCATATTCCGATTCATCCAGACCATTATCAGTTTCTGAGATTCTCTTTTCTAGACAAGCATTACCAATTTGTCGCTCTTCCATTTTGCCTAGCGACAGCTCCAAGAATCTTTTCAAAGGTTCTCGGTGCCCTACTCTCTGTAATCAGAGAATGGGGTATTGCTGTATTTCCTTATTTGGACGATATCTTGGTACTAGCTCAGTCTTCACACTCTGCAGAATCTCACACGAATCAACTAGTGTTGTTTCTTCAGAGACATGGTTGGAGGATCAATTTACCAAAAAGTTATTTGATTCCTCAGACAAGGGTCACCTTTTTAGGTTTCCAGATAGATTCCATGTGCATGACTTTGTCTCTAACAGACAAGAGACGTTTAAAATTGGTTTCAGCTTGTCGGAACCTTCAGTCTCAGTCATTCCCTTCAGTGGCTATGTGCATGGAAGTTTTAGGTCTCATGACTGCAGCATCGGACGCAATTTTTCATATGAGACCTCTCCAGCTTTGTATGCTGAACCAATGGTGCAGGGATTATACAAAGATATCACAATTAATATCCTTAAATCCAAGGTTCGACTCTCTCTGACTTGGTGGTTAGATCACCATCATATAATTCAAGGGGCCTCTTTTGTTCAACCTGGACTGTGATCACAACAGATGCAAGTCTTTCAGGTTAGGAAACTGTCTGGAGATCTCTGACAGCACAAGGGGTTTGGAAACCTCAAGAGGCGAGGTTACCAATCAATATTTTAGAACTCCGTGCTATCTTCAGGGCTCTTCAGATGTGGCCTCTGTTGAAGAGAGAACCGTTCATTTGTTTTCAGACAGACATTATCACAACGCTGGCAATATGAAAGAAGTATCTCTGATACTTCTTTCATATTGAAAGAAGCTATGAAAGAAGTATCTCTGATACTTGCTTGGGCGGAATCCAGCTCCTGTCTTTCTGCAGTTCATATCCCAGGTATAGACAATTGGGAAGCGGATTATCTCAGCCATCAGACTTTACATCCGGGGGAGTGGTCGCTCCATCCAGATGTGTTTTCTCAGATTGTTCAAATGTGGGGGTCTAACAGAAATAGATTTGATGGCTTCCCATCTAAACAAGAAACTTCCCAGGTACCTGTCCAGGTCCAGGGATCTTCAGGCGGAATCAGTGGATGCGTTATAAGCAGGTTGGTAACACCAAGGAACTGCTATCTTCCCGCCTCTAGTTCTTCTTCCAAAAGTGATTTCCAAAATTATCATGGAACAATCGTTTGTGTTGCTGGTAGAGCTCCGGCATGGCCACACAGGTTTTGGTATGCGGATCTTGTTCGGATGTCCAGCTGCCATCCTTGGCCACTTCCATTAAGGCTGGACCTTCTGTCTCAAGGTCCGTTTTTCCATAAGGATCTCAAATCATTAAATTTGAAGGTATGGAAATTGAACGCCTAGTGCTTAGTCATAGAGGTTTCTCTGACTCAGTGATTAATACGTTAGACTCCTTAATCTGTTTCTAGGAAGATTTGTTATCGAGTTTGGAAGACTTATATTTCATGGTGTTCTTCTCATAAATTCTCCTGGCATTCTTTTAGAATTCCTAGAATTTTACAGTTTCTTCAGGATGGTTTGGATAAAGGTTTGTCTGCAAGTTCCTTAAAGGGACAAATCTCTGCTCTTTCTGTTTTATTTCACAGAAAGATTGCTAAGCGTCCTGATATTCACTGTTTTGTACAGACTTTGGTCCGTATCAAGCCTGTCATTAAATCAATCTCTCCTCCTTGGAATATTAATTTGGTTTTGAAGCCTTACAGGCTCCTCCTTAAACTACTTTCTTGGAAAGTGTTGTTCCTTTTGGCCATCTCTGCTAGAAGAGTTTCTGAATGATCTGCTCTTTCTTGTGAATCTCCTGTTCTGATTTTCCATCAGGATAATGCAGTTTTGCAGACTTCATTTAAATTCTTACCTAAAGTAAACAACATTAATAGAGAAATTGTTGTCCCTTCTTTGTTTCCTAATCCTAAGAATTATTTGGAGAAATCTTTACATTCTTTGGATGTGGTAAGAGCTTTGAAATACTATGTTGAAGCTACTAAAAATTTCAGGAAGACTTCTAGTATATTTGTTATCTTTTCTGGTTCTAGGAAAGGTCAGAAGGCTTCTGCCATTTCCTTGGCATCTTGATTAAAGCTTTTGATTCATCAGGCTTATTTGGAGTTGGGTCAGGCCCCGCCTCAGAGAATTACAGCTCATTCTACTAGATCAATCTCCACATCGTGGGCTTTTAAGAATGAAGCTTCAGTTGATCAGATTTGCAAAGCAGTAACTTGGTTTTCTTTGCATACTGTTACGGTTACCCTTAGTCTCGCTGGGAGATGGACCGCTTAGTAGCCTGGATCCCTATTGCTAAAGAGGGGAGAAGCTGCTTTCCATAGTATTCTATATGAGTCTCGCAAATATAGAATAATCTCCCTTAGCTGCAGTACAGCTAGGATACCCTTCTGCCCACAAAAACGAGTCAACGCTGCGATTGAGGGTCAAACAAGAACTCAGGACTGGGATGCCCAGCCTGCTTTTTATTAAGGTTACATGCACACAGGGCACTCCCAGGGGGAGAGGGGGGGAAGCACAAAATCCCCCATCACACATTTAGATAGAGAGCACTGTCCTTTGACAGGCCACAATAGGATTACAGTACTTAAGATAACAAGTTTACAAGTTCATCTTATCAATTAGCAGTCTGGCTCCAGAGGTGATTAGACAATAGTTTCTAAAAGCTGAAAAAAAAGAGTTAACTCTTTATGAAATGAAACTTGTTACAGTTTTCTTGGAGCCCTTCTTAGGCGCTGGCTTGCTGGTTCAGGCATTGCTGCTGGGAAATAAGCTCTTCACAACAGAATAACTAATGCTTCTGTAACATTGCTCCCTTTCTGTGGAACACTCTGGCAGACACGGTCTGACCCCTTTTCGGGGCAGACTAAGGCTGTCCAGACCGCTGGTTATGCGGGGCTGAGGTCGGTTTGTCTGGACAACCCGTCGGCGTTGCCATTCTGTTTCCCAGGTCTGTAAGTAATGGTGAAATTGAAGGGTTGCAACGATAAGCTCCAACGTAATAGCCTGCCGTTATCTCCAGAGACCCGGTTCAGCCACACCAACGGGTTATGGTCGGTGACCAGAGTGAACTCCTGACCATATAAATAGGGAGTCAATTTCTTTAATGCCCACACCAAAGCCAAACACTCCTTTTCGACCGCTGCATAGCTGACTTCGCGGGGCAGGAGCTTCCGGCTGATGTAGGCAACTGGATGCTCCCCTCCATCTTCGCCTACTTGGCTGAGGACAGCTCCCAGCCCGAACATGGAAGCATCTGTATGGACGATAAAACGTTTGTTAAGGGCTGGGGCCGCCAAGACAGGAGCGTTAATTAGAGCATTTTTGAGAGCCTGGAAAGCCGTTTCACAGTGGGGAGACCACAGGACCTGTCGAGGTAAGTTCTTCTTGGTCAAGTCAGTCAGGGGTTTGGCAAGTGTGCTGTAGTCTGGTACGAACCGTCTATAGTACCCTGCCGTGCCCAGGAAGGCTAGGACCTGAGTCTTAGTGATGGGGGTGGGCCAATTGGCGACAGCTTCTATTTTGGCCGGCTCTGGTCGCTGCTTTCCACACCCCACCCGGTGACCCAGGTACTGTACCTCGGCCATCCCAAAGTGGCATTTTTCTGGCTTCAGAGTCAGGCCAGCAGCCCGGATCTGATCCAGAACCATTCCCACATGAGCTAAGTGGTCCTCCCAGGACTCACTGTGGATCGCTATGTCGTCCAGGTAGGCGCAAGCAAAACTCTGGAAGCCATCCAGGAGCCTATCCACCAAGCGCTGGAATGTAGCTGGGGCATTCTTCATCCCAAACGGCATTACCCTAAACTGATATAAGCCGAATGGGGTGACGAATGCCGACTTGGGGATAGCCTCCGGGGCCAGGGGAATCTGCCAGTAACCTTTGCAGAGGTCAATAGTGGTCAGGTAATTTCCCCTGGCTATACGATCGAGTAGCTCGTCTACCCTGGGCATAGGGTAAGCGTCCGTCACGGTATTTTCATTGAGCCTCCGATAGTCTACGCAGAACCGGGTGGTCCCATCTTTCTTGGGCACCAAGACAACTGGGGAGGCCCAGGGACTATCGGAGGGCTCAATTACCCTGAGCTGGAGCATCTCATCGATCTCCTTCTTCATTCCTGTCCTAACTGCTTCGGGGATTCGGTACGGAGCCTGGCGCAAGGGAGCTTGTCCCGGAGTATCTACCTGGTGGGTGGTTAAAGTAGTGTACCCTGGCTTCGGGGAGAAGGTGAGGTGTTTGGACTGGAGGAGTTGGTTGAGCTGCTCCCTTTCAGTGGGGCTAAGTCGGTCCCCTATCTGAACCTGCGCCACTATACCTGTGGGGAGGCTCTTTTCTAATAGGTCTGGAATGGGTAAACTGTCGGGGTCTTCCTGAGGGGAACAACATACGGCCGTCACGTTCTCTGGTCGCTCAAAATATTCCTTGAGCATGTTTACATGGAATGTCTTTCTAAGATTGTTGTCGTGGCAGCTAGCTATCACATAAGTGGTGTCTCCCCTTTTCTCTACGATCTGGTAGGGACCCTGCCAGGACGCCTGCAATTTGTCTGTCTTCACCGGCTTAAGTACTAACACCTTTTGTCCTATGGTGAAGATTCTCTTTCGGGCCCCCCGATCGTACCATACTTTCTGTCTTCTCTGGGCCAACTGGAGATTAGCCCGCACGGATTTGGCTAATTGCTCCATTCGGTCCCTGAGTTCCAGCACGTATGGCACAATTGGGACACCGTCAGCCTCCATCTCTCCCTCCCAGTGCTCCCGGATCAGGTTTAGGGGTCCCCGTACCTTTCTTCCGTAGAGCAACTCGAAGGGAGAGAACCCTGTCGTTTCCTGGGGCACCTCCCGATAAGCAAATAGGAGGTGCGGCAGGAAGCGTTCCCAGTCTCGGTATTCCTGAGTGAACGTCTTGAGCATTTGCTTGAGGGTCCCATTGAACCTCTCACACAGCCCGTTCGTCTGGGGGTGGTATGGGGAGCTTAGGAGGGACTTAATTTTGCAAACCTGCCAGAGTTGTTGGGTCAATTCAGCCGTAAATTGGGTGCCTCGGTCGGATAGGATTTCTTTTGGAAATCCTACCCGGGAGAACACCTGTACTAGTGCATTCGCTACCGTATCCGCTTGTATGTTGGATAGGGCGACAGCCTCTGGGTACCTGGTAGCGTAGTCCACTACGGTAAGAATGTATCGCTTACCGGAGGGACTAGGGGTAGCCAGTGGTCCCACTAGGTCAATAGCAACCCGGCTGAAGGGTTCCTCTACAATGGGCATATTTACTAGCTGGGCTTTAGGGTGATCGCCTCGCCTTCCTACTCGTTGACACACATCGCAGGTGTTACAGTAAGTTCTAACGTCAGCGTGCACCCCTGGCCAAAAGAACGTGTGAGTAATGCGGTGTAGGGTACGGGTAACGGCTAGGTGGCCTGCTAAGGGGATGTCGTGGCCTATTTTGAGGATTTCTTGACGGTATTTGTGGGGCACTACCAGCTGTCGCCTACGCTGTCCCCTTTTCTCTGTCCAGCGGTATAGTTTCCCTTTTTCCCATAAGAATGTTTCGTTATCTGCCCCACCCCCTCCGGTCTCTGCTCGTTCCCGGTACTTTTGTAAGGTCGGGTCAGTCTTAGACTCTGCCTCGAAGGCATCTGGGGTGTCCCAGGGTATGGGGCCTAACCTGTCAGGCAAGGTCGGGGTAGGTCTTACCTGTGTCTCCCGCACTGGTGAGAGCTCTCGCTCCGTCCGGGCTTGGGCCCGTGTAGTCACTGGGTCCGCCTCGTTGTTGCATACTGGAGCATAGGCAGAAGTCATGGAGCCCAAATCGTTGCCCAGTAGTACTTCGGCAGGTAAATTATCCATTAGGCCCACGTTCACAGCCCCCTTTCCCGCTCCCCAATCAAGATGCACTTTAGCTGTTGGAATTTTGTACACATCCCCCCCCGCCACTCTAACGGCCACAGTCTGTCCGGATCGCTTGTGCTCTGGCACCAAATGACTCTGTACCAGCGTGATAGTAGCCCCTGTGTCTCGCAATCCCTCGGTAGATCGCCCCTCGAGCCATACCCTCTGCCGATGGTGCTGGCGGTTATCTGAGGCAGCATATACAGGGTCTGCCTCGTGAAGCGGCCCCACATATCCCTCCATAGGGGCCTCTTGGTTAACACAGAGGGCCCGGGCCGGACGATAGGACCCAGAGGGGTAATTGTAATTCCTGGGTGTCTGGTGCGTATTAAGGGGGCAGCTAGCCATGAAATGCCCTGGTTGCTTGCATCGGTGGCAAGTCGGTCTGGGACGCTCAGAGCTGTTATTGGGTGGTCCTGAGTGTCGGACGGGCCCTGTGGGCACCGGGGCTCGGAATTCAGCACGAGGGGGTGCACGGTAAACCTCTCTGGGTTCGACCCGTGCTGGAGCTCGGTAGTTCATGGGTTCGTGAAGACGGGAGTCATAATGTTCATCGGCCAATTTGGCTGCTTCTTCTAAGGTAGAAGGCCGCCTGTCTCGCAGCCATTCCTTCCCTTGCTGTTCCATGCCATTATAAAAATGTTCTAAGAGAAACAATTGTAAAATTTCCTCCCCAGTCACCGCTTTACTTCCGCTCAGCCAGTGATTTGCCGCTCTCCGCATTCGGTGCGCCCATTCCATATGGGTATCGTTAGGCTTCTTTTCCGTGCCCCGAAACTGTCGGCGATACGTGTCCGGAGTTACAGCGTACCGTCGCAACAGTGTCTCCTTAACTAGCTCATACTGTGTCACTTCCTCAGCACCCAGAGTACGAAAGGCTTCCAGGGCTCGCCCGGATAGTTTCCCAGACAATATCGTGGGCCACTCTCTGTTGGGAATCTGGTGCAGGGCACATTGCCTTTCGAAGTCCGCCAAATATTCATCAATCCCTGTCTTGCTCTCTAGGAAGGGTCGAAATGCCGCATAGGGTATCTTGGGCCTCCCAGCATTTTCGACAGGGATGATTACCTGCGGGGCTTCAGCATTGCGGTGTGCGTTCGCTAGGTTGAGTTCGTGGGCTCGAGTCTCTCGTATATCCTCGTCCGCCTCCGCCATCAACTGCTGTACCAATTCCATGGAGGGGTTCGGCCCGTATAATGAGAGCCTTTCCCGAACAATCCTGGTTTTTTCGTCACTAATCGTGGTCGGTGTTTCCGCCATTGTGAAGCTCTGATCCAGTTCGGTCAATTCTGCGATCAGCTCTCTCCTCGGCCGGTTGCTGGCGTACCCCCCTCTGCTTTCAAGTAAATCCTTTAGGGTTGTACGCTTCAATTTTTCGTAAGCGCTCTCCATCCGTTCTGTACCTCTCCTAGGAAATCCAGGAAAATCCCGCCGCTGCCGCCAAATGTTACGGTTACCCTTAGTCTCGCTGGGAGATGGACCGCTTAGTAGCCTGGATCCCTATTGCTAAAGAGGGGAGAAGCTGCTTTCCATAGTATTCTATATGAGTCTCGCAAATATAGAATAATCTCCCTTAGCTGCAGTACAGCTAGGATACCCTTCTGCCCACAAAAACGAGTCAACGCTGCGATTGAGGGTCAAACAAGAACTCAGGACTGGGATGCCCAGCCTGCTTTTTATTAAGGTTACATGCACACAGGGCACTCCCAGGGGGAGAGGGGGGGAAGCACAAAATCCCCCATCACACATTTAGATAGAGAGCACTGTCCTTTGACAGGCCACAATAGGATTACAGTACTTAAGATAACAAGTTTACAAGTTCATCTTATCAATTAGCAGTCTGGCTCCAGAGGTGATTAGACAATAGTTTCTAAAAGCTGAAAAAAAAGAGTTAACTCTTTATGAAATGAAACTTGTTACAGTTTTCTTGGAGCCCTTCTTAGGCGCTGGCTTGCTGGTTCAGGCATTGCTGCTGGGAAATAAGCTCTTCACAACAGAATAACTAATGCTTCTGTAACACATACATTTACAAAATTCTACCATTTTGATGTATTTGCTTCTTCAGAAGCAGTTTTTGGTAGAAAAGTTCTTCAGGCATCTGTTTTAGTTTGATTTCTCTGCTTATGTTTTAAGTTTTTTTTTCTTTCATTTATGACAAAAACTTATTTTTTTGGTTGTGGATTAAATTTTCTGGAGTTCCACATCTTGGGTATTTCTATCCCATACGTCACTAGTTCATGGACTCTTGCCAATTACATGAAAGGAAACATAATTTATGTAAGAACTTACCTGATAAATTAATTTCTTTCATATTGGCAAGAGTCCATGAGACCCACCCTTTTTATGGTGGTTATGATTTTTTTGTATAAAGTACAATTATTTCCATATTTCTTTGTTGATGCTTTTTACTCCTTTCTTTTTCACCCCACTACTTGGCTATTCATTAAACTGAATTGTGGGTGTGGTGAGGGGTGTATTTATAGGCATTTTGAGGTTTGAGAAATTTAGTCCCTCCTGGTAGGATTGTATATCCCATACGTCACTAGCTCATCGACTCTTGCCAATATGAAAGAAATGCCCTTATCAGGTAAGTTCTTACATAAATTGTTATATATTTGCTAATAAATATGGCCCTGGGACAAAGTCCTTTACACTATTCCCTTGCTGTTTTATCTTCGCTTGTCGGCCTTTAGTTTTACATGTGTCACGGTTGCACACGTCCCTTTAGTTTTTTTATAGTTTGGGTTAGCGTACTATTGGCCTCAGCTATGCGCATGCCGGGTTTTGGCACTAAAAAAAAAAATGTTTAGGTTTTTGCACGCATTATTTATTTCTTGGTGATCGTTAATTGCCTTTAGATATTATGTTCATCTCCTGCATTGTTTTGCAGTTCGGCTTAGCGCACATTGTACATGTGACTTTATTGAAAAAAGCTACTTAGAAGGGGGTAAGTGATTTTCATTCCTCAAGAGCTTTTTAAGGGTGTTATAGTGTTTATTGCATTGCTTTGCCATATCCCATAATGCAGTGATTTTCAACCACTGTGCCGCGGCACACTAGTGTGCCATGAGAGATCGTCAGGTGTGCCGCCATCGCAGAGGCAGGCTCATCAGGCAGATGGCATCATTTACAACATGACATATTTACATTCATTCACAAACAATCTTTATGATTGTTTGTGAATGAATGTCAATATGTCATGTATTGTAAATTAATCATTAGGTGAGCGGCCTCCCTGCTTTGAGCAGAGTAGACTCAGGATGCGGGTGGCAGTTATAGTCGCGACACCGATTGTAAAATGGCATAATCTGTCAGAATTCAGATGTGGTCAGAAAGTGTTGATATATGCCATAATACTATAGAAATGCAGCTGTGTAAGCAGGAAGGGGTTAACTCCTTATTCAAATACTGGGTCACTTTGGAATGTAGAAAGATCACATTACCAGGCCCTATGTGATAAGGATGACCAGCTGGTTTAAGCTATAGAGACCCTTTGTGTGACCATATGCCCTCCCCCCAAGCATGCTTGGTTACAATTCCTAGACAGGACAAAGGGGGGTTACATATGAGTGACATCATTGGGGGATGGATGAAAACCTATATAAGACTCTACACAAAAAGTCTTTCTCTGGATGCAGGCAAGGTAACACCGCATGTGAGTATCTCTATACTGAGACCTCTATTACATCACACTGTTCTCATTTATAATGGCTGTATATTAGTGTGATATTGATGCTACATCAGTACTGTGTGTGTATATATATATATATATATATATATATATATAATAGAATGGGCAGATGTAATATTGATGTTTAATTCAGTGCTGTGTATTTATAAGTGATCTGCATATGTGTAATTAAATTTAATCTGCATATTGTATTAAGGTTTATATAGCCTCATTGTAATAAAAAGTTGAATTGCTGAAGCAGGACTTGTGAGTTATATCCTTGCAGGTAGTTTAATTAAGCTAGTGATTGTGTGTTAATATTTATAGTGGGTATAATAATTCATAAGGGATTATTAAGAGGAATATTAGCATAGTTGAGTGCTTAAGCAATAGGTCCCTGGCCAGGACTCATTCGATCCAGACACAAAATCTCAGCCACGCAGGACGTGAATCTGATTTGCTTGCAGTCTGAAGACACTTCAAAGTGTGAGTATGGAATGAATTGTTAAATATGCAGAATGCAGCACATTTGAGCCTGTTATTGATGAGAATACTAATATAGTTGAAAGATTTATGGTTGCAATGTGAGAATGAAAATAAGCTTATTGATAAAAAGAGGTTTTGTTTAACAAAAGAAAAATTTAAATTACAGAATTGCATGAAACTGTTAGCAATCAAAGACCAATTGAATAGAGCAATCACTGAATATTCCCCAGTAGCCATAATAACACAAAGCAATGTTAACACATTGGATGAGAACTGTCCCATGTGTGGTGTGAATTCAGAATATATTACTACCTTAGAAGAAAATGATGACGCGAGAGGCCAACTTATAGCTTCATTGAGACAGGGGCTTGCAAACTTAACCCCGATCGCAGTATTAGGTCAGGAGAGTCCATGTGCTTTCAGAAAAGAATGGGTCACATGCTGATGGGGGGAGGGTGCTAAGTCCACATGTTGATGGGGGGGAGGGTGCCTATTCCACACAGTGAGGAAAGATTTGATAACACACATTCCAATACTAACTCCACAGATAACTAAGTCAAAAACATTAAGTCCACAACACCAAACAGATACTTCATCACTAACACCCAGTTTAAGATCCAGGGGAAGAAATTTAACTCAATCGCAAAATTTACTTTTCTCTACCACCTTTCCTGGAACACCATCCCTGGTAACAACTACCATTATAAACCAAGATAGAGATAAAGTAATGAGACAACCGGTAAAGTTAAAACCCCTCTTTCCAGTGTATGATGTAAAAGCAGATGTATTTACTAACATGTCAAATTTTGAGTCTGCAATAAAACAATACATGCTTTCTCCTAAAGAAGCATGTATAATGTTAAAGATTTTTCTTCCAGGCAGCATTGCGACTAGATTACAATCACCAGTTGCAGGCTCAGTTAATTTGAACACAGATTGGTTTAAGGAGGATAAATGTGGTTCAGATGGGGACAGATTAAAAGCAGTTTGTAAACTAGTCACAGAGTAGAGATTTAGACAGTCACTCTCTTGCAGAAATGCAAGTAGCATTAAATGATAACCCATAGTTATTTGCAGCTAAATTTGAACAAGTATATAGATTGACCCATAGAGTTTCACCAGAACAGACACATCATGATATGTTGCAATATTTAATTTAAAAAATCACATACTTGGACCCTAGCATACAAATGATCGCTGAGGAAAAGAATACACTTAGGGTGTGCTATCTATTATAGGTAAAGCTAGGCAAAACACAGAATTGCTGTGGTAACCACTAATGAAGGGAAACAAAAATATTCGGGTATGAAAACCAAAGCGCCTTATAGGCTGGGTCTGAGTATATGAATAGTCTTGTTAAACTAAAAAATTGTATAAAATAGAATAGTCCTGTTAAGCTAAAAAGCTATACAAAGATAGTATAAAAATGAACACTTTAATTTCTTACAGACATGGATCCATGTTACAATCAGACAGACATAATATAAAAACAATAGAAACAGTATATGATTTCAGATAATATAAAACTTCAGATAGTATAAAACTTCAGATAGTAATAAATCTCTTTGTGGCTGGTATACTAGTGTGGGATTAGTGCTACTGGACTGAACCCCTTTCTAAGTGAGATGACCTAGGTTAGAACGTTGATGCTCTGACACCTTGTTAACAGCTGAGTAGAAACCTTGTTAGAGGTGATAACGAAACCAAATCCTGGTGTGTGCTCTAACGAAAATACAAGTCCCTAAATTATTTTAACAGGTGTAACGCATAATAGTGATACACAAATGCAATAGTGCTAAAACCTTGCTAAAGGTGATCTAAAAAGAATCCTGGTGTGTGCCCTATCAAAAAATGAAACTAGTATTGTGACCTAATGTCGATGTTCCTAAAGTGATAATACCAGGTGTAACTCAAGTGATTTAACAGGTGTGGCATAAAGTGGGGTAAATCACAATTGCAGTGGATAAACAAAAATATTCAGTCAGAATACATAACATTCAATCGGTTAATATCAAATGATGAAAAACAAAAACAAGAAATGGCGTGTGAGACTAAAAGCAAAATAACACAGTCCTCAAAAGCTTAAATAGCAGTGTTCATTCCATCACGACACGTAGTGAAAAAGGTGCATATTGAAAAAACGAAATGAAAAAACAGTGGCCACTGTAATCAATAAAAGTTTAATTATGTCCTTGATAAATCCTGTGGAAAAATAATAACTGCAACCTATAGCAGTACCGGGATGTGCTGGTGTGTAAAAATTCGTCTGGGGCCCGGCCAACCCAAATTTCACCTAAAAAGTAGAAAACAAACACACAATAGTGCAGAGCGTAAAGTCCCAAATGAATTTAAAAGGAAGAAGACTCACCAGTCGACGCATTTCGGTCTGTACTAGACCTTTTTCAAGACTCTTGAAAAAGGTCTAGTACAGACCGAAACGCGTCGACTGGTGAGTCTTCTTCCTTTTAAATTCATTTGGGACTTTACGCTCTGCACTATTGTGTGTTTGTTTTCTACTTTTTAGGTGAAATTTGGGTTGGCCGGGCCCCAGACGAATTTTTACACACCAGCACATCCCGGTACTGCTATAGGTTGCAGTTATTATTTTTCCACAGGATTTATCAAGGACATAATTAACCTTTTATTGATTACAGTGGCCACTGTTTTTTCATTTCGTTTTTTCAATATGCACCTTTTTCACTACGTGTCGTGATGGAATGAACACTGCTATTTAAGCTTTTGAGGACTGTGTTATTTTGCTTTTAGTCTCACACGCCATTTCTTGTTTTTGTTTTTCATCATTTGATATTAACCGATTGAATGTTATGTATTCTGACTGAATATTTTTGTTTATCCACTGCAATTGTGATTTACACCACTTTATGCCACACCTGTTAAATCACTTGAGTTACACCTGGTATTATCACTTTAGGAACATCGACATTAGGTCACAATACTAGTTTCATTTTTTGATAGGGCACACACCAGGATTCTTTTTAGATCACCTTTAGCAAGGTTTTAGCACTATTGCATTTGTGTATCACTATTATGCGTTACACCTGTTAAAATAATTTAGGGACTTGTATTTTCGTTAGAGCACACACCAGGATTTGGTTTCGTTATCACCTCTAACAAGGTTTCTACTCAGCTGTTAGCAAGGTGTCAGAGCATCAACGTTCTAACCTAGGTCATCTCACTTAGAAAGGGGTTCAGTCCAGTAGCACTAATCCCACACTAGTATACCAGCCACAAAGAGATTTATTACTATCTGAAGTTTTATACTATCTGAAGTTTTATATTATCTGAAATCATATACTGTTTCTATTGTTTTTATATTATGTCTGTCTGATTGTAACATGGATCCATGTCTGTAAGAAATTAAAGTGTTAATTTTTATACTATCTTTGTATAGCTTTTTAGCTTAACAGGACTATTCTATTTTATACAATTTTTTAGTTTAACAAGACTATTCATATACTCAGACCCAGCCTATAAGGCGCTTTGGTTTTTATACCCGATTTATCTAATTTCTTTTATTGACTACTAGGAGTCAATATCCAGAGCCAGGGTCTTTTTGAGGCAGGCGCTTAGTGTACCACCCACTGAAACAAAAATATTCAGAGGGTCCCTTTAAAGGTACTTGCCATAGTTAGAGCAGCATTTCGACTCAAAACAAACTATTATATATATTCCAACAAGCCAGATAGATATTTGGCAAATAAAATTCGTGAAAGAACTAAATTAGCCACCGTAAACCAAATCCAAAAACAAGACGGTACTATGACTACTCATCCACAGGAGATTGTGGACTCTTTTGCCCAATACTATAGTACCCTATATGAGGGTACTCATGTTACCCACTCCCCGCACACAAAAACTCTGCTCACTAAATTATTAGATGATGCCCACTTACCTTCCATTTCAGAGACAGAGAGAGATACCTTAAATCACGCAATCACCATAAATGAGGTACAGCAAGCTATCAAAGATTTGAAGCCGGGGAAAGCTCCGGGCCCTGATGGGCTACCTGGAGATTACTATAAATTATTCAAATCCTCGCTAATACCCCACCTGGTCAAATTCGCAAATCATATTATGCAGGGTTATGAGATTCCAGACGATCTCCTCAGAGCTAAAATAATTGTGATACCCAAACCAGGTAAAAATTTGAAGTGGTGCACCAGCTATAGACCCATTTCTCTTATAAACCAAGATTTGAAGATAGTTACCAAGATCTTGGCGAATAGACTGAAATATATCCTTCCAAACTTAGTACACCCGGATCAGGTGGGGTTTGTGGTGGGCAGGGAGGCACCTGACAATGTTAGACGCATAATTACAACAATATCTCATCTAAACCAGACAAAAACGCCTTCTCTGGTCCTATCGTTGGATGCAGAGAAGGGGTTTGACAGAGTCGATTGGACGTACATGTTCACAGTCCTGGAAAGACTGGGATTTAGGGGCCCCTTTGTAGAAGCCTTACGAAACATTTACTCTAACCCTACTGCTACGGTGAGAGCCATAGGTCACCACTCTAGATTGATACATATTAAAAATGGTACAAGGCAGGGTTGCCCGCTGTCCCCGTTACTATTTGCCTTATGCATGGAGCCACTGGCGGCTAATATTAGACGTTCCCCCAATATAACGGGACTAAAAATTAAAAACACCGATTATAAGATCACCCTTTTCGCGGACGATGTCCTGCTGACACTTACTAAGCCCCTAACATCTTTAACAGGCCTTTATGACATTCTTCAGAGGTTCTCAATAGTATCAGGTTATAAGATAAACATGGACAAAAGCGAGGCGTTGGCAATAGCTTTACCAGCCCACACAAAAAAATTAATAGAGCTGAATTTCTCATTTTCCTGGGCTAGATCACATATTAAATATTTGGGAATTAAATTAACAACTCAATATGTAGACTTGTATGGGGCAAATTACATTCCTTTGTATAAAGAACTGCGTAAAGATATAGCTAGGTGGAAGCTTCTTAACTTCTCCTGGTATGGCAAAATATCCGCCATAAAGATGAACTTCCTACCAAGAATTTTGTATCTGTTTAGGACCCTGCCCATTCTGATCCCGAAAAAAGACTTAAAAACCCTACAATCAGACATTATCCACTTTATAAATGGCAAGAAACAGGCGAGGCTTCCTTACCAGATATTAACCAGACACAGACAATTGGGTGGTGTAGGGGTCCCTGATCTATTAAATTATTATGACGCATCGAGGTTGGCCCAGACGGCACTACAGGGTTCCTCAGTAAAAGACTTGGTCTGGATGGAGTTGGAGGCACAGATAGGAGACTTAGACTCCCTGGGGGATTTGGTCTGGGATAGATTGAGACATCAACATAAAGTTAAAAAATGTTCTCCAACCACTACATTTTCGTTTGACCACTGGAAAACATTGATAAACAAAGAAAAACTGATGCCAGACTTTTCCCTTAAGATGCCAATCAAATATCTAATCCCAAGTGAATATCGGAAACAGATAGACAAATGGGAAAACAAGGGCCTTTACCGAGTGGGAGACCTATTAACACAAAGCAGACCACTAACTTTTAACCAGCTGCGAGATAGATTGACACCTATTCCGCTTCACTGGTATCTTTATTTTCAGATAACATCTGCTTTGGCTAGATTTATCACTAACATGCATAAACAAATTAGCACTACCTTAGAGAGGCTTTGTAGCGCCACAACCAGACCCAAAAACTCAATTTCACAACTATATTTGGCGATGCAAAACTTAAAAGTAGAAACAAAATCATCTATCATACTTAAATGGGAAACAGACACAAACTTGACATTAGAAACACAAGAATGGCAAGAATTGTTCTACTCCTCTTGTAGGGGAATAATTAATGCTGACTTAAGAGAAAATAGCCTCAAGACCATGTTTAGGTGGTATTTGACCCCAATTAAAACATCACACTACACAGTAGGGAGAAATAGGAATTGTTATAGAGGGTGCAGCTTGACTGGTACTTATATACATATGTGGTGGGAATGTCCTGATGTAAGCTATATATGGACTAAGCTGTCGGTATTTATTAGCACACTCCTGGAAGAGCAAGTGACACTGACCATATCTCAGGGGTTATTGAATGCTCCACTTCCTAACTACAATAAGCCCATCAATACTTTTATCAGAATACTCTGTACGGTTACAAGGGTGGGTATTGCCAGATACTGGAAAGAAGGGGTACTGACTTGGCAGGAGATATTGGGAAGATTCAAACTAACATACTCTCTACATGAAACGGTAGCAACAATTTTAGGTACGGTGGATAACTTCCAAAAGGTTTGGTTCTATTGGATAATGCAGCCACCTTAAGTTGGTCATTTCAACTCCACATATGAGGTCTGAGAGGAAGAGGAAGCTAGGTCTAGGAAGCTGAGGGGGGTCTGATGATTGTTTACCTGAAAGGACTACTTTGTGTTGTTTTTATCGTACAGAAGGTATTGACAAGTGATTATTTCATTTCATGTGACCAATGGTTATGTTTGTTTGTTTTTCTTTTATTGTTACAAATTAGTATATGTGATAATTGTCTTTTAGAAATAATATCTCAGGTATGGTCTACCAATTTTATGATTCCATTGAATATTGTAAATCCACAAGAAGGCTTGGAGAATATAAGTTGCCAAGCCAACCTATTAAGCTCAAATACTTGATGAGATGACAATGTAATCAAATGTATAAGACATGTATGTTGTTTAACAATGTTTTTTCAATAAAAAATATTTTAACATAAAGGTACTTGCCATTATTGCAATAAATATGGGCACAGACGAGTAGATTGCAGATCTTTAAAGAGAATTCAGAAGGAATCTGAGGGAGGGCAGGAAATATTACATCCCTCTGCACCTCCAAAAGAAAGCTATGCCCAGAATTGGGTAGGGAAAAATAACAAGATTAAGCCCCCAGATAAAACAGGACAGGAACACACCCCAAAGCTTAGGCCTGGCACTAATCTGTATGGCCCAGCGCATGAGGCTTTGAGGGTGATGACTGTGGGGGCACGGGAAGTTGGATATCATGAAAATAATTATGAAAATAATTACCCTATGATATCCTGCTCTGACTGACTACCTTAGGCCCTGGATGACATGGTCCCTATATGTAACACCTTTAGGGATCATTCTGGACGTCCCTGTGATTAAGCGCCATCGCACAAAACTTCTCATAGACACAGTAGCTTCAGTGACTCTAACAGACTAACCATTAAGTCCCCCACAGGGGGGGACAGACATTTCTTGTGGGACTTGGGGGATCCGAGTCCCAAGCATCCATTATCCCAAATGTGACTGACACTAGGCAATCAGTGGACTAAGGAAATTCCCATTTGGCAGAGCAAAAACACAGAGGGTACAATACTTGGTGCTGATATGAGATCAGAAGGGATGATAGTGGACCTGTGTAACAATGTTTTGTGGAGGGATACTAGAGGGAGAAAGTCTGTTATATTAGATGACTCTTACATCAGTCAAATAGCATACATTGCATCAATTCCTTCAGAAAGGGTGTGGCCGGATACTGAAAGTCACCCTGATTTGAAGAGATTGGTCATGGATTTCCCTGACATATGGGCTCAACATAAGAATGATTGTGGCATATTAAAAGGCATTGAAATCAATATTGTAGGCCCTGACCCCCCTCCATAAAGACAGTATTGTTTTCCAGCAGAAGCTATTGAACCTCTGAGGCAAATTATTAGTCAGCTTGAAAGCCAAGGAATAATTAGAAAATGTCCCTCCTCTAATAATTCTCCTTTGTGGCCAGTAAAGAAAGCCAATAATACTTGGAGGTTAACTGCTGATTTTCATATGGTGAATAAAGTTAACCCCATCTGTTACAAATTTAGTTGCTTCTACTCCTGAAGTTGTATCCAAACTGAGTGCCACATGTAGGTGGTATTCCGTTCTGGATATAAGTAATGGTTTTTGGAGTGTCAGATTTGCCCCAGAGTGCCAATATAAGTTTGCTTTTTGCTTTGCTAACATGCAATATTGCTTCAATTCGCTCCCTTAGGGCTCTCATAGCTCTCCAACATACTTTCACCAAGCATTAGCAGAGGTATTAAAAACATTCTTAGTCCCAGAAAGTATCATACAGTATGTAGATGATAGTTTGTTACAAACAGAGACAGTAGAGGAACATTTGGAGCGGCTGAATGAACTGTTTGACTTGATTGCTGAATCTGGCCTCAAGTTAAACACTTTAAAAGTACAATTAATGAGGCAAAAGGTGACATTTTTTGGAGAATCAACCCAAAGGGGTAAAAGATGCCCTACTAGAGAACGAGTTACAGCCATAATTCAGGTGCCCAGACCTTTGCATAGGCAGTCGTTAATACCATTCTTAGGCTTGGTAAATTTTTCTTGTGATTTAATTGAAGGGTTTGCTAAAAAAGCAAAACCTCTCTATGATCTTTTGAAAGGGGAGGATGTTGGGAAAATTCCTTGGAGTGTAGAACATGAGGAAGCATTTAAAGTGTTAAAGGAATGTTTAGCATCAGCTCCTGCCCTTGCCACAGTGGAGAGGGAAGCCCCTTTTGCTTTAAAAACATACACATCTGACACTTCTATTTCCACAGTCATACTGCAGGAGGAGGCTAAAAAATGGAGGCCGGTTGGCTATTTCTTTCATGTAATTAACAAGAGTCCATGAGCTAGTGACGTATGGGATATACATTCCTACCAGGAGGGGCAAAGTTTCCCAAACCTTAAAATGCCTATAAATACACCCCTCACCACACCCACAAATCAGTTTTACAAACTTTGCCTCCGATGGAGGTGGTGAAGTAAGTTTGTGCTAGATTCTACGTTGATATGCGCTCCGCAGCAAGTTGGAGCCCGGTTTTCCTCTCAGCGTGCAGTGAATGTCAGAGGGATGTGAGGAGAGTATTGCCTATTGAATGCAGTGATCTCCTTCTACGGGGTCTATTTCATAAGGTTCTCTGTTATCGGTCGTAGAGATTCATCTCTTACCTCCCTTTTCAGATCGACGATATACTCTTATATTTACCATTTCCTCTACTGATTCTCGTTTCAGTACTGGTTTGGCTTTCTACAAACATGTAGATGAGTGTCCTGGGGTAAGTAAATCTTATTTTCTGTGACACTCTAAGCTATGGTTGGGCACTTTATTTATAAAGTTCTAAATATATGTATTCAAACATTTATTTGCCTTGACTCAGAATGTTCAACTTTCCTTATTTCCAGACAGTCAGTTTCATATTTGGGATTATGCTTTAATTATCATATTTTTTCTTACCTCAAAAATTTGACTTTTTTCCCTGTGGGCTGTTAGGCTCGCGGGGGCTGAAAATGCTTCATTTTATTGCGTCATTCTTGGCGCGGACTTTTTTGGCGCAAAAATTCATTTCCGTTTCCGGCGTCATACGTGTCGCCGGAAGTTGCGTCATTTTTGACGTTATTTTGCGCCAAAAATGTCGGCGTTCCGGATGTGGCGTCATTTTTGGCGCCAAAAGCATTTAGGCGCCAAATAATGTGGGCGTCTTATTTGGCGCCAAAAAATATGGGCGTCGCTTTTGTCTCCACATTATTTCAGTCTCATTTTTCATTTGCTTCTGGTTGCTAGAAGCTTGATGTTTGGCATTTTTTTCCCATTCCTGAAACTGTCTTATAAGGAATTTGATCTATTTTGCTTTATATGTTGTTTTTTCTCTTACATATTGCAAGATGTCTCACGTTGCATCTGAGCCAGAAGATACTACAGGAAAACCTCTGCCTGCTGGATCTACCAAAGCTAAGTGTATCTGCTGTAAACTTTTGGTAGCTATTCCTCCAGCTGTTGTTTGTATTAAATGTCATGACAAACTTGTTAATGCAGATAATATTTCCTTTAGTGATGTACCATTGCCTGTTGCAGTTCCCTCAACATCTAAGGTGCAGAATGTTCCTGATAACATAAGAGATTTTGTTTCTGAATCCATAAAGAAGGCTTTGTCTGTTATTTCTCCTTCTAGTAAACGTAAAAAGTCTTTTAAATCTTCTCTCTCTACAGATGAATTTTTAAATGAACACCATCATTCTGATTCTTTGGACTCTTCTGGTTCAGAGGATTCTGTCTCAGAGATTGATGCTGATAAATCTTCATATTTATTTAAGATGGAATTTATTCGCTCTTTACTTAAAGAAGTACTAATTGCTTTACAAATAGAGGATTCTAGTCCTCTTGATACTAATTCTATACGTTTGGATAAGGTTTTTAAAGCTCCTGCGGTTATTCCAGAAGTCTTTCCTGTTCCTAATGCTATTTCTGCAGTAATTGCTAAGGAATGGGATAGATTGGGTAATTCATTTACTCCTTCTAAACGTTTTAAACAATTATATCCTGTTCCGCCTGACAGGTTAGAATTTTGGGACAAAATCCCTAAAGTTGATGGGGCTATTTCTACCCTTGCTAAACGTACTACCATTCCTACATCAGATGGTACCTCGTTTAAGGATCCTTTAGATAGAAAAATTGAATCTTTTCTAAGAAAAGCTTATCTATGTTCAGGTAATCTTCTTAGACCTGCTATATCATTGGCTGATGTTGCTGCAGCTTCAACTTTTTGGTTGGAAACTCTAGCGCAACAAGTAACAAATCGTGATTCTCATGATATTATTATTCTTCTCCAGCATGCTAATAATTTCATCTGTGATGCCATTTTTGATATTATTAGAGTTGATGTTAGATTTATGTCTCTGGCTATCTTAGCCAGAAGAGCTTTATGGCTTAAGACTTGGAATGCTGATATGGCTTCTAAATCAACTCTACTTTCCATTTCTTTCCAGGGAAACAAATTATTTGGTTCTCAGTTGGATTCTATTATTTCAACTGTTACTGGTGGGAAAGGAACTTTTTTACCACAGGATAAAAAGTCTAAAGGTAAAAACAGGGCTAACAATCGTTTTCGTTCCTTTCGTTTCAACAAAGAACAAAAGCCTGATCCTTCGTCCTCAGGAGCAGTTTCAGTTTGGAAACCATCTCCAGTCTGGAATAAATCCAAGCCTGCTAGAAAGGCAAAGCCTGCTTCTAAGTTCACATGAAGGTACGGCCCTCATTCCAGTTCAGCTGGTAGGGGGCAGGTTACGTTTTTTCAAAGAAATTTGGATCAATTCTGTTCACAATCTTTGGATTCAGAACATTGTTTCAGAAGGGTACAGAATTGGTTTCAAGATGAGACCTCCTGCAAAGAGATTTTTTCTTTCCCATGTCCCAGTAAATCCAGTGAAAGCTCAAGCATTTCTGAATTGTGTTTCAGATCTAGAGTTGGCTGGAGTAATTATGCCAGTTCCAGTTCCGGAACAGGGGATGGGGTTTTATTCAAATCTCTTCATTGTACCAAAGAAGGAGAATTCCTTCAGACCAGTTCTGGATCTAAAATTATTGAATCGTTATGTAAGGATACCAACGTTCAAGATGGTAACTGTAAGGACTATATTGCCTTTTGTTCAGCAAGGGAATTATATGTCCACAATAGATTTACAGGATGCATATCTGCATATTCCGATTCATCCAGATCATTATCAGTTCCTGAGATTCTCTTTTCTAGACAAGCATTACCAATTTGTGGCTCTACCGTTTGGCCTTGCTACAGCTCCAAGAATTTTCACAAAGATTCTCGGTGCCCTTCTGTCTGTAATCAGAGAACAGGGTATTGTGGTATTTCCTTATTTGGACGATATCTTGGTACTTGCTCCGTCTTTACATTTAGCAGAGTCTCATACGAATCGACTTGTGTTGTTTCTTCAAGATCATGGTTGGAGGATCAATTTACCAAAAAGTTCTTTGATTCCTCAAACAAGGGTAACCTTTCTGGGTTTCCAGATAGATTCAGTGTCCATGACTTTGTCTTTAACAGACAAGAGACGTCTAAAATTGATTACAGCCTGTCGAAACCTTCAGTCTCAATCATTCCCTTCGGTAGCCTTATGCATGGAAATTCTAGGTCTTATGACTGCTGCATCGGACGCGATCCCCTTTGCTCGTTTTCACATGCGACCTCTTCAGCTCTGTATGCTGAACCAATGGTGCAGGGATTACACGAAGATATATCAATTAATATCTTTAAAACCGATTGTTCGGCACTCTCTAACGTGGTGGACAGATCACCATCGTTTAATTCAGGGGGCTTCTTTTGTTCTTCCGACCTGGACTGTAATTTCAACAGATGCAAGTCTCACAGGTTGGGGAGCTGTGTGGGGATCTCTGACGGCACAAGGAGTTTGGGAATCTCAGGAGGTGAGATTACCGATCAATATCTTGGAACTCCGTGCAGTTTTCAGAGCTCTTCAGTTTTGGCCTCTTCTGAAGAGAGAATCGTTCATTTGTTTTCAGACAGACAATGTCACAACTGTGGCATACATCAATCATCAAGGAGGGACTCACAGTCCTCTGGCTATGAAAGAAGTATCTCGAATTTTGGTTTGGGCGGAATCCAGCTCCTGTCTAATCTCTGCGGTTCATATCCCAGGTGTAGACAATTGGGAAGCGGATTATCTCAGTCGCCAAACGTTGCATCCGGGCGAATGGTCTCTTCACCCAGAGGTATTTCTTCAGATTGTTCAAATGTGGGGGTTCCCAGAGATAGATCTGATGGCCTCTCATCTAAACAAGAAACTTCCCAGGTATCTGTCCAGATCCCGGGATCCTCAGGCGGAGGCAGTGGATGCATTATCACTTCCTTGGAAGTATCATCCTGCCTATATCTTTCCGCCTCTAGTTCTTCTTCCAAGAGTAATCTCCAAGATTCTGAGGGAATGCTCGTTTGTTCTGCTAATAGCTCCGGCATGGCCTCACAGGTTTTGGTATGCGGATCTTGTCCGGATGGCATCTTGCCAACCATGGACTCTTCCGTTAAGACCAGACCTTCTGTCTCAAGGTCCTTTTTTCCATCCGGATCTGAAATCCTTAAATTTAAAGGTATGGAGATTGAACGCTTGATTCTTGGTCATAGAGGTTTCTCTGACTCCGTGATTAATACTATGTTACAGGCTCGTAAATCTGTATCTCGAGAGATATATTATAGAGTCTGGAAGACTTATATTTCTTGGTGTCTTTCTCATCATTTTTCTTGGCATTCTTTTAGAATACCGAGAATTTTACAGTTTCTTCAGGGTGGTTTAGATAAGGGTTTGTCCGCGAGTTCTTTGAAAGGACAAATCTCCGCTCTTTCTGTTCTTTTTCACAGAAAGATTGCTATTCTTCCTGATATTCATTGTTTTGTACAAGCTTTGGTTCGTATAAAACCTGTCATTAAGTCAATTTCTCCTCCATGGAGTTTGAATTTGGTTTTGGGAGCTCTTCAAGCTCCTCCGTTTGAACCTATGCATTCATTGGACATTAAATTACTTTCTTGGAAAGTTTTGTTCCTTTTGGCCATCTCTTCTGCTAGAAGAGTTTCTGAATTATCTGCTCTTTCGTGTGAGTCTCCTTTTCTGATTTTTCATCAGGATAAGGCGGTGTTGCGAACTTCTTTTGAATTTTTACCTAAAGTTGTGAATTCCAACAACATTAGTAGAGAAATTGTGGTTCCTTCATTATGTCCTAATCCTAAGAATTCTAAGGAGAAATCATTGCATTCTTTGGATGTTGTTAGAGCTTTGAAATATTATGTTGAAGCTACGAAATCTTTCCGTAAGACTTCTAGTCTATTTGTTATCTTTTCCGGTTCTAGGAAAGGCCAGAAAGCTTCTGCCATTTCTTTGGCATCTTGGTTGAAATCTTTAATTCATCTTGCCTATGTTGAATCGGGTAAAATTCCGCCTCAAAGAATTACAGCTCATTCTACTAGGTCAGTTTCTACTTCCTGGGCGTTTAGGAATGAAGCTTCGGTTGACCAGATCTGCAAAGCAGCAACTTGGTCCTCTTTGCATACTTTTACTAAATTCTACCATTTTGATGTATTTTCTTCTTCTGAAGCAGTTTTTGGTAGAAAAGTTCTTCAGGCAGCGGTTTCAGTTTGAATCTTCTGCTTATGTTTTTTATTAAACTTTATTTTGGGTGTGGATTATTTTCAGCAGGAATTGGCTGTCTTTATTTTATCCCTCCCTCTCTAGTGACTCTTGTGTGGAAAGATCCACATCTTGGGTAGTCATTATCCCATACGTCACTAGCTCATGGACTCTTGTTAATTACATGAAAGAAAACATAATTTATGTAAGAACTTACCTGATAAATTCATTTCTTTCATATTAACAAGAGTCCATGAGGCCCACCCTTTTTTGTGGTGGTTATGATTTTTTTGTATAAAGCACAATTATTCCAATTCCTTATTTTTTATGCTTCGCACTTTTTTTCTTATCACCCCACTTCTTGGCTATTCGTTAAACTGATTTGTGGGTGTGGTGAGGGGTGTATTTATAGGCATTTTAAGGTTTGGGAAACTTTGCCCCTCCTGGTAGGAATGTATATCCCATACGTCACTAGCTCATGGACTCTTGTTAATATGAAAGAAATGAATTTATCAGGTAAGTTCTTACATAAATTATGTTTTTTCCAGACTTCTTACTCCAGTAGAGAAAGAATATGACTCGTGTATCAAGGCTTTGTTAGGGGTGCTTTGGTCAGTTCAGGCTACTGAGCATATAGTTGGATTTGGGAAGCTCATCCTCCAAACACCACACACCCCTATAAAACTGTTGTTGGAAAAATCATTAAGTGGGGTTTCAACACAAAGAGTGACTAGGTGGTTAATAGATTTGCAACATTGTAACATCACTGTACAACACAATGCAAAATACACATTACCTCAACTAATGCACACTCAGGGGGAACCCAATGACTGCACAGAGACATTCACACACAGGGAATCACCTCATAAATTGTTCAGGGACAAAACTTGTCCCCAAGATTTACAAATTTATGTAGATGGTTCAAGATTGCAGGATAGTCAATTTAACACTGGTTTTGCTATTTGGGTCCCATCTCAAAAATTAGCTCTTAAATTTATGCTACCACGATCATTCTTAGCACAGAGTGCAGAATTCAAAGTCATTTCTATGGCTTGTCACAAGTTTGACATACAGGACATTTGTATATACAGTGACAGTACCTATGTTACCAGATCACTGACAGAGGGCTTACCAATTTGGAATCTAAGGGGAAGGGTAGACTCAGCAGGCAAACCATTGTCACGTGTTCAAGCCCTTAAGAAATTGGTAGATTGGGGAACACAGCACCCATTGCCATTGTTAAAATTAAGGCACACACACATTTCACAGATGAACATTCACAAGGGAATGCACAGGTGGACATGTTAGCCAAACAGGCAGCTTTAGATGGGGAACCATGGCAATCAGATGAAAATAACAGTGAGATACAGGAAGCATGGAGAGAGCATGTTGCATCTAAAGATACAATGGCACACATAGCAAAGATTACAATGATAGATCCAGAGGTACCTGATTTGCAAACAGAACAAGCTAAAGATCCTAACCTTTTCCCTCTGTTACAGGAACAGCAAACACTCACAAATGGTTATTCAAATTGTAATGGGTTAATATGTTACTCCAATCCCACTGATCCACAAGCTAAATTGGTTTTTGTGGTCCCAAGTCATTTGCTAAAGGTCAGAACCCCATTCTTCATAGAATACCAGTAGCAGATGGCCCTTGGAAAGCTATCCATATTGATTTTATAGGCCCACTTCCACTATCAAAGGGGGGTCTCAGGTATGCCTAGTTATTGTAGATATTTTTTCAAAATGGGTTGAGGCTATTCCACTATGAGGCTATGTGGGGACATGTTTTCTCAAGATGGGGTTTTCGAACACTCATTAAATCAGACAGGGGTACACATTTTACAGGTCAGGTAATGCAAAATCTCTGTGCCCTACTGGGAATACAGACAAGATTTCATGTACCATATCTATCATCCACAATCCTCTGGTATAGTTGAGCGCATGAATCGCACATTAAAAACAAAATTGTCCAAAATGCTTTCCCAGTATGGTAAATCATGGGTCACACATCTTCCAGCAGTTCTAATGGCTATTAGAGCTACACTATCAAATGCTACTAAGTGTTCTCCCTATGAGCTCATGACAGGGAGAAAGATAGCATTAGGCCACCCAGGTGAACCACAATTGTCTACCCCCCTGAGAGAATCTGTGTCTAGAAATCAATATCTCTCCCAAATTCAGGAGCAGTTGAGCTTACTGCTACTTTTTGCTGCCTCTAATATGGCCCTAGCAGATTGTAAATTCTCATCTTCACCTCAAACTCTGTTTGAGAAGGGGGGAATGATCATGATTACAAATTTTTGCAAAGATTCCCCCTGGGATGCTGTTACGGTACCAACAGGATACCAAGGGTTAATACCAGGGAACAACGTCCTGCATAGGGAATCAGCAATTCACAAACCAGCCAGTTTTCAGGTTTAAACAGAATGTATTTATTAAAGGCTGAATGCCTAGTATTTATACAGGTTTTGACCCCAGATGGGGGGGTTGAATATAACCCTGGCTTCAGGTTACAGAGGGCATTGGTTAAACAGTAAAGCAAACATATGAACAATGCATCAAACCTCTAAGAATTGTCTATTCACAGGTAAAACAGATTAACATATTAAGTACTCAGACAATCTGATGTTGGGCAGTCTAGTTAACATAATCATACAAAACCCAATCAGTTTACCTAGACAGACTCCTGAGACACAATCAGATCTTAAACATACATAGAATACATCTTATTACAGAATATAGGAACAGTTCTTATTAGCTATAAAGTCTTTTATGCCCACTTGGCTTATAGAGTCACAATTGCTCCCACAAGGGGCACTCACACCCTGTACCCATCCTGTATTTATGGATACAGGGTGAAATAGACATAAGACAGAGTTATGAAAGTACATGGGGTGTCCAGCATATAAAATTCCATATTTCCATGCAGTCTCTGGGTATCCTTAAGCCCATGTACCTCCAGCCCAAAGAATGTTCCATAACAGGCCCTCCAATGTACAGTGGCGAGATTGGTTTTGTCACATCTCTCCCCTTTTCCAAACAGACTAACAGGGTATCTGACCTCCTGCCGGTCAGTGCCCTGGTTAGTCCAGCAACCCACCCATAAAACACAATTAGTAGTACAGCCCACCCACAATAAATGGTTACTACACCTGAGTACGGGGAAAACTTGTCCATGTCCAGGTGCCTCACCACAGCTGTGTGGGGGACTGGTACGCTGAATTGGTGGGTTGCGAGGTGGGCAGAGACCAGCTGTACTCTGCCCGGGTGCCAGCACTACCATGGAAGTAGCCTGGTGGGAGCCTGGTTGCTGGAGGGGGAGACCAACTGTCTCCCCTTTGGATACATAGCTGTGCTGCTGGAGGGGGAGACCAATCGTCTCCCCTTTGGCTAAACAGCCGTGTTGCTGGGGGACAGGACCAACTGTCCCTACCCCTTGTAACGCAGCCTGCCGCTGGGGAATGGAGTCTGGGCTCCCAATTCCCTGTATATTCCTCTGCTGCTGGGGGACAGGACCAACTGTCTCTGCCCCCTGTAACTCAGCCTGCCGCTGGGGAATGGAGTCTGGGCTCCCAATTCCCTGCATATCACTCTGCTGCTGGGGGACAGGACCAACTGTCTCTGCCCCCTGTAACTCAGCCTGCCGCTGGGGAATGGAGTCTGGATCTGGGTCTTTCACCTTGCTGTCCTGCTGAGCCTTCCCAATGGAGTGGAAGAGATCTCGGTAGTCCTGCTCCAGTTCCCACTCCAGGGCTGCTAAGTGAGTCAGGTCTGGCTCTACTTCATGGGGGTCAGCCCAGTTATGCCTAGCCTCCCTCTCATAGAAAATGTCCTGAAGTCTGGTCTGCACAGGGCTCCCAAAGTCAGGCTCTGCAAAGGACTCCCATAACAAGCCAGGACCATCAAACTCCTCTCCCTCTGGTTTGTCATGCTCAGCTGTCCAGGGTATATACTGTGCCATATACCACCAGAGCGCCTGGTATGCATGTCAGTTTGCTGGGACAATCAATCCATCTGTATTCCCGTTATGAGAGAGAATTCCTGTCCATACAAACAAGGGTTCAAATTCCTCAGTGCCCAGACCAGGGCCAAACAGTCCTTCAAAATCCCATCAGCTTCTTTACAAGTTTTCTGTACCTGCTCTTTATAGGTATCCACAATCCCTTCATACTGACATAGGGTGCCCTTGAGTTGCTGCACCTCACTATGAGCCAGCGTCAGCTTCTCCTCAAGTGTCGCTAAGTTTGTCTTTAAGGTTTCATGTCCCACTCTCAAGCTGGTGTTTTCTGCAGTCTGTCGGTGCAGCTTGTCTAGCAGAGATTCACGTTCTAAACGTGCTTTTTCCTCTGCGCTCCTCTTCTCCTTCATCAGCGCATTGTAACGGGACCTCCACATATCAATAGCGGATAGAGATTTACTGAGCTCAGCGTCCTGGGGCTTAGCAGCAGGTGGGTCAGTCTCTGCTGCACGGATCTGGGCACGGGTAGTCACAGGGTTAACATCAGCGGGACCCATAGGAGCGTAGGCAGAAACAAGGGGGGCCAAGTCATTTCCAAGAAGAACATCAGCAGGTAAGTCCTTCTTGACCCCCACATTCACAGGTCTAGCGCCCAATCCAAATGTACCCTGGCAACAGGTAGGCTGAACACATCGCCCCCTGCTACCCTCACAGCCACAGTGTCTCCAGTGTGCAAATTGGGAAGGCCCTTATAGAATTCTGGACCAGTTGGGTAATACTGTGATTAAAATAGAAAGATCAACCCCTGGGAAAACCAGAAGGCAGCCTGGTTACAAATGGGTCCATGTTGACCAATGTAAAGGGACAGTTGTCCCAGCTGTAGATATTCCTGCTAAGAACTGATATCTTAATCTTTTTGACAGATTTCATTTGACAGATTTCAGTGGAACCTGAGAGGAATGATCGCCACCAACCTCTTTGTATTTGTGTGGGTGTTATTGCAAAAACTTCCCATTTGTGACTCTAATGAACTTTCAATCACCAACCTCACAAGGAGTCGTAGATGGAGCTCTAGCAACATCATCAGAGGATGGACAAGCTTCTGGAGTTCTCAAGACATTAACAAAGATTGTTTGGGAAAATAGACTTTTTTTTTTTTTATTTTATTTATATCCAGCAACGCATACAGACATACCAAATTACATATCATTGCGCCACGCAGGGCCAAAAAGAAAACAGGCGTAATTAGGCAATTATTAATATTAAACAGGATTTGCTGATACATTGCATCCATAGTATAACTGCACACACTGCTGGGGTTTTTGTATTTTGTTTCTTAAACACAACGCTAAAGCAGATAACTTAAACACACTAAACAAAAATAAACTAACAGAATTAAAAATAGTACCCTCTCTTGATAGAGTAATTGTCATTCCATAAATATCAATTATGAGAACATGTATCTATTCACATTTTAGAGAGAAAAAAAAAAAAAAAGACAACTCTCTCTCTCCCCCCCCCCCCCCTCGAAGAACAAATAATCATTGCTCCCTATATCCTGAAATCCAAGCTACTGGAAATTCCCCAAGGATGGCCAAGTCAGCGAAACTATCCGAAGTTAGGAACGGATATAAGATATGTTTCTGTGTAGATGCTGAGTATGTTTTAATTATAGGAAGCCAACCTATCATAAACTTCCTAATTTCTTTTTCTTTTGCTGTTTTTAAATGAAAGGATTCAAACACTATTTGTATTTGGACTTCTTTAATGAAGCGAGAAAAACCTGGTGCCTTTTTTGCCTTCCAATTCTTAACTATGAATTGTCTACTCAACAATATTATAGTATTTAAAGTATTTCTATGTAAAAGACCATTATTATCATCTGTATTAAGGAAGATGACATCCTCTAATTTTAACACAATATTCACCTTATATAAATTATTAAACCAGAAGGCCACTTTCCTCCAAAACTGCTGAATCTTGGGACATAACCAGCATATATGCCGAATATCAGCATTTATATATGAACAGCATGAGCAAAAGAAGGTCTGACCAGGATACATTCTAGCCATTTTAGCGGGTATATAATAAAAATTATTGATAAGTTTATTGTGGGTTTCTTTCCAACTCTTTGCTATTCGGCATTTATCTAGTGCACTAAAACTTTCCTTAATTTTTTCCCTATCTAAATTTGGGCAAAATGGTAACCATAAGTTACAAAGTTTCTCTACAAAGGATTGGCTTTGTTTATTCAGCATTATACTGTATAATAGAGAAATTGAAGGAGCCCTGCTTTTAGTTATCGAGATACATGTTATATCTGACCATACGGGAATCCCAGTATCATACCAAATTCTAGAGCAGATATAATGTCTAATCTGCAAATATGCATAAAAAATCTTATTTGACAGACTAAACTTTTGAGTTAAGATATCAAAAGAGACCACTTGTCAATTTTCTGTTAATAGTTGATAGATAAATTTTAAACCATTTCTGGCCCATAATCTATAGACCTCTTGCTTATTTCCAGGACAAAACTCTGGATTACCCACAATAGGTAGGTATTCAGAGTACACATAATCAACTCCTATTAAGACACAAAATTTATGCCATATTAGACTCTGTATATACCTTGCCAATTCTTTGAGTGAAATATGTAGTAGTGCTTTCAATGAAAAGGGGGAGATAAAAAAACTCTCTAAAGCGTCTGAAGAAAACCAATTAGTTTCAGCTAACCAGTCTATAGCAATTTTAGCTAATGCAGCTAAGTTATAGAGTCTTATGTTGGGTAACGCCATACCTGCACAGCCCCGTACTTGCATCAGTTTATCCATCGCTATACAAGATTTTTTTCTGCCCATACCAGATGAATTTAGCAAAACTAGCATTCAGTTTCTGAATATCCATTTTACTCAATATTACAGGGAGGTTTTGTAATGGATATAAAAGTTGTGGAAAAACAATAGTTTTAATCAGACTGACTCTAGCGGAGATTGAGAGAGGGAAAGAGGACCATAGTTCAAAATCTGTTTTTATTTTCTGAATTAATACTTGATAATTAAGTCTATACCAATTGTGAGGATTTTTATGCAAGTAAATACCAAGATACTTTAGCGAATTAACTTCCTTAAACGGGTTTTCTAATATACTATATCTAGTTTTATCTATCCACATCAATTCACTTTTATTATAATTTACCTTATAACCCGCAAAAGAACCAAAAAGGTTTAAACACTCCAAGATTATTGGTATAACTTGCGCTGTGTTATATAGACAGATTAAAAGATCATCTGCGTATAATAAGATTTTAAGAGTCTGGTCACCCAAAGGAACTCCTTCCAATTTATCTCTTAGCCAAATGGCTAGAGGTTCTAATGCTAAGTTGAAAAGTAATGGTGAGAGGAGGCAACCTTGTCTAGTACCTTTTTTTAAAATTATAGATGATGTTAATGTACCATTAATCAATAAGAAAGAGGCTGGGTTATTATAAAGATTACGTATAAGATAAACAAATTGATTCTTAAATCCAAACCTCTCCAGCGCAGTTATTAGATAGTCCCATTCTATGGAGTCAAAAGCCTTTTCGGCATCAAGCGTTAAAAGTGCTGTATCGTGTTTAAGTTGTTTTCTCTGCTCTTTACCTCTATTCCACATATAATCCAAAAATGTTATGACTTTTCTCATATTTTTTGATAAATTCCTTGAGGCCATAAAGCCTGTCTGATCACTATGAATAAGATTTTCCAGACAACTCATAAATCTAGTTGCAACAATCGAGGTTAGAAGCTTGTAATCTATATTGAGCACCGATATCGGTCTATATGAAGCAACATCTTCCAAATTTCTACCTTTCTTTGGAATTAATGAAACATTAGCGGCCGAGAAATAACATGAAGGTGTATTGCTTGCTGAAAAATAATTGTTGAACAATTTTTGAAGAATAGGATTAATTTCTTCGGCTAGAATTTTAAAGTATTCTGCTGGCAAACAATCAGGGCCTGCTGCCTTATTTAATTCAGCTTTTTCTATTGCTTTTCCTATCTCTTCTCCTGTAATTGGTGCATTAAGCATATTGAGCAAATGCTCTGAGATCAATGGTATTTTAATCTGCGCCCAATTTTTTTTTTGATTAGCCTCTTTATTGCAAGTCTGAGAGTAGAGGTTCTGATAATATGTATAGAAGATCTTACAAATATCTGTGAGCTCTGTATATCTTTGATCTCCCTCTTTAATAGCTAATATATAGTTCTTCTTTTTTCTGTTTTGACTAATTTAGCTAGATATTTAGCAGAGCTCCCATAATGGCCTCTAAACTGCATACTTATCTTCCTCTCTTCTGTTTTAGAAATATGTCTCTTTCCTGTCTAGCTCTACAATCGTTCTCCCATTTTACCCAACTAACATCATTGATATATTTTCTATAAGTGTTTCTGACTTGATTTGCGAGTTGAACCTCTCTCAAATTGTCTTTCTTTTTCTTACTACACATATATGCTTTTATCTCTCCATTTAACACTGTCTTAGATGCCTCCCAAAATGTCTCTATTTTATTAACATAAGATATATTATGTGTACAATAATCCTTCCATTTTTGTTTAAGCCATCATACAAATCTAATATTTATATGCATAAATCTAGGAAAGAAAATAACTTGATTATTTTCTTTAGATCTAGGGAATATATGAAGTGACAATGAAATAACTGCATGGTCCGATATTACAATATCACTTATTTTGGATACAATCCTTTGAAGAGATAAGGATTCTGACACTAATAGGAAGTCAATTCTAGAGAATGTTCTAAAAGTTTTTGATTCACATGTAAAAGAGCAACTGTCTGGGTTATGAACCCTCCAAATATCAATTATTTTAAGCTTATGACAAAAACTCTTAATATATTTGGCTTGACTCATATATGTTTTTAAATTTTTCTTTGAAAAGCTTTCTAATTCCGGGCATAGAGACAAATTAAAGTCCCCACCCATTATTAGGTTATCTGATGAGAAAGGGAATAATTTAACTTTTAATTTCTCCCAAAATACTTTGCAAAACCTATTTGGCGCATATATATTACAGAAAACAAATTTTATTTAATTGATTTCTATTTTTAGAATAATATATCTAGCTTCTGGATCTAACTCGGCATGTATTATTTTATAGGATAGATTTTTGTTCAACAATATTGCAACGCCGGACTTCCTGCCACCGCACACGGAGTCGCGAATACCTCCCCCACTCATCTAGTTCTCAATTTAGGTATCTCTACTGCTTTTAGATGCATTTCCTGTATAAAGACAACGCTCGGGTCCTGTTCACCTAGTTTTTTAATTATTAATTTACGTTTTCTTGGAGAAGTAACTCAACCAATATTCCAGGAGAGGATATTTAATTTTCCCTTGTTAATTGACATCTAGAGATATAAAGCTAGCCTCGCATATATGAGCAGATTGAAAAAATAAAGAGGGTGGGACAGAGAGAAAAGGAGGGCAGAGGGGAGAAGGAAAAAAAACAAAAAACACCACTTAAAATTATAAGCAGAAAACCCATATATACAATCTGCACACAAACATGGTATTCATAAACCTGAACAACCAGCTCAACCATCTTGTAGCCAATGACCAGGATTTTACTCTGTCTTTTCCTTGAGCAAATCATATAACTCCTTTAAGTTCTGTTTTTTTAACAGAATAATACAACAAGAAGAATAAAAAGGAAAAAAAGAAAGAGGTATCTCTAATAAATGTTACACATTTTGAGATATATAATCTTTTGCTTCGTCTACAGTATTTAAAACTATTCTATTAGCTGGATAAAACATATGCGCTTTTATTCCCTTATTTATCATTTGAGTGCAATAAGGAGCCATACTCTTTCTTTTCAAAGTTGTCTCGTTTGAAAAATCTTGAAATAACAAGATTTTCTTATTTGCAATGGTAAAGGAGTCAATTTTTTTATAAAGTTTAAACATTTCAATCTTATCTTGAAATTTTAGGAGCTTAAAAATACAAACCCTACTTCTAGTTGTTCAATCCTCATTAGTTTTCCTTGGGCCTACTCTATGGGCTCTCTCAATTGCTAAAGGCAGTTGTTGGGGGGGAAACCCTAGAATGTGCGTGAGAAGTATAGATGTAAAATTTAATAGATTATCATACTCAGAAGTTACAGGAAGACAGACTAGGCGAATATTATTATGCCTAGAACAGTCTTCTAGTTTCTCCAATCGGGATTGCAAATTATGTAATTTAGATTCCTGCATGGAGAATATGCTCTCTTGCGTGTTAACCTGGTCTTCCAAATCAGAAATCCTAGTTTCCGCCTCTAACATCCTTGCTGTAAATTGTTTAACTTCTCCTGAAAGGGAATCTAGTCTGAAGGAAATACTTAAAAGGTCTTTTTTAATAGATTCAAATTGTGGGGTAAATACCTGGCTTATTTGAGTTACTAATGCATGTGCATCAAAAGGAATCTTATCTTTAAGTTTAGCAGGCATTATGGGTGAATTTTTTTTTCACCTGCGTGACAAATTTTTCCATTAACCCCCAAAATAAAGTATAAAGAACTGATTCTATAGTGCAAAATGTAGAAACAAAATTCTTTTTTTTTTCTTTCTCTGTGCTTTATGTGTGTGTGAGAAAATGTGAATAAGGCAGAAGGCCAAACTACCAGTTATCCCCTGCAGTTAAAGTATAAGAGCCTGCTGTCATATATTGGTTTACCTAATAGCCATTATTATTTCGCACAAAATTAAAAAAATCAACAGATTATAGGTAGCTGCACAGATCTAGTATTTTCAAATGAAAATCTAAGTCTTGACTCTATTGTTTAAATATATACCCAAACAGGATGTAAATAACCAAGAACAGCCCACCCAACAAAATAACACCTTTAGGGATTATATATGGTACTGTCCCTGCACAGAATATAACATTATACCCCACTATTAGAGGTTTCTTTCCGTCCTGAATGTGACCTGCTTATCCAGTCCAGATTATTTCTCTGAACCTCAATTTCTTCAGTTCATAGAAGGCTCACATGAGAAAAGGAAAAAAGTACCTTTATATCCTCCAAAGCACTGTATATTTAAATGGAAGGAATATGCACAACCGCCCTTACATTCATGGGCCAAGCTGATCAATACACACCAAGTCATGTATAGAAGAACAGGCTCAGCCCGTAATTGGGATTTTAGCCTTGATTGCCAGAGTCATATGAAATGTGGCCTGATGATAAGCCGCTTTTAGAAAATTTTTAATACTGCTAACAAAGCAATGTTACTTGCGTGCTCATCAGGGTATGATCTCCACTGCGAGCAGGGCCAACGCGTTGTACCAGAACAGGGCAGGCATCAGGCCCAGCTAGCTCCATGTCTGCAACACCAGGATACACTGAGTGAGAAGAGTGTGACCCAGTGGCGTCACTAGGGGGGGGCGGGCCGCACCCGGGTGACACCCTCCAGGGGGTGACACAAAAAAAAAAAATCTTTTTTTTTTTTTTTTAAATTTTATTGAAATTCAAAGAAATACAATGTTGAGATGCATAGATTATTTTATTAGAGGCTGGCATTTGTGAACATTAGTGGGACTGGGGAAGTTGTAGACACACAATTTTTTTGCCCCTTGAGCCAGTGCTGCAATTTCAACAAATAGTTTTCCCGGCTGCTTTTGCTTGTTTGTACTTTGCTCCTCCCCTGCCCAATTTCACTATGAATGTTGTGGGTGTGCCGTGGGGCTTGCAAAGTTGCGCTGCTAGCCTAAACCTGCCTGCCTATCTGTGTTCACTGCTCAGTGACATGCGGCCCAGGGCTGTGCACTGACAGACTTGGAACAGAGTCAGAGAGCAGAATTTTCATAGTTTGTGCGCCTAAACCTTTTCTTCAGTGATTTATTTTAGAGTGCTCTGTTTATCTTTCATTTGATGTTCTGCTGAGCCAGGGAGCAGCTCTAGGCATGAGCTTCATAATTAATGCAGTGCAGTTTACATATTTTGTATGTGTGTGTCTGAGTTTTTGTGTGTGTGTCTGAGTGTCTGAGTGTGTTTCCGAGTGTTTGTGTGTGCATCTAAGTATGTTTTTAAGTGTGTCTGAGTGTTTGTATGTGTGTGTCTGCTTTCTGGGGGGGGGGTGACACCATGACTTACCGCACCGGGTGACACCAACCCTAGTGACGCCACTGGTGTGACCCCCCAGATCACTCCGGGCGTCCGCGCTCCGTCTTCCTACAGCAGTTGCAGCCAGTGGCTTCTGGTTTACGTTGCTGGGTAGGACCTCCACTTGCCGTATGTCCCCGGGACCAGATGTCTCTCGTAGAGCAGGACCAAATCACCTCAGGTTTCCTGTACCATGCCGCTGCAGCCAGACCGGCCAAAAGAACTTCCAGCTCCAGGAGTCGTACTCCTCGTTAATGCCACTTTCGAACCTCGTATCTGCCACGGGTTATGCGGCTGTGAGCTGGGGAGATGGTTCTGAGGATGCTACAAACGAACGCCAACAAGGAGCACAGCAGTGTGACTCCACCCCCAACGGAAGTTCTGGGAAAATTTACTTTTAATGCGGGTTGGAGGGTTGAAATATTTGCTGAAAAACATCAAGACAATTTAACTGGTTTTTGGAGGGTCAATCAGGGTAATGAAGTGGAATGGGAATGTAAGTGGGTGGCTTGGGGAAAATGGACTGTAGGTCTGGTGGGAGAAGGTATTTCTGTGTCTACAACATTTGCTAATCCTATTCACACTATAAATGGTGATAACTATAATTTAACCAAGGTTATATTTGAACAACAAATTGGAGAAGGGATTAATTGGAGAGTTACAGCTTCCAACTTTGGTGTAGGGATTGAAGTATACTTAAGAATAGATCAAAAAAAGGAAAAAAATAGTTTTGCACCTTTGATCTAATCTACTTTAATCACTACATGAAAGAGGAAGCATTATGACAATACTCCAGTGTGTGAGGGGAAAAGGGTTGTTTCTAGCGGTCCATTTCAAATAAGTACAATCAAGCCAATTCCAGTATTGAGGGACGCTACATTTCAATTTATCACATAGAAGATTAAAATAGATTGGCTAGTTTCCACACATTACCAAAATTGTTCCAGAATTACTGCCACTATGGAAAAATCATTAGTTAAATGGGCAGAAGGTACTAGGAGGGATAATGTGGATACAGTTTTGGAAGGTGTGGAAACAGGGTTAGGGGTGATAAACTGCATTGACATATCTAGCTTAACAACAACCTTACATCTCAGGGGATGTTAAATGCAAAAGGGATTCATACACAACAAATAATAAACACCCTGGTAGAGACACTGACACAAACAGTCATTCAGGTTCAGGGTCCTGCCATTCAACATACAGAGGAAATATTGATAGGAGTAATTAGTAGGTTAAGGGAAGTATCCTGGTATTTTGTGTGTATGTCCATGCAAGCAGAATTATCAACTGACTTTAAATTAATGGCACAGGCTATGGAAAATAGCCATACACCTTTGGAAGGGTGGGAGCAGTCTGTTGTTAACAGTTTTGCATCAGAACACAAAGAATTATGGTTAAACAGTTGGTTAGGTTGCAGGGAAAATATATGCAGGGCTACTTCACTTGTGCCCACTAGTGGTACCTATTAGAATGTTTATCATTTGTTTTCACTAGGAACACTTGTCACAGAATTTCATGCTTTACACCATGAGTTAGAGTTTCCAAATTTTATATGGAATGGTTCCCACATGGAACAGGTAGATATGTCTGGCTGCATAAGGTTTCCTTCTAAAGGTTTATGTCTACCCAAACAAAGGTCCAAGGTAGCCGGGCATCACAAGGAGGTGGGTAACAAAGGAGGATACTGAGGAATATCCAAAAAATAATACCTTTATTTGTGAGACAGGGTAAAAACAAAGTAGAGCTCGCAGCTCAGCATGTTAAAAAAGGGTTTCTTTCATGTAATTAGCAAGAGTCCATGAGCTAGTGACGTATGGGATATACATTCCTACCAGGAGGGGCAAAGTTTCCCAAACCTCAAAATGCCTATAAATACACCCCTCACCACACCCACAATTCAGTTTTACAAACTTTGCCTCCGATGGAGGTGGTGAAGTAAGTTTGTGCTAGATTCTACGTTGATATGCGCTCCGCAGCAAGTTGGAGCCCGGTTTTCCTCTCAGCGTGCAGTGAATGTCAGAGGGATGTGAGGAGAGTATTGCCTATTTGAATGCAGTGATCTCCTTCTAAGGGGTCTATTTCATAGGTTCTCTGTTATCGGTCGTAGAGATTCATCTCTTACCTCCCTTTTCAGATCGACGATATACTCTTATATATACCATTACCTCTACTGATTCTCGTTTCAGTACTGGTTTGGCTATCTACTATATGTAGATGAGTGTCCTGGGGTAAGTAAGTCTTATTTTCTGTGACACTCCTAGCTATGGTTGGGCACTTTGTTTATAAAGTTCTAAATATATGTATTCAAACATTTATTTGCCTTGACTCAGAATGTTCAACTTTCCTTATTTTCAGACAGTCAGTTTCATATTTGGGATAATGCATTTTAATTTAACATTTTTTCTTACCTTAAAATTTGACTTTTTCCCTGTGGGCTGTTAGGCTCGCGGGGGCTGAAAATGCTTCATTTTATTGCGTCATTCTTGGCGCGGACTTTTTTGGCGCAAAAATTCTATTTCCGTTTCCAGGGTCATACGTGTCGCCGGAAGTTGCGTCATTTTTTGACGTTATTTTGCGCCAAAAATGTCGGCGTTCCGGATGTGGCGTCATTTTTGGCGCCAAAAAGCATTTAGGCGCCAAATAATGTGGGCGTCTTATTTGGCGCGAAAAATATGGGCGTCACTTTTGTCTCCACATTATTTAAGTCTCTTTTTTTTATTGCTTCTGGTTGCTAGAAGCTTGTTCTTTGGCATTTTTTCCCATTCCTGAAACTGTCATTTAAGGAATTTGATCAATTTTGCTTTATATATATGTTATTTTTTCTCTTACATATTGCAAGATGTCTCACGTTGCATCTGAGTCAGAAGATACTACAGGAAAATCGCTGTCAAGTGCTGAATCTACCAAAGCTAAGTGTATCTGCTGTAAACTTTTGGTAGCTATTCCTCCAGCTGTTGTTTGTATTGATTGTCATGACAAACTTGTTAAAGCAGATAATATTTCCTTTAGTAAAGTACCATTGCCTGTTGCAGTTCCTTCAACATCTAAGGTGCAGAATGTTCCTGATAATATAAGAGATTTTGTTTCTGAATCCATAAAGAAGGCTATGTCTGTTATTTCTCCTTCTAGTAAACGTAAAAAATCTTTTAAAACTTCTCTCCCTACAGATGAATTTTTAACTGAACATCATCATTCTGATTCTGATGATTCCTCTGGTTCAGAGGATTCTGTCTCAGAGGTTGATGCTGATAAATCTTCATATTTATTTAAAATGGAATTTATTCGTTCTTTACTTAAAGAAGTCCTAATTGCTTTAGAAATAGAGGATTCTGGTCCTCTTGATACTAAATCTAAACGTTTAAATAAGGTTTTTAAAACTCCTGTAGTTATTCCAGAAGTTTTTCCTGTCCCTGATGCTATTTCTGCAGTAATTTCCAAAGAATGGGATAATTTGGGTAATTCATTTACTCCTTCTAAACGTTTTAAGCAATTATATCCTGTGCCGTCTGACAGATTAGAATTTTGGGACAAGATCCCTAAAGTTGATGGGGCTATTTCTACCCTTGCTAAACATACTACTATTCCTACGTCAGATGGTACTTCGTTTAAGGATCCTCTAGATAGGAAAATTGAGTCCTTTCTAAGAAAAGCTTATCTGTGTTCAGGTAATCTTCTTAGACCTGCTATATCTTTGGCTGATGTTGCTGCAGCTTCAACTTTTTGGTTGGAAACTTTAGCGCAACAAGTAACACATCGTGATTCTCATGATATTATTATTCTTCTTCAACATGCTAATAATTTTATCTGTGATGCCATTTTTGATATTATCAGAGTTCATGTCAGGTTTATGTCTCTAGCTATTTTAGCTAGAAGAGCTTTATGGCTTAAAACTTGGAATGCTGATATGGCTTCTAAATCAACTTTACTTTCCATTTCTTTCCAGGGTAACAAATTATTTGGTTCTCAGTTGGATTCCATTATTTCAACTGTTACTGGTGGGTAAGGAACTTTTTTACCACAGGATAAAAAATCTAAAGGTAAAAACAGGGCTAATAATCGTTTTCGTTCCTTTCGTTTCAACAAAGAACAAAAGCCTGATCCTTCATCCTCAGGAGCAGTTTCAGTTTGGAGACCATCTCCAGTCTGGAATAAATCCAAGCCAGCTAGAAAGGCAAAGCCTGCTTCTAAGTCCACATGAAGGTGCGGCCCTCATTCCAGCTCAGCTGGTAGGGGGCAGGTTACGTTTTTTCAAGGAAATTTGGATCAATTCTGTTCACAATCTTTGGATTCAGAGCATTGTTTCAGAAGGGTACAGAATTTGTTTCAAGTTGAGACCTCCTGCAAAGAGATTTTTTCTTTCCCGTGTCCCAGTAAATCCAGTAAAAGCTCAAGCATTTCTGAAATGTGTTTCAGATCTAGAGTTGACTGGAGTAATTATGCCAGTTCCAGTTCCGGAACAGGGGATGGGGTTTTATTCAAATCTCTTCATTGTACCAAAGAAGGAGGATTCTTTCAGACCAGTTCTGGATCTAAAAATATTGAATCATTATGTAAGGATACCAACGTTCAAGATGGTAACTGTAAGGACTATCTTACCTTTTGTTCAGCAAGGGAATTATATGTCCACAATAGATTTACAGGATGCATATCTGCATATTCCGATTCATCCAGATCATTATCAGTTCCTGAGATTCTCGTTTCTGGACAAGCATTACCAGTTTGTGGCTCTGCCGTTTGGCCTAGCTACAGCTCCAAGAATTTTTACAAAGGTTCTCGGTGCCCTGCTGTCTGTAATCAGAGAACAGGGTATTGTGGTATTTCCTTATTTGGACGATATCTTGGTACTTGCTCAGTCTTTACATTTAGCAGAATCTCATACGAATCGACTTGTGTTGTTTCTTCAAGATCATGGTTGGAGGATCAATTTACCAAAAAGTTCTTTGATTCCTCAGACAAGGGTAACCTTTCTGGGTTTCCAGATGGATTCAGTGTCCATGACTCTGTCTTTAACAGACAAGAGACGTCTAAAGTTGATTACAGCTTGTCGAAACCTTCAGTCACAATCATTCCCTTCGGTAGCCTTATGCATGGAAATTCTAGGTCTTATGACTGCTGCATCGGACGCGATCCCCTTTGCTCGTTTTCACATGCGACCTCTTCAGCTCTGTATGCTGAAGCAATGGTGCAAGGATTACACGAAGATATCTCAATTAATATCTTTAAAACCGATTGTTCGACACTCTCTAACATGGTGGACAGATCACCATCGTTTAATTCAGGGGGCTTCTTTTGTGCTTCCGACCTGGACTGTAATTTCAACAGATGCAAGTCTCACAGGTTGGGGAGCTGTGTGGGGATCTCTGACGGCACAAGGAGTTTGGGAATCTCAGGAGGTGAGATTACCGATCAATATTTTGGAACTCCGTGCAATTTTCAGAGCTCTTCAGTTTTGGCCTCTTCTGAAGAGAGAATCGTTCATTTGTTTTCAGACAGACAATGTCACAACTGTGGCATACATCAATCATCAAGGAGGGACTCACAGTCCTCTGGCTATGAAAGAAGTATCTCGAATTTTGGTTTGGGCGGAATCCAGCTCCTGTCTAATCTCTGCGGTTCATATCCCAGGTGTAGACAATTGGGAAGCGGATTATCTCAGTCGCCAAACGTTGCATCCGGGCGAATGGTCTCTTCACCCAGATGTATTTCTTCAGATTGTTCAAATGTGGGAACTTCCAGAAATAGATCTGATGGCGTCCCATCTAAACAAGAAACTTCCCAGGTATCTGTCCAGATCCCGGGATCCTCAGGCGGAGGCAGTGGATGCATTATCACTTCCTTGGAAGTATCATCCTGCCTATATCTTTCCGCCTCTAGTTCTTCTTCCAAGAGTAATCTCCAAGATTCTGAAGGAATGCTCGTTTGTTCTGCTGGTAGCTCCGGCATGGCCTCACAGGTTTTGGTATGCGGATCTTGTCCGGATGGCCTCTTGCCAACCGTGGACTCTTCCGTTAAGACCAGACCTTCTGTCACAAGGTCCTTTTTTCCATCAGGATCTGAAATCCTTAAATTTAAAGGTATGGAGATTGAACGCTTGATTCTTGGTCAAAGAGGTTTCTCTGACTCTGTGATTAATACTATGTTACAGGCTCGTAAATCTGTATCTCGAGAGATATATTATAGAGTCTGGAAGACTTATATTTCTTGGTGTCTTCCTCATCATTTTTCCTGGCATTCTTTTAGAATACCGAGAATTTTACAGTTCCTTCAGGATGGTTTAGATAAGGGTTTGTCCGCAAGTTCTTTGAAAGGACAAATCTCTGCTCTTTCTGTTCTTTTTCACAGAAAGATTGCTATTCTTCCTGATATTCATTGTTTTGTACAAGCTTTGGTTCGTATAAAACCTGTCATTAAGTCAATTTCTCCTCCTTGGAGTTTGAATTTGGTTCTGGGAGCTCTTCAAGCTCATCCGTTTGAACCTATGCATTCATTGGACATTAAATTACTTTCTTGGAAAGTTTTGTTCCTTTTGGCCATCTCTTCTGCCAGAAGAGTTTCTGAATTATCTGCTCTTTCTTGTGAGTCTCCTTTTCTGATTTTTCATCAGGATAAGGCGGTGTTGCGAACTTCTTTTGAATTTTTACCTAAAGTTGTGAATTCCAACAACATTAGTAGAGAAATTGTGGTTCCTTCATTATGTCCTAATCCTAAGAATTCTAAGGAGAAATCGTTGCATTCTTTGGATGTCGTTAGAGCTTTGAAATATTATGTTGAAGCTACGAAATCTTTCCGTAAGACTTCTAGTCTATTTGTTATCTTTTCCGGTTCTAGAAAAGGCCAGAAAGCTTCTGCCATTTCTTTGGCATCTTGGTTGAAATCTTTAATTCATCTTGCCTATGTTGAGTCGGGTAAAACTCCGCCTCAGAGAATTACAGCTCATTCTACTAGGTCAGTTTCTACTTCCTGGGCGTTTAGGAATGAAGCTTCGGTTGACCAGATCTGCAAAACAGCAACTTGGTCCTCTTTGCATACTTTTACTAAATTCTACCATTTTGATGTATTTTCTTCTTCTGAAGCAGTTTTTGGTAGAAAAGTACTTCAGGCAGCGGTTTCAGTTTGAATCTTCTGCTTATGTTTTTCGTTAAACTTTATTTTGGGTGTGGATTATTTTCAGCAGGAATTGGCTGTCTTTATTTTATCCCTCCCTCTCTAGTGACTCTTGTGTGGAAAGATCCACTTCTTGGGTAGTCATTATCCCATACGTCACTAGCTCATGGACTCTTGCTAATTACATGAAAGAAAACATAATTTATGTAAGAACTTACCTGATAAATTCATTTCTTTCATATTAGCAAGAGTCCATGAGGCCCGCCCTTTTTTTGTGGTGGTTATGATTTTGTATAAAGCACAATTATTCCAATTCCTTATTTTATATGCTTTCGCACTTTTTTATCACCCCACTTCTTGGCTATTCGTTAAACTGAATTGTGGGTGTGGTGAGGGGTGTATTTATAGGCATTTTGAGGTTTGGGAAACTTTGCCCCTCCTGGTAGGAATGTATATCCCATACGTCACTAGCTCATAGACTCTTGCTAATATGAAAGAAATGAATTTATCAGGTAAGTTCTTACATAAATTATGTTTTTTTAACATGCTGAGCTGTGAGCTCTACTTTGTTTTTACCCTGTCTCACAAATAAAGGTATTATTTTTTGGATATCACCCTGTATCCTCCTTTGTTACCCACCTCCTTGTGATGCCCAGCTACCTTGGACCTTTGTTTGCTATTTGACGCTGTGACGTAGGCATCTGTACACCCGAGGCTCCCAGGACGTGGGGAGGAGCTTGAAGAGGAGAGAGACCGGTGTTCCACCGAAGACACGCTGCCCGATGCTACAGATCCCCAGAGGCTGGTAACAGTGGCGTCACTAGGCCCCCCCCGCCCTCCCCTAGTGACGCCACTGGCTGGTAAGCGCCACTGCACATGCTGTTGTTTGTTTTATGTCTACCCAACCAGGCAAGAATAATTTTTGATTCCTGCTGGCGTATTCACTCATATTGCAATGGTTTTGTGGAGAACGTTAATCCCCAAGATGTGATTTTTCCATTAGGACAAGGAAAGGTGTGTTTTGTTTCTTTGAAGCCTAAAGATGAGCTGCATGTATGGTTTGACAAGTGCAATTCAAGGGAACACATCACACCAGGGATTTATTGTATTACTGGGTACCCTGTGAGGATAAGTTCACTACAGTTTAACTTCACTGTCCCACATTTACTCGCATATAACGCTACCTTGGGGGCTCCAATCATAACACCAATATTAGTAGATGATGCACCTTGGCAAAAATGGGTAACCTTATTGCAAAACAATTCTGTGTTACTGGAACATCTTAAAAAATGTTGGGGAGATGGACTTCCGGTGGGCGGGGTGACTGGAGAGCAGCGAGAAAACGGAGCTCTGTGTCACTGAGCTAAACATTTGTTTAAACTGTGCTCTCCCGGTCGCCCCCGCAATACCTTCTTGCCAGATAGGCAGCGGAACACAGCGCGGACCTCTCTTGGCCAAAAACGGCACCCACGCAGGACCCTGACATCAGTCCTGGCCCACGGAAAGCAGAGGCGCAGGCAGAGGCGCAAACAGTCGCCATTTTGGACGGCGCTCCGGATCACTTCTTTGAATCCCTGCAGGGCAGCATCGGTCCCTGGGGTAAGAAAACGTAACAGTTTTTTACCGCACAACATCGCACTGCCCACAGAAAGCCCCTTGTGACTGGAGAGACCCCAGGCAGGCAGACATAATTTGCTGAGACGCAGCTACACCTTAAGGCTCTCATGCTCTCCTCTTTGGGCCCCAATTACTTTTCCCAGCAACTTGAATGGAAATAGAGGGGCTCATGCTTTATACCACTATATTGCTCCTTGATTGAAACACGCACAGAGGCGACACAGGCCATTATAAAACATCATTCTAAGAACACCTGCTGCCTGATAAATCCTCTTTTTTTTTTCTTTCCAAGCTTTGCATCGCAGGCTGCTCTATGTGCTGGAGGTGAGGTGAGCTGGTGGCCCTGTCAGTGACCTTTATTGTCTAGAAGCAGGCTTGTGCAATACCTATTTATCCTGTTTGGACCCAGTGTGAGTGGGAATGCCTGGAGCTAGAGACTGTTGTATATCACTAAATTGAGCTGTGGCCCATACTAGGCCTGAATCCTCCAAAAAAGGACTGTATTGTGTGATTAGCAGTACTTTAGCTGCAGCTGCAGCAGAGTTTGAGACCGTTATTGCATTCAAGGAGAAAACTGTATACTCATTTTTTTTTGAGTTCTTTTTTCTGCTCTATGAAAGTTAACGACTACTTTAAAAGGCTGTCTCCGCCTCTAACAGACACTATGAGTCACAGATCCAGCACACAGGACAAGAGACTCAAAAACTCTGCGGAAACACCTGCATCCAGCCCCACAACCTCAGATAATGATAATACATCTACTGGCGATCATAGCTCCTTACTACAAGAGCTTAAATCTTTCTTCTTACCAAAGATGGATTCATTACAAGCTGGCGTAGACACTTTGACAAGCAAGGTAAGAGCTTTCTCTACACGTCTCACGTCTGCGGAGCATAGAATCTCAGAGGTTGAAGATCGACAACAAGAATCGGCAGGATCAATAAAGAACCTTTTAAAACAGAATCAATACCTGCTAGATAAATTAGAGGATCTGGAGAACCGCATCCGCCAAAATAATCTGCGGGTAGTGGGTGTACCAGAAACTGTTAGAGATAAAGATCTGCTGGACTTTGCTGCATCCACTCTCCCCAGATTGCTGGGAATGTCCTCTGATTATTTACCAATAGACATTGAGCGGTCACATCGTATAGGCCCAGACAGACATCTGGGTAACTCCAAAGATAGGCCTCGCCAAGTCATCTTCAAATGCCTGAATTATCAGGATAAGCTAGCCATGTTGAGAGCCTACAGAACCACAAAAGAGCTTAAGTACGAAGACCGCCGTCTACTGTTATTTCAGGATTTCTCAGTTGAAGTAACCAGAAGGCGAAAAGACACTGCTCCGCTCTGCTCACAGCTACATGAACAGGGTCGTCAGGTTACCCTCCTATACCCGGCCAAGTTGAAACTCCAAACGAACTCGTGACCCAAGATTTTTCACTCCCCTGCCGCAGCACAGGCCTACCTGGCTTCAGAAAGAAGACAAGATGCGGGTTGATACTGTTTCATTAAGGATTTGTATTCTTCTATTATGTCTTTTTTTTTCCCCTCTCGCTCTCTTATTCTCACTCTCTATAGCAATGCAACATAAATAATGTATGTAAATTTAAATATATTGGTGCCGGATCAGGCCCCTTGGACGTTCTTCCTTATACTGGGTTTGGAAAATTTGTTATATATTCTGTCATATATTTTGTTGTGTCATGCACTTATTGATTTTATAAGTGTTAGTTTTACACCAGACGTGAATAAGCCAGCCCCACCTCATAGCCCACACAGGCCGCACACACTGTATTGTCAGGGTTTCTATTGTTGCTGTTACTGTTATGCCAGATTTATCTACATTTGTTTCACCCTCACCACCGCCCCGAAAATGTCATGCCCTGGCGGGGGCGCCCCAGGGTGTTCGAGCTCTCTTATATACCCTATTATTTATCAGTGAGACCATACGGGCCTCCTCTCCCCGTGGGGTTCCCCCCGCCTTGTGTACAAGTAGCCTCCATGCTACCCAGCCATGCTCAGACTCCTATAAGGCCTTACCACCTAAGAGAGGATGGCCCAATGTGTATACTTTATTTGCCGCACAATCATATTGACAGGACAGCAATGGCCTATTGTGATGAATGCACATGTGAAGTACACCCCCTGAAACATGAGACACTTAGCATAATGCAGGTCTATATCTCAATGCTCAGGGATGGGGAATGGTGGGATATCTGTATCACTATGTCTAAAGGAGCCTTTCTGCTTTTTGATGCTGCTGATCAAGATGTGACCTGGGTGTCAGTCCTCTCGCCCCCCACAGACTGCATACATCGGTTGTCCTCTCTACGATACCGCCTAACTGTAAGTTTTTCTACATCTCTGACCTCTCTTTCCAGGTTGTGTTGCTGTGTAAGGTCAGTCCTCTTCTTTCTCACTCAGGGGAGTCACATATCTACCCCCTTAATTGCCAGACCTTGTATAATCCCACACAGTAGCTTAGCCACACTTATCACCCATGGTGCCTCATGACTGCACAGCTTAAGGTGGTCTCATGGAATGTGGGGGGAATCACCTCACCAGCAAAGAGAAGCATGATTAGTCAGCACTTACAAACACTACATGCAGATATAGCATTACTTCAGGAGACTAAACTATCCACAGAGGAACATGAAAAATTAAAAATTCGCTGGGTGGGACAGATTCTCTTTTCCCCTACTGAGGGCAGGAAAAGAGGAGTGGCCATTCTGGTCAGGAAGGGCCTCCCAGTTTCATTCTCAAAGATAGAAATAGATCAAAAAGGCAGATTTATACTAGCCTTACTACAAATTAACTCTATTAACTACACCATCTGTAATGTCTTCGGTCCCAACGAGTATAGTCCTGTTTTTTGGACGACACTATCAGCAAAAATAATTACTAATAATGCTCCCATAATTCTAGGGGGGGATTTCAATTTGGTTCAGGCGTTGCCCCTGGACAGGTTCAAAGACCCCGCCACAGCCTCCACTTCCAGAACGGGCACGTCCAGATATAAAAGAGAAGTGAAATTGATTAAATCCTTTAAAGACACACTAGACCTGGTAGATATATGGAGGATGCAAAATCCGATCAGCAGAGATTACACTTGTTTATCTAGAACACATAACACTCTTTCACGAATTGATTACGTCTTAACTTCATCCACCCTTTCACCTCAAATCCACCATGCAACTATAGGTCAGGTAACAATTTCAGATCACGCCCCGATTAGTCTAGTATTCCAGACACTGCCTAACAAACCCCCCAAGAAGACATGGAGATTTCCAACTTACTTATATAACAATATTGATTTCCGTCAGCACCTCAAATCATCCTGGATTCATTATGCTTCAGATAATGCCCAGCATAGTGACGACCCAAACTTATTTTGGCACGCCTCGAAGGCGGTGATGCGAGGACACATCACCTCCTTCACAGCCCATCATAACAAAACTCTTAAAAAGATAGATAATGAATTCCTCTCCAAACTTACCGAGGCATACAATACATATTTGAATGATCCCACACCAGTATCTAAGCAGAATTACTATGATCTTAAGCAAACCTGAGATACCTTCCTGGCCCAACAGAATAATACCTTTCACATACATAGACAGGGCAGGTACTTCAGACATGGCAATCGATCGGGTAAACTTCTGGCAGACTTGGTCAAGTTATATAGACCGAAATCCTACATCACAGCTATTAAGTCCCACTCTCACATAACTTCGACACCTACTGACATTATGACAGAATTTGTGAACTATTACACTACTCTATACGCTAGTCAACCGGTTGACTTGGAGGCGAGGGGGCACTTCTGGGGCTCCATAAAAATCCCCAAGATATCGACTGAGCAAAAAATCCCTACTTAACGCTAAAATACAAACACGTGAGGTGATCAAAGCCATACGTAATACCAAACTTGGGAAGGCAGCCGGTCCTGATGGGCTACCATCAGAGTTTTACAAACTCCTAGGCGAAGAAATAGCGCCCACTTTATCATCCCTATACACAGCTTACATGGAGGGTAACACAGGAATAGATAGTAGATTCACAGACGCAAATATTTGCCTCCTACTCAAACCAGATAGAGAGCCTACCCTTACATCATCGTACCGACCAATCTCACTCCTGAATGGAGATTATAAGATATTAACAAAAATTTTAGCAGATAGGCTAGCGATGGCTTTGCCATCAATTGTCCACCCAGATCAGACTGGATTTGTCAAGGGCCGCTCCTCAGTAACAAATATTAGGAAAAGATTGGCAATCATGTCCCATTACTGGTATAACACCCACTCTCCTAAACCTCCCACACTGCCGGATGCATGCCTCTTAGCGCTAGATGCTGAAAAGGCATTTGATAGGGTTGAATGGGACCATTTACACACTTCTTTAACAAAATTTGACATTACCGGTAATTTCCCAGGCCTCCTTCATAGAATATACAATGCTCCTAGGGCCTCCCTGATCATAAATGGTGAGCTTTCCCCCTCATTTGAACTGCAAAGAGGCACGAGGCAGGGGTGCCCCCTCTCCCCCTTGTTATTTGACCTGGCCATAGAGCCCTTGGCATGTTACATCAGGCAAAATTGTGAAGGATTAAAGTTATTGGACCATACACAGCATTTGTCATTATATGCTGATGACCTACTACTATTCATAGGAAACCCTAATGCCAACCTACAGCCAGTTTTAAACATAATCAAGAGATTCGGCACATTTACTGGATACAGAATAAACATTGACAAGTTGGAGGTTGTATGCTTACAAAACAAACAGAATATCACATTACAACACACGACTCAAAATTACAGAGGGCTCACTTAAGTACCTAGGCATACAACTACATGTCAATCACAATAAACTGTATCACCTCAACCTCACGGAAACTGTTCAAAACATCAAAGTCTTACTTTTGGGTTGGGCAAAACTACCGATATCTCTTTCAGGCAGGATTCACCTCTTTAAGATGGTTGCACTGCCTAAACTCTTATACCCCCTACAGATGTTGCCACTGCTTCTTACACAACAGGATGCTAACACACTACAAACTGCTCTGGGACAGTTTATCTGGAGAGGGAAAAAACACAGGATAGGGAGGAATTACCTGATGATGCCAATAAATAGGGGTGGACTTCGTCTCCCTAATATTGTATGGTACAATTGGGCTACCTTAGCAAAATTAATTCTCGACTGGCTAGTCAGTGATAATCACTTCACTGTCCCTATTCTGGAACAGTGCCTTATTGCCCCAATACATCTTGCATTTCTCCCCCATGCGGACATGTCCTCGCTGCCACCATATATACCGAACCATATTCTTTACAGGGACCCTTTGAGAGCATGGGCCAAACTTTGTAGACTTTGGGGGGTGGATAAATCGGTGAGTAAATACTTACCAATCCAAGGGAATTTACGGTTTCTTCCTGGTTATACTACGGAAGCCTATCAATTATGGCAGGAGAAACACCTCACCACACTTAGGCAATTGTATAACCCCATAACCTTAGAAATCTTATCCTTTCAGGAATTACAAAACGCGTACGCCCTCCCCGGTACACACAAATTCGCATATTTTCAGTGTAGACATTACATAAATAAATTGAAATCAGATGGCTTACTCACTAGGGACGCATCTAATATAGATAAGCTCTGCACATTGGCAAGACAAGGATCTTATAAACTCACGCATATATACAACCTCCTGCTCCTCCATTTTGAAGACACTGCCATGCAAAAGATACTATCTAAATGGTCTGGGTACGATCTCCTGACAGTAGACAAAACTTTGATTGAAGATAGCTTAGATAAGATACAGGCCATAACTATTTCTTCCACCCTACGAGAAACCCACTTAAAAATACTACAGCAGGCTTATATAACACCCGGTCTTCATTCTAAATGGATACCGGGGGCAGGGAATATGTGTACTAAGTGTAGCTTTGTGGCACCAGATTGGATACATTTGATGTGGAGCTGTCCTAAATTGAAAGGTTATTGGCAGAAAATATCCTACTGGCTGGCCAAAGTCACCAAATTGCAGGTCACACTCTCTGCACAACATATAATATTTTTAGTGTCCACTAATGAGAGACTTAATTCTGACACCTTTATCTCCACAGTTATCATACTGGCAAAACAGCTCATCTTGGCGGGCTGGGCCAGCAATAAGCCTCCTCCATTCCAAAAACTAATCAGGAACATACATACCCAGATGCTAGTTGAGCAAGCAGATACAAAGGGAGATCCTGAGAAAAGAATTAAACGTTTTCTCCATAAATGGGAAACATATTTACGGCATTTGCCAGATGCAGTTGCAGAAAGGGTTATCTACCCATTTCGGAATAGCCTATATATCCTAAATGAAAATCTAAAGGGTAATTGGTGCTTCCCAAATAGCGGAACCTAGACAAGCCACACTTGTGTATGAATGTTCTGCTGACTGAACTCTTACTTATCATGCGCTGTTTCTGATGCTGGCCTGTGGGGGGCGATCTGGACGCACTCTGGGTAAGTTAAGTTAAATTAAACAGTTTTATTGTTTGGTTTCTTTTTTGTGTGCTCTTGTTTCTGTTTCTCTTTCTTTCTTCCTCTCTTCCATAAATGTTTAAAAAAAGAGATCCAGACCGCTTCATGAAGAACATTTCAACTAGAAGCTTGCAGAACTCAGGGATATGGTGTCTTATTATAATATAGCATGGGAAGTATTATTGTTGATCGTACATTTGAAGTTTGCATTTTGTGTTTAAATACTGTAAGCTGCTGTATTCCCAGACATTTAATGCCACCCTTCTTGTTGTTGTAAATAACCACAAAGTATTTGCACTACTTGAAATAACTGTGTTGTAAGTGAAATGGATCTTTATATTATAAATAAAGTTATTAAAAAATAAAAAAATAAAAATGTTGGGGAACGTGTTCATGTAAATTTTTACCATCAGGAACAGGAACTACAAAGAATTGAACATACTTTTACTGAGATGTCAAGTGCTACCTGGTGGCAGAAATTAGCAAATTCCTTTTAGAAACAGTCATCATGGGGTTCTGCGTTGGGAAATCTGTTCATATATCCATTTATAATCATATTATTTATTTCTATATTATGTATAATTATTCAAATTTGTATGTGTTGTTATTTAAAATCATTAATTGCACGTGTATATCACTTAAATTATGGTATGCGAATGGAGGCATCCTTAGTATACTAATATAGCCATCACACACAGGTGGGGTCAGGAATGTTCTAACAGTCACTCATATAAAACACCCATTGGAATGTAAGGGTACCAGTAACCTCCATTGCAGAAATGGGGGAATGTAAAATGGCATAATCTGTCAGAATTCAGATGTGGTCAGAAAGTGGTGATATATTCCATAATACTATAGAAATGCAGCTGTGTAAGCAGGAAGGGGTTAACTCCTTATTCAGATACTGGGTCACTTTGGAATGTAGAAAGATCACATTACCAGGCCCTATGTGATAAGGATGACCAGCTGGTTTAAGCTATAGAGACCCTTTGTGTGACCATATGCCCTCCCCCCCAAGCATGCTTGGTTACAATTCCTAGACAGGACAAAGGGGGGTTACATATGAGTGACTTCATTGGGGGATGGATGAAAACCTATATAAGACTCTACACAAAAAGTCTTTCTCTGGATGCAGGCAAGGTAACACCGCATGTGAGTATCTCTATACTGAGACCTCTATTACATCACACTGTTCTCATTTATAATGGCTGTATATTAGTGTGATATTGATGCTACAGCAGTACTGTATATATATATATATATATATATATATATATATATATATATATATATATATATATATATATATATATAAAATAGAATGAGCATATGTAATATTGATGTTTAATTCAGTGCTGTGTATTTATAAGTGATCTGCATATGTGTAATTATATTTAATCTGCATATTGTATTAATGTTTATATAGCCTCATTGTAATAAAAAGTTGCATTGCTGAAGCAGGACTTGTGAGTTATGTCCTTGCAGGTAGTGTAATTAAGCTAGTGATTGTGTGTTATTATTTTATAGTGGGTATAATAATTCATAAGGGATTATTAAGAGGAATATTAGCATATCACTAAAGATATAGCAAACAGACACTAAGAAACCTAGAGTCTTAGTGCTTTCATTTTTTTCATCGATGATGCTATTGACAGGCGGAAGTTGTTTCTGCTTAAACATGTTAATTTGTTCAGCCTGGTGAAGGGCGGGATTTACGGCTGACATTGGCCGTCTCTCTCCGCGGGTTCCGTCTTCTACTTGCTGGGAACCAGGTGAGGTTAACAGGGCCTATTAACCTATTATGATAATGTCCTTAATTTAATAAAGTGCTAGGTAGAACACTCTCACTGAATGCTATAGATGTACCCATGCTTTTTGGCTCGTTCTGGAAAATATAAAAAACAAAAATCCAGATCGCAAACCAATACGAACTCACAAATATTACATAACCTTTATCTGAGCATGTATGCTTATGTTACATTACAACGGTTACAATATAAAAACAGATTGACCTATATTTGTAGTGCATTCATATTGTAATTTTAAATATTTTATGAATAAAGAAAAAAACAAACTCAGTAAGGATAGTGATGTACCTAAAAAAAGAAAGTAAATTGTACTAAATAAATAAATGTCAACTCTCCTCAGATGCTCTTAACAAAGAGTTGTCCCCCTTTAAAGCTAATTAACAGAAACCTTTTTTAAAGTAATAGAAGTATAGAAGTACCCCCAAATAATACTGGACAGCATTTTTATGTAAAAAGCACTGAATGAAAATAGGAAAGAAGTAAGGTTTGTGACTACTGCTAGGCCGGGAACCAAGCCATGATATGCAGCTAATTACAGTAAGTACAATAAACTTACAAAACTTACCATGAAATTCATACTGAAAAAAATTATTTTAAAAACCAAAACATTAAGCAGAAATGTTATATTAAATTTGGTATCGCAGATGCACAAATATCTATTTTACATTACTTCAGAAATTTATGCTGCAAATCCACTAAGCATGGGTGAAATTCTCCCAATTTAATTTTTTTTTACTGTCCTGAACAGATGGAATGTGCAGTGCTGTCTAGCAGTCATGAAGATTCTTCTTAGACCAAGGTGCATGACAACAGAAGACAGCATGAAAGATCAAAGCTGTATAGCAGTAGGACTGGGGTTAAGTTTGGAATATAACAACCCAACTTTATGAGAGAGGGAGAGGATTGCAATTAAGTACAAAAGAGGGTCAACAATATGGTTGCCACCCACCCCCGTTTTACCGGGACAGTCCCGTTCTGAGGCTCTGTGTCCCGTGTCCATGAACTAGCCTCAAATGCTCCGGCTAAGCGCTCCCCTGGTGCAGCAAGCAGCAGTGAGCAAAGACTTTACAAAAAATAAGCTGCCCAGAGGAGCACTTAGCCCGGGGTTACTAAAAAAACCGGGTAGGTGGAGTCTGCAGAAGAGACAGAGGATGATGCAGTGGGAGGGGGGAAGAGGGTCGAGGAGGGGAGTCGTCACATCCTGCAGCAGAGAAGCAGGACATTGCGAGCCTGTCCGCCCCACCACCAGTTACCCTAGTCCGGTGGAGATCAGTAGACTGTGCAGAGCTCCATGTCTCCTGTCTGTGAGGATTGCACGAGGTGGAGGCAGGAAGGATTGCCTGAAGAAAATGCACCTGCTACATGGAGCATAAGGTGAAGTGCAAAACCAGAATCTGATATGTAAAATTAGTAAATGTGTATTCAAGGACACAATTTAAATGTATAATGTAGTTTTATAAAAAAAAAAGTGGAAGTCTGCCACATAAAGCTGGTAGTGAGTACTGGTGACCTGTATACAGTGTCAATTATATTTTCTGTTAAGCTTGTTTATATTATATATATATATATATATATATATATATATATATTATATTATATATTTATAAAAAAGAGAGAAATATTAGGGAATATGATAATCCTCTAAAAAAGAAAGGGAATAAAGACAGCACACATATGAGGTATATTTTACAATTTATTGGGCTTACAAAACATTTTCACAAAGGAGTCAGCCCACTCATGTCCTGCCGTCCTGTTTCCAGCAAAAACATGCAAACAAACAATTATATACATACTAAAACAGGAACCAATCTCTCTTAACTATGACACAGGCCTGTATCGTATAATGACTCAAGTTGCAACAGTATCTAAGAGGGGCTGCTATTTCAATAAATGCATAAAGAAAGCATTGTGGAAAGCTAGAAATGTACCAAGAGATAGCCTTCTGTACAATGAAAGAATAAAGAATGAGAACAGTCAGATCAGGTTTATTACTAAATATAGTAACCAATGGGATAAAATAAGAGATATAATGAAGCAGAATTGGCAGATTCTTTGTTTGGATGACATAATTAGAAATGTGGTAGGAGAGTATCCACAAATGGTTGCGAGGAAAGCTCCAAACTTGAAGGATAGACTGGTCAGAAGTCAATTTGTGAGGGGACCCTCAAATTCAGACTGGTTAAGGAAAGATAGAGGGATAAAAGGAAGCTTTCATTGTGGACACTGTGTGTACTGTGTCCATATGGACAGTATTAAGCAGTTCTCAGTTTTGGATCAAAAAGTTTTTAATATTAGATATTTCTTTAATTGCAATCTATCTTCTATGGTGCTCGTGCCCGGTCTTTTATGTAGGTAAAACGAAGAGGGTAATAAAGGACCGGGTATAGGAGCACCAAGATGATATTTTGTACTCCAGAGACACTAATGTATCTAGACATTTTAATCTTGTACATAATGGTGAGGTAAAGTTCCTTAAATTTATTGTCATTGATAAAGGGATTACAAATGGCCGTGGAGTTGACAATGATAAGATTCTTCTCCAAAAATTGGCCAAATGGATATATAGGTTAGGGACTAGAATCCCTGCAGGATTGAATGATAAATTAGAATTTGCTAGCTTTTTATGAGATGCTCTCTATTTTGTGTATGTTATATGGAGACTGGTGTATCTTTGTAAAAGATCCCAAAATTATAGTGAATATACCAGCAGGTTTTCCGGTGTGGTGAATGTCATAAAGATGGGGTAAGAATATGGAACAATTTGAGATTGATAATCGCTATATGCTAGGAATTAGGTTTGAATAGCTTGATTTAATTATCTCAAGTAGGTGGTTTTTTTATATACATAAAAACTTTTCTGATAACGAAAAGGGCAATTAATTGTATTATATCTATTTGGTAGACTGATCTGCTCCTTTAAGTGAATGAAAGGAGGTAAAAAATGGTTACCCAATTAGACACCACCAGGTGCTTTATAAGGAGGAGGTCCTAAGAAGGAAAATTATGCCCTGATGAGCCCCTGTAACACATCTTTGTGGGGGTAAAACGTGTGTTGGCACTTATGTGTTTTATCTTGGAGGAAAGTCGTCTATCTCCAGGAAGTTCAATATGTGAACTATCTTTTATATGACTACCTGTTTTCATGTTGCCTATAACAGCTTGAGCGGTGCTGCATGGAGTAAGAACGCTGATAATGTCAGACTGCTGCTGCACTTGAGCGGATGGAGCTTTGGAGCAGAAAAGGTAACATATGATATGCTTAAAAGAAATGGTACATCTGTGGTAAGATTCGTAACATAATGTGTATGTCTGGAGGTGTAATCCTATCTAATTGAGTACATCTGTGGTAAGATCGGATACACTGTGTCCAGCATGGTGAATGTCGCTACCTTAATGAGTGGAAGTTTGGAGCGGAACAGATTGCATGCTATAGGAAGAATGGTACATCTGTGGTAAGATCCAATATATACCCTATGCATGTCTGAAGGTGTAATCTAACGTATTTGGTACATCGTTGGTAAGAACGGATACATAGTATCCAGTGTGAGGATTGGTTGCTACTTCAGAGTGAACAGTATAGCCTGTCCAATCAGGAAGGAGTTGGAGGTTGGTTTCCTCCTCCCGATGTATGAGGCGGTGTACGGCGTGGGTCTGAATAACACATGAACGCTGAAACTCGCTCCTAAAAAAGTGTAAATAATGTGCTTTATGTTTGATACACAAGCTGTCAAGCGGTTATGTAAGTAAGGCAATACGAATATCTAGTGTAAAGGACTTAATTCCTTTTTCAACACACGCAATTTTTCAATCATTTGCTACTTATGATATTGTAAGCAAGGTGATGTGTGGTTTTCACCTGAGATAAAAAGACTGCCGATATTACTCTACTACTTACTATACATTGTGGAGTACTTATTGATATATGATATACATATTAGATATTTATGCATATCTATGGTTTTTCTCCTTACAGCATGTGTATATGATAGGTAAAGAGCTCTAACTGGTTTGGATTATTTATTAATCTTATCCAGATACTGTTGCAACTTGAGTCATTATACGATACAGGCCTGTGTCATAGCTAAGAGAGATTGGTTCCTGTTTTTAGTATGTATATAATTGTTTGTTTGCATGTTTTTGCTGGAAACAGGACGGTGGGACATGAGTGGGCTGACTCCTTTGTGAAAATGTTTTGTTAGCCCAATAAATTGTGAAATATACCTCATATATGTGCTGTCTTTATTCCCTCTTTATTCCCTTTCTTTTTTAGAGGATTATCATATTCCCTAATATTTCTGTCTTTTTTATAAATATATAATATTTGTCTGTGGTAGGCACCGTGAGGTAAAAATAAGTGGTATATACTACTCTCTCTAATTTTTCTATTTTTCTATATTATATATATATATTATCTTCGGCAAGTATCGGATGAGAAAACATACACAAAACTTAGAGGTAATCCCACAACGATATTCAAAAAACAAATTGATCAATATCTACAAAGAGGGCATGAAATGGGTATTCTAACTGAAAATGATAGGAATTATCTAATATGTGATACACTGAAAATCCGGGTTCTATATTTGTTGCCTAAAATACATAAAAGCATGATTAAGCCACCAGGTAGGCTGATTGTGTCGGCTAGGGATTCCCTATTGTCCAATATGGCTAGATATATAGATAATTTCTTACAACCGGTGGTAAAAAGTACCCCCTCATACCTAAGAGACTCTGTAAGTTTGTTGGATGTTCCACAAACATTTTCTGATTTAGACCAGGATGATATCCTTGTGACCATGGACGTCTCGACAGTCTCTACACCTCCATCCCGCATGACGGGTAGTGTCTGAGAGTGACGTATATGAAGGTCCCCCCATTGAGTTTTTGTGTGAGCTGCTACAACTTTGCCTGGAAAAGAATTATTTCAAGTTTGAAAAAGAGTACTATTTACAAGTGTCGGGCACGGCTATGGGCTCTAATATGGCCCCTAGCTATGCGAATATCTATATGGCCTGGTATGAGCAGCTCATACTGAAACCTTGGAACAATGGTCACATAAGGCATTATACTAGGTACATTGATGATGTCTTCTTGATATGGAAGGGTACTGCCACTGAACTGAATGAGTGGTCGGATGCCCTTAATAAAATTAAAAGTCCAATTCGTTTTAAACTTGAATTTGATACTAATATTGTACACTTTTTGGATTTGAATATCTTCAAAATAATGGAAGAGAACAAATGTAGGTTTGGTACCTCGTATACTAAGGATACTGACCGTAATTCATTACTATTTGCTACCAGTTTTCACCATTATCACCAGAAGAAAAGTATAGTCACCTCTCAACTCACTCGAGTAATACGTAATAACAGTGAGTATTCTACAATGCTAACACAACTCGATGAGATGGCCATGAAACTAATCACAAGGGGATATAACACGCAGTTGGTTCTGGGTACTAAGGAGGACCTATTAAAGCAACCTAAGAGACAACCACAGGAAAGGAGAATAGACCAACAAGCATTAGTTAACTTTGTAACTACCTATGGAGTATCACATCAAAGATTATCCAACTCAATACGTAGAAATTGGAGACTGGTTGAATTGGATTCATGTCTACTGTTTAACAACGTGAGGGCACAGAGGATGGTCTATCGTAGAGCACAGAATTTAAGGGACGTGCTAGTGAAAATAGACCCAAGGGCTTGCTACCAGAAAGACACGTGGCTATAATCAACTAAGAAGGGATGTTTCCCCTGTGGAAGCTGCATTACATGCAACAGCATTCTGAAAGGTGCGACTTTCCAGTATCCTCATACCAACAAGAGGTATGTTATTCGCCACAGACTTTCCTGTACCAGCGACCACGTGATATATTTTCTAATGTGTCCCTGTGCCCTGGTATATGTTGGCAAGACAGTGACTTCCTTTAAGGAACGCATGGCGAATCATCGTTCAACTATCCATAAGGCATTGAAAGAGGGTGAATCCGACCAACCAGTCGCGAGACACTGCTTACAAATGAAACATAGCGTATCCAGTATACGTACTATGATCATAGATCATGTTTCACCTCTGACACGGGGGGAGGGGTAATAGGAGCAATTTGCTGCTACGTCGAGAGTCAAGATGGATTTATGACCTGGATACGGTAATACCCAGAGTTCTGAACACGTATATGGACTATAGTCCTTTTTATGGCAAAAAATCTATACTACTGTATGGACATACCAGCAGGATTATACATGATTGTACAATCTAGTAGAATCTCACTGGTTTCTACCATTCTCTAACTGGTGTGGAAGACAGGTAATACATAATAAGAGATGGTTAGCTCCTTTGGTTTAGTTTATTTTGGGATCTTTATCATGATTATATTAGGAGCGAAATATGAAAATCAATCGTATTTAGGCAGCTTGTTTGTTTCTCCAACAGGCACTTAGCTCTTAATTTGCTCTAAGTTGTATCACTGTGAATTTGCTTCTTTAATAAGGGTAACATTTGACCACTTTGTATATATTGTAGATATTATGATGTTAATTGGATATGACTCTGTGGGTGGTCAGATAAATTTATTGTCTGTTAGATGATGTTTGTGGTAAACAGATATCCAATGTTATAATAGGTGTAAGTGTGTAAGTATCGCCAAGCAAGGCAAATGCCTTTTGTTGCCATGGAACCCGTTCTTTCCCTGATCTCCACCTCCACACATGTTTTTAGATTCACTGCGGTGGATCGTATGGGCATTTGACAAAGGGATTGTAATAATCCCAAAATGTTATGCCATTTTTAAGTTGATGCAATAAAGGTTATATTTTTTATAAGTCCAGAGAGTGCCTATCTTTTTCTCTACTATTATGCTGTTCATTTGATGAGCACCCTGGCAGTTATTTATAAGAAGGACTGTGCCTATCTCATTGGAACATTGATATTATATATGTATATATATAGATAGATAGATAGATAGATAGATAAGAAAGATGGTGGTAGCACTCCTGGTACAGCTGTAGGGCCCAATCTGGCACTCTGTGCCCTGGGTGCACTCCAAATGTGAATATAAAGCAGTTGAAGGAGTCACTCACAGGGTCTTGAATCCAAAATAACAAAGTATTTATTTATTTATTATTTAATAAATACTTTGTTATTTTGGATACAAGACCCTGTGAGTGACTCCTTCTTCAACTGCTATATATATATATATATATATATATATATATATATATATATATAAAAATTGATTTCATAATGAATTTGAGGCCGCGAGAAGCCACGCCCCAAGTCACGCCCTGAGACACACCCTCTCCATGCACACTTAAAAAGTGTCCAGGAATTTTCTGGGCAAAAGGTGGCAACCCTAGTCAACAAGCAAGGAATTGGAATGGATAGAAGGCAAGGAAATTTTGAAGAATTGTGTGAGTGCATGATGTATACCCTGTATACATAAAGTTGCATCTGTATAGTTTGTATACACCCCTCACATTTTTGTAAATATTTTATTATATCTTTTCATGAGACAACACTGAAGAAATGACACTTTGCTACAATATAAAGTAGTGAATTACAAAGAAGAGCTTATACGGCACTTCCAATAGAGGGCGCTATCAAGAATATATATATATATGTGTGTATATACAAACATTCATAAAAATAAAAATATAAATATGAATGCACACAATTAGATAATATGTAGAATACAATATTAATGAAACACAGATATGAAGGTGACTTTCCCAAAATAAGTATATATACTTAATGGATATATAATACTCAATAAATGCAAACCTTAATAATTTATTCTATGAGAACAAAGTCCCAACACAAATGATGTATGAAACATATAGTGGTTGTCTCAGTCTTTTTCTCCAAAGAAGAAGTATCTCCAAAAGAAAACCCTCCTGGTAGTGCAGCACTCTCTTCACACCTTGATGGTAGATGATCTAGAGCAACAATAGGAACATAGAGAGGCTCCTGTGTGTATCAATAATATACAGAACCAAATAAAAAAGAAAAGGCCCCTATGTCAGGTTACTCACATTTCTTAATAGCACTCAGACAGTGCTATTAGGCACAGGCTGGGTATTTATACAGCAACCCAGCTTACTGTTCTGCTGAATGCAGACACTCAGGGATGCAGCAGCCCAGGATAACAGTCCAGGAGTCACAGGAACAAACAATTGCTGAAATTTTGAAAGCTTAATGTTAAAAAGTAAAAAAAAAGTTCAACAGCCAATTTATTAAAAAGTCATATAAAAGAACAAATTAAAAACAGGAACCATATAGGCAGGGTGTATTAACAGATCCCCCTAGTGTAATGCTATGCGTTTCTCAGTGCTTCTAACGCTGTTTTAACTTGGAACCTCTACTGCCTGCTTATTACCAATCACTTCCCTTGGAAGCATTAAGCTGTCAAAATGTCAGCAATTGTTTGTTCCTGTGATTCCTGGGCTCCTGTTATCCTAGGCTGCTGCATCCCTGAGTGTCTGCATTCAGCAGAACAGTAAGCTGGGTTGCTGTATAAATACCCAGCCTGTGCCTAACAGCACTGTCTGAGTGCTATTAAGAAATGTGAGCACCCTGACATAGGGGCCTTTTCTTTTTTATTTGGTTCTGTATATTATTGATACACACAGGCGCCTCTCTATGTTCCTATTTTTAATGTAAAGTAGTGAGAAGAACAGCCTGTATAACAGTGTAAATTTGCTATCCCCTCAAAGTAACTCAACACAAAGCCATTAATGTCTAAACCGTTGGCAACAAAATGGAGTACACCCCTAAGTGGAAATGTCCAAATTGAGCCCAAAGTGTCAATATTTTGTGTGGCCATCATTATTTTCCAGCAATGCCTTAACCCTTTTGGGCATGGAGTTCACCAGAGCTTCACAGGATGTCCACTTTCTGTTTGAGGATGCCCCACAGATGCTCAATCGGGTTTAGGTCTGGAGACATGCTTGGCCAGTCCATCACCTTTACCCTTAGCTTCTCTAGCAAGGCAGTGGTCATCTTGGAGGTGTGTTTGGGGTCGTTATCATGTTGGAATATTGCCCTGCGGCCCAGTCTCCGAAGGGAGGGGATCATGCTCTGCTTCAGTATGTCACATTGCATGTTGGCATTCATGGTTCCCTCAATCAACTGTAGCTCCTGAGTGCTGGCAGCACTCATGCAGGCCCAGATCATGACACTCCCACCACCATGCTTGACTGTAGGCAAGACACACTTGTCTTTGTACTCCTCACCTGGTTGCCGCTACACAAGCTTGACACCATCTGAACCAAATAAGTTTATCTTGGTCTCATCGGACCACAGGACATGGTTCCAGTAATCCATGTCCTTAGTCTGCTTTTCTTCAGCAAACTGTTTGCAGGCTTTCTTGTGCATCATCTTTAGAAGAGGCTTCCTTCTGGGATGACAGCCATGCAGACTAATTTGATGCAGTGTGCAGCGTATGTTCTGAGCACTGACAGGCTGACCCCCCACCCCTTTAACCTCTGCAGCACTCATACATATATTTCTCAAAGACAACCTCTGGATATGACGCTGAGCATGTGCACTCAACTTCTTTGGTCGACCATGGCAAGGCCTGTTCTAAGTGGAACCTGTCCTGTGAAACTGCTGTATGGTCTTGCCCACCGTGCTGCAGCTCAGTTTCAGGGTCTTGGCACTCTTCTTATAGCTTAGGCCTTCTTTATGTAGAGAGAGAATTATTTTCTTTTTTTTTTTTTTTTTTTAAATAATTTTTTATTGAGGTTAGCTTCACATTACAGTACAACTGTGATACATCGAGATATGCATGAATACAACACATTATGCACATAAAAAAAAACACATAAGGTCTATTCTGTTTCATCACAGGATAATCCAATCAAATAAGAAATAAACATAACCTCTTTTTTTTTTATAATTTTAGAACAGAATAAAGTGTAAAAATACTGACATATGAAAATGGACAAAAGAACAGTCTAAATTTTTGAAAATAATGCAAATGTTAATATCCATCGTAAAACTGAACAATCTATCAAGTAAGACCAACCAGAAAGTAGTTAGAGAGAAGAAGAAAAAGAAGAGAGAGATAAGAAAAAAAAAAAAAAAAAAAAAAGGATAAAAAGGGAAAAAAGAGGGGGTGGTGGGGAGATGAGTGGGTAGAGGAGGGGGGAAGGAGGAGGAGTTAGTTGATGTATGGGGCCTACAGCTACTGTTCTCGTTAGCTGCCCTGTAGTAGAATCAGTTCAGGAGCTTCCACTTTGCCCAGATTTCCGAATGCAAAAAAACTTTGTTACGTTGAGTAAAGATTGGACCCTCCATTATCTCCAAGTAGGACATGGTTTTGACCACTTCTCCCCATGAAGGTGGAGCTTGCTGTCTCCAAAGTCTCGCTATAGCTAGTTTGGCTGAGATAAGTATATAAACGGAGAGTAAGGCCTCTGAGGGTGTGGCTGTGTCTAGGTTAAAGTGTAATAAGGCTGTTTGCGGGGAGTTGTGTAAGTGGGGGATTAGGTTTCTACATTTGTGTGAGATAACTTGCCAGAAGGTAGTCAACTTCGGACATTCCCACCAAATATGGGCCGGCGAACCCACCATCCCACACTGCCTCCAGCATAATGGGGAGTTAGTCTGGGAAATTTTGTATAACCTGAGCGGGGTGAGATGCCACTGTGTACAGATTTTAAGATATAACTCTAGTAGTGTAACACAGTGAAGTGCTTGTTTGGTTAGGGCCACTGCTCGGGCCCACTCGTCCTGTTCCGTTCGAAAGTGAAAAGCCTTTTCCCAGGCCAAAGTGTAAGCTGACCTGTAGAATAGGGGAGAGTTCATCAGATCTTTGTAGGAAACCGATAGCGACCTGGGAATCCTAACGCTGCTGGTCCATCTTTTTTCCCACATAGTGGGTGGTCTGGGGGGTTGACTTAAAAATCCCCAGGATTTTAATAGACTTCTAAGCCTCCAGAACTCAAATAGAAGAAGTTGGGGTGGATTGTAATTATTGGTAAATTGTGCGGTCGTGATGAATTGGCCGTTGAAAAACAGGTCCGCTATGCGGTGGATTCCATGTTCCTGCCAGAGATGGGGGTGGGAGTCTCTAAGGGCCGCTAGCAGGCCCGTTAGAGAGTGTACAGGAGAAGGGTGTGGGGCTATCTGAGGTAGCGAGCGCAGTCTATCCCATATTCGAAGGGCATGTGAGATTATTGTATTATGGATTTTGAAGAGCGACCTGACATGCTTGGGTAGCCAAATGAGGTCTTGCAAGGTAAGAGGGCTAGGGAGCATTGCTTGTTCTAGCGCTTGCCATTTGTTTTTGCTGTCAGTGGTCTTCCATGCTAGGACTTGAGAAAGCCTTGAAGCTTCATGGTAATACGTTATGTTAGGGGCGCCCGCGCCCCCGCACAAGAGCGGTTGCTGAAGTATTCTAGTAGCGACCCTAGGATGCTTATTTTTCCATATATACTTATTGCAGATCTGTTGAAATTTGCTAATCAGACATTTAGGGACAGGGATGGGGAGTGAACGGAACAGGTATGTGAGCTTGGGGAGCAGGAGCATCTTGAATGCAGCAATACGTCCCAGCCAGGAGATGCATGGGACACTCCACTTGTCAGTACAAGATTGGAACTGCTGGAGGAGAGGATTGAAATTAGACTCTATAATAGTGGTGATGTTCGAGGAGAGATAAACTCCAAGATGCTTGATCCTCTGCTGGGACCAATTGAATGGGTACCGTTGTTGGAGTTCTGTAAGATCAGTATCTGACACGTTAATGGAGTATGCCTCCGTCTTGTTGATGTTAAGCTTGTAGTAGCTAATCTGTCCAAACCAATCCAGTAACCTGAAAAGGGCAGGGAGGGAATGGAGAGGGTCGCTAAGAAATATGGTTAGATCGTCCGCGAATAAGGCGGTTTTTTGCAAGGTATTCTCTAGTTCCACTCCCTTGATATCAGGGCTACCTCTGATCGCCTCCGCCAGTGGTTCCATGATTAGAGCGAAGAGTAGCGGAGAGAGGGGACAACCTTGGCGCGTCCTGTTGGTAATCGGGAAGGTCGGGGAACGGAATCCTAGACCTCTAACCGAGGCCGAGGGGGCTGAGTACAAAGCTCTAACACTAGAGCAAAATCCCGGGGGGAAGCCGAATTTATCAAGGACCTCAAATAGGTAAGTCCAATTGACCCTATCAAAAGCCTTTTCGGCATCTAAGGCTAGGGTCGTGCAGGAAAGACTACGCTGCTTGGCTTCGAAGTATATGTTGAGGATCCGACGAGTGTTGTCTGGTCCTTCCCGACCTGGGGTAAAGCCAACTTGATCACCGTCCAACAGTGATGGAAGAACTTTATTTAATCTAAAGGACAAAAGTTTCGCCATCAACTTTACATCAACATTGATCAATGAGATGGGGCATAAGTGTTCACATACGTTAGGAGTTTTACCCGGTTTCGGGATGGTCACTATGGTCGCCTCTAGAAACTCAGTTGGTAGGGTGCCGGACTGTCTGGCCAGAGAGCAGATTCTTGTAAGAAGTGGAGATATCTGGAGTCTGAACGTTTTATAGAACAGAGCTCCAAAACCATCGGGACCTGGGGCTTTGTGGGATTTTAGGGAGTTGATGACATGTAGTACTTCTTTAATGCTGAATGGAGCATCAAGCTGGTCTCTCTGGGCTTCCGTCAAGGTCGGCAGAGAGATGGTGCCTAGGAAGTCCTGAATATGTTGTGATATCGGGACGCGTTGGGTAGGGGAACTCGCTAGGTTATATAATGCAGAGTAATAAGAAGCAAAAGCTTTCCCTATGTCTGCTGGGAGCCGGACATTGCCCTGGGGAGTTTTAATATATGGGATGCGGGCTTCTGCAGTCTTTTGCTTAAGTTTATTGGCCAATAGCCTGTCTGCTTTGTTTCCTTTGGCGTAGAATGTTTGTTTGAATTTCTGAACCTGAGTCTGTTGTCTTTTTAATTCTAGGGTTGCAATTTGTGTCTTAATAGTTTCAATTTGGGTGAGAGTTTGCGGGTCAAAAGATGTTACATGCGTTCAGGTTTCTCAGGGAGACATGGAGTTGGGCAAGCGAACTACCCAACCGTTTTTTATGCTCTGCATTCAATTTAATGAATACCCCTCTAAGAAAGGCCTTGAGAGTGCCCCACAAACAGAAGTCGTTAACTGCTCCGTTATCATTTATGCTTAGGAACTCGGAAATCTCTTTCCGGATCAGTGCGACCTGTTCTGGACTAGAAAGGAGGTGTTCCGGAAGCATCCAAGAAGAGCGATAGGGAGTGCTATTGGGGTTTTTTAGGGTAAGCTGAACCGAAGAATGGTCAGACCATGTACACTCAGGCATAAGTACTGATTGGACCGAGTCTAGGAGTCTCGGTTCACAGAAAAAGTAATCAATCCTGGTGTAGGTATTGTGTACTTTAGAAAAAAAGGAGTAGTCTCTTGAGGAAGGATGGTGGGAACGCCAGATGTCGAATAGGGCGTGTTGGGCCAAGAGATTGTTGAAATGCTTTGCAGTCCTAGAGGCTTGTTTGTCACAGGGTTTAAGCTTAGGAGAGCGTCTATCTAATGTTGTGTCTAGTAACATGTTAAAATCACCAGCTAGTAGTAAGTTTTGTGTTTTGTGAGAGGCCAGCAATCTTAAAAACTTCCTAAAGGCTCTAATTTGTCCAGAGTTTGGGCCATAGTAATTGGCAAGAGTATATGGAGTATCGTCTATCCTGCAGGTCAGTATTAGGAATCTACCCTTTGGGTCCTTGAAGGTTTCTATTTTTTCAAAGAGAACAGATTTATGTATTAGAATAGCTACGCCTCTCGATTTCCCCAGATATGAGGCTGTCTCCATTATCGGGTATTGCTTGCATCTAAAGGGTATAGGGGTTCCTTCTGCCCAATGGGTCTCCTGGAGAAAGGCTATTTTAGTTTTGGCGTGAGTTAAGTAACTAACTAATCTACTTCTCTTGTTAGGGGTATTGAGCCCTCTAGTGTTAAGCGAGGTGCAAATGAGGGACATGATGAAGTAGTGTTAAGGAGAGGTGGGGAGTGAGAAAGCAGGGGAAGAGGGGGAGGAGAAAGAAGAAAAAAAAAAAAAAAAAAAAAAACACTAAAAGACTAGGAGGAGAAGGAGGTGAGAGAGAGGTGTAAAAGAAAAAAGACAGGGAAGAATGGTTGTTCTTAAACTTCTAGTAGAGTGCAGAAAAATATTACATTCAGTCAAATATATGTTGGTACAGATAAATTGGCAAGTAGAAATTGCGGTATGTTCGAGAGAAACCGCGTTAATCGTCTTCCCTAATAGGGGAAGCACATTTAGGTGAAGGGAAAAAAAAAAGGGGGGCTTGGGTTTGTTGTGGGGGGGGGGAGGAGGTTGTTGGAAACTATAGAGTAATGAACTGTTAATAGCTAATCAGGCAATGGGGGTTGCCAATCGTGCCACTGTTTATCAGCGGAGTGTTAGAAGTGGCGGGAGGGAAGTGGGTAGAATAACGGCCTAGTAGCCTGTCTAATGAAAAGGTGGTGTATCTGTTGGAGTTATATGACAGTGACAGTAGAGAACTTTCAATTTACTTATAAGAGAACAACAGTGCAATACATAAAACAGGAACCAGAACAACAAACAATTTAAAACAACAATACTGTAACAGATAATCAGGTATATTTCTCGGTGTAGACCTTACAGAGTAAGTTGAGGAGTCAAGATTGTGGTGTCTTAATGTAGGCAGTGAGTTCAGCTGATGAACTATTCTAGGTGTGTGTGCCTCTGGACTTGCTACTGTGAGTATGTAATGGGCAGCTGAGATTGTAGAACTATGGTAGAGTACTCAGATGTATGGGGTAAGGTGTTCTGTTAACAATTAAGTGATCAGAGTGGTCTATTCTAGGCGTGTGATCCGCTAGACTTGCTGCTGTAAGTTTGTAATGGGCAGCTGAGGTTGTATTGCTGTGGTGTAGCGCTCTGATGCATGGGGTGAAGAGTTCTATTGACACCTAAATGACCAAAACACTATGTGAGCAGGTGTGCTGTAGGGGTACTTCGAGTGTTATATACTTAGGGGTTACTTTTCTAGCGTGTCTGTCTAAGTCCCTGGAAGATTGTGTGCAGGGAGTGTGCTACAGCCGGGCCCTCGCTGAGCACATGGTGCCTGTAAATCAGAGTAACCTTGTTTGGAGGCAGTAAGAGTTGTGTGTGGGGTCTATGGATGTTTGACAGCTAATTGTGGTAGGAATGAGACTTTAATGTTCCAGAGAAAAAGCAATGATAACAATTGGTAAGCGATAAAACCTCTGTTAAAAAATGTAAACAATGTTCACCATGGTATGAGTACTGTATATTGTAAAGGAGCAAAACAAGTTAAAGATACTTATCGTCTAAAGGTCATCAAAATCAGCATGCCAGCTACTAGAGTCCAAATGTTGTGTGACCACCTGTTATCCGAATGAGCTAAGAGAAGAAAAAAGAAAGTAACTTCACATAGCAAATGTCCAGGAAGAGTAAGCTACATCTTAGGGTTTGTGATGCACTTCCTAGGGAACTGGTGATCCAGATCTATGTCTCTGCGTAAAGGTCGGCCATTTCTGGCTCTCATGTTGCTTCTGAAGGCCAAACCTTCGTGTTGTAGGGGTAGTCCAGTCTCCCTCCTCGGAGGCAACTAAGTTGTTCCGTCGGTCTTCAGGGGCGGGGGGGGCCCCCCCATTCTGCTGCTGTGCCTCTCAGTTGGGTTTGGCTGGTGTGTGGTTTGTCCTTTTGTGAGGGGTATAGATTCCAGAGCTTGAGTAGTTCATACCCTCTGTTAGGGGTCTGTATGGTAAACATCTGATTGTTCCGGAAGATGAGTAGCTTTATGGGGTAGCCCCACCTGTACCTGATCTCGTTTTTCCGTAAAATGGATGTGACTTCTGTAAAAGTTTTTCTCTTCTGTAAAGTTCTTGCGGAGAGGTCGGGAAAAATTTGTAGTTTTTTAAATTTTTCTGGAAGGGAGGGTTTCTGAAAATGGGCTCTTTGGATTCTCTCTTTGTAAGTGAAGTAGTGTAGCCGGACAATTGTGTCTCTAGGTTGGTCATCTGGGAGTCCTTTGGGCTTAAGAGACCGGTGTGCCCGGTCCATCATGGCTTCAGTCTCCGTGGCGGGGGGAGCTAGTACATGAAACAGTTCTTTTAGGTACGGCTGTAAATCGCCAGCAGAGACGGACTCAGGGATACCCCGGATCCTGAGGTTGTTCCTCCGAGATCTATCTTCCAAGTCCGCTATCTTGTCGTCGACAACATCCAGGTAGTCTGCAAGGCGTTGTGTGTAAGAAAGCAGGTTAGAATTTTCCACAGCGGCATCCTCCTGCTTTCTTTCCAAAGTGTCAATTCTTTCATTTGTTGAAGAGATCTCTTTCTTGAGCTCAGCTGTTGAGGCCGCCATTTGGGCAGTGAATGAAGCGTGATGCTTGTCCAGTAGGGACTTAAGTGAGTCCATGATGAATGAGGGAGTAACTGCCTCAGATGAGGCTTGTTGAATGTTCTGAATAGCCGCCAGTGTTAGATCCGAAGTGTCAGACCCAGGGGAGTCTGGGGGTTCTATGTCACCTTGTGAGAGCCCTCCAGGGGGCCCAAAGTGATCCATCACAGTTTTTTTAGGTAGAAAAGGTTGTTTGCTTTTTTTCCCTCTGGCTGATTGTGACATGGTGAGGGGGAGAAAAGGCTGGGTCTTTTGCAGAAGGAGACTTTGAGAGGTTAGAGGTCAGGTATGGCAGGGCGGCCCCACTTCAGGACAATGAAGGGTCACTGTGTGGTAGACAGGCTTAAATGGCCTATGCGTGCCTATTCCATTTTAAACAAATGTGTACCTTAGAGAAAATGAGGAAGTCACTGGCGTGGAAAAATCTGGAAGTGTTCAGAGTAGGTTTGGGGCACTCTCCCTAGGGAAATTGCCACCTCTGGGCCAGGCCGGAAAAGGGGTGGTGGATATGACCTGCTGCATCAAAGTGCAGCAGGAAAGGGGACAGGAGAGTGTACTTCAGCTATAAATTAAAGGCAAGATATATTGCGGCTCCTAAGCTGCTGCAGTTGGTGTAACACAGTCCTACTTTATGTCAGAACCAGTGCTGTAATTGGTGGGTATGCAGATTGCTTTCATTTATAGCCTAGGGGTAATATTGTGGTGTAGGCCTGGGAGCCCCTGAGTTATTGTGGGTTAACTGCTTATCTCCTTGTGTAATCACTATCCTCGCAGGGAAGCTGTTGGTGATGGAAAAGCAAATAGTAGTTGCTGCACAGTAAATTTGGAGGCCCCTTTATAGAGTTCAGGTTAATAAGTGATTGGTAAGCTGGTTGCAGTTGTACCTGTGTTAGGAGAAAAGTACATATACTGGGAATAGTCCTTGTAAGTGCCTGTGTTGCGGTTTCTTCTGACACTCTGAGTGTGACTGTGAGGAAGGCCGCGCTGACAGGCTGCTGTGCTTATGTGGCTGAAGATTAAAGATGGCGTTTTCGCGCCACTATATGGGGAAGGAGTATCGGCATGAAGTGGCGCCCAGCTAGTGTGTTAGCTCAGATTAGGTAAGTCACTGTCAGTCTCCTGGTCCCCTTAGGCTTGAGTGTTTGTAGGTAGTTTAGTTTTAAATAAGCAGTGTAATCCCCTGCCGATCGGGCTGCGTGTACTTACAGGGAGGAGATCGATTGGGCGCCACGTGGAAGCTGTTCCTCTATGGGGTCGCAAGTTGTGCGGTATCCTTGGCGGCTTCCCAGAGTGTCAAGGGAGAGCAGGCTCCGGGGAGGGCAGTGGACCTCCTCGGTTCAGAGCTCCAGTCCGGCACCGCTTCTGTAGAGTGTAAGTAGATGCGGGGAGTTCCGCTGCGGCACAGCTCTTTCAAGGCCAAATATGGAGGGTCGTTCAAACTTCCAGTGTCGCTGGGTCTGGAGCCCCTGCAATCGCGGCTGAGCAGCACAGTAGGTTGCTGGTTGCTATGTTGTTAGGGTTACGGGCATAGAACACAGGAAAGGCGGCCCGGGACAGGTCAGGTCCTCCGGCAGCAGAGGTAGTGCCAGTAATTCAGTAACTTCCTCCGACGTCGTGCTGAGACTTCTAAAAGGTATTTCTGTGTCCCTACTAAGGATATGGGATCATAACTGGTGGGAAATAGCTTAATACTGAGGGAATTTATCTGGTATATTTTGCTTTTTGGCTAACTAGAACTCAGAGCTCTAGCTAGGTGCGACCGGCCAGTATGGTGGTTGGCTCCACCCCCGAGAGAATTATTTTCTTTCTTTGCCATGAGGTGCCATGTTGAACTTCCAGTGACCAGTATGAGAGAGTGTGAGAGTGATAACACCAAATTTAACACACCTAATCTCCCTGAGTTTTTCCCTATTCCTGAAGCTGTCTCTGACATGATTTCTATGGCATGGCCTAAGCCAGGTAATTAATTTTCTCCTTCTGCAAGGTTTAAAAAGTTATATCATTTACCTGCTGCTAATATTGATTTATGGGAAACTGTTTCCAAGGTTGATGGGGCCATTTCCACTCTGGCTTAACGTACCTTTGGAAGACAGTATTTTATTTAAAAGACCCTTTAGATAGAAAGTTAGTCTTTTCATAGAAGGGACTTTTTACATGCAGGCTATATTCTCAGGCCAGCTATTTATATTGCTGATGTAGCTGCTGGGTGTACTTACTTCGTTCAGAGCAGTATTCTGATGACTCTGCTAGTGCTAATCTTTTGGGTTTACTCAAGACTTTTATTTGTGATGCTGTATTTGATATTATGAAGATTAATGTCAAAATAATGTATTTGGCAGTCCGTGCCAGGAGAGCCTTATGGCTTAAATCCTGGTCTGCTGATATAGTGTCTAAATCAAAATTATCTCTTTCCTTTCAGGGAAAGAAGTTGTTTTGTTCTGATTTGTTACTGGAGGTAAAGGGGCTTTTCTTCCTCAAGACAAGAAGACTAGAGGGAAATTTAAACTTTCTAATCTTTGTGTTCCTTTCATTAGAATAAGGAACAAAAAGTTGACTCCATTGCTCAAAAGCAAGGCACCTATGGTTCAGTCTGGAGATCCTAGTGCCAACTGGAACAAGCCAAAGCAGGGTAAGAAATCGATTCTGTCTACCAAAACTGCATGAAGGTGCGGCCCTCAATCCAGAGGTTTTGGTAGGGAGCAGATTAAGCCTCTTTCAGGGGGATTGGTTTCAGTCTGTTCCAGACCCCTGGGTTCTGAATATAGTTTCTCAGGGATATCAAATTATTCAGAACAAGGATTTCCAGAGGAAGTTTTTTTCTGTCCAATGTTCCAAGGAATCCTATAAAAGCTCAAGCTTTTTTTACAGTCTGTCTCAGATCTGGAAGCTTTGGGAGTGATTGATCCATTTCCTTTGTAGGAACAGGGGGATAGGATTTTATTCAAATCTCTTCATTGTTCCAAAGAAGGAAGGTACTTTTAGACCCGTTCTAGATCTGAAGGTTCTGAACAAGTTTGTAAGGATACCATCTTTCAAAATGGAAACCATTCGGACTATTCTGCCTTTTGTTCAGCAAGGTCAGTTTATGTAATTTATTCCTATTTACAAAGAACATTTCCAGTTTTTAAGGTTTGCCTTTCAGTTTGTTCCTCTATTATTTAGTCTGGCTACAGCTCCAATAATATTCACAATTTCTGGATGCTGTTTTGTCTGTGATCAGGTCTCAGGGTATTGCAGTGTTTCTATACCTGGACGACATCTTGGTTGAAGCTCCATCTTTTCCTTTAGCAGAATCTCAACTGACTCTTGTTTCTTAAACAGCGTGGTTGGAGGATCTATTTTCCAAAGAGTTCTTTGTTTCCTCAGAGAAAGGTAACTTTTTTGGGTTTTCAAATAGATTGTCTCCATGAGTCTATCTCTAACAGAGCAGACACTGTTAAAATTGGTGTCAGCTTGTCTGAACCTTCAATCTCTCTCATTTTCCTCAGTTGCACTTTGGAAGTTCTTCCATTTGCATGTTTTCACCAGGCCTCTCAAAGGACATTTTTGGATCCCAGTACAAGTCAGTCTCTAACTTGATTTTTGGATCATGGCTTCTTTTGCTCGCCTTACCTGGACTTTGATCACTAAAGATGCAAGTATCTCAGGTTGAGGAGCTGTTTGGGGGTCTCTGACAGCACAGGGAGTTTGGGATACTCCAGAGGCAAGGTTACCAATCAGTGTTCTAGAACTCCATGCAATATTCAGGACTCTTTGAGCTTGTCCTCTGTTGAAAAGAGTCTCATCTCCGTTTCCAGACAATGTCACAGTAGTAGCTTATGTCAACCATCAGGGCGGAACTCACAGTTCCCCTAGCTATGATGGTGTCTAGAAGGCAGGCTTTCTCAGTCATTCACCACGATGTGTTCAGATTGTGGATTTCCCAGATATAGATTTGATGGCCTCTTGTTTGAACAACTATCTTCCCAGGTACTTTGCAAGGTTCAGGGATCCTTAGGCAGAGTCAGTGGGATGCTCTAGTTGTTTATTGGTCTTTTCAGCTTGCTTATCTGTTTCCTCCTATAGTACTTCTTCCCGGAATAATTTCTAAGATAAGCCTAGAGAAGTAGTCAGTAATCCTGATTGCCCAAGTGTGGCTTTGCAGGATTTGGTATACAGATCTGGTTCAGATGACCAGATGTCCTCCTCGGCCTCTGCCTTTATGGTCAGACCTTCTGTCTCAAGGTCCATTTTCCCTTACGGATCTCAAGTCTCTGAACTTGATGGCATGGAAATTGAACGTTTAGTCCTTAGACATAGGAGTTTATGTGACTCTGTGATTGAAATTTCGATTCGGGCTTGTAAGTCTGTAACTAGGAAAATCTATCACAAGGTCTGGAAGGCCTTTATTTCTTGATGTATAGATCATGTTTTTTCCTGGCATTTTTTCAGAATTCCCAGGATTTTGCAGTTCTTGCAGGATGTTCTGGATAAGTGTCTATCTGCCAGTTCTCTGAAAGGACAGATTTCTGCTCTTTCAGTTTTGTTCCACAGAAATATTGCTAATCTTCGCTGATATTCATAGTTTTGTTCAGGCTCTGGTCCTTATTAAGCCTGTAATCAAGACAATTTCTCCTCCATTGAATCTTAATTTGGTGTTAAGTGTTTTGCAGGCTCCTCCTTTTATGCCTATGCATAAGATAGACATAAAACTACTTTCTTGGAAATTGTTATTCCTTTTGGCTATCTCTTCTGCTAGAAGAGTTTCTGAGTTATCTTCTCTTTCTTTTGATCCTCTTTATCTGATTTTTCATCAGGATAAGGCTGTTTCACAGACTTCATTTGCTTTTTCCCCCCCTAAGGTTGTTTCTTCAGACAACTTTAGCTGAGATATTTTTGACCCTCCTTGAAATATTACATTGATGCCACTAAGGACTTTAGACAAAACTCTTGTTTGTTTATTCATTTTTCAGGTCCTAGGAAGGGTCAGACAGTTTTTGCTCTTTCTTTGGCCTCTTGGTTAAAACTTTTGATTCACAAAGCTTATTTGGAGGTAGGTCAGCCTCCACCACAGCACATTACAGCTCATTCTACTAGGTCAATTGCCACTTCTTGGGCCTTCAAGAATGAGCCTTCAGTTGACCAGATTTGCAAGGTTGCTATACTTGGTCTTCTTTATATACTATTACAAAATACTACCATTTTGATGTTTTTGCTTCTTCTGAGGCAACCTTTGGTGGAAATGTACTTTAGGCAGCTGTCTCAGTTTTCCTGTTTTTAAGCGCATAAAAAAAAAAAACTTTTATTGGGGTTGTGTATTTAATTTCTCAGTGAAAAAAAGATTTTTAAATCCCTCTTTATTATTACTTGTGGACTCCACAGCTTGGGTATTAGTTCTCAGGAGTAATAGATTGTAGGCTCTCACCACCTGTATGAAAGAAAACATAATTTGTTTACCTGATAAATTAATTCCTTTCATGGTGGAAAGAGTCCACGAGACCCCCCACACTTGTGTTTTTAGGGGGGGTTCCCTGCTCCTTTATATGGCTTATTCCTTTTTCTTACCTCCCATTCAGCTAGATTACGAGTTTTGCGTTAGAGGCTGTGCGGTGCTAACGAGCAGTTTTGTCTCACCACTCACCTGCAGAGCTGTTATTAAGAGTTTTCAGAAACCCGTCGTTAAAAGGCAAGAAGCGAGCGTTGAGCAAAATTTTGCTCATTACCACACTCCAATACCAGCGCTGCTTAAGTCAATCAACGGGGAGAGCTGGCTGATAAAAAGTCTAACACCTGCAAAAAAGCAGCGTAAAACGCCTTAACGCAGCCCCATTGATTCCTATGGGGAAATAAAAGTTATGTCTACAACTAACATGAGTCTAAACACCCCTAATCTTACACTTATTAACCCCTAATCTGCCGCCCTCGACATCTACATTATATTATTAACCCCTAATCTGCCGCTCCGGACACCGCCACCACCTACATTATACTTATGAACCCCTAATCTGCTGCCCCCAACATCGCCGCCACCTACATTATATTTATTAACCCCTAATCTGCCGCCCCCAATGTCACCGCCACCTACGTACACTTATTAACCCCTAATATGCCGCCCCCAACGTCACCGCCACTATAATAAACATATTAACCCCTAAACCACCGCACTCCCGCCTCGCAAACATTAGTTAAATATTATTAACCCCTAATCTGCCGTCCCTAACATCGACGCCACCTACCTACATTTATTAACCCCTAATCTGCCGCCCCCAACGTCGCCGCCGCCGCCACTATATTAAAGTTATTAACCCCTAAACCTAAGTCTAACCCTAAACCTAACACCCCCTAACTTAAATATAATTTAAATAAATCTAAATAAATATTCTAATCATTAACTAAATTTTTCCTATTTAAAACTAAAATACTTACCTATAAAATAAACCCTTAGCTAGCTACAATATAACTAATAGTTACATTGTAGCTATCTTAGGGTTTATTTTTATTTTACAGGCAAGTTTGTATTTATTTTAACTAGGTAGAACAGTTATTAACTATTTAATAACTACCTAGCTAAAATAAATACAAATTTACCTGTAAAATAAAACCTAACCTAAGTTACACTAACACCTAACACTACACTATAATTAAATAAATTAACTAAATTAAATACAATTACCTAAATTAAATTTGCTAAAGTACAAAAACAAACACTAAATTACAGAAAATAATAAACAAATTACAGATATTTAAACTAATTACACCTAATCTAATAGCCCTATTAAAATAAAAAAAGCCCCCCCAAAATAAAAAAAACCCTAGCCTAAACTAAACTACCAATAGCCCTTAAAAGGGCCTTTTGCGGGGCATTGCCCAAAAGTAATCAGCTCTTTTACCTGTAAAAAAAAAAAATACAAACAACCCCCCCAACAATAAAACCCACCACCAACACAACCAACCCCCCAAATAAAATACTAGCTAAAAAAAAATAAGCTTCCCATTGCCCTGAAAAAGGCATTTGGATGGGCATTGCCCTTAAAAGGGCAGTTAGCTCTTTTGCCGCACAAACCCTAATCTAAAAAATAAAACCCACCCAATACACCCTTAAAAAAACCTAACACTAACCCCCTGAAGATCGACTTACCGGGAGACGTCTTCATCCAAGTCGGGCGAAGTGGTCCTCCAGACGGGCAGAAGTCTAGGTGTTAGGTGTTAGTAACTTAGGTTAGGTTTTACTTTACAGGTAAATTTGCATTTATTTTAGCTAGGTAGTTATTAAATAGTTAATAACTATTTAATAACTATTCTACCTAGTTAAAATAAATACAAACTTGCCTGTAAAATAAAAATAAAACCTAAGCTAGCTACAATGTAACTATTAGTTATATTGTAGCTAGCTTATGGTTTATTTTATAGATAAGTATTTAGTTTTAAATAGGAATAATTTAGTTAATGATAGGAATATTTATTTAGATTTATTTAAATTATATTTAAGTTAGGGGGTGTTAGGTTTAGGGTTAGACTTAGGTTTAGGGGTTAATAACTTTAATATAGTGGCGGCGACGTTGGGGGTGGCAGATTAGGGGTTAATAAATGTAGGTAGGTGGCGGCGATGTTAGGGACGGCAGATTAGGGGTTAAGACTATTTAACTAATGTTTGCGAGGCGGGAGTGTGGCGGTTTAGGGGTTAATATGTTTATTATAGTGTCAGCGACGTTGGGGACGGCAGATAGGGGTTAATAAGTGTAGGTAGGTGGCGGCGACATTGGGGGCGGCAGATTATGGGTTAATAAATATAATGTAGGTGTCGGCGATGTTGGGGGCAGCAGATTAGGGGTTCATAAATATAATGTAGGTGGCGGCTGTGTCCGGAGCGGCAGATTAGGGGTTAAAATGTTTATTTTTAGTGTTTGCGATGCGGGAGGGCCTCGGTTTAGGGGTTAATAGGTAGTTTATGGGTGTTAGTGTACTTTTTAGCACTTTAGTTATGAGTTTTATGTTACGGCGTTGTACCATAAAACTCTTAACTAGTGATGTCGCGAACCTAAAATTTTCGGTTCGCGAACGGCAACTTCCGGTATTGTTCGCGAACGCGCAACCGCCATTGAATTCAATAGGCAGGCGAACTTTAAAACCTACAAGGACTCTTTCTGGCCACAATAGTGATGGAAAAGTTGTTTCAAGGGTACTAACACCTGGACTGTTGCATGCTGGAGGGGGATCCCTGCCAAAACTCCCATGGAAAATTACATAGTTGATGCAGAGTCTGCTTTTAAGCCATAATGGGTCTAAATCAACTAACATTCCCAAAGTGGCTGTCTCAAAACATCCCGGACAGAAGATAGATTGATAGTGATAGATAGGATAGATAGATATACATAGATTGATAGTTAGATAGAATCGATAGAAGAGAAATAGATAGATTTGTTAGATATATAATTACCCTAATAAATTCTAATAATCAAACATGCGTTCTTGGACCCAACTAGCTTGTGTCAATTAGTACTTTTCTTAGCACTTTAATCCCTGTTCCCCCCCCCCCCCTATCGGGGGAGTTCTATATGGCCTGCCAGATTACCCTGAAAAATTATAATAATAAGACATGTGGTCTGCTACCTATTTTAACAAGGTTGTGTTTTAAGTACTACCATTCTTAGCACTTTAATCTCTGTAACTCCCCCTATTTGGTGAGGTCTATACGGCCTGGATGATTACCCATACAAAATATAATAATAAGACATCTGCTCTTGGTCTGCGACCCATGGTAACTATGTTGTGTTAATTAGTAATGTCCTTCGCATTTTAATAGCTGTTACTCATACTCACCCTATCGGTGGAGGTCTATAAGGCCTGCATGATTACCCTTACAAAATATAACAACCAAACATATGCTCTGGGACCCATGGTAAGTAGGTTGTGTTAAGTAGTACTGTTCTTTGCATTTTCATACCTGTTACAACACCAAATGGTGGCAGGTCTATCTGGCCTTCATGATTAGCTGCACCCAAACCCAACAAAAAGCCGAGTGTTCTTAGACTAACACCCATGGCTAACTCGGTTGTTTCAATTAGTACTATTCTTAGCACTTTCATCCCTGTTACGGGCGGTCTACATGGCCATCATGATTAGCCGAACAAAATACTACAATGCAACCTTTGCTCAGTATTCATAGGCCCTTCATTGTCTGTATTTTGATAGTACAGTTCTTATTATTTTTATAGCTCATACAACACCGAATGGTGGCAGCTCTATATGGCCTGCATGATTAGCCGCACCCAATACAAAAATAAATCCAAGCGGTCTTGGATTAACACCCATGGCTAACTCTGTTGTTTCAAGTAGTACTATTCTTAGCACTTTCATCTCATCATCCCTGTTACTTCCAGAACTCTCGGTGGTGGTGGTCTACATGGCCATCATGATTAGCCTAACCAAATACTACAATCCAACCTTGGCTCAGTCTTCCTAAGGCCCTTCATTGGCTGTATTTTGGTAGTACTGTTCTTATTAGTTTAATAGCTGATACGACACCGAATGTTGTCAGCTCTATATGGCCTGCATGAATAGCCGCACCCTAAGCCAAAAAAAAGCCAAGCGGTTTTGCACTAACACCCATGGCTAACTCTGTTGTTTCAAGTTCTACTATTCTTAGCTCTTTCATCTCATCATCCCTGTTACTTCCAGGACTCTCGGTGGTGGTGGTCTACATGGCCATCATGATTAGCCTAACCAAATACTACAATCCAACCTTGGCTCAGTCTTCCTAAGGCCCTTCATTGGCTGTATTTTGGTAGTACTGTCATCCTTTTGAATAATAGATTACAGGAAAGGCATTGATTTTAGAATCCCGAGATCATTTATATGACCCATGAAATAAAAAAAAAAATTCATTAGTTACCCGTTACACAATTATTTATCCTCAGGCCTTTTTAATACGAGGGCCCCGGAGCCTCAAACGAATCAACAGCATGAAAGAGGAGATATGTCATCCTTTTGAATAATAGATTACAGGAAAGGCATTGATTTTAGAAACCCACAGATCATTATTTGCAACCGTGAAATTAGAAAAAAACATTGATTAGACACCCGTGACACTTATTTATGCTCAGGCCTTTTTAATACGAGGGTCCCGGAGCCTCAACCGAAACAACAGCATGAAAGAGGAGATATGTCATCCTTCTGAATAAAAGATTACAGTAAAGGCATTGATTTTAGAAACCCACAGATCATTATTTGCAACCGTGAAATAGAAAAAAACATTGATTACACACCCGTGACACTTATTTATCCTCAGGCCTTTTTAATACGAGGGTCCCGGAGCCTCAACCGAAACAACAGCATGAAAGAGGAGATATGTCATCCTTTTGAATAAAAGATTACAGTAAAGGCGTCTGAACAATGTGCATATTTGTAGGGTCTAAAGGAATCACAGCACCACGACCACAACCACGGAACCTGCGGGGTGGCCTGCCTCTGCCTGTCATTTTTTTTTTAAATGGACACTAACAATACTATTACACCAATTGAGTGGTGGCACTGTGAAAGTGGGCACAGTATACGCTGTGAGACTGACAACAACAAAAAAGACAGATGTTTTAAAAATCACAAATTGTTAATTTTTTTAAATATTACTAGTACTGTGGCAACAAATATGATTGTTTGGCACTATTTGGCAAATGGGCCTGTCTGGCACACACGCTGGGAAAAAGGAAACTGCAATTCAATGGCACTAGGAGACTGAAGAATCACAGTCAAAACAGTTATGATTAACAAAAATTCCAATCCTGTTACAATAAATATGAGTGGTGGCACTAATTGGCTAGTTGGGACTGGCACACAGGCAGGCAGGCAGGAGGAAAATGCAATTCAAGGGCACTAGTAGACTGCAGATTGACAGTCAAAACAGTGTTGATTGACAAATTTTGCAATACTGTTAAAAGAAATATGATTGCTAGCACTAATTGGATAGTTGGGCCTGGCACACAGGCTGGCAGGCAGTAGAAAAGTGCAATTCAATGGCACAAGCAAAATGAGGATTAAGATCAACAATCAAGATTTTTTTAATTTTAATTAGTAACTATACTGTGACAACAATTAGGATTGGTGTAAATAGTTGGCAAGACGGCCTGGCACAAAAGGATGGCAGGCAGGAGGTAGATGCAATTCAAGGACACTAGGAGACTGATTAATGACAGTCAAAACAGTGATGATTGACAATTTTTGCAATACTGTTAAAAGAAATATAATTGCTGACAACAATTGGCTAGGTGGGCCTGGCTCACAGCAGGCTGCAAGGCAGGAGGAAAGTGCTATTCAATGGCACCAGCAAACTGAGGATTCAAATCACAGCAACTATTACCAAAAATTTTAATTTTTAATTATTAGAATACTGTCACAACAAATATGATTGGTGTAAATATTTTTTAAGTAGGCCTGGCACACAGGCTTGGAAGGCTGCAGAAAAGTGCAATTCTAGGGCACAAGCAAACTGAGGATTAAGATTATCAACAATCAAGATTTTTTTAATTTTAATTAGTAACTATACTGTGACAAATAATTAGGATTGGTGTAAATAGTTGGCAAGACGGCCTGGCACAAAAGGATGGCAGGCAGGAGGTAGATGCAATTCAAGGACACTAGGAGACTGATTACTGACAGTCTAAACAGTGATGATTGACAATTTTTGCAATACTGTTAACAGAAATATGATTGCTGACAACAATTGGCTAGGTGGGCCTGGCTCACAGCAGGCTGCAAGGCAGGAGGAAAGTGCTATTCAATGGCAAAAGCAAACTGAGGATTCAAATCACAGCAACTATTACCAAAAATTTTAATTTTTAATTATTAGAATACTGTCACAACAAATATGATTGGTGTAAATATTTTTTAAGTAGGCCTGGCACACAGGCTTGGAAGGCTGTAGAAAAGTGCAATTCAAAGGCACGAGCAAACTGAGGATTAAGATCAACACTAAAAAAATTTTTTATTTAAATTAATAACTATACTGTCTGACTGTGACAACAATTATGATTGGTGTAAATAGTTGGCTAGACGGCCTGGCACAAAAGGCTGGCAGTGGCAGGCAGGAGGTAAATGAAATTCAATGGCACTAGGAGACTGAATATTTGCAGTCCAAAAAATTATGATTTTTTATTTTTTTTATTACTGTTACAAGAATTGTGATTGGTGCCACTAATTGGCTACTTGGGCCTGGCAGACAGGCTGGCAGATATGAGTCGTGGATGGTAGGTAGGGCAGCAATTTAACACAGTATGCTGTGTAAGTGACAAAAACACAGGACTGATAGAAAATTAAGTTACATTACACTAGCAAAATATTTGAAAATTTTAGATTTTAATATTAAAATTATGTTAAGAAGTGCAATGCACATATGACTCTATGAGTGGTCGCACTGGCTGGCTGCTACGTAGGGCAGCAATTATAACAACAGTATGCTGTGTAAGTCAGATAGAAAGTTAGACACAGGCCTGATAGAAAATACAATTAGATTACACTAGCATAATGATTTAAAGACTTTTTTTTGGAAATTTTAAGAAAAAGGTTAAGCACATACATATGAGTCGTGGCTGATAGCCTTGGAAGGGCAGCTATTAAAAACAGTAGGCTCTGTATGTCAAATACATACACGCCTGATAGAAAATACTATTAGATTACACTAGAAAAATGATTGAAATTATTTTTTTGGGGGGGGAAATTAAAAAAAGGTTAAACACATATGAGTCGTGGCTCATAGACTAGGGAGGGCAGCAAGTAAACACAGTAGGCTCTCTATGTCAGCAAAACACACAGGCCGGATAGAAAATTATATTAGATTACACTAGCAAACAAATTTAAACTTTTTTTTTTTTTAATATTAAAATTAAGGTGAAAGAAAAATAGATATGAGTGCTGGGTGGCTGCCTGGCACAGACCAATTAACCAAAAGACTGAAAAAAAGAGGTATATTAATACTGAGTGAGCCTGACAGACACAGGCATGATAGTAAATGTAATTAGATTACACTAGCAAATTTTTTTTTTTTTTTTTTTTAATTTAAAATAATGTTATAAACGGATATTAACACTGGTGGCTGCTGGCTGGCACAGAGCAATGAACCAGAGTATATGCTGTGTGACACTGGCCTAATAGAAAATGAAAAAAAATTACACTAGAAAAATAATTATATTTTTGGGTTAGTTAAATTTAAACTAATGTTGTTAGGGAGATATCAGTGGTGGCAGTAGTCACAGCATATGCTGTGAGCCTTAAACACACAGCTGAAAGCCAGGCAAATGCTAATAAAAAAAATATAGCCCTAAAAAGGGCTTTTTGGGGTGCTGTGCTTGCAGCAGAGATGAGTGGAGTCCTTCTGGACTGTAAATACACTAGCCTAGCTATGTTTTTCCTATTAATGTCAGGAGCAAAAACACAACACGTCCTCTCATTAAAAAAACAAGGTCGTTATGAGTCTAAAATGGCGGATTCCGAGTAGCTGGGAGTGTCTGTGAGGGAGTGTCTGATGTTGATTGGCTCTAATGTGTCAGGCGGCTGTGACATAAAGGGTCAAAGTTTCCACAATGATGACACATGGGGCGGATCGAACATTGCCATGTGTTCGCCCACAAACGCGAACGCGAACAAGCTATGTTCGCTGTGAACCGTTCGTGGGCGAACAGTTCGGAACATCACTACTCTTAACTACTGACTTTTAAATGCGGTAGGACTCTTGACAGGAGAGGAGGGTGTACCACTCACTTTTTGGCTTCCCAGGACAGACTCGTAATACCGGCGCTATGGAAGTCCCATAGAAAAAAGACTTTACGGAATTTACGTAAGTCATTTTGCGGTAAGGCCAAAGAAATGTGCGGTACAACTAAACCTGCAAGATTCGTAATACCAGCGGGCATAAAAAAGCAGCATTAGGACCTCTTAAAGCTGCTTTTTTACCCTAACGCACAACTCGTAATCTCGCCGATTGCTTGGCTATACGTTAGACTGAGGTATAGGGGTTTTATAGGGCTCTTGAGGTTTGGGAATCTTTGCCTCCCCAAGTGGTAGAGACGAGTAATTCCCAAGAGTAATGGATTGTGGACTCTCACCACCATTAAATAAATTATATCAGGTAAGCATAAATTATGTTTTTAATTAGTAGAAAAAAAATATATATTTTTAAAGCATAAACCTTCCTAGGATGTCCTAAATAATTAGGCTGCCAAGAGGGCCCTAACTAAGGTGAGATTGTGTCTGAAATTTATTGAGCGTCGTTGCACCTATTAGTGGGCATTCCTGCCATTAACTCAAATAGTTGTCTTAAATGCTCTAATACAGCAAATGAGAACTGCTAAAAATGCAGAAAAGCGACAATTAGAACTTCAACCATATGGAAAATTATTGTAATAAAATAATTGCATGTCAGTTTAAGGTAGTCAAATGTGACAACAAGGACTGGCTCAGAAACCTCTCAGACACAAATTAGGGCATTCTGGAAGCATGGTTGAGGTTTTTTGTTGTTTTTTTAACCTAAACCTAGACTCCTAGGATGTATCTCATCTGGCACTCGAGTCTTGATATTTCAAAGTTGTCTCATTTTTATTGATCTTTTATTTGTTTTGAATAACACACACTCTTATACAACACACACATAAACACTACACACTGTCCTACAACACATACACACACACATACACACACGCATACCCCCCAACTGTCCCGATTTTCACGGGGCAGTCCCGATTTTAGGGGTCTGTTCCCCTGTCCCGGGTTGCTAGCCATCTGTCCCGATTTGCCCCAGGCATTAAAAAAAAATAATAATTTTTTTTTTTAAATTCTGCTGGGCCCATACTCAGAAGCAGCTGGCTTTGCTCTCACAGGGTTAGATACCTGTTAGATTCCCTGTGGAAAAGGAATGGTGTGTGGGTTAAGCAGGAGTAAGAAGGCTGTATACACTCTGACCACGGGTAATGGTGACCTCTCTAACCTACCTCTGGTAGTAATGATGTCTAACCCCTGGTGATAATACTAGCATGACTTCAGTTTTATACAATGAGCAGTGCTAATACCAAGGTAATGAAAAGTGGCAGCCGCAGACTGCCAGCTAATGTGCTTGCCAACCCCAGGACCCCATACAATGAATTACAGATACCCATATATGATGTAGTGTGTGTGTCTATCTGTATCCATAACTGTGTGTGTGTGTGTCTGTATGTATAAGTTTATGCTATGTAGTGTGTGTGTCTGCATGTATAAATGTAAGCTATTTAGTGTGTGTATGTGTATCTGCATGTATAAGTGTGTATCTGGCACTCGAGTCTTGATATTTCAAAGTTGTCTAATTTTTATTGATCTTTTATTTGTTTTGAATAACACACACTCTTATACAACACACACATAAACACTACACACTGTCCTACAACACATACACATACACACAAACATACACGCATACCCCCCAACTGTCCCGATTTTCATGGGACAGTCCCGATTTTAGGGGTCTGTCCCCCTGTCCCAGGTTGCTAGCCATCTGTCCCGATTTGCCCCAAATATTTTTTTTTAAATTCTGCTGGGCCCATACTCAGAAGCAGCTGGCTTTGCTCTCACATGGTTAGATACCTGTTAGATTCCCTGTGGAAAAGGAATGGTGTGTGGGTTAAGCAGGAGTAAGAAGGCTGTATACACTCTGACCACGGGTAATGGTGACCTCTCTAACCTACCTCTGGTAGTGATGATGTCTAACCCCTGGTGATAATACTAGCATGCCTTCAGTTTTATACAATGAGCAAGGTAATGAACAGTGGCAGCCGCAGACTGCCATCTAATGTGCTTGCCAACCCCAGGACCCCATACAATGAATTACAGATACCCATATATGATGTAGTGTGTGTGTCTATCTGTATCAATAACTGTGTGTGTGTATCTGTATGTATAAGTTTATGCTATGTAGTGTGTGTGTGTCTGCATGTATAAATGTAAGCTATTTAGTGTGTGTATGTGTATCTGCATGTATAAGTGTGTATCTGCATGTATAAGTGTGTATCTGCATGTATAAGTGTATGCTATGTAGTGTGTGTGTATCTGCATGTATAAATGTAAGCTATTTAGTGTGTGTATGTGTATCTGCATGTATAAGTGTGTATCTGCATGTGTAAGTGTATGCTATGTAGTGTGTGTGTATCTGCATGTATAAGTGTATGCTATGTAGTGTGTGTGTGTCTGCATGTATAAATGTAAGCTATTTAGTGTGTGTATGTGTATCTGCATGTATAAGTGTGTATCTGCATGTATAAGTGTGTGCTATGTAGTGTGTGTGTATCTGCATGTATAAGTGTATGCTGCATGTATACGTGTATGCTATGTAATGTGTGTGTGTATCTGCCTGTATAAGTGTATGCTATGTAGTGTGTGTGTGTATCTTCATGTGTAAGTGTATGCTATGTAGTGTGTGTATCTTTATGTGTAAGTGTATGCTTTATAGTGTGTGTGTATCTGCATGTATAAGTGTATGCTATGTAGTGTGTGTGTGTATCTGCATGTATAAGTGTATACTATGTTATGTGTGTGTGTGTATCTGCATGTATAAGTGTATGCTATGTAGTGTGTGTGTATCTGCATGTATAAGTGTATGCTATGTAATGTGTGTGTGTATCTGCCTGTATAAGTGTATGCTATGTAGTGTGTGTGTATCTTCATGTGTAAGTGTATGCTATGTAGTGTGTGTATCTTCATGTGTAAGTGTATGCTATGTAGTGTGTGTGTATCTTCATGTGTAAGTGTATGCTATGTAGTGTGTGTGTATCTGCATGTATAAGTGTATGCTATGTAGTGTGTGTGTGTCTGCATGTATAAATGTAAGCTATTTAGTGTGTGTATGTGTATCTGCATGTATAAGTGTGTATCTGCATGTATAAGTGTATGCTATGTAGTGTGTGTGTATCTCCATGTATAAGTGTATGCTGCATGTATACGTGTATGCTATGTAATGTGTGTGTGTATCTGCCTGTATAAGTGTATGCTATGTAGTGTGTGTGTATCTTCATGTGTAAGTGTATGCTATGTAGTGTGTGTATCTTTATGTGTAAGTGTATGCTTTATAGTGTGTGTGTATCTGCATGTATAAGTGTATGCTATGTAGTGTGTGTGTGTATCTGCATGTATAAGTGTATACTATGTTATGTGTGTGTGTGTATCTGCATGTATAAGTGTATGCTATGTAGTGTGTGTGTATCTGCATGTATAAGTGTATGCTATGTAATGTGTGTGTGTATCTGCCTGTATAAGTGTATGCTATGTAGTGTGTGTGTATCTTCATGTGTAAGTGTATGCTATGTAGTGTGTGTATCTTCATGTGTAAGTGTATGCTATGTAGTGTGTGTGTATCTTCATGTGTAAGTGTATGCTATGTAGTGTGTGTGTATCTGCATGTATAAGTGTATGCTATGTAGTGTGTGTGTGTGTGTATCTGCATGTATAAGTGTATACTATGTAGTGTGTGTGTGTGTATCTGCATGTATAAGTGTATACTATGTAGTGTGTGTGTATCTGCATGTATAAGTGTATGCTATGTAGTGTGTGTGTATCTGCATGTGTAAGTGTATGCTATGTAGTGTGTGTGTATCTGCATGTGTAAGTGTATACTATGTAGTGTGCTACTGTGCATTTTTGCTGACTTTAAAGGCCAGAATTTAGAATATTAATGGGGAATGCAGTGAGCAGTTTTAAAGAATTTATTATTAAATGTCCAATTAAGATAAAAATATTTAGCAATGTCTTTGCAAAGGCTAATGAAATACATAGCTCACATAGCCATACCAGTGGTTTGAGCTTGTGTTTGATTTGCTGCCTAAGTGTATTAAAATCTATGACTTTATTTAGAATTTTATTTATATTACTTTGGTCTTATGATTTTTTAAGCCCCGCCCACCACATTTCAATTTTTTTGCCGGGGTGAGGGGTGTCCCTCTTTTGAATTTTGAAATGTTGGGAGGTATGCACAATTGTAGCAACCGTGTAAACATCTGATCTATATGACAGCAGTGACGTGCAGTGAGGTCAGAGGCTGGTGAGGCACTAGATATGATACGCCGGAGAAACACATGTACAGAGGGCCGCAAGTACCCCCAACAGGGCAGGTTGAAATGATAGCTGAACCAGTGCACAGGTGACATAATCAGGTGATGGATGAGAGCAAGTTAGTAACCACTGAGTTACTGATCAGCTGATTACTTCACCTGTGCACTGATTCAGCTATAATGAAAACCTGGCCTGTTTGGGGTACTTGAGGACCATTGTTGAGAAACACTGCACTAAAGAACCAGCTCATCGTAAATGTATTGATTACTTGGAGAATAAAGCACACATACTCTGCTCACTGACACCCACACACACTCTGCTCACATACACACTCACACAATTCTGTGGCACAGTGCCAGTTACTAAGCAATTAGAATGATACACAATCTCTTCTCTACTCACTACTGTATTGTAAAAATAGAAATAATTTACCATACAAGTTTTACACAAAGGACAAGTTATCAATACTGCCAACACAGCTGATGCAATATGGTGTTCAAGAAACACACGTGCACATCCCACTTAAGTATGCTCTTCAACAAAGGATACCAAAGGACACCTTTAGAATGAAGTACATAATAATAAAAGTAAAATAGAAAGTTTATTTATTTATTTTTTTTGTGCAATTTCTATCTGAATGATGGAAATGTAATTATGACTTTCATGTTCCTTTCAAAAACTAATTTGATTTGCTGACATGGGGCCAGTAACAGTTGATGCTAATTCTCAAAATATAAATAACTAGAAAAGTCTATTAAAATAGCATGCTCTACCTCAATCATGAAATTTAATTTTAAATGTCTCCCTTTGACTATGTTTTTAACCAGTTACTTTACAGTGGCATTATTTCTAAAAACATTTAACTGCAATAATTACATATATTTTTTAAATGACTCATTATCTCCTTGTTATTAATATAAACTTGTATAAAATCAGCACATATTAAAAACACAATGCAACAGCTTTCAATTGATTTGTGAATTACAAGTTAACAGCAGTCTTTAAATAAATGGAGACACAGAGAAAAATAAAAATAGATACTGCATCCTCTGACTGAACAGACATAACATATATGGAGTTTGTACCTAATTAAATCAAATAACCATGAAAAAGGGAGGCTTAGCAATATTCAATGTCAAAAACTTTAGTTTAAATAATGTGGACACTGCACACTTAACTTCAAATTATGGATTTAAATTTGAATTACCCTTTGACTTCCTGTCAGTATTGTGTTACGCTCACTGTCCCCCTGTTAATGAGCTGCATCTGAACACAATTTGTGAATCACAAGAGATGTAGAATATTACTTTACTCTTCTGCTTGGTGTCATCTGTTCTTAGGTTACCTCAGCTTCCAGTTGTGTCACATGACCCTGCTCACTGCATCCTCCTTCTGATTAATCTATATATCCTTCACTTGCTAGGAGGCATCAAGAGGGGTGCCTCCTATTGGTCCCAATTTTTGCTGCTAATATATTGACAGAACACAGGTGGCGCTGCAGCACAGCTTTTCATTTGACCCATGTACTGCAATGGAGAGAAGCGTTCCTGTAGCTGCCTCTCCATAGCATCACATGGGGGGAAAATATATATTTTTTTGTTTTAATTAAAATTTAATTAAGCTTTGGCCACATATGGCAGGGTAGGCACTGCCACCCCTGCCTCCTATGAGTGCACGTCCCTGTATGACAGTTATTAACTAACTAGTGCCTTTTGTATGTCCTTAAATATTGGTGCAGGATTCACAGGGGTTGCACTATGACAATCGGGGGGGTTTAACGACTCAAAAGGAAATACAGGTAAATACAGGCAGGATCCCTTTTAGTGTAGTAAGTACTGTGTTTACAGGATTTAAAGTTAATCTATATCTGGATACACTCACTTGGTTCTACCTCATTGTTACCAGAAGTTAAAGGACCAGTTAATACAGTATATTTGCATAAAGTTGTGTCTTTTCACTCTTCCTGTATCATGTGTCAGCCATCAGCCAATCACACATGCATATACGTATATTCTGTGTATTCTTGCACATGTTCAGTAGGAGATGATGAAAGTGTAAATTTAAAAAGACTGCACATTTTGTAAATGGAAGTAAATTGGAAAGTTGTTTAAAATGGCATGCTCTTTCTGAATAATGAAAGTTTAAAGGGACACTGAACCCAAATTTTTTCTTTCGTGATTCAGATAGAGCATGCAATTTTAAGCAACTTTCTAATTTACTCCTATTATAAATTTTCTTCATTCTCTTGTTATCTTTATTTAAAAAAGAAGGTATCTACGCTTTTATTTGGTTCAGAACTCTAAACAGCACTTTTTTTTATTGGTGGATGAATTTATTCACCAATCAGCAAGAACAACCCAGGTTGTTCACCAAAAATGGGCCAGCATCTAAACTTACATTCTTGCATTTCAAATAAAGATACCAAGAGAATGAAGAAAAATTGATAATAGGAGTAAATAAGAAAGTTGCTTAAAATGTCATGCTCTATCTGAATCATGAAAGAAAACATGTGGGTTCAGTGTCCCCTTTAAGTTTGACTTGAGTGTCCCTTTAAAGAAGGCCCAATGGTGAGGAATTAATTCCTATTTGTCATCTTCCAGTCCTTTGGTAGCACAAATAAAATCAAGGTGTGCATTCATGACAAATTGTATTCCAAATAGGGTACACGTATAGTTAGTAATGTTTTAAAAAAATGTTTTTGATGATTATGGATACTTTTAATGGGTGTCACTACACAAATAAAAGTTTCTTTTTATTAAATAATTTATTTTAATTGGCCCTTTTAAAGGATTTTAAAAGCAATTACAAGCAGTTTTTAAAATGAATTACAGAATTACGTTGATGAGTGGGACATTTACATAATACTTTCTAAAGAATGCTAAAAAATCTCCTTGCATGTGCAATATAATTGGCAGTTTAGTTGGCTCTCTGTTAAGCAGCCTTGAGAAAAGCATTGAGCAGTTCTGGTCACACAGAGTCACTTCCCATGTCTATATAGCACTGGTTTTCAAACCTTTCCTCAGGCCTACCTATGAGGTCAGATTTTCAGGATTACATTGCATAAGAGCAGGTACAATAACCATGTTTACTAATTAGCTGATAATGATTATTTCACCTGTGCTCTAATTCAGATATCCTAAAAATCTGGCCTGTTAGAGAGGCCTGAGGACAGGCTTGAAAACCAGTGGCATAAAGTGAAATGTTTTGCACTATCTGATAAAGCTGATTAGGGACAGATATGTAGCAGGGTACATTTTAAGGTCTGAGAATTAGAAATTCCTTAATCCTCAGAGCTAATGTACATGAAAGCATATTTCAGTTGTTTTATTATGCATGTCTAAACATTTGATATAAAAAACATAATTTATGTAAGAACTTAATTGATAAATGAATTTCTTTCATTGTGGCGAGAGTCCACGGGATATTCATTCCTACCAGGAGAAGGCAAAGCTTCCCAAACCTCAAAAGCCTATAAATACCCTGGCCACCTTACACATACCTCAGTTAAACGTATAACCAAGTGGTGAGATATTTAAGGAGTAAAAGAGGATCCGGAAAAAAGATGTGCTTTAAACAAAAATAACTTAAAATGGGTGGGGCCTCATGGACTCTCGCCACCATGAAAGAAATTAATTTATCAGGTAAGTTCTTACATAAATTATGTTTTCTTTAACGAGCTGTTATGTATTGGATATTATACCCAAGATGTGGAAGGTCACAAGTAACAAGAAAGAGAGGGATAAAGTAAAAACTGTTTTTTTTTCCACTGAGAAATTAAATCCAAAAACTCAAAATAATGTATTTTATGACAAAAAATGCAAAATATAGGCACCATTATCAAACTGTAAAGGTATGCAAAGAAGACCAGGTGACCGCTTTGCACATTTGATCAGCTGAAGCCTCATTCTTAAAAGCCCAGAATGTGACACCTGATCTTTTAGAATGAGCTATAATTCTCTGAGGCAGAGACTGATCTGCCTACAAAGAAGCTTTGTAAATCACAAGTTTCAACCAATAGGCTAAAGAAATAGCAGAAGCTTTCTGGTCTTTTTTTAGAACCAGAAAACAGAACAAATAGACTGGTAGTCTGTCTGAAATTCTTAGTAGCATCAACATAATATTTCAATGCTCTAACAACATCCAAAGAATGCAAATTTTTTTCAGCAGCATTTTTTTGATTAGGACACAAAGAAATGACAATAATTTTCCTATTAATGTTGAGAGTTAACAACCTTAAGTAAAAAGTTGAAAGAAGACCGCAAAACAGCTTTATCTTGATGGGAAATCAGATAAGGAGATTCACAATAGAGAACAGACAACTCAGAAACTCTTCTAGCAGAAGAGATAGCCAAAAGAAACAAAACTTTCCAAGAAAGTAGTTTAATGTCCAAAGAATGCATATGCTCAAAAAGAGGACCCTGTAAGATCTTTAACACCAGGTTAAGACTCCAAGTCGGAGAAATAGGTTTAATAACAGGTTTAATATTAATTAAATGCTGAGCAAAGCAATGAATACCTGGAACATAACCAATTTTTCTGTGAAACATTACAGAAAGAGAAGAGATTTGACCATTCAAAGTACTTGCAGATAAACCTTTATCCAAACCATCCTGAATAATTCTAGGAATTCTAAAAAATATGCCAGGAGTAATCATGAGAAGAACACCATGAAATATAAGTTTTCCAAACTTTGTGATAAATCTCCTTGAAACAGGTTTGCGGGTCTGAATCATAGTGTTAATTAATGATTTTAAAAAATCCTCTGTGACTGAGAATTAAGCATTCAATGTCCATGCCATTAGGTTTAGAGACTTTAGATCTGGATGGAAGAAGGGACCTTGAGACAGAAGGTCTAGTCTTAGAGGAACAGGGCACGGTGGGCAACTGGACATCCGAACTACGTCCACATACCAAATCCTGTAATATCCTGTGATTGATCTTTGAAATCACTCTGGGAAGCAGGACCAGAGGGGGAATATGTAAGTAGGCTGGTAAGACCAAGGCACTGCTAGAGCATCCAATAACACATCTGGGTGGAGAGACCACTCCCCCGGATGTAGGGATTGATGACTGAGATAATCTGCCTCCCAGTTGTCTACACCTGGGATGTGAATCATGGTGATTAGGCAGGTATTGAATTCCACCCGAAAAAGTATTTGAGATACTTCTATCATAGCTAAGGAACTTTGCGTACCCCCTTGATGATGGTCATATGCCACTATTGTGATATTGTCTGTCTGAAAATGGATATAAGGTTCTTTCCTCAATAGAGGCCAAGCCTCTAGAGCCCTAAAAAGAGCACAGAGTTCCAAGATATTGATTGGTAGCCTCGCCTCCCAAGGATTCCAAACTCCTTGTGCTGTCAGAGACCCCCAGACAGCTCCCCAACCTGAAAGACTTGCATCTGTAGTGATCACAGACCAGGTAGGACAAGCAAAGGAAGCCCCCTGAAGAATAGAGTGGTTGTTTAACCACCAATTCAGAGAAAGTTGTGTATTGGGATTTAAGAATATCAGTTGTGATATTTGAGTGTAGTCCTTGCACCATTGGCGCAGCATGCAAAGCTGGAGAGGTCTCATATTAAAACGAGCAAAGGGAATTGCATCTGATGCTGCAATCATGAGGCCTAGTACCTCCATACACATAGCCACTGAAGGGAATTATAGAGACTGAAGGTTTAGAAAATCTGAAACCAATTTCATTTGTCTCTTTTCTGTCAGGGAAAGAGTCATAGACACAATATATCTGGAAACCTAAAAAGGTGACCTTTGTCTAAAGACACAAACTTTTTTGGTAAATTGATTCTCCAACCATGTCTTCAAAGGAACGACAACAATTGTTTTGTGTGAGATTGTGCTAAATGAAAAGATTGAGCTTAGTACCAAGATATCGTCCAAATAAGGAAACACTGCAATACCCTGCACTCGGATTACAGATAGAAGGGCATCAAGAATGTTTGTAAAATCTTTGTCAAAAGGGAAAGCAACAAATTGGTAATGCTTTTCCAGAAAAGAGAACATCAGAAATTGATAATGTTCTGGGTGGATTGGTATGTGAAGGTAATCATCTTAAGTCTATTGTGGACATAGTGACCTTGCTGAACAAAGGGCAGGATAGTCCTTTTAGTTTCCAAAATTGGTCTGAAAGAATTTTCCTTTTTCTGTACAATGAAAGGTTAGAATAAAAACCCATCCCTTGTTCCTGAAATGCTTAGGCTTTAATCAGATTACTTGTAATATGGGTGAGAAAAAAATCTTTCCATAGGAGGTCTTATTCTGAATCCAATTTGATATGCCTGAGAAATTTTATCCTGAATCCACAGATTTTGGACAGATTCTGACCAAAATTCTTTAAAAAGTTTTAGTATGCCCCCTACCAGAAGAACTGAGTTGGGGACCGCACCTTCATGCTATCTTAGGGGCTGGATTCAGCTTCTTATATTGTTTGGATCTATTCTAATTTGAAGAAGGTCTCCAGTTAGAGCCAGAGGCTTTAGGGGAGGAAATAGTTTTCTGTTCTCTATACTGATGAAAGGAACAAAAACTATTGTGAGCCTTACATTTACCCTTAGACTTTTAGGCCTCTATTTATCAAGCTGTCAACCGCAAATACGCTGGAATTCCACAGCGTATTTGTGGCGAGCCTGATTCGCCGTAGTTATCAAACCCTACAGACCGGCAAAAGTAGAATATAGTGACGTTACATACGATCCGACGGACTCAGTCTGACACAGATCGATGCTTATGTCACTACAGATGTTCCGAACGCAAGTTCGGCACAATCTAACTACTTTTGGAAGTTATTAAAGAACTACCAGGTACGCTCACCACTATTCCGGCCCAGCGTACCTGGTTTTCAATCCGCCGTCCTGGAGGCGGCGGATGCCATAGGAATCAATGGGAGTCTGACAGCAGCGAAAGCTTATGTTCGCTGCTGCCCGATATCCCATTGATTCCTTTGGGAAATGTCTACACCTAACACCCTAACATGTACCCCGAGTCTAAACACCCCTAATATTCCCCCCCTACACCGCCGCCACCTACATTATACTTATTAACCCCTAAACCGCCGCTCCCAGACCCCGTCGCAACTAAATAAAACTAAATAAAATGTTTAACCCCTAAACCGCCGCTCCCAGACCCCGCCGCCACCTACATTATGCATATTAACCCCTATCCTGCCCCCCCTACACCGCCGCCACTATATTAAATGTATTAACCCCTAAACCTAAGTCTAACCCTAACCCTAACACCCCCCTAACTTAAATATAATTTAAATAAATCTAAATAAATATTACTATTATTAACTAAATTATTCCTATTTAAAACTAAATACTAAGGCCTAGATTTAGAGTTGGGCGTTAGCCGTCAAAACCAGCGTTAGAGGCTCCTAACGCTGGTTTTTACCGCCCTCTGGTATTTGGAGTCAGTCATTAAAGGGTCTAACGCTCACTTTTCAGCCGCGACTTTTCCATACCGCAGATCCCCTTACGTCAATTGCGTATCCTATCTTTTCAATGGGATCTTTCTAACTCCGGTATTTAGAGTCGTGGCTGAAGTGAGCGTTAGAAATCTAATGACAAAACTCCAGCCGCAGAAAAAAGTCAGTAGTTAAGAGCTTTCTGGGCTAACGCCGGTTTATAAAGCTCTTAACTACTGTGCTCTAAAGTACACTAACACCCATAAACTACCTATGTACCCCTAAACCGAGGTGCCCCCACATCGCCGCCACTCGATAACATTTTTTAACCCCTAATCTGCTGACCGCCACCTACGTTATACTTATGTACCCCTAATCTGCTGCCCCTAACACCGCCGACCCCTATATTATATTTATTAACCCCTAACCTGCCCCCCACAACGTCGCCGCCAGCTACCTACAATAATTAACCCCTAATCTGCCGACCGCCACCTATGTTATACTTATGTACCCCTAATCTGCTGCCCCTAACACCGCCGACCCCTATATTATATTTATTAGCCCCTAATCTGCTCCCCTCAACGTCGCCTCCACCTGCCTACACTTATTAACCCCTAATCTGCCGAGCGGATCTCACCGCTACTATAATAAAGTTATTAACCCCTAATCCGCCTCACTCCCACCTCAATAACCCTATAATAAATAGTATTAACCCCTAATCTGCCCTCCCTAACATCGCCGACACCTAACTTCAATTATTAACCCCTAATCTGCCGACCGAATCTCGCCGCTACTGTAATAAATGGATTAACCCCTAAAGCTAAGTCTAACCCTAACACTAACACCCCCCTAAGTTAAATATAATTTAAATCTACCGAAATAAATTAACTCTTATTAAATAAATTATTCCTATTAAAAACTAAATACTTACCTGTAAAATAAACCCTAATATAGCTACAATATAAATTATAATTATATTATAGCTATTGTAGGATTTATATTTATTTTACAGGTAACTTTGTATTTATTTTAACCAGGTACAATAGCTATTAAATAGTTAAGAACTATTTAATAGCTAAAATAGTTAAAATAATTACAAAATTACCTGTAAAATAAATCCTAACCTAAGTAACAATTAAACCTAACACTACACTATCAATAAATTAATTAAATAAAATACCTACAATTATCTACAATTAAACCTAACACTACACTATCAATAAATTAATTAAATACAATATCTACAAATAAATACAATGAAATAAACTAACTAAAGTACAAAAAATAAAAAAGAACTAAGTTACAAAAAATAAAAAAATATTTACAAACATCAGAAAAATATTACAACAATTTTAAACTAATTACACCTACTCAAAGCCCCCTAATAAAATAACAAAGACCCCCAAAATAAAAAAATGCCCTACCCTATTCTAAATTACAAAAGTTCAAAGCTCTTTTACCTTACCAGCCCTGAACAGGGCCCTTTGCGGGTGCATGCCCCAAAGAATTCAGCTCTTTTGCCTGTAAAAAAAACACATACAATACCCCCCCAACATTACAACCCACCACCCACATACCCCTAATCTAACCCAAACACCCCTTAAATAAACCTAACACTAAGCCCCTGAAGATCTTCCTACCTTATCTTCACCATACCAGGTTCACCGATCGATCCAGAAGAGCTCCTCCGATGTCTTGAACAAAAGCCCAAGCGGGGGGCTGAAGATGTCCATGATCCGACTGAAGTCTTCATCCAAGCGGGAGCTGAAGAGGTCCATGATCGGGCTGAAGTCTTCATCCAAGCGGGAGCTGAAGAGGTCCATGATCGGGCTGAAGTCTTCTATCAACGGCATCTTCAATCTTCTTTCTTCCGGATCCATGTTCATCCCACCGACGCGGAACATCCATCTTCACCGACGACTTCCCGACGAATGACGGTTCCTTTAAGGGACGTCATCCAAGATGGCGTCCCTCGAATTCCGATTGGCTGATAGGATTCTATCAGCCAATCGGAATTAAGGTAGGAAAATTCTGACTGGCTGATGGAATCAGCCAATCAGAATCAAGCTCAATCCGATTGGCTGATCCGATCAGCCAATCAGATTGAGCTCGCATTCTATTGGCTGATCGGAACAGCCAATAGAATGCGAGCTCAATCTGATTGGCTGATTGAATCAGCCAATCGGATTGAACTTGATTCTGATTGGCTGATTCCATCAACCAATCAGAATTTTCCTACCTTTATTCCGATTGGCTGATCGGAATTCGAGGGACGCCATCTTGGATGACGTCCCTTAAAGGAATCGTCATTCATCGGGAAGTCGTCGGTGAAGATGGATGTTCTGCGTCGGCGGGATGAACATGGATCCAGAAGAAAGAAGATTGAAGATGCCGTTGATAGAAGACTTCAGCCCGATCATGGACCTCTTCAGCTCCCGCTTGGATGAAGATTTCAGCCCGATCATGGACCGCTCCCGCTTGGATGAAGACTTCAGTCGGATCATGGACATCTTCAGCCCCCCGCTTGGGCTTGGATCAAGACATCGGAGGAGCTCTTCTGGATCGATCGGTGAACCTGGTATGGTGAAGATAAGGTAGGAAGATCTTCAGGGGCTTAGTGTTAGGTTTATTTAAGGGGGGTTTGGGTTAGATTAGGGGTATGTGGGTGGTGGGTTGTAATGTTGGGGGGGTATTGTATGTGTTTTTTTTACAGGCAAAAGAGCTGAATTCTTTGGGGCATGCCCCGCAAAGGGCCCTGTTCAGGGCTGGTAAGGTAAAAGAGCTTTGAACTTTTGTAATTTAGAATAGGGTAGGGCATTTTTTTATTTTGGGGGTCTTTGTTATTTTATTAGGGGGCTTAGAGTAGGTGTAATTAGTTTAAAATTGTTGTAATATTTTTCTGATGTTTGTAAATATTTTTTTATTTTTTGTAACTTAGTTCTTTTTTATTTTTTGTACTTTAGTTAGTTTATTTCATTGTATTTATTTGTAGATATTGTATTTAATTAATTTATTGATAGTGTAGTGTTAGGTTTAATTGTAGGTAATTGTAGGTATTTTATTTAATTAATTTATTGATAGTGTAGTGTTAGGTTTAATTGTAACTTAGGTTAGGATTTATCTTACAGGTAGTTTTGTAATTATTTTAACTATTTTAGCTATTAAATAGTTCTTAACTATTTAATAGCTATTGTACCTGGTTAAAATAAATACAAAGTTACCTGTAAAATAAATATAAATCCTAAAATAGCTATAATATAATTATAATTTATATTGTAGCTATATTAGGGTTTATTTTACAGGTAAGTATTTAGCTTTAAATAGGAATAATTTATTTAATAAGAGTTAATTTATTTCGTTAGATTTAAATTATATTTAACTTAGGGGGGTGTTAGTGTTAGGGTTAGACTTAGCTTTAGGGGTTAATACATTTATTAGAATAGCGGTGAGCTCCAGTCGGCAGATTAGGGGTTAATGTTTGAAGTTTGGTGTCGGCGATGTTAGGGAGGGCAGATTAGGGGTTAATACTATTTATTATAGGGTTATTGAGGCGGGAGTGAGGCGGATTAGGGGTTAATAACTTTATTATAATAGCGGTGCGGTCCGCTCGGCAGATTAGGGGTTAATAAGTGTAGGCAGGTGGAGGCGACGTTGTGGGGGGCAGATTAGGGGTTAATAAATATAATATAGGGGTCGGCGGTGTTAGGGGCAGCAGATTAGGGGTACATAGGGATAATGTAAGTAGCGGCGGTTTACGGAGTGGCAGATTAGGGGTTAAAAGTGTAATGCAGGTGTCAGCGATAGCGGGGGTGGCAGAATAGGGGTTAATAAGTGTAAGGTTAGGGGTGTTTAGACTTGGGGTACATGTTAGAGTGTTAGGTGCAGACGTAGGAAGTGTTTCCCCATAACAAACAATGGGGCTGCGTTAGGAGTTGAACGCGGCTTTTTTGCAGGTGTTAGGTTTTTTTTCAGCTCAAACAGCCCCATTGTTTTCTATGGGGGAATCGTGCAGGAGAACGTTTTTGAAGCTGGCCGCGTCCGTAAGCACCCCTGGTATCGAGAGTTGAAGTTGCGGTAAATATGCTCTACGCTCCTTTTTTGGAGCCTAATGCAGCCATTCTGTGAACTCTAAATACCAGCGGTATTTAAAAGGTACGGCCAGAAAAAAGCCAGCGTAGCTAACGCACCCCTTTGGCCGCAGAACTCTAAATCTAGGCGTTACATTGTAGCTATTTTAGGGTTTATTTTTATTTTACAGGCAACTTTGTATTTATTTTAACTATGTAGAATAGTTTCTAAATAGTTATTAACTATTTAATAACTACCTAGCTAAAATAAATACAAAATTACCTGTAAAATAAAACCTAACCTAAGTTACATTAACACCTCACTACAATTAAATAAATTAAATTAATTAACTACAATTACCTACAATTAAATACAATTAAATAAAATTAACTAAAGTACAAACCCCCCCCACTAAATTACAGAAAATAAAAAATAATTACAAGAATTTTAAACTAATTACACCTAATCTAATCCCCCTAATAAAATAAAAAAGCCCCCCCAAAATAATAAAAAGCCCTACCCTATACTAAATTACAAATAGCCCTTAAAGGGGCTTTTTGCAGGGCATTGCCCCAAAGTAATCAGCTCTTTTACCTGTAAAAAAAGAAATACAACCCCCCCAACCTTAAAACCCACCACCCACACACCCAACCCTACTCCAAAACCCACCCAAACTCCCCTTATAAAAACCTAACACTAACCCCCTGAAGATCACCCTACCTTGAGCCGCCTTCACCCAACCGGGCCTAAGTCCTCAACGAAGCCGGGTCGATGTGGTCCTCCAGACGGGCAGAAGTCTTCATCCAATCCCGGCAGAAGAAGTCCTCCAGACAGGCAGAAATCTTCATCCAGGTGGCATCTTCTATCTTCATCCATCCGACGAGGAGCGGCTCCATCTTGAAGAAATCCGACGCGGAGCATCCATCCATCCAGACCGACGACTAACGACGAATGATTTTTCCTACCTTAATTCCGATTGGCTGATAGAATTCTATCAGCCAATCGGAATTCAAGGGACACCATCTTGGATGACGTAATTTAAAGGAACCGTCATTCATCGTTAGTCGTCGGTCTGGATGGATGCTCCGCGTCGGATGTCTTCAAGATGGAGCCGCTCCTTGTCGGATGGATGAAGATAGAAGATGCCGCCTGGATGAAGACTTCTGCCTGTCTGGAGGACCTCTTCTGCCCAGATTGGATGAAGACTTCTGCCTGTCTGGAGGACCACTTCGCCTGGCTTCTTTGAAGACTTAGGCCCGGTTGGGTGAAGATGGCTCAAGGTAGGGTGATCTTCAGGGGGTTAGTGTTAGGTTTTTTTAATGGGGGTTTGGGTGGGTTTTAGAGTAGGGATGGGTGTGTGGGTGTGTGGGTTTTAATGTTGGGGGGGTTGTATTTCATTTTTTACAGGTAAAAGAGCTGATTACTTTGGGGCAATGCCCCACAAAAAGCCCTTTTAAGGGCTATTTGTAATTTAATATAGGGTAGGGCTTTTTATTATTTTGGGGGGCTTTTTTATTTTATTAGGGGGATTAGATTAGGTGTAATTAGTTTAAAATTCTTGTAATGATTTTTTTTTTTGTAATTTAGTTGGTTTTTTTTGTACTTTAGTTAATTTTATTTAATTGTAGGTAATTGTAGTTAATTAATTTAATTATAATGTAATGTTAGGTGTTATTGTAACTTAGGTTAGGTTTTATTTTACAGGTAATTTTGTATTTATTTTAGCTAGGTAGTTATTAAATAGTTAATAACTATTTAATAACTATTCTACCTAGTTAAAATAAATACAAAGTTGCCTGTAAAATAAAAAATAAACCCTAAAATAGCTACAATGCAATTATTAATTATATTGTAGCTATCTTATGGTTTATTTTATAGGTAAGTATTTAGTTTTAAATACGAATAATTTAGTTAATAATAGTAATATTTATTTTGATTTCTTTAAATTATATTTAAGTAAGGGGGGTGTTAGGGTTAGACTTAGGTTTAGGGGTTAATACATTTAATATAGTGGTGGCGGTGTAGGGGGGGGGAAGATTAGGGGTTAATAAATGTAATGTAGGTGGCAGTGGGCTCCGGGAGCGGCGGTTTAGGGGTTAAACAGTTTATTTAGTTGCGGCGAGGTTCTGGAGCAACGGTTTAGGGGTTAATAACTTTATTATAGTTGTGGCGGGGTCTGTGAGCGGCAGTTTAGGGGTTAATACATTTATTAGAGTTGCGGGGGGCTCCGGGAGCGGCGGTATAGGGGGTAAACAGTATAGTATAGTGTGGGTGCTTAGTGACAGTATAGCAAGAAAGCTGTAAAAAAGCCGAAGAGCAGCGAGATCGATGACTGTTAGTTAAAAACAGTCCGCTGCTCATCGCTCCGTACTTGGGGCGCAGCTTTTTGACAGCTTTCTTGATAATTTTGGAGAGTGTATTTAGGTCCGCGCCGGCGATGTTAGGCGATCTTAGGCGAGCGCATTGGTGCCGTCGAATGCAAGAAAGTCGACGGCTTGATAAATAAAGGCCTTAGTCTTGAGGAAGGAAAACTCCATTAACTCCAGTAATAGTGGAAATAATAGAATCTAGTTGGGAAACAAATAGATTATTTCCTTGAATAGAAAGAGAAAGTAATCTTGTTTTAGACACCATATCAGCATTCCAAGATTTAAGCCATAAAGCTCTTCTGATAAGAATAGCTAAGGACATAGTTTTAATGTTAATTTTCATGATATCAAATACTGCATTGCAAATTATTCGCATGTTGAAGTAAATGAAAAATGTTGAAACCTTCAGGATCTGAAGATCACTGCTGAGCAAGGCTAGATAACCACAAAGTAGAGGCTACGTCAGCAATAGAAATGGCTAGTTGAAGAATGTAACCAGTATGTAAGTATGCTCTTCTAAGATAAGATTCAAGTTTCCTATCTAAAGGGTCTTTAAAAGGCGTACGCTCTTCCAAAGGAATAGTAGTACGTTTGGCAAGAGTGGAAATGGCCCCATCAACCTTGGGGACTGTGTCCCAAAGCTCTAAATTATCAATAGGTAAAGTATATAATCTTTTAAACCTTGAAGAAGGGTTAAAAGAGGTACCCGGTTTAGACCATTCTTTAGCAATTATATCAGAGACAGCATCAGAAAAAATATGTTCAATTCTAAATAAAAAAGAATGAACTTGTTATTTTTATGTCATTAAACCATCTTTTTTACTGTATAATGCCTGCTAATACCTGCTAAAACCTGCTTCTTATAGAAGTTAGTGGGGTTTGTATAAGAATATCTAGCGATTGGATATACATTTGACATCAACCTCTATAACTTTGCTGTAACATAGCAGTGGAATAAGGTACAGGTGATTAAGTGGAGCTGAAACAGCCGTATAAAATTGCATGGATAAATACCTCAACCAAGTGAAAATGTCACCTAAACTGAAACAATTGGAAAAAAAGGTAGTAAATCTGCTACTTCTACTACCTCTCTGAATAAATCAATAGTGGAAGACAGAAACTCTGACATTTCTAATGCTGGTGAAATTGCAACTCTGGTATCAGCTCTAATCAGTCTAAAAATAGAGGAGATCTACAAAAGAGTGGATACAATACTGGAGGAATTAAAAACTCAGGCAGAGAGAATAAGGCAAGCAGAGCAGAGAATTTCAAATTGTGAAGATACTCAAAGTACCATACAACCACAAATAGAAGCTCTTTTAACCCCTTAATGACCGGACCATTTTTCAATATTCTTACCCTTAATGACAATGGCTATTTTTACATTTCTGCAGTGTTTGTGTTTAGCTGTAATTTTCCTCTTTCTCATTTACTGTACCCACACATATTATATGCCATTTTTCTTGCCATTAAATGGACATTCTAAAGATACCATTATTTTCATCATATCTTATAATTTACTATAAAAAAAAATGTAAAATATCAGGAAAAAATTGAAAAAAACCACACTTTTTCTAACTTTGACCCCCAAAATCTGTTACACATCTACAACCACCAAAAAACACCCATGCTAAATAGTTTCTAAATTTTGTCCTGAGTTTAGAAATACCCAATGTTTACATGTTCTTTGCTTTTTTTGCAAGTTATAGGGCCATAAATACAAGTAGCACTTTGCTATTTCCAAACCACTTTTTTTCAAAATTAGCGCTAGTTACATTGGAACACTGATATCTTTCAGGAATCCCTGAATATCCCTTGACATGTATATATTTATATTTAGAAGACATCCCAAAGCATTGATCTAGGCCCATTTTTTTATATTTCATGCCACCATTTCACCGCCAAATACGATCAAATAAAAAAAAAAACTAAAATTTTTCACAATTTTAGGTTTCTCACTGAAATTATTTACAAACAGCTTGTGCAATTATGGCACAAATGGTTGTAAATGCTTCTCTGGGATCCCCTTTGTTCAGAAATAGCAGACATATATGGCTTTGGCATTGCTTTTTGGTAATAATAAGGCCGTTAAATACTGCTACGCACCACACTTGTAATTTGCCCAGCAGTTAAGGGGTTGATTAGGTAGCTTGTAGGGTTAATTTTTAGCTTTAGCGTAGAGATCAACCTCCCACCTGACACATCCCACCCCCTGATCCCCCCCTGACCCCCTCAAACAGCTCTCTTCCCTCCCCCACCTCACAATTGTCACCGCCATCTTAAGTACTGGCAGAAAGTCTGCCAGTACTGAAATAAAAATAATTTATTATTATTTTTTTATTT